>NC_142019.1:1860000-2460000 GCF_049901735.1 Notechis scutatus | reverse complement strand
ACTTTTTCTCCTTTTGTGTGTGCTTGTGTTTGTATTTCTTAATGTTTTAAATCCTGTCAGGGGTTGTCTTCATTTCTGCCAGAGGGTAAACTCCGTGGGGTGCAGAAGGCAAACTTTGCAGGGTAGTTTGATTGGATTATCAGTTTCCTAACGTTTTCTTATATTTGTTTTGTGGCAATCTCCTGTCTTTTGTCTATTTGTTTTGCTGATTTGGCATGACCTGTTGTTTGTAAGGGATTTCTTTTCCTTGTTTCCCTAGCTTTCTTAATTACTTGGCTTTTGTCTAGGGGGCTTCTTTCAATACCTTTTATTAAATCTCTTTTCCTATGCAAGTTTGTTTTATGGCTGGCCTGATGTTCCCTTTGGGTTTTTCCTGCTTGGGTGTCACCACTGTCCTCATGAAGTTCCCTTTCCACAGTTCCTTGCAGTTTGTTGATCCCGCTGCATCCAAGAAGAAAAAGCAGCAGTGGATTGAGGGCTGTCTTCTCAACGCATGACATCAAGAACTGTTATTTCTGTGTTCCTGCTCTCTCTTATCCCTCTTGGGTCCTCCCAACCAATTGTAGGTAGAGACTGGCTTCAAAAGAAAGAGAAACACAAGGACAATGGTTGTGTAATCAGCACTCCTCTCCAAAAGAGGGAGAGAATCATTGAGTCCCCAAGCAGAGTTTCTCCAGCTCAGGCATGTGACGGCAACAGCGGAGGAAAGAAGAGGAGGAGAGTTGTAAAAACATAGTTTGCAAACAAGAACAAATCCTTCCTCTTCAACCCCCCTTTCTAGCTTCCCGGGAATACATAATAGCCCCCTCTTGAAGAATCGAGGAAGAAGAGAAGTGTACGGTTCATCTCACTAGCACGTTGTTTCTAAGGCTGGCCAATCGAATGGGAAGGAGAGAGAAAGAAGGCTTGTTGTAGTTATGCTCTGGAGGTGTTTCATCTGACTAGCTATATTCTCAAGGGATGGGTGTTGACAGGTGTCCACCTCTTGCATTCTAGTGACTTCTATGTTCATTTCCGTGACTGAACTTGGTTCAGTTCTGGAGCAAACAGGAGGAGCTGGCAGACAAGGGCTACCTGAGAAATAAGGAAGACAATGAGAAGAAAGAGGAGGAGGAGGAGGAAGGGAAAGAGAAAGGAAAAGGGGAGAGGATCAAGAGACGAAGAGCAATCTTCCTTCTTAACCTCCAGCGAGAAACAGACAAGGTGGGGCTTTTTTTTGGAAAGACAATTTGATTTTCTTGGTTCAATCATTTAGGTCATGAGAAAAGGAGTTTCTCGGATGAGAAGGGAAATGTTTTGAAAGGGGAAAAAAAACCCCAAGAAAGTCCAGTTGCTTTTTGGAAAAAGCACCTTCGGGTCAACTATGATCTGGATCAATGGTGGGATTCAAAAATTTCTTACTACCGATTCTATGGGTGTGGCTTGGTGGCCGTGGCAGGGAAAGGATACTGCAAAATCTCCATTCTCTCCCCACCCCACTAACCTTCTTTCCAGCTCCATTCTTCTGTCCAGGGCAACCAAAGAAGACCCAGCCGATCAGCTGGGACTCAATGGGAGGCAGAGAAGAGAAGGGGGCAGGGCCAGTCAGAGGTGATATTTGCCAGTTCTCCAAACTACTCAACATTTCCACTACTGGTTCTCCAGAACTGGTCAGAACCTGCTGAAGACCACCTCTGAGCCCATCACTTACTAAACAAGCAAAAGATTACTTCTAACTTAGGATCTCCTAATACTCAGCATGGGTCTCTGATGACCATCAGATTAGCAAAGATTGGAGGAGATGAGATCTCTAGAAAACAAAGACTAAAGAGATCTACCCTTATAGCACCTTCAATAGAAAGTGAACTTCAAGTAAACATTAAAATGGAATCCATTTCCCTTGATTGAGGGGTGTTCTGATGTTAAATGTTAGGGTGCACTTCATGAATTGTGCGATTCAAGGTGTAACCCATAGCAAGAATTTTTGACTTTGGTAGGACGTCTCTCAAACAATTATTCATAAAATTGTGCTGCAACCATTTTGCTTCAATTATATCATCTCTCCAGAGTTGGTCAGATCTTGTCCTTGCTATCAGCCATGGCTTTCTATACTTCCTTTCCACTTCCATTTCCACAGAACCTATTGAGTGACCTTGACATTCCATCTTGAAGAGTCAACAAAGAAAAATTTAAGTCCAGTCATCTATTTACTGTCTATTTAGATTTGCTGAGTTCCTCTGAACCAGAACTCCCAAGGAAGCATCAACCAAACTTCAAGACTCTTCAAATTATTCAGGGTCTTCGAATAATACTGTTGGCAGATAGTATAAACAGTATGTTGACTCTTTTTGAACTCCCTGTTCTTGCAACACAAACACAATCCAAGCATGACCTGCACATGATGTTCTCAATTATAGCCCTGGGTTGGTAAAGAACAAGCTGATATACATTTTTATCTATCACATTAGAGGTGTTGGAAGAAATATCCTTCTGGGTTCAGTTCCAAGTGGGGAAAAAGACACTGGAAACATGGAGGCTGTTTGGAAGGTTTAATGTTGGACAGGACCACGTGGCCTGGAGCTCCAGGGTGAAAAGGAAGGATGATCACATGCTTCAAGGTGAAAGAAGAGATCAAGAAAGAAGCGCTGATGTGCGGAGAGTGCCTGGGTTTTATACCCCCTGTTAGGATTTGAATTGAAGCTTGTATTCTGATTGGTTGTCAGACTCCCATGAGGGGCTCTAAAAAGGCAAAATATTTCCCCTAAAAAGAAAAGTAGAAATTCAAAGAGGCAGAAACTCACACACATACACACACCTTTGCTAATGGACCATTACTCTGGCCTGGGCCAGTCTATTTTACATAACAAAAATCTACTCCAGGTAGAGCTATAGTAGGAATTGCCCAAAGCCCTTTCATTACATCATCATCCAGCAAGGCTCAACCAAGCCTGGAACTCAGGACAGCCTACAGAGTTGCCCCTCATGGGAGTCTGACAACCAATCAGAATACAAGCTCAAATTCAAATCCCAACAGAGGGTATAAAACCCAGGGACTCTCAGCTTCTCTTCCATTCTTTTCCTTCACCCAACACCTTGAAGCATGCGATTGTCCTTTTCACTTTGGAGCTCCAAGCCATGTGGTCCTGTCCACCATTAAACCATCTTTCCAAACAGCCTCCACGTTCCCAGTGTCTTTCTTCCCCACTTGGAACTGAACCCAGAAGGATATTTCTTCCAACAGTTGTCCATGGGGTCACGAAGGGTTGGACATGACTTCGCAACTAACAACAACAAAAAACAATAGGGAAGGATCCCACCATTTTCATCTTTACAGAGAGGGTGATATTATTTCCTGTTGAGTGACTCCATTTCCATGGGCCTCTTAAGTCTTGATAATTAATTCTAGCTTTTTCCTAAAAATAAGATGGTTGCCAGGAAGTCCTGATCATAACAAGCTCAGAATCTCTTCCCATCATTATTGGAGAATATGGAGTGCATTTACAGAGCCTAAATTGCTTAGCTCGGCCTTTTCCTCGCTGCTGTTTTTATCTTATTCAAATGTCTACTATGTTCTCGGGCCTCTCAGCAATCAAGGCAAGCACTTATACCATAAATATATTTTTATGGCCATTGACAGATCAGCTCTTTCTTTCTTTCTTTCTTTCTTTTTTAACAAGCTGATTGCCAAGTAATAGTCCACAATGGTCAGCTGATGTTTCATCAATGGGAGCTAATGGACAGAGATGGTCTCTTGATAGCCTGAGATTATTTGCAAGCTCTCCAGAATAAGATGCCCATCAGACCTTGAAGAAAATAATAGTGCTGGAGGAGGGGAGCGGTGGACAGAGAAAGGGCAAAATAAACAGTCTGGGTGGGCCAAGAAAGGGAGGGGGAAAGAAGAGGGTTTAATTGGAAGAATTCTCCGTTTTTTGGAGAGGTGCTTATAATGGCAAAGGATGAGTTTCTCCTATGATGATTACCAATAGCTCTAAAAGATATTGTAGGTGTCCAAAAGAGTTTCCTCAAAAGGGAAGGAAATAAGAAAGGGAGGGAGAAAATAAGGAAGGAAGGAAGGAAGGAAGGAAGGAAGGAAGGAAGGAAGGAAGGAAGGAAGGAAGGAAGGAAGGAAGGAAGGAGGGAGGGAGGGAGGGAGGGAAGGAAGGAAAGCTATCCAGATAAAAAGAGTTTTGGAATATAATCCAGTTTAAATGTTAGAAAGCCAGAGGGAAATAATTTTTCTTGCTGGTGGAAAAAAAACATATCTTATTGTAGATAGATAGATAGATAGATAGATAGATAGATAGATAGATAGATAGATAGATAGATAGATAGATAGATAGATAGATAGAGATAGAGATAGAGATAGAGATAGAGATAGAGATAGATAGATAGATAGATAGATAGATAGATAGATAGATAGATAGATAGATAGATAGATAGATAGATAGATAGATAGATAGAGAGAGAGAGAGAGAGAGAGAGAGAGATCAAAAGAAGTGGAAGTGGAAAGGAAATAGCCAGCACAACAACAAGCATAATTAACATCATTTTGGCTAAGAAAGAAAGGATGATGACGATGATGATAGGACAAAAGCAAGGGACAGCTCTCACTCCACAGGAGAAAAACTCGAACTTTGAATATTCCAGCCTTGTTCCCTCGCTTCCCTTGTCAATTCCGGAGATCAGGAGCTGGTATTAAGCATTCAGCGATATCCTTCACTGCCCTTGATGACTGCACAAGCTGTGCTATTGTTTCCCAACGCAATGCCATTTATCAAGCTGAGATAGCGTTGCATGGACACCTTGGTTTGCATCCAGTAGCAGCAGTGGTGGGATTCAAATATTTTTTGCCACCGGTTCGGTGGGTGTGGCGTGGTGGGTGCGCTTTGCCCGTGTGCACACAGTTTGCATGCACGCACGCACCAAACACACACTTTGCACAGGTGCAGAGGCATTTGTGCAGGCGTTCTAACTCACCTCCTGCAAGCCTGCACGATCCTGGTCGCTTCAGCAGCTGCCGCGCTGCACTATTCTATGCCGCGCAAAGTAGCTGCGCTTCAAATTCAGCAGATAAAGGTGAGTATGGGAGCCCAAGTAGGTGGGTAGGCTCAACAGCAGAGGAGCAGAGAGAACCGCTTCAGTCTCCGCTGCTCATCGCTGCTACCAGCTTGTCAGAACCGGGCCGAACCGATAGAATACCACCACTGAGTTGCGGCGATTACCTGCCATGGCCACAAATCAAAGTGGACACCCCGGTTGGTGAGGCTCAGGGGTGGGAGTCTACCAGTTCGCACCTATTCACTAGAACCGGTTGTTAACATTCTAAGCAGTTCGGAGAACCGGTTGTTAGAAGAAATTACTGGCCTAATCCTGTAAGGAAGGCAGGAAGGAAACATTCTGGTGTTGCTTACAGAAACTGCCTCTCCATTAACCCTTATTACATTCTTGGCAGGACTAGACTTCCTGTCTCAGGAACTTCTCTGGAGTTTTTTTCCCTTCCTTTGCTGGTACTTTGCTTGTGTGGAGTGACCATTCAAAGTTACAATGGCCCTGAAAAAAGTGACTTATGATCATTTTTCACACTTACGACTGTTGCAGCATCCCCACAGTCATGAGAGGCCAGGCGAGGAGATGCGTGCCTCGATGTGAGTGATGTTGAGTTGGCCATGCCCAGCCAATAACATGACCACCAAGCCATGTCCACCCAGTCACATGACCACCAAGCCATGCCTACCACCTAAGCCACACCCACAGAACTGGTTGTTAAACAATTTGAATCCCACCCCTGGTGAGGCTGGCAGGGTGGGGCCGAGCAGCAGGCACAGCACCCAAGGGGTGGAGTTAGGATCAGTCCTCAAGTCCAGCTGAAGGCTTCATGAGCCTTGCATGTATTGGTGACGAAGAAGTAAAGAATGAAGGAAAAAAATGGAACCCCAATGAAGGAAGTTATGGAAGGAGAGCTAGCGAGTGGAACACCAACTACACCAGGGATCGCCAACCTTTTGCACCTCAGGGACCACCAAATACATCATTTTAAATCCCATGGACCACTAATATGAATTTTGACTGACAGCGGCTTGCTGATGTTGGTGGGAAAGTCGGTCCACTATTCCAGAGCTGCAGGAGTCACAGGACTGGCCCTTTGGTCATCCCGGAGTAGCTGTTTCTCCATCTGGGTACACTGGCCTGCCATGGACTGGAGGAGCTGCTCTGGGATGACCAAAGGGCCAGTCCTGTGACTCCTGCAGCTCTGGAATAGTGGACCGACTTTCCCCACTAACGTCAGCAAGCCACCCCGGGGCGGATTTCCCTCCCCTGCCATTGGTCTTACCTTCCAGTTCCAGCTCGCGTGGCTCTATTCAAGGTAAGGTTTGCACTCGGCCGAAGGGTTGGGGGACAGTGGGTGGGCGGGCCATGTGGGTGGCGCAGCCTTGTGTTTCCACGCAGCCTGGATTAATTTCTTGGGGGGGGGACATTTCTCTGTGGACCAGCAAAATTTTCTCGTGGACCAACAGTGGTCCCCGGCCCACCAGTTGGCGACCACTGATCTAGATATCAGGATAACAAAATAAGAGAGTTGGAAGGAACCTTGGACGTCTTCTACTCTAATCCTCTGCTCAGGCAGGAGACCCTATCTCATTCTGGACAAATGGCTGTCCATTCTCTTCTTGAAAACCTCCAATGATGGAGCACCTACAACTTTTGAAGGCAAGCCATTCTACTGATTAATTGTTCTGTCAGGAAATTTCTGCTTAGTTCTAAATTGCTTCTCTCCTTGATAAATTTCCATCTGTTGCTTCTTGTCCGCCTTTGGGTGCTTTAGAAAATAGGTTGACCCCTCCTTCTTTGTGTCAACCCCTGAGACATTAGAAGACTGCTATCACGTCACCTCTAGTCCTTCTTTTCATTAGGCTTAGACATACCCCATTCCAAATTTCTCCTTAGTTCTAGGTTTCTTCTCTCCTTGATGAGTTTCCGTCCGTTGTTTCTTGTGCTGCCTTTGGGTGCTTTGGAGAACAGATTGATGCTCTCTTCTTTGTGGTAGCCCCTCAAATACTGTCACACTGCTACCATATCACGCCTAGGCCTTCTTTTAAATTAGACATACCGAATTCACACAGTTGGAAGAGCTAAAGAAAGCAAGAGCGTTGCAGATTTCAGTGGGTTATCACTTTTGTTTATCTTGGAATAAATAGCTTTTGAACTTGCAATGGGGATTTCCTGGCCTCACTGCTAGCAAGTTCTTTAAAGTAGAGTTTCTTTGAAGGAGTTGAAATGCTGCTTCCCAGGTTGCTTACTACCCAGGCATGGCTCCTGTTTATAAGAATAGCTACCACCAGACTTCCTTTTAATCTTGTTATTATAGAAGTCTCCTCTTCCCTTCCCAGCCCCTTAATCCCTCCTCATTAAGGGCAGGCCTCCAATTCTGTCAAAATCCTTTCTCTTTTCCTACATGAACTTCACACAGCCTTTGCCTAAGGAGATTCTCAATCACTGGGATTGTGGTTTTCCTAAAGGTGCTTTACCCTTCTTAACCTACCCACATTCTTTCCTTATACATGTTGGAAATTGTGATTCCCCTTTCTTCTAGGAAAACATTAGAAGGGGAAGGAAATTTCCCCTAAAAAAGAAAGGAAGAGGTGAAAACACAAGCAGGGTCAGCTCCATCGGCCCCCCACCCTTTGTCAAGTAGGGCTATTCAAATAGCTGGACCCAGCTTACTTTTCACAACAAAGGGAGAAGAAAATTACAGGCATGAGATACAGAGAAAAAACCCTACAAACTAGCTAAGATCCTTTCCCATAGAAATCAAATAGATGGCAAGCTATTAAAAAAAAAAAAACTTATGAAAAGCAAACCAAAAGGCATGGCAGGAAGCAACCATGATAGCAAACAAGCAACTACAAAGGATCAGGACCATAAAACCAAGATCCCAATCTCAAAGAGACAGGAATTCAACGTACACAAATCAAAGACTTCACTTCCATATCAAAGGACCTGAAAAAGTATAAGAAAGGGGTTTTTTTACCCACTTATTAGATTAATCCTAGGAACGCTGTGAGATTTCTTCTTATCAGCCTTCCTACGTATTAATAAATTGATTCTGATTTTCAACGCAGCTGACCAAATCATTTTGCATTTCTCCCAGCCAGGAAATTTGAATCTACAAAGGAAAGAAACTTTGCCTATTCCTTAAAGGGCAAGGCTTCTTTTTTTTTCCTTTCCTCATACAATAAAAGTGAAGTAAACAAGATGGGGCTTCAGAGTTCTCCAGAAGATTATCAGGGAAGATGTCATAGGCAGCTGTTGAGGTAAGATGGTCCATCACACGCGGAGAAGAGCAACAAAGATGCTTAGGGGACTGGAGGCTAAAACCTACAAAGAACGGCTGCTGGAACTGGCCATGGATAGTCTAATGAAGAGAAGGACCAGGGGTGATATGATAGCAGTCTTCCAATATCTCAGGGGCTGCCACAGAGAGGAGGAGGGGTTCAAGCTATTCTCCAAAGCACCTGAGGACAGGATAAGAAGCAATGGGTGGAAACTAATCAAGGAGAGAAACAACCTAAGGGAAAATTTCCCGACAGAGAGGACAATTCATAAGTGGAACAGCTTACCTTCAGAGTGCACCATTGCTGAAGGCTTTTAAGAAGAGACTGGAGAGCCATTTGTCTAAAATAACATAGGATTTCCTGTTTGAGTAGGGCTCCTCCAAGGTCCCTTCCAGATCTATTCTGATTGATTACTCGATTGATTGATTGACTCAAAGAATGAAACAGTATTGTGTCTACTTCCTTGCAATTTCCTGAATGCATAGAACTGGGATAACACAACTATTCTTCCATCCAGGGTACCTGCAACGCTTGCCAGAGTGGCTCAGCTATCTTGAGCCACTCTGGCAAGGATATAGGAAATTCTACACTAGATCCAGCTACCTTGAGGATTTCTGGCAGGGCTTAATATACTTTTCCCATCCGAGAGCCTTTGGGGCCAAGTGCCTCCTGCCAGCACCCCAGAGTTCAAGCATTTTTGCAGCACCTGGGATGCAGCTAATATGCACTCTGCTTTCAGATCATTATGAGTTGCTGTATTATCAGCAAAAGGACTCTGGAGTGAACTAAAATGGAAAGCATGCTAAGCATCGAGCTATTTCCAACCACTACAAACTATGTTTTCACCATCAGTCTGGATAGATTTGGAGAGCTGAGTCAGACGTTTCTCAAGGCTGTCCTTCTCCTCCCTCTCCTCCCTCCCTCCCTCCCTCTCTCCCCTCTCCTCCTCCTCTCTTAGTGTGAATGGATATCCATTAAAGGGATATCCATTCAGGGAAGGGAAGGGAAGGGAAGAAAGGGAAGAGAAGGGAAGGGAAGGGAAGAAAGGGAATAGGAGGGGAGGGGAGAGGAGGGGAAGGGAGGAGAGAAGAGGAAAAGTGAGGAGGGGAGACGAGAGGAGAGGAGAGGAGAGGAGAGAACAGGACAGGACAGGACAGGACAGGACAGGAAAGGAATGGAAAGGAAAGGAAAGGAAGGGAAGGGAAGAAAGGGAAGAGGAGGGAAAGGAAGAGGAGAAGAGGGGAAGGGAGGAGAGGAGAGGAAAAGAGAGGAGGGGAAGGGAGAGGAGAGGACAGGAAAGGAAAGGAATGGAAAGGAAAGGAAGAGAAGGGAAGGGAAGGGAAGAAAGGGAAGAGGGTGGAAGGGAAGAGGAGGAGAGGGGAAGGGAGGAGAGGAGAGGAAAGGAAAGGAAAGGTTCATTTTCTATGGCACTACAACCAAGAGTCAGTTCACCCAGCCACTTTCCTTCCTGCTCCTTCTCTAAGTCTCTTTTTGCAGACTTTGTTGGGTGTGGAGAAGCATTACAATAAGAGAAGGTGAAAGAGAAAAACAGTTCTGAAGATAAATATGCAGATAATATTTGACAGGACCTCATCTTTCTCTGTGGCACCAAAGCTGCCGTTATCTTCCCGAAACTGAATTTGGGGAAGTTATGTCTTTTGCAACTGAAGCGAGAACATTCAGTCCAAAGAACTTCTTAGCTTTCTGGGTGTCCTTATCATGGGCTGTATTCTTTCCACGTGGGATCCTCGCAACAGGCGAAGCTGCAAAGAAGCCAAAGCAAACCAGAAAGCCCAACCCAGGCTATTGCTGGCTAAGCTTAGCCTGGTTTTCAAATGCACCAGCTCGATCTTTGATGGAGCAGATAAGGCACGTTGCATGTGTGAGCAGGTGGGTTTCCACAACAGGTATAAAGTCCATGAGAAAGACCGCTTGGCCTAGTGGTGAAGTCACTAGGGTAGATACCAGCACACTGTGAGTTCTAGTCCTGCTTTAGAAGCTGTAGTAATGCAGTGGTTAGAATGCAATTTTTCAATATTGCTAAGAAAAACCAGTTGCCTCTTGAAAAAGCACTTTTGGGACAACAGTGATCTGGATGGCTGAGAATCTCCATGGACAATACCTCATCCTAACTCTCTCCCACAGTCAGGAGTTTCGATCCTGATCGGCTCGAGGTTGACTCAGCCCTCCATCTTTTTGCAAGCTGCAAGCCACACGCTCTCTCCCTCATCCTTCCTGACATATAAACCCCTTCTCTCCGGTGCAATGTGCCACTGAACTGGGGTTTAGCAAAAGGATATTTGGAAACCAGCAAGATGTGACAAACAGCTTGAGGGAGAAAGGGAAGTGGAGTGAAACACTTGGAGCAGCAGTGTTAATGCCTGTTATGGTTGCTGGAGGGGGAGAAATGAAAGTGGGGGGAGGAGGAGAATTTATGTCCCAAACTCAGAAGGGATTCTCTCTCTGGATAGGGAGGTTGGTGGAGGGGAAGGAGTAATGCAATGACCTTTGGAATAAATCAAGTATTTTCAGCATTGCGGTTCTTGCTCCCCATAATAAACACTACGTCTCTCTTTTTCAAAACCCCCATCTCTTGATGTGACATAATTAACAAGGATGAATTGTTATTACATGAAAATAGATGATGTTGCTGCAAGTTTACATAATAAACCAGAGCGTCATATTTTCCTCCCGAGGAGGAACTGGGCAAGTGCCAGGGTGTAAAAACAGGGAAGAAACAGGGCTGAGCAGGTAAGGAGCCTCTCTCTTTTGGGAGCAAAAAATAGCCTGGGAACAGATGAATGGTGGGCTTTAACTTGGAGGCTGTGGGTCTCTGCCTCTATTCCATGGCTAAGATGGCCCATTTGTTGGTCCAGGGTGGGTCCCGAGGGTGTTGATTCCTGATGATTCACGCAAACAGCACGGTCATGAAAGCCACTGTCAGACCTGTCCCATTTTGGGTGCTTAGGAAAGAAAGACCCTCGACTCCATTTATAGTGAAAAGTGTGCTTCTGCTAAAGCCGAACGGTTACAGCATAAGAAAAACCAGATCTGATTATTCCCATTGAATTCCCTGAGAAAGGGGATAATGCATTGCTAGCACCGTTGATATTACCTAATTGGGTAATAAAACATCTTCAAAAAAAAAAAAAAAGCCAGATCTGACTATTCCCAGGTAAAACTGATAGTTTATACCTTTCTCCCAGGCCCTCCTTTCTTGGTTACCTTGCTAGTGTCTAATGAAGTTCAAATTTGTTGTTTCGGTAACAATCCTAAATTTGGCACCTCTTTGGTGTTAGCGTTCCATTCCCATGCCTGTGTCCTTGGATCGTTCAGTCGTAGTCTCTGGTTGACACGTCTGATTCTTGTCATTCCCTCCCATTCCCATATGCACCTTTCCCCCCCCCCTACCTATATTTAGGGCAGGCTGCCTGAAATCATACCCGAAATCAGTGGTGGGATTCAAAAAATTTCACTACTGGTTCTGTCGGTGTGGCTTGGTGAGCATGGCATGGCTTGGTGGGCGTAGCTTGGTGGGCAAGGCAGGGGAAGGATACTGCAAAATCCCCATTCCCTCCACACCGCGCTAACCTGCTTTCCAGCTCCGTTCTCCTATGCAGGGCAACCAAAGAAGACCCAGCCAATCAGCTGGGACTCAATGGGAGGCGGAGAATAGAGGGGGTGGGGCCAGACAGAGGTGGCATTTGCTGGTTCTCCGAACTACCCAAAATTTATCCTACTGGTTCTCCAAAACTGGTCAGAACCTGCTGAATACCACCTCTAGCCAAAGCTCCATCCTCTCCAACATCAGCGCTTAGGAAAATTAGTTGGGCAAAGTGTTTTCCTGCCCCATTTGCAGATGGTAAAGACTGACCTCAGCTGCATATGTTTTTGCCAGATTTGTAAGTCTTTCCACATCTCTGCCCTTTTCGGTTTCTCAAATTTCAGCATGAACAGCTTTGTAGGTCCTAGGCCTGGGCCAGCCAGCTGAGGAACTACCACTTGATGGCATCAATGCATCTCTCTACAATGTGACATTTAGTTCTTGGGTCACACTTGGCTTCCTTTTATGACTTTCAACACCTCCCTCCTGACCTTTCCATTGTCACACCAAGAGCAGCCAAAGTCCCCAGTGTGTACCTGGACACCATTCCTCTTCAAGCCCTCTCGTCCTGCGTTATTTACTCGGTGTTCTTGGTGCAGACAGGTAAAAGGAAGTATTGCTTTTAATAACAACCTGAGCCACAATGGCTCATTTGCACGGAGAGAAGTGGGAGCCATGTCTGCAGACAGGTTCATTAAAGCAATTGGCTGGGATGGTTCTGAGAAATAATTCCAGCCAGTAAATGTCAGTGACTTAACTCCATTTGCATGAAGACAACTGACTTCTGCTTTGCTTGTTCTTTGAAGAATGAACACAACAGAAGGATTACATACTTCAGGAGATTCCTTCAAATCAAAGACAGCCTGAAATTTGGAGCATTTCTCACTGCTGTCAAGACAGGCTGGGTGTCAAGATTTAAGAGTGAGGCGGGGAATGCATCTTGTATTCTTCTCTAAAACCCTGTTTTCAAGGAGTACTCAGCCCACAATTTATTTAAAGAGAAGGTCCCATTACTCATCCAGAGTAAATGGTATCTATACAGTCTATGAAACATGTAAGGAGTTGGACTAACCTTTTTTGGAGCGGGGAGAGAAGCCCCCATCTGTGAAAAGTAGACTTGAATAGTTCCTGCTTCCAAGAAACTAAGAAATGTATCCAGAAGAAAGAGACAACTTAACCTACTTATTGTCAACTCGTAAAGCATTCCTACGCCTGTTATAGTGTTGCCATAAACAACGGAGGGGGAGGAAATCTGAAAGAGCAGTGAGGCAGTTTAAAAGTAGAAGTACATTCCAACACTTATCTTACAAAGATTGTAACTAAGCTACCGGATCTTCTGCCCATGAAAATCCTTAATTGGAGAATGTGATTGATGACACACCCAGGGGGAGGGGGGAAACAGGGTCACAGGTGACTGTAAATTACATATGCCAGAGTTGATTTCATGCAGGTTAATGCTGGACAAGTTGCTCCTAATAAATCTTTTGGTTTCTTTTGAAGCTTGGCTCAAGACTCATGATTCAATTAGGGCAATCGCTGGAATCCTGACACCTATCATCAAGACCGCCATGTTGAGTGGCCTTCATCTGAACCAACTCAACAATGAAGGGATGGGGAGCAGCAGCCTAAATGCCTGAAAGCAGAAGAACAGTGTCTTAGAAGTCAAATCTTGAGGACTTGATTGGCTTCCAACTGATCAGGTTGCCAGACAGCCTGAGAGGGAAGACTGGGGAATTCTGGGAATTAAACTTCACCCTTCTTAGACCTGCCAAGGTTGGGAAACACTGAACTAGAGGGATGTGAGAACTTAGCCTTTAAGGATTGCCAAACCAAGATCGGCATGGAGCTTTTGTGAGTCATAACCTCAGTCCTATTGATCAGTTGCAGTGATCAACTGATCAATGAGACTCTTCTTGAGTCGTCTTGGAAACCTAATTCCTGCCAGTTCATGACAATGAAAAACAAAAACAGAACAAATGTTGAATGGCTCTTTCAAAGAGCAAAATAAGCCAACCTGGTTACAAGACACGTAGCCTTTGGATTTGCTCTATCTCTGTCTCTGTCTCTCCCTCTCTCTCTGCCTCCCTCCCTCCCTCTTTCTCTCTATTCCAAAGTCTTCCTTGCTTAGACTTTTGACTAACCCAATAGGGTTACTCCAGGGGTGGGCAAACTACGGCCCACGGGCCACATCCGGCCCATTGGTCTGTCCAATCCAGCCCGCCCCTGAAAAAAAATCGCTGGGCGTGGCGTATTGCCCTGCCCCGCGTGGCTCCCAAAGCTGCAAAACAGTGCAGAGTGCTCTCGGGGTAGGAAAGAAAAGAAGAACTTTGCAAAGGCCTCGGCTGGGAGTTCGAAATCACCTTCGAGTGCGACCTCTCTGAAGGTGAGTCCCTGCTGATCCCCCTTTTTTTCCGGGGCTTCCAGGCTTAAACTTTGCAAAGGCAAAGTTTGCAGGCGGGAGCGTCTTTCCGCCAAGGAGCGGGAAGGGTTCCGCCCGGCGGGCGGGCGGGCTGCTTGGAGCGGGCTGCTTGGAGCCACCTAAAGCTAGCCCGCTGCTGGTGGAGCCTTGCCCTGCCTTGGTGCCCGTTCCCGGCTTGGCAGTCCTGCTCGGGCGGCACTTTAAAAGCCTGCTCCCAGCACGTGAGCTACTTCCCAGCAACTTGCAGCTTCCTTTTTCCTCTTGGGCGCTCGCGCCTGGCCCCGAGCCGCATGGCGGAGGGAAGCCCGGTGGGCGGGCGGGCTGCTTGGAGGAGGTGACCCGGTGGTGCTCTGGGCTTCCCCTCCGCCACGCAGCTCGGGGCCAGGCGTGAGCGCCCGCGAGGAAAAAGGAAGCCGAAAGTTGCTGGGAAGTTGCTCGGGTTTCCAGGGCTTCCAGGCTTAAACTTTGCAAAGGCAAAGTTTGCAGGCGAGAGCGTCTTCCCGCCGAGGAGCGGGAAGGGTTCTGCCCGGCGGGCGGGCGGGCTGTTTGGAGGAGGCGACCCGGCGGTGCTCCGGGTTTCCCCTCTGCCGCGTGGCTCGGGGCCAGGCGCGAGCACCCGAGAGGAAAAAGCAAGCCACAAGTTGCTGGGAAGTTGCTTGGGTGCTGGGAGCCGCCGTCGTGGTGAGCGGCTCGTCGGGCGCGTATGCGAGGAGGAGGGCTTTTAAAGTGCCGCCCGAGCAGGACCGCCAAGCCGGGAAACAGGGCACCAAGGCAGGGCAAGGCTCCACCAGCAGCGGCCTAGCTTTAGGTGGGCTTGGATGCCCCTGAGCGCGGTTTGCTGTTTGTTCTCTCCTGGGACTCGCGTTTGGAAAGCGTGGAAAGTAGTAGCAGGAGCAGCTGCGGTGTTACTTTTTCTTATATATATATATATATATATATTATAAAGGGCCCATTATAAAATGCAGCAAATTATATATAAGAATATTATATATATATATATATATATATATATATATATATATATATATATATATATATATATATATATATATATATATATATATATATATATATATATATATGTATATATGTATATATATTATATATATATATATATATATATTATATTATATTATATTATATTATATTATATTATATTATATTATATTATATTATATTATATTATATTATATTATATTATATTATATTATATTATATTATATTATATTATATTATATTATATTATTATATTATATTATTATATTATATTATATTATATTATATTATATTATATTATATTATATTATATTATATTATATTATATTATATTATATTATATTATATTATATTATATTATTATATTATATTTATATATTATATATTTATATATATATATATATATATAATATTCTTATATATAATTTGCTGCATTTTATAATGGGCCCTTTATAATGGCCTTTTATAAAATTGGTTCAGCCCTCGAACGCAGATCTGATTTTCCATGTGGCCCCCGACAGAAATTAATTGCCCACCCCTGGGTTACTCAGTAGGCTCTATGTTGTGGTTAGCAGCAGGTGGAGATGGCTGACTCTGATGAGGGGCCAGGACCATCAGGGAGTGGACTGCTGCCTTCAGAGATTGTGGGGGCTGGCAGCAGTGATGAGGAGGTTCCCGAGGAGCCTGTGCCAAGTGCACATGCATGATGGATTACTCGGAGGAAAGAACAATGACAGCAGCACAGGCGAGTCGAGAGTAAAGCTGCAAGGTAATGGTCCCTCCCTTAACAGGATAAAAGCCAGGTTTGGAAAAGCGTTCTTTGCAGACCGCAAAGAAGCTCAAGCTCAACTGGTGGACATCTTAGTTCGTGAATCTTGTACATTAGTTCTTATCTCTGGATTTTTGGCAGCCTTGACAAACAACTTGGCAAGGCTCTTTCTTGTTGGAGATAATTGTTGGAAAGCAGCCTTTTATCTGTAACAGAACAGCATTCGTGATGAAACCTTGAAAGGTGGGGGCTGCTGCCTTTGTCTGTGTTTGCTCTCTGGGAACCCAGTTGGGTCAGAACACTCTATGGAGAGTCAAGCAGGAGAAGCTGTGCCAAATTAAAAAGGTGGCTTAGCCAACAGAGACCTCCCATTAAATCACCTGGAACTGTGATCAACCCAGAAGTTTTCTTACCGTGTCAGATGCCATCTCCCCAGCTTCCCTTTCAGGCCATGCTTGCGGAGTTAGTTCTTTCCCTCCCCACCTGGGTCACTAGCTGGGAAATAGCACCACGTTTCCAAACAGAACAGTTTACCCACATGTAGAAGCCCTGGAGACTTCTCCTAGAACTTCTTTGGAGACCTCTAGTCTCTTCTCTCTGTTTGGATGCTCAAGGAATGCAAAATAACCCAAGGATGTGGGAATAACAGGAAATGAGCATCTTCATTCTGTTCTCGATATCTGTCCTTCGAAAATGGTCTCTCTAAACCCTACTATGCTTTATACACAGCCTTCTTTTGGGAGCTGACCAGGAAAGAAAGCAAGAGGAAGAACAAGATAAGAAAGCCGAACAATACCGACTTAAATATCAACTGGCATCATTCAGAGAAGCTAAACAGAAACGAACGGAAGAAAACATATATCTGTTTGGATTCAGCAAGCCTGGAGAGAGAGACAATAAAGTGTAGTGGTTACAAGCAATAGCCTGGAAACTAGGAGACTGTAAGTTCCAGTTTTGTCTTGGGCACGAAGCCAACTGGGTGACCTTGGGCCAGTCACTCTCTCTCAGCCCTAGGAAGGAGGCTGTCATGCCCTTGTTGGAGTCTGATTCTGAGGGGGAGGTTGAGCAGCTGACAGGGAGTGGGAGTGTGGCTCCCGTGGCTGTGGAGGAAACGGGGGAAAGGCACAGTCCGGCTGGGCATACAGAGGAAGACCCAGGGCCATCCCCTCTTCATCCGAGGGCACGCAGGGAGGAACGGAGAAGGGAGCAACCTGGCTTATGGGAGAGAAAAGGGCCCTGATCCCTTTCATTAGTTGCAGCTGAAAGAACAGGATATAAGAGGGGCGTTTGCACACAGCTCCTTGCTGGAAGCAAAGCGTGCATTATCTTTGTCGAGGCTTACCTGGGTTTTGGCGTCTTCCCAACTGAGGGTGCTGCGTTATCCTTTGAAAGTCTGCAATTTATCATCCTGGCCTGCCGTGTTGATTACTTCAGTGTGGTTTGTGTTGGTTTTTTTTTTTTTATTTCTAATTATCTTTACTTTGGGTTCGGACTGCATTTCTGCCCTTCGTAGACTGTGTTTTGAGGAGTTTGATATCCAGCTGAGGATAATTGGACATTAGGGCCAAGTTGGAGGCATTAAAGGGAATTTATTCTACTTTTGTGTCTTTGTTATTTTTGTGTCACGCCCCAGGGCATTACAGAGGCAGTGGCACACCACTTCCAAAGTCTTGCTGAGAAAACTGTAGCAACTTGTCCTGGTAGTCTCCAGGAGTTGACACTGAGGAGAGGAGAGGAGAGGAGAGAGGAGAGGGGAGGGGAGGGGAGGGGAGGGGAGGGGAGAGGAGAGGACAGGACAGGACAGGACAGGGGATGGGAGGGGATAGGAGAGGAGAGGAGAGGAGAGGGAGGAGTTATTCAGAAAGCTCTCAAAATGAGAAGGAAAGGGATATGGCCAGAACCATGGATTAATTTGGGTAAGAACCATCATGGATACCATGGCCCTGCTTAGCAACATACATTCTGATTCTAACTGTGGTTATAAGATAAGGACTACCCATATAGCTATCTCCAATCTGCTGCCCTCCACGTATGTTGGGTTTCATCTCCCATAATCCTCCAGCCACTACAGCTATTGAAATTCTAGCCAGGATTATGGGAACTGAAGTTCAACAGCTCCTTAAGAACAAGATGGGTAAAAGCTAAGAAGACGAGTACTTGTTCCATGCCTACAGTCTAAAACAGGTGTGTCCAATCATGGCAACTTTAAGGCCTATGAACTTCAACTCCCAGAATTCCCCAGTCACTCTTGGTTAGCTGGAGGATTCTGGGAGTTGAAGTCCACAGGTCTTAAAGTTGCCAAGGTTGGACAGCTCTGGTGTAAAACTGTCAAAAGGGGGATCCAACAGGCTATGGTTGGCTTGGTTGGTGCTTAAAATTACATCACACAAGACACACACACACACACACACACACACACACACACACACACCAGAATGGTAATTCAGCTTCTGCAAAGGCAGATACTCCCCATGCTACACAGCACCAGCCTTCTCCTCAATTATCTTAGCACCTCATTCCATGCATCACTTACCGTGAGACGGCGGAAAGTTTTCACCAAGTTTCCTTGTCTAATTAAGAGACTCACAGATGCTGGATAATCAACCCCTCTGCTTTCTTAATTAAAGCAATGGAGGCAATTTTCAAACTCCGTTTGAGGATTAATTTTCACCGAATGTCGGTTTCGCAAGAAAAGGTTTGAGATGCGTTTGCTTAAGACACAGGAAGCATACGATCCTGCAGGGCAAAAATAGGATTGTTTAATGTTGTCGTTTTATGGCTACTTTAGCCGAACAATCGCTCAGTGATTCAAAAAAAAAATCTGAGTTTCCATATTTCTGGAATCTCATAGTCATCCACATATTTGGAATCAAAGATGATAGCAATAGTTACGTAGAACATTTACGAGCTTCTGTCAAATGTACACCCTATAAGAGAATTATCTTCCGATGCTGATATTGGCAATTAAAGCATTTCACATATTACCTAATTATAATGTAAGCTTGTGATGAAGTGTATGACTCATACACTTATGACTACACCATAAAGATTTCCAGAGAAACAAATCTTAGGGGTCTGGACATTCATAGACACAGACACAGACACACACACACACACAGAGCTAGTTTCTGGATTTGATCAAGAGCATGCAATTCGTTCAAGATCTAATTGGAAGCATCCAACTGATTGGATGAACACAGCTTGACTCAGGCTATTGATTGGGGTCAATGAGGTTGATAACTTCAATTTGAACTGTCATCAATTTTTTGGGGGTGGGGTGGGGTGGAAAAGTATCCATGGATTAGAGAAAAGACAATGATGAGAGAAATGACAACATCTATTAGCGAAAAGACAATATTGATTAGCGAAAGGACAATATCGATTAGACAAGATCTACGTTTATTGCTGATTGGAAATCCTTTATGGATTTTTTTTTATGGGAGATTCTTTGGGGCTTCTTTGAAGTAAAGCAGGCTCTGTTTCTTCTCATCCTTTTCTCTATATCCCATCAACTTTGTCCAACCTGCCAGTGGCATTTGAGTAAATCATATTTTACACCTTGTCATAAAATCCTTTCACTCTCAGCTTCCTTCTTAAAAACTTGCTGCCTCTGTTAGAATGGTAAGGTCACTGATCAGATAATGCAAGCAAACCAGCAGCCATGGAATTTTCATTGTGATTCACTAACGGTGGTAAATATCAAAGAGCATTTCAACAGAGGTGCCACGGGGGGATCCACGCAGCCCATTTTCAGAGGAGCACAAACTGTTTCATCCATGTAAACTAGGTTAACTCTTTCCTTCTCAGCTTGAGATTACACGCAGGCAATTCTATGATATTCTATTTTCACATCGGCTTCTCTCCACCCTAGTTGCTGAATTCCTAGTAGATCAGTGAGACCGAGGAAGAGTTTGAAAGAGCTTCCTTATACCCAAGCAAAATTTCTTCCACCTAGGGTCAAACAACTTACTCTCCAATAAACAACTTGGTTTCAGAAAAAAATTGTCCTGCAATTTGCAACTTCTACACTGCAAAAACATATGGACTACACTTCTTGACCAGGGTAAAGCAATAGATGTAATTTACATTGACTTCTGCAAAGCACTTGACTCAGTGGTACATGACAAACTACTATTAAAATTAAATTCTTGTGCCATTTCCGGATACCTTCACAAGTGGATTACTGCCTTCCTATCAAACAGGCAATAAATAGTAAAATAGGAAATGTCCTATCAAACCCTGCACCAGTTATCAGCCATGTCCCACAAGGGGGCATTCTAGGACCCACACTCTTTACACTCTATATAAATGACCTTTGTGATCACCTTATTAGCAACTGCGTCTCTTCGCTGATGATGTAAAACTATTCAACACCACCGTCAATGCTATCGTCCTTGAAAACGACCTTGATTATGTGTCTGAATGGTCTAACAATTGGCAACTCCAAATATCTACCAACAAATGCTCTGCCCTACACATTGGTAAAAAAAAATATCTATATATCAAATACAAGCTAGGTGGATTTGGCCTTGTTGATGACTCTCATTTTGTCAAGGACCTTGGAGTTCTCATATCGAATGATCTAAGTGCCAAAGCTCACTGCAACAGTATTGCCAAAAAGGCTTTAAGAGTTGTAAATTTAATTTTATGAAGCTTCTCCTCTGGTAATACTGTTTTGCAATCTAGGGCATTCAAAATATTTGCGAGACCATTACTTGAATTCAGCTCTGCTGTCTGGAATCCACACTGTATATCAGACATAAATGCAATTGAGCAAGTCCAGAAGTATTTTACCAGAAGAGTACTACATTCCTCTGTTTACAACAGAATACCCTACAGCACCAGACTTGAGACTCTAGGCTTAGACAATCTTGAACTATGCCGACTAAGATTAGACTTAAGCATAGTACATAAAATCATATGTTACAACGTCTTACCCGTTAATGAATATTTCAGCTTTAACAACAACAACACAAAAGCACACAATGTAAACCACTCCAAACTCAATTGCAGGAAGTACGATTTCAGCAACAGAATGGTCAATGTCTGGAACTCACTACCTGATTCTGTTGTCACCTGCTCAAACCCCCACTCCTTTACCCTCAAACTAATCTCTATTGACTTCACCCTATTCCTAAGAGGTCTGTAAGGGGCGTGCATAAGCTCACAATAGTGCCTACCATCCCTGTCCTATTGTTCCCAATTATTAGTTCCTATTTCTTGTATTTAAACATACGTTTATTCTTGTTTCTGTTATATTGTAAGCTTTTGACAAATAAATAAATGAAATGAAAATAAAATAAAATTTCCTCTAAGGCCAATTTTCCAAGATGTTTGAATTGAGGTTAAGTAGACCGATCCACCCCTAGCCTTCCAGAGGCTGTGGGGGTCTTGGTGCTCTCTGAGCTTGGTGGTTTCCTTGCAGGTGTTTCATGACCCAACTAGGGAACATCATCAGTACTAGAAGGGAGTGAAGTTGGAGGAGGAAGAGGAGAAGGAGGAGGAGGAGGAGGAGAAGGAGGAGAATTGTGGGGTCTTTGGTGCTCTCTGAGCTTGGTGGGTTTCTTGACAATGTTTCATTACCCAGCTAGGTAACATCATCAATACTAGAAGGGAGTGATGTTTGCTCTTATTTTTATATATTATTGGTTTGCCCTGTTAATGTTGGTGGGACTGGTCTTGGTGGTTCATTGGTTAGGCTGCTGTTGACTGCTAGCTTGTCTGCATTGGGGGGTTCCTTGATTGGGGTATTGCTTACTTCTTGAAGGTTGGTTTAGTGTTAATCTTGGTGTTAACCTCTGTTTATCTAAGTATTGATTGCTGGTGAGGATTGGTCATTTTGGTCTTTTTGTTTCCCTTTCGGCTTTTTGTGTGGTGTGTATATGTTGTTTATTTCTATGTGTCTGTCGATGGCAGATTTGTCTAAGTGCTAGGATTCCAGGAATTCTCTGGTGTTTTTGGACTTGGCTTGATCTAAGATGCTCACAGTTTCCCACTCGAAACTACGGTTGAACCTGTCCACATATTGTGAAATTAAGTAACATTTTGTGTCTTCTGACTGCTAATTGGTGTTCATGAATGCACTCTGCCAGCAGGACTAGTAAGATGATAAGGGATGGAGAAATATCTTAAAGGGAAGGTATGAAAAGCTAATTTAGCTCCTCAAAACCTACTATATGCCATGATGGTGTATAAGCATCTTGATATCATGCCATGCCTATGCCTATCATCAGCTCTACTCTGTAGATTAAATATTTTACTCCTCTCCAGCTGCGAACTGACCCACCCATCCATGCAATCATGAAATAGTCCCTACTTGTTCTGAATCCATAGAGCTTTTTCATCATTTGTTACACTCTTTTGTCCCCATAATTAAATCACAAATATTGTCTTTTTTTCGGGGGTGGGGGAAGAAATTTCTGAATACATCTTTTATAGAAAATGAAACCAATTTACCTATTCCAGGCTATTAACTCCCAAATGCCATCTTAAAGTTTAAGGCAAATTGTATTCAGCTCCTTGGTTTTGCTGATTTTTATATTCCATTTTTAATGCATCTTTTTACCCTCTAAACCATATTACAGAAAGCATACTTGTGGAAGCAGGCCATATATTATATTATAGAAAGAAATTTGCTGAAGGAATATAGGTTTCCCAGGTACTGTATTTTTATGTTTTGTTTCATGTCTCTTTTCCCCCCCCCTAGTTCAGGTAGAAATCTTAATAAGGGAAGCCAGAGCATAAAGGAATCCGTGATTTAATTGGAATTGATCGAAAACACAATGTTATCACAACTTGTCATCGTAGTGTGGGACCAGGAGCGATGTTATGCAGCCTGCGTGATTAAACGCTCCGTTATGTTGTGTTTATTAACATGATTCAATGGAACACAAAGGCAAATGTTAAACAAATGCACACACACGCGCTCCATCATGCTTATAAGAAAACAGAGCATCCTCTTTCAAAGATCCATCTGGGCTGTTTGTATGATTCAAAGAAACTCGCATGTTTAAACCGTATGGAATCCAGCAAGGAGAATAAAAGCACCGCTAGTCTGCATTGCAAATTTTGTGTGATCGATGTCCTGGCAGATGTCAGGTCCTTGGTGCTCTCTGAGCTTGGCTGTTTTCTTGCAGATGTTTCATGACCCAACTAAGTAACATCCTGAGTGTTAGAAGGGAGTGGGGTTTGCAGGGGGAAGGAGGAGGAAGAGGAAGAGGAGGAGGAAGAGAAGGAGGAGGACTGTGGGATTCTTGGTGCTATCTGAGCTTGGTTGTTTTCTTGCAGATGTTTCATGACCTAACTAGAAGTGAGTGGGGTTTGCTCTCTGTTTATGTACACGGGGTCTTGAACTACCAAGAACCCTTCCCACTAACACTGACAGGACAAACTACCCTGTATATAAACATACATCAAAACCATTCCCTTCTAGTGTTGATGATGTTACCTAGTTGGGTCATGAAACATCTGGAAGAAAGCAACCAAGTTCAGGGAGCACCATGGACCTCACAGCCCTTCTCCTTTCTTCTGTTCCTCCATTCTGCAAACTTGACTCCTTTATCATACTGATGATGTTACCTAGTTGGGTCATGAAACATCTGGCAGAAAGCAACCAAGTTCAGAGGGCATCATGGACTCCAACAGTTCAACCCTGAGTTTCAAATATTTTGTTTTATGGGACCCGGCAGATGCTTAGAAGAGGTAGGTTAATGTAGGAGCTGAATAGGTTTCATGAGAGATCTTTTTGAATCGATCTGAGCTGATCGAGGCAAATCTTCAAAGACTTCTCTGCCAAGACACAGATGTGCTCTGCTGGATCTGATCAAGCACTTTTTCAGTCCATTCTCACCTGTTCCATAGCCACTTGTAGGACATGACCAGGCTGAGCCCAAGGGAGGAGGTCAAATCCATCACCTGCACACCCACAAGAGATCTAACTCCAGCCCACCTTGAATTCCTTTCTATTCTTAACTCCCGCTAATTTCCCTTGACCGCTAGTAGTTCAGATTCTTGTAGAGAGCTTAAGCTTGCAATAAATCTTTCTACTCATTTCGAACGGCCTGAATCTCCTGACACAGCCATTAGGTATCCCCAAAAAGTCACAGTAGGGTGCTGAGATGCTATCATTCCCCTCCCATTTCTATTTTCCTGGAAAGACTTTCAAATTGCTTCTTTGAAAGAGTTCCAGAAGAGCGTCAACCAATTTCATAATGTGAAAATCCACCCAATTATCCCTTCTTTCTGTCTCCTTCCATTCTGTGCAGAAACCTTTTGGTATGCTAAATAAGAGAGCCTATATATATAAAACGCTCCTCCAAGGAACCATCATATAAAGCTGAGGGGTAGACTAACCAGCAAGGCATTCTACCCTGTTTCATCATAAATGTGATGTAGAAAAGAAAGCTTATCAGATAATAACATCCAGGATGAAATTCCTCACGCTTCTCTTTTTTTTTTTTTTTTCTGGGTCACCTTATCAGTGGTTTCTTTGCTGCTGACCTCATGGGAATATGTTTCTTTTAGAGATGCTGGAGAATTTCAGCCTAACATGCTTAAGAAAAATGACTAGTTTTTGTATTCCTCCAGCAAGACCAGAAAACTCATTGGCTGATCTACGGATTCGCAAGACCGCAAAGGCACATTCGGTTATACAACATAGGACTCCAAATCAACATCTAGTTTTGCTGATCTCAATAATGTTCCTTTACTTGGAGGGGGGAACCCCCAGTTCTTTTGGTTTTGCTCATGGCAAATCAAAATTTTTCATCTAAGGAGGTGACACATTGACTAACTTCGGGTTGTTCAAACTTCAGCCATTCCATTTTGAATGCCACCGCTTTGGGGAGGGGTGTCTAACTTTAGCAACTTTAAGACCTGTGGATTTCAGCTCTCAGAATTCCCCAACTCATCATGCTGGCTGAGAATTCTGGGAGTTGAGGTCTTAAAGTTGGGCATAACTGCCTTAGGTATAATTTGGAACTTCAATGTATTATACCCTGCCTTAGGGTATAATTTGGAACTTCAGTGTATCTTGTAGATGTTCCATCAAGTGTCCCCCAGATTTCACAACCCATCAACCTTCACTTAGCATGCTTGTCATGCATGGGAGTTGAGGTCTTAAAGCTGGGCACCCCTGTCTTTGTTCTGGTTAGCCGGCAGCAGGTGCAGATGGCTGAGGAGAGCGAGGACTCTGATGAGAGGCCAGGACCATCAGTTAGTGGACTGCTGCCTTCAGAGATTGTGGCGGCTGGCAGCAGTGATGAGGAGGTTCCCGAGGAGCCTGTGCCAAGTGCACGTGCACGAAGGATTACTCGGAGGGAAGAACAATTACAGCAGCACAGGTGACTCGGGAGTAAGGCTGCAAGGTAATGGCCCCTCCCTCAAGAGGATAAAAGCCAGGCTTGGAAAAGCATTCTTTGCAGACAGCAAAGAAGCTCTGAAGCTCAACTGGTGGACATCTTAGTTTGTGTTTGGAGAATATTGTAAATTAGTTCTTATCTCTGGGTTTTTGACATCATTGACAAAGAACTTGGCAAGGCTCTTTCTTGTTGGAGCTAATTAGTGGAAAACAGCATTTTATCTGTAAAGGAATAGCATTCGTTATTAAACCTTAAAAGGTGGGGGCTGCTGCCTTTGTCTGTGTTTGCTCTATTGGGAACCTGTTTGGGTCAGAACAGTCTTAGGGTATAATTTGGAACTTCAATGTCTCTTGTAGATGCTCCATCAAGTGTCCTCCAGATTTCACAACCCATCGTCCTTCACTTAGAGTGCTTGACGGTCGTGCTGATAAAGAAAGCGGTGGTCTGGAAGTCCTGGACAACTAAAAGTCACCCTCGGTAAACCCAAATCCATTGAAACCCGCTCTTTTCTTGCTACCACAACTCAAAGGTTCTAGCAAACATTTCAAACGTCTGAATTTCTACCCTCTCCGTCTTTCTTCTTGTACTGGTGACACTGACAACCAGATTCCTGCGCTCTACAGAGTGTGCTGAAAATATGGCGCGTGTTTAATTGCTCCCCATAAAAAAAAAAAAAGTATGCCTGATGTTACGAAGAGAAGAATCTGCCCCAGGTGAGTTGGAAGCAGTCGAACATACACAAATGGGTAGGTTTCTCTGTGGAGAAGAAATGTACTCGCTCTGAGAAGGTGGCCTGAATTATTCCTACCAACACAGGGCAGCTTTCAGCCCTTCCCCAAATACAGCTCGTTAAAAATTTCCGCCAAGAAGGGGGTGCAAAGCGGCAGCTTTCCTTCCCGGCCCCATGAGACCTTTCACCCTTTCTCTCTCGGTTCTGCTAGCATCCATTTAATAAAGGGCTTTATTGTACAGGTGGCTAATTAAATGCTGGCTTATTAGAAAACATGTTTTGTTTGAGGTTTAACAGCTCTGTCAGGTGCAGCTGCTGTTGCTGCTGCTGTGCTGCTGCAGTGGTACTAAATATAAATAGGTCTACCGTTGCGGCACTGAAGATGGAGACTTAAAGGGCCAGCAGAGGTCCCATTTAGTGGCAAGAAGGGGAAGGGAGACAGATGTGGGCAGAGGTTGAACCTAGAATCACGAATGGTGATGGTGCAACATGGAGGGAGGTGTTCTCTGTTTCTGGGATTTTGAAATGATCGGTGGAATGACCTCTTCCTTATTCACCATGGGATCGAAAGGAACTGCCTGCCCACCCACTTTCATTAGCCACCTCTTTTGATGGCAATCAGTGGTCAGTTTAGTCTATCAGCTGACCACTGGAAGGAAAACTCTCGTAGCTGACTTTCAGAAAAATACTTCTTCAGGCCCCATGTCTGGTTGAGATTTGACCTTCTCGTAGCTATAAAGAGGGTGGCTGAAGAGGCGTTTTATTTATTTATTTTATTTATTTAGTTTAGTTTGTCAAGCATGTACGAGAAAACACGTATAAGTATTAACATAACATATAAATATAAATTGGTATAAGTATATACATAATAAATGAATATGAATAAGTAGGAATAGTAGGACAGGGACGGTAGGTACGCTGGGATGACACTTGATTGAACTTTCACAGGTTTCCTTCCTTCCTTCCTTCCTTCCCTTCCTTCCTTCCCTTCCTTCCTTCCTTCCTTCCTTCCTTCCTTCTTCCTTCCTTCCTTCCTTCCCTTCCCCTTCTTCCTTCCTTCCTTCCTGTCTCCTTCCTTCCTTCCTACTTCCTTTTCTTCTTTTTTCCTTCTTCCCTTCTTCACTGTAACTTACTTATTTACTTACTTACTAATTTACTTCTCTCTCTGCCTCCCTCCATCTTCTTCTATGCTGCCTGGGGAATTCTGGAAGTTGAAATCCACACCGTTCTTAAAGCTCTCAAGGTTGAGAAATTATGCTATAGGTACATGTCCAATCCCTTATTTCTGGGTCACAGTTCTCGGTCTTCTTTTTGGGATGCTGCCTTACAAACCCAGAGAAGAACATTAGTCTTCCTCCATCTCCCCCCCCGCCCCGCCGCCTTTTTTCCTTTTAACTTTGGATCACAATCTCTTCTCTGGCTGCTCCTCATTTGATGATCAGATGCTATTTATGCATCCCCTTAGTCTGTTTGCTATGATTCCTACCATATGTTTGCTCCTCAGCTGAGTTTATTTAATAATGCAAATATTGTAGAGGGGAGGAAACAGCAGAGATAGCTATTTAGAGAGAGAGAGGAAAAAAAAATTCTTCTAGCCAGGCCATCACTCAAGTCTACAAGGGAAAGTCAAAATATTACACTCTGAATTGACCAAAAGGACCAAAAGGAATGGAGTAAATCATGATCTAATCTCAGGGAATGTTAGAATGAATCTTTTAGTTAGGTTATGAGAGGAGGAAGCATTTCCATTAGAGGTAGTCCTCATCTTGCAACCATTCATTTAATGACTGCTCAAAGAGCATCGGATTAGACAACAGGTGACACCCCAAACTCTTCAGAAGTCAATGCTAGAGATGCATTTCTGGGATTCCCCCCCCCAATCGATTAATAATTATTATATATAATTAATAATATATATATAATTATTATTAATAGATTGGTCAAATAAAATTTCTACCAACCTGTCCAATTACTCCCTTTTCATTATCTGCAGAATTTGACCAGTAACAAGGGTTTCTAGAAAAACTTCAACTGAGTTACTTCCCCACTTCTCTCTCTCTCTCTCTCTGTGTGTGTGTGTGTGTGTGTGTGTGTGTGTGTGTGTGTGTGTCTCATTCTTTCTGTCTGTCTATCTCTCTCTATCTCTGTACGTATATGTCTCTGTCTCACATTCTCTCTCTCTCTGTGTGTGTGTCTCTCTCTGTGTGTGTGTGTCTCTCTCTCATTCTCTCTCTCTCTCTCTCTCTCTGCCTCTCTCTCTCTCATTCTCTCATTCTGTGTTTGTGTGTGTGTGTGTCTGTACGTATATGTCTCTGTCTCTCTCACATTCTCTCTCTCTCTTTCTCTCTCTCTCTGTTTCATTGCTTCTGACAAAGATGTCATCCGCTTTGAGTAATTATCCAAACAAGTGGACATTGTGCTGCCAAAGGAAAAGAAAAAGAAGGCAGCTGGAAGATAGAAGGAGGATGTGGCATGGGAAGCCGGCTTCACAAAAACTTCTGTCAAATTCACTAAAGATGTAAATGGACCTGACAGCACCAGTGCTAATCGGTGACTCACTCTTTGGATATTCCTGTCACGCCACCGAATGGACTCTGGCTGAGGAGAAGGCCTATCAAGTTGGTAGCTAAGGCTATGGAGATGCTCAGCCTTGCAAAGGTGGTTTGAGATGCCATCTCCATCCCATGATGTCTACTGAGAGCTTTGCTGTACCCTGAGAGCTTCTGCACCCGAGACAAATTCCTTAAAGTACAGGGGTACCTCGGTTCTCCTTATTAATTGGTTCCAGGAGATGTGATGAGTATCAAAAACAATGAGTACCAAACAATTATTTCCCATAAGGAATATTGTAGTGAGTCACAAGGCAGCTGACAGCAACAATTTCTACCTTGTGCATTGAGTATCAAACAAACAATGAGTACCAGGACAACATTTTCATGTCAAAATGCATTGAGTACTAAATTTGATGAGTTTCAAAGCAGTTATGTATGAATGTACCATTTTATTCTATTCTATTCTTTCCATATTCTATTCTATTCTTTCTTTCTGTTCTATTCTTTCCATATTCTATTCTATTCTTTCCATATTCTATTCTATTCTATTCTATCTATTCTTTCCATATTCTATTCTATTCTATTCTTTCCATATTCTATTCTATTCTATTCTATTCTATTCTATTCTATTCTATTCTATTCTATTCTATTCTATTCTATTCTATTCTATTCTGTTCTATTCTATTCTATTCTATTCTGTTCTATTCTATTCTATTCTGTTCTGTTCTGTTCTGTTCTGTTCTATTCTATTCTATTCTATTCTATTCCTATTCTATTCTATTCTATTCTTTCATTCCACTCCACTCAATTCCATTCCATTCATATTCTATTCCATTCATATTCTATTCTACCCTACTCGATTCAATTCGATTTGATTCCAGCCCAAAGAGTCATAAATAGAACAAAGAGGATTGAATATGACTAGGAAGGTTAAAAAGGGTGTTTTTGTTATTAAATCTTTCAGTTTATCTAAATAAGAATGCCTTTCTAAAAATTACAAATGAAAACAAGAGGCCACCTCGGCTGAAGGTCTTTAAACTAGACAATGTATTTGGGTAATGATAGAGGAATGCGCTAAAGTGTATCCACCATAGTAGCTACCACAGCCTCTCTTGCTATTAAACCTCATGAGAAGACACCACAAGATCTTTCCTCCCATTAGATATTTTTCACATGAATGCTATGCTCTGCCTGGGAGAAATAATAACAGGATGTTTTCTTCCAAAGAGCTTCTGCAACATTTGGCAAAGCTCTTTGTGTCCATGTCTTCTCCTTGGATTCTTTGGTGAAAGTCTGGAGCATATGAGAGCTTGGTCATGTTTCTAACCAACATAACCAAGGTGAGAGTTCTTCTTACCTTATGCCCTTGCTTCGTCGCATCAGAAGAGGGGGGATTAGAAGCACACACTTCTACTAAGAGATTGTCATTCGCATGATGAGAAGAGGCTCAGGGGGTTGAATAGAGACAGCCTGAAAAAAAAAAAAGGAAAATGCTGAAGAAGGCCTGATCAAAGTCTGTGCTTGAAATGCCTCCAAGGGAACATCAAACTTGAAAGAAGGAGATTATCTGGTATGTCAAGGGATGGCAGGTTGTGGAATGATGGCCTAGAGCAAGATAGAGAAGAGTTGAAGTATTGGAAAGAAAAAAAAGGGAGAAGATTCTTACAGCGGAATTACGAAAGGAAGGAAGATTCCCCTAGAAGAAGGAGTGCGCCGGATTAGACAGCAGGCGACATCCTAAGCGAAGTCTTCAGTAGTCAATGCTAGAGATGCTTTTCTGTGATCCCCAATAAAGCTTCCTAGATGTGAAAAGATAATAGAATAGAATAGAATAGAATAGAATAGAATAGAATAGAATAGAATAGAATAGAATAGAATAGAATAGAATAGAATAGAATAGAATAGAATAGAATAGAACAGAATTCTTTATTGGCCAAGTGTGGTTGGACACACAAGGAATTTGTCTTGGTGTAAATACTCTCAGTATACATAAAAGAAAAGATACATTCATTAAGAATCAAGAATCATAACGTACAACACTTAATGATAGTCATAGGGTACAAACAACGATCAAATCATACTAGGAAACAGTCAATATAAATTGTAAGGATACAAGTGACAAAGTTACAGTCCTACAATCACAAGTGGGAGGGGATGGGTGATAAGGAGTGATGAGAAGGTTAACAGTAGTAGTAGTGTACACTTTGTAAATACCGTATTTGCCGGCGTATAAGATGACTTTTTGCCCGAAAAACATGCCTCCAAGTGGGGGGTCGTCTTATACGCCCGGTATATCCACTGCCGGCTTTCGGATGCTTGTTGGGCGCAGCGGGCGCCTCTGGCTTCCTGGATCCCCTGCGTCGCTTCCGCTTCATCCCGCTCGCCTCGCTCCGTCCGAGGCTGCAGCCTTACTGCTCTTCCCACGGCCCCTGGCACTCTGCCCTGCCGCTGCAGCCCGGGGATTTCTGGAGGCGTTCCGGTGGTGGGGAGGGTCGTCTTATACGCCGGGTCGTCTTATACGCCGGCAAATACGGTAATTGAACAGTGTTGAGGGAATTATTTGTTTAGCAATAATCTGTATTGCCATAGCCTGTAGAGTTCCCAAACCAACTCAACAAAGGCTAGAGGGGGACATAGTGACCCTAAGGATCACCAAGCCTTGTTGTGTTTTGTGACACTGCTTTGCCACCAACACAGATTGATGGCAAGGCATTGCCTTCTTTATGCAAATCTGCCATCTAAAAGCAGGTGGCCAGTAAACATGGAAGGGTATGCTTGACAAAAATATGGATCTCCCGCCTTCATAAAAATATGAAAGTCAAAATGATCCACGTCTTTGTCAAAGGATGGAAATCAACCAAGCCCCTTGCTTTGTTCTCGATGATGTGATTGATGCAAAGATGTCCAGCGTGCAGGGATGAAGCATTCCTCAACTCTCCGGGAGATCAAAGAAACTAGGTCTCTTCCCCCCATTCCTAGGAAAGGATGGTTGCTATCAGGTGAAGACAATTGGAGAGGAGAAGGAGAAGAGAAACGAGGAGGTTGAGGAGAAGAAAGAGGAGAAGGAGAAGGAGGAGAGAAAAGAGGTTGAAGAGGGGAAGGAGGAGAAAAGAAGGAGGAGAGAGAGGAGGAGGAGAGGAGGAGGTGGAGGAGGAAGAGGAGAACGAGAAAAGAAGGAGGAGAAAAGAAAGAGGATAGAAAGGAGGAGGAGGTGGAGAGAACACTATTTCAAAAGTTTTGCCCAAACTCTTCAGAAACTGCATAGAGAGGTTATTGAAATCTCACAAAGTTTAGCAAACATAAAAGCATAATTTAGGGTGTTTTAGAGATAATTTAGGAAACATAGTCACAGGTCCTTTGTGCGATGACCCCAAAGGCAACTGGTTCCTACTGCAAGGAGCCACCTCTCAGCTTACACTTAATATATACCCCATACTTCTTGACATGTTCAGTAAGACACTGGTAAAATAAACAGTTTCATAATCAGGAATCCGGAATGCAAATTTTTAGCTTCACTGACTCAGAATTACTGGGCTTGGAACAGATCCAGCTTCAATGATCAGGAAAAAAAAACATTCAAGAGTTTTAAATTACCTGCCTCCACCCTTTTCTTTTCTTTCTTTCTTTTTTTTTAAAAAATCTAGGATAGAAAGGCTCTTTTGCTTGGCTCTTCATTTAAAATTCAGAGTATTTAAAAAAATAACAAGAAGAAGGAGGGGTGGAAAGGGAGCCGGGATAAAAGGCAGCAGCTTGTGAATGAAGTATATCTGGCTTGGGGAATTCAGCCTGACATTTCCTGTTAGGAGGAAATCTTGATTTATTTCAGCAGAAAAGTTATGTAAGTTGCACTTTAGCTAAGAGATGCAAGAGGTACAACATCCAGGTTCCCAATAGGCCATAGGCAAGAGATCTGGGTACTAGGAGAAGGGAGGGGCACAGCCTGGGGGCAGAATCAAAAGAGCAATTAGCCTGGAATCTCTAGGTTCCCACAAGTGGGTCTAAGCCCAACCCCTCTTGAATTCCATTAATTCTTAGTTAATGCCAAAATAGTGCTAACCTGTGTAGACTCCTGAGCAATCAATCAGTTTAATTGAAACTTAACTTAAAGGCTCTAGCCTTTCGTGCTTATATAAATCTAATGATTTTCTATATGAGTAGTTATAATTTCTGCTGTCCATAGAAAGAGATTAATGGAAACACCTTTCAGTTCTTTCCTTCCTTCATCTTCCTTTGCCTCCTTCCTTCCTTTCTTCCTTCCCTCCTTTCCTCCCTCCATTTCCTTCCTTCCTCCCTGCCTCTTTCTCATTTCCTTCCCTCCCTCCCGTTTCCTCCCTCCCTCCCATTTCCTCCCTCCCTCACTTGCTTCCTTCTTCCCTTCCTTCCCTCCCTGCCTCCCTCCCATTTCCTTCCCTGCCTCCCATTTCCTCCCTCCCTCCCTTGCTTCCTTCTTTCCTTCCTTCCTACCTCCATTTCCTTCCTTCCCTCCCTGCCTCCCTCTCATTTCCTTCCCTCCCATTTCCTTCCTCCCTTCCTTCCTTGCTTGCTTCCTTCCCTTCTTTTCCTTCCTTCCTTCCCTCCTTTCCTCCCTCCATTTCCTTCCTTCCTCCCTGCCTCTTTCTCATTTCCTTCCCTCCCTTCCATTTCCTCCCACCCTCCCTCCCTTCCTTCCCTCCCTGCCTCCCTCCCATTTCCTTCCCTGCCTCCCATTTCCTCCCTCCCTTCCTTGCTTCCTTCTTTCCTTCCTTCCTCCCTCCATTTCCTTCCTTCCCTCCCTGCCTCCCTCTCATTTCCTTCCCTCCCATTTCCTTCCTCCCTCCCTTCCTTGCTTGCTTGCTTCCTTTCCTTCCTTCCTTCCTTCCTTCCTTCCTTCCTTCCTTCCTTCCTTCCTTCCTTCCTTCCTTCCTTCCTTCCTTCCTCCTTTCCTCCCCCCTCCCCATTTCCTTCCTTCCTCCCTGCCTCTTTCTCATTTCCTTCCCTCCCTCCCGTTTCCTCCCTCCCTCCCATTTCCTCCCTCCCTCACTTGCTTCCTTCTTCCCTTCCTTCCTTCCCTGCCTCCCATTTCCTCCCTCCCTTCCTTGCTTCCTTCTTTCCTTCCTCCCTCCCTCCATTTCCTTCCTTCCCTCCCTGCCTCCCTCTCATTTCCTTCCCTCCCATTTCCTTCCTCCCTCCCTTCCTTGCTTGCTTGCTTCCTTTCCTTCCTTCCTTCCTTCCTTCCTTCCTTCCTTCCTTCCTTCCTTCCTTCCTTCCTTCCTTCCTTCCTTCCCTCCTTTCCTCCCCCATTTCCTTCCTTCCTCCCTGCCTCTTTCTCATTTCCTTCCCTCCCTCCCGTTTCCTCCCTCCCTCCCATTTCCTCCCTCCCATTTCCTCCCTCCCTCACTTGCTTCCTTCTTCCCTTCCTTCCTTCCCTGCCTCCCATTTCCTCCCTCCCTTCCTTGCTTCCTTCTTTCCTTCCTCCCTCCTTCCATTTCCTTCCTTCCCTCCCTGCCTCCCTCTCATTTCCTTTCCTCCCATTTCCTTTCCTCCCATTTCCTTCCTCCCTTCCTTCCTTCCTTCCTTCCTTCCTTGGACTGTAGGGGCCAAAGGCCAAGGCTGCTCCCAGTGACTCAAATGGTGTCTTCCAGACTGCTGAGCCCTTTCTCTCTGCAAGCGCAAAGGGGCTGAAACTTTTCCACTGAGCTACCCGCAGTCCTCAAAAATCAATGGTTCTGATCAGAGGGAACACTGGGGGAATAGCAATCAGGAAGTGGGAGAGGAATAAATTACAACTGTTTCCCTTGGCCCCTTATTATCCTTAGTCGATCTCAAAGGGATCCTGCACTAAGCATAACGAATGGGCAGCAGCTCAGAGAAACAGACTTGGAGCAGAGAGCAGAGGAGAAATTTATCTCCCTTGGAGGGTGGAAAGAAGGAAAGGAGGGAGGGAGAAAGGAAGGAGAAAGAAGGATGGATGGGTGGAAGGAAAGAAGGAAGGAGGAAGAGGGAGGGAGGGAAGGAAGGAAGGAGAAAGAGGGAGGGAGGAAGGAAGGAGAAAGAGGGAGGGAGGGAGGGAGGGAGGAAGGAAGGAAGGAAGGAAGGAAGGAAGGAAGGAAGGAAGGAAGGAAGGAAGGAAGGAAGGAAGGAGAAAGAAGGATGGAAGGAAGGAAGGAGGGAGAAAGAGGAGGGAGGGAAGGAAGGAAGGAGAAAGAGGGAGGGAGAAAGGAAGGAGAAAGAAGGGTGGATGGGTGGAAGGAAAGAAGGAAGGAGGAAAAGGGAGGGAGGGAAGGAAGGAAGGAGAAAGAGGGAGGGAGGGAAGGAAGGAAGGAAGGAAGGAAGGAAGGAAGGAAGGAAGGATGGAAGGAAGGAGGAGAAAGAGGGAGGAAAGGAAGGAAGGAGAAAGAGGGAGGGAGAAAGGAAGGAGAAAGAAGGGTGGATGGGTGGAAGGAAGGAAGGAGAAAGAGGGAGGGAGGGAAGGAGGAAGGAAGGAAGGAAGGAGAAAGAAGGATGGAAGGAAGGAAGGAGAAAGGGAGGGAGGGAAGGAAGGAAGGAAGGAAGGAGAAGGAAGGAAGGAGAAGGAAGGAAGGAGAAGGAAGGAGAAGGGACAGAGGGAGGAATGAAAAAGGACAGGACAGGACAGGACAGGACAGGACAGGAAGGAAGGGAAGGGAAGGGAAGGAAAGGAAAGGAAAGGAAAGGAAAGGAAAGGAAAGGAAAGGAAAGGAAAGGAAAGGAAAGGAAAGGAAAGGAAAGGAAAGGAGAGAGATGTTGACAGTGGAAAAGAAGGGAAAGAAATAGTTTCCATCTCCAGAACATAAAAAGACATTCTTCACCATCCAAGTCAGGTTTTGGGCATTGCTATCAACCTGGGGCTTCAGGAAATGTCAAGATTTGGACACATAACAATTGAATTTCTCCAACCCAAGGAGAGAGGCCTGTTGATTGATAATTCCATCACAAGCTGCCATCTCGGAATGTTCCTCAGATGTTGCATTGAAATTCAAATTGCACTTCCTCGTCTGCCACTTCTTTAAATGACTAATTGTCAACTTGAAAAAAAAAACTACCCAGAGAAAGAAAAACCGCTTGGGGCTGGCAACTTGGAAGGGTAGGGGTGAGGCAGCACTTACACACACACACACACACACACACACACTTTTAATAACAGGTCACACACAATTCTTAGGAGAAGGAACAGTTTCCATACAACAGATGTTTGCTTCACTTTTTTAGCACAATGAGCTAGACACTCCGTGATTTATGACATGCTTAGACTGAGGTTGGCACAATTCGTATTATAGTTATTTCTGAATGATGCTATTCCAGCTGGGGAGGGAGGGAAGGGAGGGAGGGAAGGGGGAAGGGAGAGAGGAAAGAGAGGGAGGGAAGAAGAAAGAAGAAAAGAAAGAAAAGAGAAAGAGAGAGATCTGGCTTACCTTGAAAGATATGTCAAAAAATCAAGAGGTCAAGGGAGGGAGGGAAAGAGGGAAGGAGAGAGGAAAGAGACAGAGAGGGAGGGAAGGAGGAAGAAAGAAAGAATAAAAGAAAGAAGAAAGAAAGAAAGAAAGAAAGAAAGAAAGAAAGAAAGAAAGAAAGAAAGAAAGAAGAAAGATAGATAGATAGATAGATAGATAGATAGATAGATAGATAGATAGATAGATAGACAGACAGACAGACAGATAGATAGCAGATAGATAGATAGATAGATAGATAGATAGATAGATAGATAGATAGATAGATAGATAATTAGATATAGATTGATAACAGATAGATAGATCTGGCCTACCTTGAAAGATATGTCAAAAAAATCAAGAGGTCAACTTTGAACCCATGACTGAAGGCCAACTACTTTACATTCATTATGGTAATTTATGGTAATTTGTAAATCAGGATGGCGCTTTGATTGTATGGTTCAGGGCCTCAACTTGACTTTTTTTGACAAACCCTGAAGACCCCGTTGCTTGAAGTCCAGGTAGAGGAAGAGTGTGGGACTGTAAAATTATTTTTTATAAATATTATAAAATATTATAAAAAAGATGTTGAGACTCTAGGAAAAGTATAGAGAAGAGCAGCCAGGATGATGAGGGGACTGGAGTTTAAAATATATGAAGAACGGTTGCAGGAACTGGGCCTGTATGGTCTAGTAAAGAGAAGGACCAGGGGAGACAGGATAGTAGTCTTCCAATATTGGAGGGGCTGCCACAGAGAAGAGGAAGGGGTCAAGCTGTTCTCCAAGGCACCTGAAGGCCAGACAAGGAATAATGGATGGAAACGGAACAAGGAGAGATTCAACCTGGAAACAAGGAGAAACTTTCTGACGGTGAGAACAATCAGAAGTTGTGGGAGCTTCATCCCTGGAGATTTTCAAGAAGAGATTGGACTGCCATTTGTCAGAAATGGTGTAGGGTCTCCCGCTTGAGCGGGGAGTTGGACTAGATGACCTACAAGGTACCTTCCAACTCTGATTATCTGTTAAATCTGTTCAGTTCTTTCACACAAGACTTTCAACCCAATTCCAGAAGGAGTCCATTTCCTGAGTTTGCACCGGGACTGAATCCAGTGATAAATCCCACAGGTTTCCCCACATGCTCAGCCACCAGAAACCTAACCCAGGTTAATACTAATAAAGCTTGCTATCTGCTACTCATACCTCTGTTAGGTCTTTGCCTGACCTGGTTCTGTTTGTTGTATGAACACAGCCATGTGCACATTTCGAAGAGGCGGTTATTTTTATTTCCAGAACAGCTTGGTTTGATTTATTTTCTTGCCTCTCTCAGCAGTAACTCCTCCTAGTCAAGTGCCAGCTGGGCTGTTTACGACAGCCGTAAAAGTCAAAGGCAAACATAAAGCTGCACCTGTCCATAATTGGGTTTGATATATATATATATATATATATATATATATATATATATATATATATATATATATATATATATATATATATATATATATATATATATATATATACCCCACAGACACACACACACACTCCCCAGACAGATGGAAAGGCGGAGTGGATCAACCAAAGGGAGAACAATCAGAAGAACACCTACTCGGCTGGATCAGAACAAGGACTGTTGCCTTCAGCACAGTCTCATTTTATTTTTTATTTTTAAAAAGTATCGGTGTAGCTAGCGAGAAGTTTCCTGAGGATGGGGCTCCAACATGAATCCAAAAGCTCGGAAGGCAAAACATCTGACCCCAATGATCCCAGATGGGATCCTGCAACATTACACTTGGACACATACCATTTCCCCCACACACACAAAATAAGACCCTGTCTTTTTTTATGTTTTGCCACCAAAAAAGGCACCAGGTGTTATTTTGTGGGGATGTCATCCACTGAATAACCCCACTTATGCATGTCGCCCCCAGCATCCTTTTTGATGTCAGGGGCTTTTAGGAACTTCTTCTTCTGCGGATGACAAGACTTTCTTGAAGGCCTCTGCATCCCATAATAGAGCTCTGGATCAATCTGGAGTTTTGTTATCAGCTACAGAGGCCTTCAGGAAAGCCTTGCTGGCTGTAGAAGAAATGGGCCGGCAAGGCAGGTGTCGGGGTGTGCGAGGCCTGGCTACAACTGTCCAAAGGTAAGTAGTAGGGCAGCTCCACTCCTCCATCCCCACCCTAGCTTAATTTTTACCTGTGTACTCTAGAATGTGTGGGATCTTAATTAGGGCTTATTTGGGGGGGGGTAGGGTTTATTTTGGGTGCACGTGTAAAAATCAAGCTAGGACCTACTTTCAGGGTAGGTCGTATTTTCGGGGGAAACCGGGTATATTCACCTTCATTCATGACGATCTGTACCGCATAAACTACCCCTAGACCCATGAAAGCAAAACTATCAATCTTCTAGTAATATCACTTTTCATTTGCATGGAAAATGCATTCATAACTGTCATCAACGGACAGCAAAATAGAGATAAATTCGGCTGAATTTGGTGGCCCTCCTTCCATGCCATTTCAATGGGTGAGATGCCCTGTGCTGGAGTGGAGAGGGGTAAATCCACCAACCCTTCAAATAACACCTTTAGTATTTCATTCGAAAGATGGCCGATCTTGCCAAGAAATCTTGCCGTTTAAAGCGGTTGATATGAACAACGGCATACTGTCCCATGAAAGCACATCAATCTTTGGTTTCCACCCTGTTATTATTTCTCATTCTTTAAGCATCTCATCTGCTGGTGCTTTAGCAAATAATGGGATCACTGGGGGGAAACAAAAAAACCAATATTACACTTTATTCCTCCTCCATTTCACCATTCCAGTTCAGCGAACTTCTGACTGTCTGATGGCTTCCAGATCAGGATGGCTTTCTCCTAATGCCAAGAATGCCAAGATCGTTAGGAAATGAATTCCAATCCATCTTGAAAAAATGTGATGATTGAGGGTGATCACCAGCTACAAAATGGAGATATTCATGTTCTAAGATAGTGGGCCTACCAGCCTGTTTAGCAGTCTAGCAAATATTCTAGTAATGTAGACTTCATGGCTGGGGTGATAGCCAGCTGAGTTGTCTTCCATTTAAAACAACCATAATTCCCCCCCATATTTACCAAAGAAGAAAGTCAAGGGCATGATTTGGCTGGAAGCTTTTATTTCCTCTCAGCTAGTTTTGGGAGGGTAGAGATTTTTTTTAAGGATGGGTGTGATAAAGCCTTTGGCCAGTCTATGGGAAATTATTGCCAGGTTACAGGTGATCGTTACAGATCGGTTTCCTTGTAGCAGAATAGACATTTGTCGGTAATAAAATGACATTGCCAACAGATAGCTTAACCTCATAGATTATCCAATTGTCACAGCTGGCCATTAAGAGGTTGGATGGGAAATCAACCTCTGGACTCACCAGCCTCCGTCATCCATCACTTTCAGAGTGGATAAACCAAATCTTTTTATTTTTATGATTATGTATCACCTAAGCTACTACCAGGATAATAATGGGGATCAGATCTTATTGGTGGCCCTGTCACCCCAACTTCAGTCAGTAGAATGGGGGGGGGGGTGTTGGGTTACATTAAATATGGATTGACTTGGGCAACTGAATTGGAGTTAACTTCAAACAGATTATGTCTTGCATAGAATGACACCAACCATTCTAGGGTCAGTCATACGGGAACTGCTGATCTGATTTATCCCTTCCCTGACCCAAGTCGTAAAGAAGCTGCATGCAAAGAAGGCCTCTCTAGGCTCCCATTTTCAATGGCTGTTTTTCTCCTCTGCCTTCTTGGGGTGAAATAGTGGATAAAAAGGATGCTGAATAAGATCATTCATTCATTCATTCATTCATTCATTCATTCATTCATTCATTCATTCATTCATTCATTCATTCTGGATTAGGAGAAAAAAGAAACAGTATTAGTAAGTGAAACCCTTCCTTTGTAATTAGGGTTTTTATATCACCCCCAGTTAACCACTAGATGGCAACAAAGAGACATGGGGAGCCAGTATTTTGCTGCCACCTAGTGGTCATCTCACATTTCACAGCACTGTTATGGGAATCTGTAGTGCTTGGGAGGAATATAAAAATGGCTATTGTATTGTATTGTATTGTATTGTATTGTGTTGTGTTGTATTATGTTGTATCGTACTGTGCTGTATTTTACACACCAAGACTGGGTTTCTGGCATAGCAGGAAACTGAACCTGTTTGCAACCAATAATGGGCCACATATGCCCCATTTCTCATGGCTAGCTGGCTTGCTCCCAGCTCCTTTCTCTGAGTCTTTCAGGTTGACAATTTCGGGATCAGTGCTCCCTTCAGTTGATAGTAATGTGATTTGCCAGGTTTTCTAAAATGCAGAACAATAGCTTGGAAAGGCATCGAACATCTAGGTTTATGAATTAAATAATAATCCATGCCCATCAAGGTTGACTCAGTCTTCCATCCTTCCAAGGATCCAGATTATTGGGGGCAAATATGCTGACTCTTTAAACTGCTTAGAGAGGGCTGTAAAGCATTGTGAAGCGGTATATAAGTCTAATGCTATTGCTGAATTCTATGCCCCTCCAAGAATATCTCCAGAGCAAAAGATCTGCTGTAGTTTTTGAGATTGCACCCCCAATTCTTAAACGTCCTCCAATTCTTAAGAATCTTCATTCCCAATTTCACTCCATGAAGATCAAGATAATATCCTCCCCTTCTTCTCTCTCTCTCTCTCTCTCTCTCTCTCTCTCTCTCTCTCTGTGTGTGTGTGTGTGTGTGTGTGTGTGTGTGTCCCTCTCCCTCTTTCCCTTTCTCCTTCTTTCCCTCTTTCCCATCTCTCCCTCTTTACGGAGTGACCCGAAATCTTTCTGGAAGATCAATGCTGAGCTTTTTGTTGCTGCGGCTTCTTCTTCTTGTTGTTGTTGCAGAGTTTCTCCCCCTTCCCCTTTGTGTGTGTGTGTGTGTGTGTGTGTGTGTGTTGTGTGTGTGAAAGTAATACATTGCACAGAAGCGGTGGCACACATCCCCTGGAGAATTGTAATGAGTGTTTCTCCGGGCTTTAATAGGCAACCTTCTCTGGCATTCTCCAATTCCAACTAATTCTTCCATTATCCTGTCTTAATGAACAACTGCAGGCTTTTACTTGCAAGACATTTTGCTTCGACTTCCCATGAGCTGCTGCCCACAAATTCACTTTATGGGGCCTCCTCCTCCTCTTTTCTACCCCTCTCCAACCCCCCTCCCCAACCCCCCACCAGCATGTTATAAGGGCTACAACTTCTGCCACACCAAAAAAAAAAAAAAAAAACCAAAAGAACAAAAAGAGCTATGGGAATCATATCTAGCAAGGAAGTTTACTGGGTTTTGCATTGTTCCACAGAAAGACCGTATCTGCCATCTTCAGCTCTGCATTTCGCTGCCATCCTACAATAAATTGTTAAGGGGGGAGGAGGGGAATTGCAAAGGGGAGAGTAGAGGTCAGGGGAAAGGATGGGAGGATAGTTTGATAGAAACCAGAGGTGTGAGAACATCTTCCTGTCTTCGAGGACACCAAGCCTGGGAAAAGTATGCAAAATTGAACCAAGTGGTGCCAAGCACCCAAGCTGTTTCCAAAACCATCTCAGTGGCACGCCATCGGACAGCGATCGACTGACCAAAGAGGAAGGGCTGGAGAAAGAGGGAAAACATGTAGTGTTTTGTATGGGAATCTCAGATCTAGCCTTGCTTTTGTTGCAACCACTAACCATTAGTAAAAGAACTTAGCATTTCAACCAAATGGAGTTTTTCTTTCCTAGAGACTTAGCTGGGGCAGGTCTGGCACCATGAATATACTTCAGAAGTTAACTAGTCCATCCCCTGCCAGCACAGAAATTATGTTACTAAACCAGCCAGGGGGCATTTTCTTGGCCATGCCAACCACTGCAAGGAGGTGACTAACAGTGTCAGTCCTTGGCATTTAAGCATGGGAAAAAAACCAGACCTTAGATGTTGCAAGCTTAAGGCCACATCCCCAAACCATGAAAGAGACACGGTGGTTCTTCCAAGCTGAGTTCTTTATCGTTTCACACTGATAGACAGAATCTTGCCAGACTGCGTCCCTATTCGATGCACTGCAAATGTGTAGGTTATTTCATATATTCAGCTAGTAGACATGATTAAATCAAACAGAGCTTCATGTTTTCTCGGTTGCTACAAGAAAAGAGGCCACGGAAATATCTGTGCATTCAGCAACAATATACTTGATGTGTGGCAGTTTTTCTTTCTATATCCCATTTTTTAAGAACCAGGTATTCCACAGTCACGATAAAGCGATCACTACAAATCTAGATTTTTGACACAGCTTATTATGAAATGCAAATTGAAAATGAGGCAAAATGATTTTTCCCCTCTCTTGCTCTCTTTTCTCTCTCTCTCTCTTTCTCTCTCTCCTTCTCTCTCTCTCTCTCCCTCCCTCTCTTTTCTCTCTCTCTCTCTTTCTCTCTCCCTCCCTCTCTCTCTCTCTTCTCAGCCCCCTCTAAAAAAGAGAGAGGTTAACATTAGAACAATTTCAAATTAGTCCGTTCAGATAAAGTTTAAGCAACTCAGAATGGGCTCAGGAATCACCAAAGTAGTTTTAACAGGAACACCAATGTAAAAAGCGGATGTCTTTTGACAACGATTAATATGGGTCTTGAATTGACGCCATTGTGAAGAATTGCACAAAAGGTGTTTTAAGCAATCCACTGTTCTTTTCTTTCCTCCTTTATCTTCTGGTGGAAGAAAACAGTCATTTTCAAATTACCACACTCTAAAAGGCATTAATTCGAGGAAGATTCCACCCAACAGTTTTGACTATCATTAAACGCATTATCGGCCCCTGATGTTGACTTGATCAATGAGTGGTGCCTTTTCTTTTTTGCAATCAGGAAAAAAAAACTCCTCAACATGACCAAATAAAACAATCCTGAAATATAAACGGTCCTCAACTTACAACGGTTCAATTAGTGACTGTTTGAAGTTACAATAGCACTGAAAAAAGTGACTTATGGTCGTTTTTCACACTTACAACCATTGCAGTATATGACCAAAATTCGGACTCATGGCAACTAGCCTTTATTTATGATGGTTGCAATGTCCCAGGATGATGTGATCTCCTTTTGCGACCTTCTGACAAGCAAAGATCAATGGGGAAGCCAGATTCACTTAACGACCGGGTTATTAATTGGAGAACGGCAGGGATTCATTTAACAAAGGTGACAAGAAAAGTCGTAAAATGGGGCAAAACTCACTTAATGAGAGTCTCACTTAGCAACAGAAATTTTGGGCTCAATGTTGGTTGTAAGTCGAGAACCAGCTGTAAACAACGTCTAATGTGATGAAGGCCAGTGATGTGTGACTGATGCGCGTGACATCATCCGCATCCTTTCCCCGGTGATATCATGGCACATGAGATGATGTCAGTTCCTCTACCCGGATGCCCGTGGCTTCCGCTTGGCTTTCTTACATCCTGTCATGCCCTTGTTAGAGTCAGACTCTGAGGGAGAGGAGGAACAGCCAACAGGGAGTGGAGGTATGGCTCCGGAGGTTGTGGAGGAGGCTGGGGAAGGGCAGAGGCCGGCTGGGCAGTCAGAGGAAGAACCAGGCCCATCCCCTCTTCATCCTAGGACACGCAGGGAGGAATGGAGAAGGGAACAACTTGGCTTACGAGAGAGGAAGCGACCATGATCCTCCTCATTAGTGGCAGCTGGGGGCAATAGTATAACGGAGGAGCATTTAAAACACAGCGTTGCCAGAAGCAAAACGTGTTTTATTCTGGGCTGAAGTTATCTTGGTTGGCGTCCTTCTAACAGACTGTGCCGTGTTATCTCCTTGAAGTTGGTAATTCCTTATCCTGGTCCATTGTGGAAATTCCTTCATTGTAGTTTGTTTTGGTTTTTTATTTCACCTCTATCTGCTCATTAAGTCCGGACTGTATTGCTTTCTTTTGAAGACTATTTTTGAATATGTTTTATCTCCAACTGCGAATTATTGAGCAGTGGGGCCAAGTTGGAGGCATTAAAGGACATTTATTTACATTTTGGATTTTGTTACATTTGTGTTAACACTCTGGGTCATCACACATCCCATTGGTCAGTTCTAAGACACATTTGGGAGGATCCCAATGCGGTTATGCTCACTCTGTTCTTCGATTAAACAGTTTTTGTACTTTCTTTCCTCGTCAAGTTCATTATATACTTTTATCTCAGCCTTCCTTCCTTCCTTCCTTCCTTCCTTCCTTCCTTCCTTCCTTCCTTCCTTCCTTCCTTCCTTCCTTCCTTCCTTCCTTCCTTCCTTCCTTCCTTCCTTCCCCAGTGCCAGTGCCAGTTGACTCTTTTCTAAAAGCACAGGAGGGAAAAACTACAGATCACATGAAAAAAATGATTGCAAAGAAATAAACAAGAGGGAGAAATGGGTGGATAGCAGTCTGTTTAATAGTGGTTAAATGCTGAGCATGGAAGTGGGTGGATCTGTGCTCTTTCTAAATAATATTTTTAGAGAACGGCTCTTATTGCAGACAAATATTATGTTTGATGAGGGGAAGTTGTAGAACAATTTAAGGAAGAGACAAGGGTATTTTGGGGTGGGTGGGTTGGGTGATGTCAAAAGTGATGCCCAGATAACAACCATTTTCCGAGCAACTCTTGAGTCCTAGGTTATGTTTGGCTTTCTAAGAAAAGGACTTGGGTTTTCTAGGTCAGTTTATACAGAAGAGTGTTGAGAAATCTGAACATTTGGTTAGGTAGGTGACCTCAGCAGACTCCAGAATCAAGAAGGAAGGTAATAATGATGCCATCCCATGTGTGGATTATAGACCATATATGAAATAGCTTTTCTAGGGGTCTGTTTACAAATCTGAATGTTTGATTTGGAGAAGGAGAGGAGGAGGAGGAGGAGGAGGAGGAGGAGGAGGAGGAGGAGGAGGAGGAGGAGGAGGAGGAGGAGGAGGAGGAGGAGGAGGAGGAGGAGAGGGGGAGGAGGATGGGGGAGGAAGAAGAGGAGGAAGAGAAGTGGGGGAGGAGATGAAGAGGGGAAGGAGGGGAGGAGGAGATGAAGAGGAGGAAAAAGAAGAGGAGGGGAGGAGGAACAAAAGGAGGAGTAGGGGAGGGGGAGGAGCAGGAGAGGGAGGGAGGGAGGAGGGGAGGAATAAAAGAAAGAGGAGAAGAGGGGGAGGAGACACCAAGTGGAAGAGCAGGGAAAGAAGAGGAGGAGAAGGGAGAGGAAAAGGGGGAGAAAGAAGAGGAGAAGGAGACATGTGGGAGGAGGAGAGGAGGAAGAGGAGGCGACTCCAGAATCACAAAGGAAGGTAATAATGGTGTCACGATATGCATGGATTAGAGGCAATATGGCACTATCAAAAATAACTTCCACTATTCTCAGTAGGGTTTTGTTTCCTTACCACGTTATAGCTACAGGCTCTGATAATCCAGCTATGGCTATAATTATTCTCTCTTGTTCAAATGTTCAGGTTGTGAATGCCATTTTTATGGGACCCGAGTGGCCAACTACCCCTACACAGAAGGAAGATGAAAAGAAGAGAGGAGGAGCATCCCAAGCGATATCGAAATTAAAAGAACGGCAGATTTCCACCTCTCCGGAAAACAACTCCGTAAAAAGAGAATCTATTGGCTCAGAAGGTAGACTGATTATTGGGGAGGTGAAAGAGACAGATCTCATTTCTCTTTTGCGTAACCTTTGCATATGTTCATTCAAACATCTGCTTGCTCCTGAGATTCAGTGGAGTCTCTGTCAGGAATGACTCCTAAGTAGATGACTACTTGGATGAGTCAAAGTAGACTTGCTGACCTTTGACATCTCATACAATTGACAGTCTCTTTGGTCTAGTGGTGAAGGCACCAGCGAGAGATGGGGAGTTCTAGTCCTGCCTTAGGCATGAAAGCCAGCTGGGCAACTTTTGGGCCAATCACTAGGAGACTGGGAGTTCTAGTCCCACCTTAGGCATGAAAGCCAGCTGGATGAAAGACAGCTGGGTGACTTTGGACCCATCACTAGGAGACTGGGAGTTCTAGTCCCGCTTCAGGCATGAAAGCCAGCTGGATGACTTTGGACCAATCACCAGGAGACAGTGAGTTCTAGTTCTGCCTTAGGCATGTAAGACAGCTGGGTGACTTACCCATCACTAGGACCCTAGTCCCTTCAGGCATGAAAGCCAGACTTTGGACCAATCACCGGAGACAGTTTCTAGTTCTGCCTTAGGCATGAAAGACAGCTGGGTGACTTTGGGCCCATTACTAGGCTTAGGCAGACTGGGACTTTGGGCCAATTACTGGAGACTGGGACTTCTAGTCCCACTTTAGCCATGAAGCCAACTGGGCAACTTTGTGGCCAATCACCAGGAGACTGGGAGTTCTTGTTCCACTTTAGGCATGAAAGTCAGCTGGATGACCTTGGACCAGTCACTAGGAGACTGGGAGTTCTAGTTCCTGCCTTTGGCACAACTTTGGGAATCATTTCTAATTATGTAACTTCTACTTGTTGTAACTACCACCAATCAGCCCAAGTTCTCAGGCTCTCAAAGGAGCCCCCAGTTCTGACAAGTACCAAAGAAAGCTTTAAACAGCAATGGAAGTTCTGCCTGGGTGAAAACAAGAATGAAAGACTGAGATAGCAAAATGTTGCTTATGCATGCAGGAAACAGGCCTAACAGGCCACCTCGCCTGCTCTTTGCAAGCTGCTTTGATCTTTACTTTGTTGTTACTATGGTGACAGCTCAAAAATACAGAATTGCATGTCATGGTTTACTGTAAGTGACAATGTTTTATCTCTGTTGCAACGCTGAACGCAGCCCATCCAGGCACATCTACGAATTCAAAAATTGTTTAAAAACAGGGAACGCACCACCAGTTCTGCTCTTTTTTTCCTGCTATCTGCCGTGTGCCAAAACTTAAGGCTTCTCAACCTGACTTACTCTGACATTCATGCAACACTTTGACCTAGAGGAAAGGGAGTTTGGGTAGTTTCTGCCTCAGCCCAGGACCCCATCTTTGTGATCAAGTCATCTGATGATGGGGTTGCTCCAGACCTTGCTCCAAAGAAGAAGATTCCCCCCCAAAAGAACAGGGGGTGGGGGAGAGAAAAAGGGGACGCGGTGGGTCAGTGGCTAAGACACTGAGCTTGTTGATCAGAAAGGTCGGCGGTTCGGCGGTTCGAATCCCCAGCGCCGTGTGATGGAGTGAGCTCCCGTTCCTTGTCCCAGCTTCTGTGAATCTAGCAGTTCGAAAGCACGTCAAAAAAAAAATGCAAGTAGAAAAATAGGGACCACCTTTGGTGGGAAGGTAACAGCGTTCCATGTGCCTTTGCCGTTTAGTCATGCCGGCCACATGACCGCGGAGACGTCTTTGGATAGCGCTGGCTCTTCTTCGGCTTTGTAACGGAGATGAGCACACTGGCCCCTAGAGCTGGAAAACGACTGGCACGGATGTGTAAGGGGAACCTTTACCTTTAAAGGGAGTTTGAGTAGTTTCTGCCTCAGGCCAGGACCCCATCTTAGTGATCAAGTCACAAAGGTTGCTCCAGACCTCGCTGCAAAGAAGAAGATTCCCTCTAAAGGAAACCGACGGATTTGAAATGAGTCTTCCACGTGAGGCTGTCAAAAACTGATCGGATGTCTTTTCTTCCTACCTTTGGCTGATGTTCCCTTTTTCACAAATGATCTCTCTCCTCGTAGAAGGAGATAAGAGGCAGAGCTCCTTGCAAACGGTTATGTTCTGCTACTAGGGTGTTCCAATTCCAATTAGCAGCCACTCTGCTCCTATTAGTAATTGCTGAAGAGATGCGGTGCCCCCAGCTCCTATGTGTCCTCAGAAGCACCCATTGTGTTCACTCCATTACCCAAGAGATCACGTGTCCTTGGGGTTGATTTTCCCCCCCCCCCTTTCCTCACACTGGCAGGGTGTGTATTTAAAGGCTTCCATTCCCCGATGCGGCTTTCGCTGCTGTCAGTTACTTCCTCCTCAACCAGCGATAAGACATACATACAAGGAGGAGAAAGGGGAATATGGGTTCTCAAGGCCCTTCAGTTGCCCTGGGAAAGATGCCATCCCAGCGTCTTGTTCGTTCATTCAAACATCATTTCAAAACTTCCATTCATGGTCAGGTTTCCATTCCTTTCTCCTCCCAAACATAGTGAATGTCTTCTATCCATTCTTTTTTCAAAAAGGATGTCACAAAGACCTCGAAAACATCCAGTTGGGAAGCAACCAAAATGGTTGAAGGTTTGCTTCTTTTTCTTCTTTGTCTTGCAAGTCTAAAGTTAGAGAGTTCTTTACTTCCTTCCTTCCTTCCTTCTTTGCTTCCTTGCTTGCTTTCCTTCCTCTTTCCTTGCTTCCTTGCTTTCTTCCTTCCCTTCTTGCTTCCTTTCTTCTCTCTTTGGCTCTTTTCCTTCCTTCCTTCCTTCCTTCCTTCCTTCCTTCCTTCCTTCCTTCCTTCCTTCCTTCCTTCCTTCCTTCCTTTGAAGGTTTTGGAAAGGGGGAAGGGAAAAGAAGAAGAATTACACTGAGAAACCTACAAAGTGCCTTAAAATCTAGGCATATGCTAGATTTAAGGGAACTGAGTAATTTACCTTTTTTCCCCCCCTTTCCTTTCTCAAATGACGCTGTCGGGATTTAGAATCATGTAACGGAATGAGTCACCACACAACTGTCATTGTTTATTCATCCCTGGCTTAATCTTCCGAAATTAAATGCGGTTTTTACCTGAATGAGAATCCAGGACCGTGAACCAGAGAAAACTTCCTGAAAGAAAGCAATGACAGCCCACTTCGGGAAGGTTGCCAAGAAAACCGCATTGGTGTATCGTGTAATCTCACGGACTCCATCCCAATTCCACGGAAGCTCAACCTCTGACAAAGGAATCTGTTTGGCAGATTAGAAAAAGGCCATTCATTAGATAATGCATGTATTTATGGAGTCTAGGGCCACAGGATCCGATGGTAATATAATATATGCTCCCTTCTTGCACTGATGAAATTATGTGCCTTTGTTGTGGAATAGCCAATTCATCAGAGTAGATGTGTTGGCAACCTTTTTTTAGAAGTGGTTTGCCATTAGACGGACTGGCCTAAAGTCACCCAGATGACTTCACACTTACGGTTAATGTTTTCCCTTTCCCAGTTGTGTCTTACTCTAGGGGATAATGTTCATCCCCATTTCTTGTCCAAAGACATTTTCCATGGTCATGTGGCCAGCACGGTTATATAGTGGTTCTGTGGGCGTGGCTTGGTGGACATGGGGTAGCTTGGTGGGCGTGGCTTGGTGGGCGTGGCAGGGGAAGGATACTGTAAAGTCTCCATTTTGTCCCCACTCCAGGGGAAGGTTACTGCAAAATCCCCCTTCCCTCCCCACCCCACTAACCTGCTTTCCAGCTCCTTTCTCCTGTGCAGGGCAAGCAAAGAAGATCCAGCCGATCAGCTGGGACTCAATGGGAGGCAGAGAATAGATGGGGTTGGCAGGGCCAGTCAGGGGTGGCATTGGCCGGTTCTCCAAACTACTCAAAATTTCCACTTCCGGTTCTCCAGAACTGGTCAGAACCTGCTGAATGCCACCTCTGGTTATATGCCAAAGGTACACAAAACACTGCTACCTTCTCATCAAAATGGAACCTATTTATCTACTCACATAGGCATGCCTTCGAACTGCTAGGTGAGCACATCCTGCACCCACATCCTGCAAGTTTGTGAACTCACTCATGATGCGAGATGTTCACGACACAACTGTGTGCTCCAGTGCTTTGAACAGCTCTTCTGCAAAGGAGGTGTCCATTCCTGAGTCGAACCCACCATCCCATCCAGCTCATATTTCATCAAACTGGACTTGATCATGGAGCTGTGGATCCTCAAAATCTCCGTGATCTCTGGCCACCAGATGAGAGATGCCTGGGACTTCTAAATCATGAAGTACAGATGTGCTGACCCCATCACAGAACTTTGTCTCTGGACCAAACTGTCTGCTTTTGTTTCGGTATACCATCTTGCAGGATTAGTCAGACATAAGGCAGGACTAGAATTCAGGGCTTCCCAGTTTCTAGCCCAAGGCTTTTAACCATTTACACCAAACTGCTCCTCGGTATGGCCTTTGTCGTGTTAAATATCAGATGCTACTTTTGAACATATTCCGCAACTGCACTCTCGAGAAAATGTACATGCTGTTTCCATTGAAGCCTGTAACTTATTGGATTTTTACCTGACAGACGCACGGAACAGAAAATGAATTAATCGAAGCAGGAAATTTAGAAAGAAGGGGGAAGCATTGTTTTTTAAAGAGGCTGCGTAATAGATCAATGAGGAAGAAAAGGAAGATATAGAAAGGAACTAAGTGGAAAGAGATGAAAGAATGTTGAAAATTAAACATGATTAAAATGGATGGTTAAAAATGAGCAAAAATCAAAGAGCAGAAAGCATTGCAAATTCTGCTAATCATTGCAAGCTGAGGAACTAATATTTATGGTAAACTCCAAATATATATGTATAATTGGTTTGCATTCTGCCCAACCAAGTTTGCCTTGTTCCTACAGGGAAATGAATAATTTGGCAAGCAAATATTCTGATTATTCAGTACCTGAGTGGAAGTGGAAACTCACCTCAGAGTATATAAATTAGGGAGGCATGTTAAAATTCCTTCTTTCATCAAATTAGTACATTTGGAGGGTTTGTTTATTTTGCTCATACGGCTGAGATTTGTCTTCCCCGAGATCTCACACGTGATGAAATCGCTTAAGGTCCACTGGATCTATTTTCTCCCAGATGTCTTTTCAAGCACCCTTGTAGAAGCGCCTTAGCGATACGTCCAGATAGGTAAAGGAACTGGTTAAATGTTTGCTGGGATCCAGGCTCTGTCCCAGCAATTGCATTATCATTACTGCAAAATTGCACTTACAACTAGTTACATAAGTTGGATGCAAATCAAGAAATGTGGTGGCACAGTGGCTGGAATGCAACATTACAGGCTAACTCTGCCAACTGCCAGCAGTTGGATCTTAACTAGCTCGAGGTTGACTCAGCCTTCCATCCTTTCGGGGTCAGTAAAATGAGGAGCCAGATTGTTGGGGGCAGGGGTGGGATTCTACCAGTTCACACCTATTCGATAGAACCGGTTGTTAACATTCTGAGCAGTTCGGAGAACCGGTTGTTAGAAGAAATTACTGGCCTAATCCTGTAAGGAAGGCAGGAAGGAAACATTCTGGGGTTGCTTACAGAAACTGCCTCTTTGTTAAACCTTATTACATTCTTGGCAGGACTAGACTTCCTGTCTCAGGAACGTCTCTGGAGTTTTTTCCCCCTCCTTTGCTAGTACTTTGCTTGTGTGGAGTGACCATTCAAAGTTACAATGGCACTGAAAAAAGTGACTTATCACCATTTTTCACACGACTGTTGCAGCATCCCCACAGCCACGAGAGGCTAGGCGAGGAGATGCGTGCCTTGATGTGATATTGAGTTGGCCACACCCAGCCAATAACATGACCACCAAGCCATGTCCACCCAGTCACATGACCACCACCTAAGCCATGCCCACAGAACCAGTTGTTAAAAATTTTGAATCCCACCCTGGTTGGATGTGATAGGCTGACTCTGTAAACCGCTTAGAGAGGGCTCTAAAGTACTGTGAAAATGGTATATAAGTACTATGAAATGGTATATGGTATATAAGTCTAAGCGCTATTGTTATTGCTATGGCTGAGGTGCAGCCTGGTGGCTTAGAGGTGAAGACATTCGCTTCCCACTCGGAAGGTTGGGATTTAAGTCCTAGGCAGTTGTTTATCTATCAGGGCACAAAGAGAAAATATCTGCTGTGAACTCCGTATAGGCGTCAGGAAAGGCATCCGGCCAGTAAATGCTCAGCCCCATTCAGTCACTTCAACTGCACCCCGAATCAAGGGATTACAGGATTGTAAAAAGAAAAAAGAATGCTATTGCTATTGCATGCTAAGTGTCCGTACTGATGAAAAGGCATCTAAGATTTAATTGAGGAGAAGGGCAGATTTCCTGGTGATTTTTTTTTTTTTTTTAGAAAAGGAAAAGAAAGAGAAAAAAAACCTAGCCAATGTGCTGAAAAAATTAACAGTAAGATTTTAGCGATATAGCTAATCTTTATACTGGCCTCCTAATTTCTATTCTGGCCAAAAGGAAAGGAGAATTATTACCACTCTTTCAAATTACCACCTTTGTGATTCTCTCCCTACCATTTAATCAGAACAGGGTTTTCCTCTATCAAATTCTTTCCCTTTTTTCAGTTGTTATTTTGTACTTTTATTTTTTCTTCTTAAAATTTAATAAAGTTCACTTAAAAAAAAAGATTGTTTTCCATATGAGCAATACTTTTAAAGTGCAACAGGAGCTGGAAAAAAAGGACTTAAGGTTTTTAATGAAAAAAAAAAAAACAGAATAAAAGACAGATTGCAAAATTCTTCCCCCAGCCCAGAAAAATAAATATCTCATTGTCTTTTTTTCCTTTTCCTTTCTTTTTTTTTCTTTCTTTCTTTCTTTTTTTTTTTTTTTTTTGCATCCTTACTAAAATTCCTCCCGCAAGTCTTCAGCCACCCAGAAGTTCCCCACTCTCTGACTAAAATACAGTTTAGATTTATTGTCAGGCTATTAGGTGCTAAAAAAGAAATAAATCTCACCTTTATTTTAAAGAGGCAGTTTCCAGAACTCATATTTGAGAGGAGGGGGGGGGGAGAAAAACCTGTCCAACCAGAAATAAATTGTTTTGTTTTTATTACTAGGTGTGTTTTGCAGCCTTATGCGATAGCTGCAAAGCTCTAAACGTATAATCTGTTTAGTGATCACATTTTCAGTGCAAAGTGCAGAAGGAGATTTTTAAAAAGCATGTAATCTACTTCAAAGCATTTTTTTTAAAGCAGGTAAAATTGATTCCCCTCTAAATAGGTTTACATTTCAAGCAATTATTATGGTTGGCCATGCGGTCAGCCAGATGTTTAGACTGGATTTGGCATGTTTGACAAGGACCTGGAATAGACAGGTGTGGCTGTTTGATGGTGTTAAAAGTTACTCTTGCAGAATGTAAGCTGGTCTAGGGAAAGCTGCCTTTTGCAATTGACCGGTGATGATTTTGTCAATGCCAATGGTGTTTTAAGTGGTGCGCCAGATGTTTCAGGATAGTTATTATGGTTGGTCACACAGTCAGACCGATTTTAGATGGAATCTGCCCTTTTAATTCCAACTTTCAAGTTCTTCCCAAGGACCTGGGATAGGCAGAGGTGGTTCTTTGATAGTGTTAAAGGTACCGTTCGTCGCAGGATGTAAGCTGTTCCAAGCAAAGCTGCCTTTTGCAATTGACCAATGGTGATTTTTGTCAATGTCGCCCGACTTTTCTTTTTGCAAATGATGGCCACCATCCAACAGAGCTTTAAACAAATATTATTGACCTCTATTGCCCTCTCTCATCCTTTCAATGCAATTTTTTAATTTTTTTTCAACGGATAATTCAACATTTTCATATACAGGTAGTCCTCGGCTTACAACAATTCATTTAGGAACCGTTCAAAGTTACGACGACACTGGAAAAAAATGATGGATGACCATTGTTCCCATTTGCAAGTGTTGCAGGATCCCCCTGGTCCAGTGTTGGGATTCAAACAATTTGACTACCGATTCTGAGGGCGTGGCTTGGGGCGCATGGCAGGGGAAGGACACTGCAAAATCCCCATTCCCTCCCCACCCCACTAACCTGCTTTCCAGCTCCATTCTCCTGTGCAGGACAACCAAAGGAGACACAGCCAATCAGCTGGGACTCAATGGGAGGCAAAGAATAGATGGGGGTGAGGCCAGCCAGAGGTGGCATTTGCCGGTTCTCCCAACTACTCAAAATGTCCGCTACCAGTTCTCCAGAACTGGTCAGAACCGGCTGAAGACCACATCTGCCCTGGTCACACAATCAAAATTCGGGTGCTTGGCAATGGACTCATGTTTATGACCATTGCAGCGTTCCAATATCACATGATGATTCCCCTTTGGTGACCATCTCACCAGCAGTCATTGGGGAAGCCACTTAACAACCGTGTTCCTAACTGAATAACCACAGTGATTCACTGAACGACCGTGGCCAGAAAGGTAAAAATATGGAGGAAAATTCTGTTAACCAATGTTTCGCTTAGCCACAGAAATCGGGGGGTGGGGGGTCAATCATGGTTGTAAGCAGAGGTGGTCTTCAGCGGGTTCTGACCAGTTCTGGATAACCCGTAGCAGAAATTTTGAGTAGTTAGTTGAATCAGCCAATTCTGCCTATGACTGGCCCCGCCCCCATCTATTCTCTGCCTCCCATTGAATCCCAGCTGATCGGCTGGCTCTTCTTTCGTTGCCCTGCACAGGAGAATGGAGCTGGAAAGCAGGTTAGTGGGGTTGGGAGGGAATGGGATTTTGCAGTAACCTTCCCCTGCCACGCCCACCAAGCCAAGCCACACCCACAAAGCACCACACCCACAGTTGATTGGCTGGGTCCCCTTTGGTTGCCCTGCACAGGAAAACGGAGCTGGAAAGCAGGTTAGTGGGGTGGGGAGGGAATGGGGATTTTGCAGTGTCCTTCCCCTGCCACGCCCACCAAGCCACACCCACAGAACCAGTAATAATTTTTTTTGAATCCCACCACTGGGAGGAGGAGGAGGAGGAGGAGGAAGAGGAGGAAAACTGTGGGTTTCTTGATGGTCTCTAAGCTTGCTGGTTTTCTTGCAGACATTTCATTACCCAATTAATTAAATTAACTAAAACAATTGAGAGTCCAGAGATATTTCACGAGAAGAGTCCTCCTCTTTTCTGCTCGCAACAGAATACCTTATGCCACCAGGCTTGAGATTTTGGGCTTGGACAACCTTGAACTATGCTGCCTTCAGTTTGACCTAAGCTTAGTACACAAAATTGTCTGCTACAATGTTCTACCTGTCCATGACTATTTCAGTTTCAACCACAACAATACACGGGCACACAATAGATACAAAATTAAGGTTAACCGCTCCAAACTCAACTGCAGGAAATACGACTTCAGCCACAGAGTGGTCAATGTCTGGAATACTCTACCTGACTCTGTGGTTTCTTCCCCAAACCCCCAAAACTTTAACCTTAGACTGTCTACTGTTGATCTCACCCCATTCCTAGGAGGTCTGTAAGGGGCGTGCATAAGAGCACCAACGTGCCTACCGTCCCTGTCCTAATGCCCTGTTATTCATACCCATTTCATGTACTCATAATCATATTCCTAATTATATGTTATCTAAAACATGCTTGACAAAACAAATAAACAAACAAGCTAACATCATCAGCACTCCCATGTGATTCACAGCTAGTTTATTTAAGGTTTTTTTTTTTCCTGGAACATTTCCTGAACCTACATTGCTCCAGAGAACCTAAAGCCAGGGATTTCACCTGAACTGGGCAACCTCTGATGTGTGTGTGTGTGTGAATTTTCCATGCACACTTTGAGAAGCAAACCTAGACTGCAGAAGGCGAACTCTTTCTCCCAATATTAAAAAAGGGGAGGAAAAAAAAGTTAATGAGCTTAATTCTAAAAGTAGCTTAACAATCCCAGAGCCTCACGACCTCAACGCCTTCGACCAAAATTAAACCCCAGCCTCTAAAAAGCCCATTGGTTTGTGCCCCCAAAAGGCTCTCTGCAGCCAAATTAATTTCTGAGCTGAGCATTTGCAGTTATTACGCAGTTGCCATCAACAACCCTTCCAAATAAATATTGATGAAAAATAGGCCTGTGAATAAATCATCGCCCTGCAAAAAAAAAAAGGGGGGGGGAAAGGGGAGTAAAGATATCTTAATGAGCCCCTGTCTAGAGCCACCGTCACTGTAGATCATTAAGCGCGGTTAATCATCATTAACTGCAATTAAACCTGAGCTGGATTTCCCACGTATGTTGAAGGATCTATTTTGGGGTGATACCTCTGTTCTCCCCACATGTTTTTGGTCTTTTGGGGGAAGGGAGGGAGGGAGGAGAAAGGACACGTTTGGGGAGGTTTTCTACTTTTTGCTTGGAGTCCCAAGAGATCTGAGAGCTTGTAGAATCAATTATCTGGCTCTTCTTCTCCCATTTACATTTCCCCAAAGGCGGCGGGGGTGTGTGTGTGTGGTATGTGTGAACTCTTCTTCCAGATGAGCAATTGGAGATCGCAAAGGCCAAGCGAGAAAGCCAGGTTGTATTTATTCAGGCTTTCCACCTTCCTGAGTGTATTCTTGATCACTTGCTTTTTATGGACTGGAAGACTCACAGGTGACCTGTGAGACCGCCGGCAATAAAACCGCCAGGCCTCTTGAAAAGGCCGGCCTCCTATCCCATCAAAGGAAATGATTATTCAAAAAAATATCCAGTTGTGCAGAGATGGACAAATTAACTTTGGCATTAAAAGGGAAAGACACATCAGTGTGTTACGACAGCTGGAACTGCTGGTATGAATGGACAGATCAAAGATCAATTAAACAATAAAGGGCAAAAGAAGATATGTTATCATTGTAGTAGTGAATATATATACATATATTTGCACAAGGATTAATTGTACAGAGGACATAAAATAAGGCTGAAAATAAGGTCCCACAAACTGTCGGGGATGGAACTGTTTTTAATGATTTTCTGATTTTTCTTTCTACTTTTCTGTCTTTGTTTCCCTTTTCTTTCTCACATTTATGTACGTGTTGTTTGTCTATTTTAATTGTAAAATTAATAAAGTTTTTTTTTTTTAAAGTAAAGGCCGGCCCCTTCTGGAGGGGTTGACATTTTGGAGAAAGAACCACCTCGCAAAAGATGGAAATCCTTGCTCTTTTCTGGCAGACCTAGAGGGGTTGAAGGTTGTTTATTTATTTGGTGGTCAAATTTAGATGGCTCATGATAAAAAGAGCCTCTTGGGCGGCGTGCAATAAAGATATAAAATGGCCATAGAGGTAGTTCTCAACTTACAACCAGTGGTGGGATTTTACTACTGGTTCTGTGGGCGTGGCTTGGTGGGTGTGGTGTGGCTTGGTGAGCATGGCTTGGTGGGAGTGGCAGGGGAAGGTTACTGCAAAATCCCCCTTCCCTCCCCACCCCACTAACCTGCTTTCCAGCTCCGTTCTCCTGTGCAGGGCAACCAAAGAAGAGCCAGCCGATCAGCTGGGACTCGGGAGGTGGAGAAGAGATAGGATTGGCGGGGCCAGTCAGTGGTGGGATTTGCCGGTTCTCTGAACTACTCAAAATTTCTGCTACCGGTTCTCCAGAACTGGTCAGAACCCGCTGAATACCACCTCTGCCTCTTCCCCCTCCTTTTCACAAACCCCACTCCCTTCTAGCATTGTTGATGTTACCTAGTTGGGTCATGAAACATCTGCAAGAAAACACCAAGTCCCAAGAGCACCAAGGACCCCACAATCCTCCTTTTGAAAATGCACCTTTCGGACAACCATAACCTGGATAACTGAGAATCGCCATAGACATTCATATGGATTAATTATATGCCATCAAGATAGTGGGCGCTTTTAGCAACCACACAGACAGATTTTCTCCATGAGATTTTTACTTGATCCTTCAGCTCTTCCAATGGACTGAATCTTGCCATTGGTCACCCTCTTCTCTTTCCTTCCACCTGTCCCATCATCAGAGCCTTTTTATCATGCCCCTGTCAGAATCTGATTTGAAGTGGGAGGCCAAGCAACTGACAGGGAGTGGGAGTGTGGCTCCGTTGGCTGTGGAAGAAACTGGGGAAGAGCAAAGGCCGGCTGGTCAGAGCAGGGGAGAGATAGAGCAAGGGAGGGGGAGTTCAGAGGAAGACCCAGGCCCACCCCCCACTTCATCCTAGGGCACACAGGGAGAAATGGAGAAGGGAGCAATGTGAGTTGCAGGGCTTATGGGGGAGGAAAGGGCCCTGATTCCCTTCATTAGCTGCAGTTGGGAACACAGTGTTTAAAAAGGGTAGCTGTGCACAGCAAATTGGGAGCAAATTGGGAAATTTGTTGGGAGCAAATCATGAATTATCTGGTATTGTCGAGGCTTATCTGTGTTCCTGGCTTCTTCCCAACTGTGTTTGCTTTCAGGTCTGCCATTCCTTCTCCTGCCCTCTCAAGTTAATTCCTGCAGCATGATTTGTTTGGATTTTTAGTTACAGTTTGTATGTACTTTGTTTTTGGACTGAATTTCCTCCACTTAAAGATTGTTCTTGGGAGAGTTTTTTCTCCAGCCGAAGGCAACCTGGACATTGGGGGCAAAGTTGGAGATATTAAAGGGACACTTCTTGCTTATTTGACTGTGTTGCCTTTGTGCCATGCCCCAGGACATCACTTTTTTTCTGGAGAGCTTGACGTGTCCAAAGTAGGATCGTTTGAGCCTGGCCCTTCGTGGCTTAAGTGAGAACTGGGTTGATCTGTTTAGCGATCCACTGCTTTGTTGTTGTTGTTTTTTTGTTAGTGTCAATACTATTCCTATCCTGCTTCAAAGGAAGGAATCCCTCTGGAATGGAAAAGACGTATCCTTCAATAGGCATGCATCGCTTTTGCAACTGCAGCAAACTTGCACCTTGGTAGCTTACTAAAAAAACCCTTGACCTTGTCCTAATTTCCCTTTGAATTGTTCCATCTGTGTTGTGTGAGATCCAATTAGAAAGGAACCTTTCTAAGCAACCTTTCAGCCTGGAGGGTTTTCCAGTTCTTGGTTTCTTCCATCCTGAGGTCTTTATTGTGTATTCGGAGCATTTAAGTGGCCATTTTTCACACGTCAAATGTTTGGTGATGATCCATCAATGCTCTCCCAATGGGGAACGTTTCTGGGCCACGATGATGAATAGCAATTTACTGGGTTTATTCTCCGATGAAATGGTGTAACTTACTGAAAGAGAATTCACCATGGCTTAAGCGGGCCTGAAAAAAACACAACTTTCTAACCAGCATTTTTCTCTGAAAGTTTCTCACCTTGCTTATTGATTTAATCAAGGAGAGAAGCAACCTAGAACTAAGGAGCAATTTCCTGACAGTGAGAACAATTAATCAAATCATCTTGCCTCCAGAAGTTGCTCTAACAATGGAGGCTTTCCAGAAGACATCGTACATGCCTCAGGGAAAGTTGCATGCAAAAGTTCTTGTGATTAGAAACGTATTAGATTTATATCAAAAAAAATGTACACGTTGAGTGGAATGTTACATACAAAAGCTCATGAAGTGAACAAAAAAGTGTGCAGTTTTGATATCAATAAGGAGCATCCCAAAATATATTGTTTGGGGAAAGGTACATAAGAAGAATATCATCTGAGCAAGGTGCCTACACAGCTCGCAGTAGAAGACGTTAGGAACGTAAATACTGATTCTGACGTAGAGTTTCTCTCAAAATATAGTTTCCTGAATTTATTTATTTTATTTTATTTGTCAATCGCTTACAAAATAATAGGTATAAGTATAAACATGAGTAAGAATACAGAAAACAGGTATGATTAAATGGGGACAATAGGACAGGGACGGGAGGCACGATGGTGCACTTATGCACGCCCCTTACAGACCTCTTAGGAATGGGGTGAGGTCAATATTTTTTCCCCAATATTTTTTTTCCCTCAAAGAAGCAATGGATGGAAACTAATCAAGGAAAGAAGCAACCTGGAACTAAAGCGAAGTTTCCTGACAGTGAGAACAATTAATCAGGGAATGACTTGCCTCCAGAAGTTGTAAATGCTCCAACACTGGAAGATTTTAAGAAGAGATTGGACAACCATTTGTCTGAAATGGTATAGGGTTTCCTGCCTTAGCAGAGGGTTGGACTAGAAGACCTTCAAGGCCCAATACAACTCTGTTATTCTGTTGGTTTGTAATAAACCCCCAAGAACTATCTATTCATCGTATTGCTCCAAAAGGTCTGGCTCCAAACAGCCAGATTGTCTTGGGCTTTAGAAAAATTAAATTCCACTAAGGTTCTTATGTCAAAGACCCGTGAGCTTTTGGCGCCAGATTAGGAGGTGTCATGAGGTTCATAGATATTAATAACATTTGGGTTGTGTGGCACTGCTTGGACAATTAGAAGGAACGAGCTGACATGTTGGCTCACGCCATGCTCCTGAAGTGTCATATAGCAGCATCAAACCCACAATCACAAATTGCTGACAAATTTAATTTTGTCAGCAACCCAAGGACCCTGCCAATTAGTCACTGGCAAGAACAGCAGCTTGTCAAAAATTAATATGTTGCACTCCTACGTTTGCAAAACATATTCTTCCGCTGGAAGATGACTGCTCTAGCTCTCCATCCATCAGATGGACATGGGCGCCTGTCTCACCAAAAAGTGATTCTGGGTGGTGTATTAAGAAACTGCCCAAGGAGCTGCTCATACAGTTCTACAGAGGAATGATTGAGTCTGTCATCTTCACCTCTATAACTGTCCGGTTTGGTTCTGCAGAACAGAGACAGAAACAGATTTCAGAGAGTAATTAGGACTGCAGAAAAAAACAATGGCTACCAACCTGCCTTCCATGGAGGACCTGTAAACCGCACGAGTCAAAAAGAGGGCTGTGAAAATATCTACAGACCCCTCACATCTCAGACATAAACCATTTCAACTCCCACCCTCAAAACGACACTATAGAGCACCGCACACCAGAACAATTGGACACAAGGAGGTTTTTCCCGAATGCCATCACTCTGCTAAACAAATAATTCCCTCAACACTGCCAAACTATTTACGAAGCCTACACTACTATTACGATTACTATTCATCTTCTCATCCTTCCTTTTACCCATCTCCTTCCACTTGTGACTGTATGACTGTAACTTTGTCGCTTGTATCCTAAAGATTTTTATTGACTGTTTCCTAGTATGATTTGATTGCTTATTGTACCTTATGACTATCATTAACTGTTGTACCTTATGATTCTTGACTCTTGACAAATGTATCTTTTCTTTTATGTACACTGAGAGCATTTGCACCCAAGACAAATTCCTTGTGTGTCCAATCACACTTGGCCAATAAAGAATTCTATTCTATTCTATTCTATTCTATTCTATTCTATTCTATTCTATTCTATTCTATTCTATTCTATTCTATTCTGTTCTGTTCTGTTCTGTTCTGTTCTGTTCTATTATATTCTATTCTATTCTATTCCATTCCATTCCATTCCATTCCATTCCATTCTATAAAATTTTTGAAATGAAAAGCTCTTCATGGCATGGGTCTAGGCTGACCAAGGAATCATCTCACCCCAATGGAATTGATCTGTCCCACCCGGGTCAGCAGAAAGGAGCATGCTGCAGATCCCATCAGTCAAGAAATTTTAGCTGACAATGTCAAGAAGAGCCTTTTTTTGCTGTGGCCCCTGACCTTTGGGATATCTTGTCCCTCCCAGCAGTGAGATCTGCTCCCATCCTTCTGACCTTCCATAAGGGCCTGAAGACCTGGCTTTGCCGATTGGCTTGGGGGACCAATGGGGGATTATTGTGCTGGAGGTGGTTGGTGGATTAAGAGAAATTCCCGCCTCACCCGCATACATCCTGTCCCCTCCCTCCCCATCTTTCAATTGTCAGTTATGGTTCATTGCATGGTCAGCCAGATGTTCAGGCTGGATTTAGCCTTTTTATCCTCCTTATAGAGTCAAGGACTTGGAATAAGTGGATATTGAGGCTTTGTAGTTGTTGTGATTTATTGTTTTATCATAGAGGAGAGAAGCAACCTAGAATTAAGGAGAAATTTCCTGACAGAACAATTAACCAGTGGAACAACTTGCCTCCAGAAGTTGTGAATTCTCCAACACTGAAAGTTTTTAAGAAGAGATTGGACAACCATTTGTCTGAAGTGGTGTGAGTTTTCCTGCCTAGGCAGGGGGTTGGACTAGAAGACCTCCAAGGTCCCTTTCAACTCTATTATTCTACTAATGTTTGTAAGCTGCCTAGAGTCACCTTTAGACGAGAAGGGGAAGCACAGAAATCTAATGAACAAACAAATAAGGGTAGCCGTGAGTGGTTTTAAAAGACTTTGCTAAAATATAGATCGTGGGGAGGGAATTTTCTAAGAAACTATCAAGCTAATTGCTGTAAACATCTTCCGAGTTAGAGTTCTTATTGGTAGCTCTGCTGGGATCGTAGCGCAGGCTTCTATCGGGATCAATGCATTCACCTGCCTCTTCCAATGCTTTATGGTGCCTAAATTTGCTCAGAATCTTTATTCACCTCCTTTGAATTCCATTTTAATTAAGAGAAATGTTAATTAAACCGAGTAAGCTTCACTTGAGTTTGGTATTTTTCTCCCATTACATCCTAAAAAGATTGCTGGGGGAAAAAAAATGTCTTGACTTGATCATTGGAGGGCTGGGCCAACGTTTCATCTGGACTAGGAGTATTTCATTCCATTTAATCGATCTACAAATCATTTTAAAAGAAAAACAAGAAAAAGTAAAAGTTTAACAATTCACAGTCGCCACTATTGGCATTTCATACTTTAGGAAAATTCCGATGTTCTTTGCAACAAACATAATTAAATCAGTTTCTACTTTTTCTCTGCACAACTACCATGAATATGTACTTATTTTCTTCAGCAAGCTTCCCCTCTCCTTTCTACGACCCTCTAATCCCTTTTATCTGGGTAGAGTCAGGATGACTGAATGGAGCTGAGCATTTACTGACCGGATGCCCTTCCTGACGCCTATATGGAGTTCACAGCAGATATTTTCTCTTTGTGCCCCAATAGAGGAACATCTATAATTGCCTAGCATCAAACTCTCAGTCTCCGGAGTGTGAGGCGACTGCCGCTCATCCTGTAGCATACATTATCACTTTCAAAACACTTGACTAGGATTTTTCAACCTTAATCATTTTAAGATGCGTGGATTTCAATTCCCAGGCTGACTGGGGAATTCTGGGAGTTGAAGTCCACCACATCTTAAAGTTGCCACGGTTGAGAAACACCGCCCTAGGCTGAGAACTAACAAATGAAGCGGATTGCAAAGCCATTTAGAAGCAACAAAAAGATGCATCTTCACGCTCCAATTACGTAGTGGAAGTCATTAAAAGAAGCTACAGAAATAGCCATCACTTAGATCCCAACCTTGGTGTTGTGGTTAGCCAACAGCAGGTGGAGGAGAGCGAGGACTTGGATAAGAGGCCGGGACCATCGGGGAGTGGACTGCTGCCTTCAGGGATTGTGGGGGCTGGCAGCAGTGATGAGGAGGTTCCCGAGGAGCCTGTGCCAAATGTGCGTGAGCGCAGGATGATTTGTAGAAGAGAACAGCTGGAGCAGCACAGGTGACTCAGGAGTAAGGATGCAACACAATGGTCCTTCCCTCCAAGGGAATATAAGCCTGGTTTCAAAAGGTTTTTGCCTTTGCCAAAGGCAAAAACGCTCTAAGGCCCCAGCGTTGTGTGTAGAGACTCCAGCTTATCTGAAGAATTCTGTCAAGGCTTTTCTGGTTGGACTAATTGGCTGCAAGCCATCTTTTATCTACAGAGAAGTTATTTGTAGATTAAAGCTGTGAAAGTTTGAGTTGTTGCATTTGTTTGAGGTTTTTCTTTTGCTGGTAACAGGGTTGAGTCAGAACACTTGGCAACTTTAAGACTTGTGGACTTCAATGCCCAGAATTCCCAAGCCAGCATGACTGGCTAAAGGATTCTGGGAGTTGAAGTCCACAAGTCTTAAAATTTGCCAAGTTGGGAGGCATCCCCCCCTGAGTTAAATCATTTTAAAAGGGTGTTGAGTAAATTCATGGAAGACATGTAGACGAAGGGTTGGCAGCCTTGAAGACTCAATATTGCCTCCAGATTGAACACGACACAACTGCAAAAAATAATGTTGAATAATAACTTCAACAGAGAGTACTTCCATGTCCTACTTGCAAGAAACCCACAAGTAAGACATTTAGATAAAGGGCTGGCAGCAGTGGTGGTATTCAATTTTTTTTTACTACCGGTTCTGTGGGCGTGGCTTGGTGGGTTTGGCAGGGGAAGGATACTGTAAAATCTCCAGTCAGAGGTAGTATTTGCCAGTTCTCTGAACTACTCAAAATTTCTGCTACCGGTTCTCCAGAACTGGCCAGAACCTGCTGAATACCCACCTCTGGTTGGCAGCCTTGAAGACTCAATACCACCTTCAGACCGAAGATGACACAACTGCAAAAAATAATGTTGAATAATAACTTCATCATAAAGAATACTCCCATGCCCTACTTGTAAGAAACCATCAAGTACTTCTTTGGTGAAAAACCAAAGTGTTGAATGAAGAACAGCCTCGGTCTTCTTCAGCAGGGCTGTCCTTATGCCCTACATAGCTTTATTTATAAAGTCAAGTAGGAACAAGTAGATGAAACAAGTAAGAAAAACCTGGTTAGCCAATTGGTAGACAAGGCCTAAAAGTCATAGCAAGCAACCTGTGGTATGTTCACTCTACAGAATCTGGGGAGTTGAGGAGGTGATCAATAACCTTTCCTGTCCTAGAGTAGGCAGGAAAATAATATATATATTTTTTAAAAAATAAATACCTGACCCTTGTTTATTTTAAACTTTATTGAAAATGCAACCGAAAAGGATATATTGAAAAATCACCCGGTAGCCCTCAGACAAAGACACATGAGCTTGAGAACTGACTATGGAGATTTATTGAACGTCAGCTGCTGTGCAGAAAGCCGAGAATTTCCATAAAACTCCATTTATTGATATGTATCCCCTTGTCAGCCTTTTGTCTTCTTTAGACTTTCACTTGCTGGGATCCTTTTACAAGAGAATTTTCTTTTCATTATGAGAAATGATTGCTCGGTTTTCGCCTTGAATAAAGACTCCGGAGTGATGGGTCTGGCCGCGTTGCTCCTGAAAATATTATCAATACTCAAGCAAATTAGCTGCTGAAAATTCATGGTTATGGGATAGCTGTTTCCTAAGTGGTTATGCGTTCATCCGTGGAGAATCCTCATATTTTTTTAAAAAGACATAAACTAGAATTTGTGAATCAAACATGCTCAGTCAAATTTTGCAGGGGGAAAATGGCTAAGTAGTGGATTTAATCAACCAGTGGAAGCTCATTGTTGAATTTCTAGCAAGAATTCGAGAAGGGATGTTTGTACAATATATTTTTCTCAATTCAGGAGGAGGGGGAGGAGAAGGAGGAGGAGGAGGAGGAGGAGGAGGAGGAGGAGGAGGAGGAGGAGGAGGAGGAGGAGGAGGAGGAGGAGGAGGAGGAAGAAGAAGAAGAAGAAGAAGAAGAAGAAGAAGAAGAAGAAGAAGAAGAAGAAGAAGAAGAAGAAGAAGAAGAAGAAGAAGAAGAAGAAGAAGAAGAAGAAGAAGAAGAAGAAGAAGAAGGGGGAGGAGGAGGAGGAGGAGGAGGAGGAGGAGGAGGAGGAGGAGGAGGAGGAGGAGGAGGAGGAGGAGGAGGAGGAGGAGGAGGAGGAGGAGGAGGAGAAGATGACTGTCCTGACACAACAATCTTCTGTCATCACTACCAGCCTCACAACATCCTTGGGAGGGAAATTTCAGTATCAAATAGAAGAGAAAGAAGACATAATGGGAGCTGATTTTGAGGAAACCCACAATCCCTGAATCTTTAAAATAATTAGAATAGCCATAGAGGTGATCTGAAATGGATTTTTTTAAAAAAGAAAGAAAGAAAGAAAGAAAGAAAGAAAGAAAGAAAGAAAGGAAGGAAGGAAGGAAGGAAGGAAGGAAGGAAGGAAGAAAGAAAGAAAGAAAGAAAGAAAGAAAGAAAGAAAGAAAGAAAGAAAGAAAGAAAGAAAGAAAGAAAGAAAAGAAGATTCATAAAGGGATCTAATTCCTAAGATCAATAACATCTCCAAAGTCTTGGTGCACCATAAAGACTGACATACATACAATCACATGAGTTTATGTGGGGTAGAGTCCTCTTTAGATTAACCTTTTCTGAATTTTAGCAAGCTCTACCCAGTTTGTCCTACCACGTTTGCTGTTTGACATCCTACTGGATCAGAAATGGTTCTGTCTTGTTACAATGATTTTGTTGTTGTTGTTTTTGTTTTGGGCACAAGACAGAATTGATGTTGGCTTCTGCCTTTTGATAACCTGGGCCTATGGTGTCCTATGCCAAAAGTTTCCTGTGTAACTTTTCCTCTCATTTGATCTGTGATCCCCTTCCACACCCTGAAGAGGCACCAAAGTCCCTAAATCCTGAAGGAGACATCAGCCCCAGGTCCTGCCAACCTCCGCCTCCATCTATTCTCTTCAAGAGCAATAAAAATAATGGACAGAATACATGAGGTAGTAAATAGGGGGATAAATCAAGGAGGAAAACGGGTATTTATATTCATTTAAAGTTTCCATCTTGTGAAAGGTAATGGCTTTCCCGTGGAATATATGCCTGTGTGTGACAGGAAACCCACAATGTTAGATGTCTTCCAGCATTAGTTTTTTTCTGCCAATATCTCCAGAATTGTAGATCTTACAGTACTACCATGATATGCTTTGATTTCTGTGTCTAACAGAAATGCAAAAAAGGGGCCACTGAGATGGAAGATCCTGAAAGGATGTTTCCAGTCATAATGTCAGGAGCTATCAAGGTGTCCTAACTTAAACCATGGAAGGATTTAATTTGAAGACAAAGTGAAACGGATCCAAAACATTCCTCAAATCCAAGTCCAAATCCAAGTTCCAGCCCTAATCTTAGGGCTGAAAAGTAAGATGCAAGGACCTCTAGAGCAGTGTGGATCAAGCTTGGCAACATTAAGATATTTGGATTTCAATTTCCAACATTCCTTGGCCAAGGAATGCTGGGATTTGAAGTCCAGACATTTGATTTCAAGGCTTGAGTACGACATTAAAGATGAAAGCAATAGGAACAGCATGGTGGCCTAGTGGTGAAGATGCTCGCCTCCCAATCAGAAGATTGAGAGTTCAATCTTAGGAAGCATCAAATGTTTCTCTCTCAGGGCACAAGGAGAAAAAATAACTGCTGTGAACTCTGCCTAGGTGTCAGGAAGGGCATCTGGCCAGTAAAGGCTCAGCAATGATTCTAACCCGAATTAAGAGATTATAAGATCGTAAAAGGGAAGTTTTTTTAGAAAAAGATGAAAACAATATCAGCAATGCAAAAAAAAAAAAAAAATGGGACACCTGCAACTATGTAGGCAGTATCAACTAACGTTGTTCCAGCATTTAAGTTGTGCCAAATGAAGGTTTTTCCTTTGCAAAATTAAGCCCATCACCATTCTTACTTTTCAGTCCTGTCTTCTAATGGTTCTTATTTTCCCATCAGCCTGCAACCTCTATATCTCTCCTCCCCCGTGGTCTCCCACTTATGCATGCCCCTTTAAGGACCGCTTAGGAAGGGGGTGAGGTCCACGATAGACATTTTGAGGTTGAAGCTATGAGGGGTCGAGGCTGTAGCAACGGAGTCGGGTAGGGTGTTCCAGGCGTTGATCACTCTGTTGCTGAAGTCGTATTTTCTGCCATCGCGTTTGGAACGGTTCATCTTGAGTTTGTATCGGTTGTTTGCCTGTGTATTATTGTGATGGAGGCTGAAGATTGAAGAAGTTGTTGACAGGCAAGACGTTGTAACAGACAATTTTTGTGTGCTATGCTTAGATGGTGGCACAATTCTAGATTGTCCAGGCCCAAAATTTCGAGCTTGGAGGCATAGGGAATTCTATGGTGAGTGAAGGATTGATTGCCCTGCCTTTCTACTACCATCCTGGAAAAATGTAGGACAAGAATTATGGCGGCGAGCTGAGCCATTTTGACCATGGCCAGATTAGGTCCACCAACTGACAAAGGAGTACTTGGAAAGCTTACAGAAACAAGCGGCACTATTCCCTCAACAGTTGGCAATCTCCCTTTCCAAAGTGTTCTGACCCAAACCTGTTTCCAAGGAAGCAAACACAAGACAAAGGTAATAACACAGCCTTTTAATGTTTCTTTATGAATCCCGTTCCTTCTATGGGTAAAAAGGCTGCTTCAAACCAATTAGCTCCGATAAGAAAGAGCCTTGCCAAGCTTTTGCAAGGCTGCCAAGAACACCAGTTAAAGTTACTAAGCAATAATTCCCACACAAAGAGTCTCCAAACACCAACTCAGATATTCCTAATGTCCACCAGGCTCCAGTGTAAAACTTCTTCATTGCTGCTGCCAGCCTCCACCATCTCCAAAGGCAGCATTCCACTCCCTGGTGGTCCTGGCGCCATCCCTGCATCACATGCAGACCCTTCATCTGAGTCTTTGTTCACAGTTCAATCCTCGGAAGCATCGGATGTTTCTCTCTCAGGGCACAAGGAGAAAAAATAACTGCTGTGAACTCTACCTATGTGTCAGGAAGGGCATCTGGCCAGTAAAGGCTCAGCAACGATTCTAACCCGAATGAAGAGATTATAAATTCATTAAAAGGGAAGGCTTTTTAAAAAATAAGATGAAAACAATATCAGCAATGCAAAAAAATAAATAAATAAATAAACCGGGACACCTGCAACTACGTTGCCCTCAGCCGTCTGCACCAACTGCCAGCAAACCACAACACAAAACCCTGGAGCTCCGGGCAGGCAGACAGAATTAGAAGAAAAGCATATTTGTAAGTGGAACAAGGGACTTGATTGCTGAAAATGTTAAGCTAAGCTGGAAGCATCACAGGGGAAGCTGTTGATTGGTTTTGCAGTTCTATTGGCCCCCGTTTAATACGAAGAGCCATTTTTTTTTTATTACAGGATATATTTTTTTCCCCCTCCCTATCTCTTCTGGACCAAATCCAAGGTTTTGCACCTTTTTTTTTTTTTTTTTTTTTTGCTTAGCTGCCTGCTTGGATGTTATTGTCAATTTTCCATATTCCAATCCAGAAGGACCTGATTTGTTAGATGTATCTCCTGCCAGTTCTTCAGAAGCTTCAAGCCATGGAGGCTGGGCCCCCTCCTCTCCGTTTCCCTGTGGGTAAAAGAAATAAGTGGGGGGGAAAGAGGAGGGGGTGGTTTTTGTTTTTTTTGCTAGTCGTTGCCAAGAGGTGGTTAGCTTGCTGGAAGACATTCAGCTCGCAAATTAGCATGCTGGAGAAACAGATAGGAAAATGTGATTATGATGATTAAAATTAAGATTGTCACATCATGAGATCCCTTTCGTGGGGCTAAGTGGAACAAATCTCCACATTCGCTGACAATATAAACCCAGGGAAGGAATTCAAATCGGAGCCCCATCAGATGTCAATCCAACAGCGCCAACATGGGTTGATGGAGGAAGCCAGAGGTCCAGAAGCCACAAATATTTTGAAAGCTATCAAGATTCTTGGCGTCTTGCCTAAAAACCAAAAATGGTCGATCCTAGGGAGAGGCAGTTATTTCTCTCTCTGGGCGTGATGAGAATTATATCTGCTGAATATAACTCCACACTGGTGACAGGAGAGTCATCCGGCCAGTAAACACTCAGCTCCATTCAGTTGCCCAGATTGCACCCGGAAAGGGATTATGAAGTCATTAAAAGACATTGATGATGCGGGGGGGCGGGAGGTGGGAATTCACTGGAGAAAGCCATTACATTTGGAAGAGTTTGTGGTAAAAGAAAACCAGCCTCTTCTAATGAAATGTAGCCCCCCGACACACACACAAAAAGGTCATAAAATGGAAACGCGACTCATTTAATAAACCCGTTTGGCTCTGCAATGGAAGTTCTGGCCCCGCTGGTGGACCTGCACCTGTGTGTAGTTCTGACCAGTTGTAACTACACAACATTCTCCTTTTAAAAAGTAAGTGGTAAGTAACTTTGTCTCTCTCTGTGTGTGTGTGTGTGTGTGTGTGTGTGTGTGTGTGTGTGTGTTTATGTCATCTTATAGATTTCTCCATTTCTTTCAGCCCTGCAGGTTCTCAGGGTGTAGTATTTTAAGTCCCACAGAGGACTCTGAAGATTTTGTGGGACTTGAAACCCTACCTGTCTTGAACCTGAAAGCAGGATTTCCCCTTCATTAGGAAAAGCTCTCTGCCAATCTAATTCCTCACCCCCCCGCCATCTCCCTCAGCTCAAATAATCTTCTGATTTATCCGAGGATCCTGATAAATCTGCGCTTGCTTTCAAGATCTCCAAAAACTCAGAAATTACCACCCCATCACCCTTCCAAGGCTTGGAAAGCAGTTATTTTCTTTCAACTAAGTGCCATAATGATATACCTGGTGAGCAAACTTGGTAAGTAATAGGCCAGCAGGGGGGTTGAAGGAAGGAAGGAAGGAAGGAAGGAAGGGAGGGAGGGGAGGAGGGAGGGAGGGAGGGAGAGAGAGAGAGAGAGAGAGAGAGAAAGGAGGAAGGGAGGGAGGCAGGGGAGAAGGAAAGAAGGAAGGAAGGAAGGAAGGAAGGAAGGAAGGAAGGAAGGAAGGAAGGAAGAGAGGGAGGGAGGAGGAGGAAGGAAGGAAGGAAGGAAGGAAGGAAGAAGGAAGAGGAGGGAGGGAGGGAGGGAGGAGGGAGGAAGGAAGGAAGAGGAAGGAAGGAAGGAAGGAAGGAAGGAAGGAAGAAGGAGGGAAAGGGAGGGAGGGAGGGAGGAAGGAGGAGAGGGAGGGAGGGAGAGAGAGAGGAGAGAAAGGAGGAAGGAAGGGAAGGAGGGAGGAGGGAGGGAGGAAGGAAAGGAAGGAAGGAAGGGAAAGAAGGAAGGAAAGAAGGAAGGAAGGAAGGAAGGAGGAAGGGAGGGAGGGGGAGGAAGGAGGGAAGGAGGGAGGAAGGGAGGAAGGAAGGAAGGAAGGAAGGAAGGAAGGAAGGGAGAGGAAGGAAGGAAGGAGGAGGAGGGAGGGAGGAGGAAGGAAGGAAGGAAGGAGAGAGGGAGGGAGGGAGGGAGGAGAGAGAGAGAGAGAGAAAGGAGGAAGGGAGGGAGGCAGGGAGGAAGGAAAGAAGGAAGGAAGGAAAGAAGGAAGGAAAGAAGGAAGGAAGGAAGGAAGAGGAAGGAGGAGGGAGGGAGGGAGGGAGGGAAGGAAGGAAGGAAGGGAGAGAGGGAGGAAGAGGGGAAGGAAGGAAGGAAGGAAGAAGAAGGGAGAGGGAGGGAGGGAGGAGGGAGGGGAGAGAGAGAGAGAGAGAGAGAAAGGAGGAAGGGAGGGAGGCAGGGGAGGAGGAAGGAAGGAAGGAAGGAAGGAAAGAAGAAGGAAGGAAGGAAGGAAGGAAGGAAGGAAGGGAAGGAAGGAAGGAAGGAAGGAAGAGGGAGGGAGGGAGGGAGGAGGGAGGGAGGGAGAGAGAGAGGAAAGGGGAGGAAGGGAGGGAAGCAGGGGAGGAAGGAAAGGAAGGAAGGAAGGAAGGAAGGAAGGAAGGAAGGAAGGAAGGAGGAGGGAGAGGGAGGGAGGAAGGAAGAGGGAGGGAGAAGAGAGGGAGAGGGAGGAAGGAAAGAGGAAGGAAGGAAAGAAGGAAGGAAAGAGGAAGGAAGGAAGGAAGGAAGAAGAGAGGGGAGGGAGGGAGGAAGAGAGAGAAAGAGAGAGAAAGGAGGAAGGAGGAGGCAGGGGAGGAAGGAAGGAAGGAAGGAAGGAAGGAAGGAAGGAAGGAAGACAGCCGTTCTTTTCTGCTCGGGCTTCTCCGTTCTTTGTTTCTGTTTTCATTTCATTTTAATGCAGCAAAAGAAAAAACAGAACATCCAAAAAGGAAAACAAAAACAAAGGAAAGACAAAAGGAGAAAAATAGCATCAAGGTTCCTTCGCATCGAAGAGAGACCAGTGTTTTTCAGAAAATAAAATTATTTTCCAATCATAATCCTGATTGATTTTTTTTAAGGGCTGCAACATGCTTTTGGGATTTTATTTCAAGAGAAAACATTGTCCTTTCCATTGTTCTCTCTCTGTCTCGGTCTCGGTCTCTCTCCCTCCCTCCCCTCCCTCTCCCCCTCCTTCCCGCTCTCTCTGTCTCCCTCTCTACCCCTCCCTCCTCTCTCCCCCTCTCTTTCTGTCTCTCCCGCCCTCCGCCTCTCCTCCCTCCTGTTCTGTCTTCCTCTCTCCCCTCCCCTCCTCTCTCCCTCTCTCTTTCTGTCTCTCCCTCCCTCCCCTCTCCCCTCCCTCTCTCTCTCCCTGCCTCCCCTCTTCCTCTCTCTCTCTCTTTCTCCATCTGTCTTCCTCCCTCCCTCTCTCCCCCTCCCTCCCCTCCTCTCTCTCTCCCTCCATCTCTTCCCGTCCCTCTCTCCCCCCCTCCACTCTCCCTCCCTCTCTCCCCCTCCCTCCCCTCTTCCCCCTCTCTCTCCCTCCATCTCTCCCCTCCCTCCCCTCTTCCTCTCTCTCTCTCTTTCTCCCTGTCCTCCTCCCTCCCTCTCTCCCCCTCCCTCCACTCTCCCTCCCTCTCTCCCCCTCCCTCCCCTCTTCCCCTCTCTCTCCCTCCATCTCTCCCCTCCCTCCCCTCTTCCTCTCTCTCTCTCTCCCTCCATCTCTCCCCCTCCCTCCCCTCTTCCTCTCTCTCTCTCTCCCTCCATCTCTCCCCTCCCTCCCCTCTTCCCCCTCTCTCTCCCTCCATCTCTCCCCCTCCCTCTTCCTCTCTCTCTCTCTCCCTCCCACCTCCCCTTCTTCTTCATAGCATTTAGGAAGCAATATGGTTCAGGTGAATAGCATAACAATCAAGTTGGCAAACACCACTCGGCAATTGCTGAAGCTCAGCACCAGACAAAAGGGCCTGTTTGCTAACTTTCGGTGAAAGAAATCGATGGAAACAGGCAAGGAAGAGTCATCACTTGCAAGCAGATGTAATTGCCTGGCTTACCTGCACGACTAATGAGGGCAGGTGAAGAAGCCAGAAAGAGCAAGCGAACACCTGGACCAAAGGGGAAGCAATCATTACACACAAGCCAACAATCACCCTCACTTGACCATTATTTGCAGTGGGAGTGTTGAAATTATGGGAAGGCTGGAAAAGGTCACAGCTCCGGAGAGGCAGGTAGGCAAGAGTTCATTTAGCGACGGTCCGAAGTTACAATGGCACTGAAAAAAAAGTAACTCAGGGCCGTTTCTCACCCTTAAGACCATCAGCCATGTTACTAATTTAACAACAGCAGTGATACACTTAAACGACAGTGGCCGTAAAACGGGGCAAAACTCACCTAACAAATGTCTCGCTTAACAGCAGAAAAACCGAGCTCAATTGTGACCGTAAGTCAAGGGCTACAGTGCCTGCAATGCTCCAATTTTTTCACAGGCGAGGTTGCTGGCTGGCCAGAGAAGCAGGTCATCTGACCTTCTCCTCTGGTCCTTAGCCCTGTTTCTGAGAGTCATTGAGGCCACTTGTCTGTGCCCTCGGGGGTCGCCCGAATAAGGGCCTGTAGCCCTCTTGCAAATAACCAGAGGATTGCAAGGAATCCTTCCATTTCCCCATCGTTCAACCAGAAACAAGAAGCTTCCGGGATAAGTGAAACGTTGTCAAGGAACAACAAAGAAAGTCCAGTTGCACTTGAAAAAAAACACCTTTGGGACAACCATGACCTGGATGACTGAGAATCTCCATAGACCAAGGGTCTTCAAACTTGGCAAGTTTAAGACTGGTGGACTTCCCAACTCCCAGAATTCCTGAGCTAACATGACTGGAGGAGGAATTCTGGGAGTTGAAGTCCACCAGTCTTAAAGCTGTCAAGTTGGAAGACCCCTGATCTATCACCTATCATCTATCACCTATCAATCTATCATCTCTATCTCTCTCTATCTCTTTCTCTCTCTCTCTCCGTACCTATCTACCTCTCTTATCTGTCTATCATCTATCACAAGGGTCTTCAAACTTGGCAAGTTTAAGACTGGTGGACTTCCAACTCCCAGAATTCCTGAGCTAACATGACTGGAGGAGGAATTCTGGGAGTTAAAGTCCACCAGTCTTAAAGCTGTCAAGTTTGAAGACTCCTGATCTATCACCTATCACCTATCACCTATCACCTATCACCTATCACCTATCAATCTATCATCTCTCTCTCTCTCTCTCTCTCTCTCTCTCTCTCCGTACCTATCTACCTATCTATCTATTATCTATTTATCATCTATCATAAGGGTCTTCAAACTTGGCAGTTTAAAACTTGTGGACTTCAACTCCCAGAATTCCTGAGCTAACATGACTGGAGGAGGAATTCTGGGAGTTGAAGTCCATAAGTCTTAAAGCTGTCAAGTCTGAAGACCCCTGCATAGACATTTACCCCTAGAATACAGAATAACAAAGTTGGAACGGACCTTTGAGGTCTTCTAGTCCAGCCCCCTGCTCAAGCAGGAGATCCTAGACCACTTCAGACAAATGGTTATCCAATCTCTTCTTAAAAACTTCCAGTGTTGGAGCATCCACAACTTCTGGACGCAAGTTGTTCCACTGATTAATTGTTCTCCAAGTCAAGAAATTTCTCCTGAGTTCCAGGTTGCTTCTCTCCTTGATTAGTTTCCATCTATTGTTTTTTGTCCTGCCTTCTGGTGCTTTGGAGAATAGCTTGACTCCCTCTTCATTGTGGCAGCCCCTAAGATATTGGAAGACCACTATCATGTCACCCCTAGTCCTTCTTTTCATCAAATAGACCTACCCAATTCCAGCAACCATTCTTCATATGTTTTATCCTCCAGCTCCCAAACCATCTTCGTTGCTCTTCTCTGCACTCTTTCTAGAGTCTCAACATCTTTTTTACATCGTGGCGACCAAAACTGGTTGCAAATATTTCAAGTGTGGCCTTACCAAGGCATTATAAAGTGGTATTAACACGTCACGTGATCTTGATTCTATCCCTCTGTTTAATCATTCTAATAATGTGTTTTCATAACAAACATACGGAGACTGTGCCTGGAATTACTTTTTTTTTTCCAAAATGGATGCTAAGAGAGGATAAAGACAAAGACAAACTGGGGTGGATTAGAAGTGACTCCCCTCAAATATTGGGTTGGACTGCTCTCATGTCACCCCTAGTCCTTCTTTTCTTTAAACAAGGCACACCCAATTCCAGCATCTGTTCTTTATATGAAAGTTTAAAGTATCCATGATCTTAAAAGGTCTTTTTCTCAGTGGGGTTGACTCTGTTGTAAACCAGTCTAAATTTGCAACTGCTGAGGTGTTTCCACCTACGTTAGGAAGAGTTCTATTCTATTTCATTCCCTGTGCTCTATCAAACATTAATGCCATGCATGGATGCATACCTATTTATATTAATTAGGGCATTTGTGAATTCTGCCTTTGGATCAGAGCAGGGATCTGTGGTGACTAGTGTCCAATTCAGAAAATATTGCAATATCCGAGGGATGGGGATTTACAGTGTCTGGCACAGCAGTCTGTAAACTATTCATCTGATTCATTAAGGGGTCAGCAATTTTAAAACGGAGACCAATTAACGGGGCTCCGTTACTTTGAGAAGAAACTTCAAACACCCTTGGCAGAGCCCAGCTGAATGAAAACTCTAGGCATCTGAAACTCAAACACGGGAAAATAATAGAAAGATCCTTCGCGGAGAGAGTTTACAACCTAAAAATTCAACACTGCAAGGTAGCCCTGAAACCATTGGAGAATCTCAAGAGGACTGTGTGGAAGAGCATATGCCAATCACTTCTCAGCTGTCCTCCAGGAGGACCGAGCTGGCTCATAATCACCGAAAATTGACTCTGGTATGATCAAAAGGCAGCGACCATGATGAGAAACTGCCCTGTTAGGAAAGGATCATATGCTTTCGGATGTCGGTGCGCATCTAGCTTGTTATGGCTGATCTGGACAATGAAATTGGTCTTTTGGTTGGGTTCTGCTTTAATCGGGATTCGGTAGCTGGGAAATGGTTGCAGTGGGTCACTTGCTAAAAGCTGGACTTGGTATATCATTAACTGCTAGTTCTGGATAAAAATTCTCTCTCTCTCTCTCTCTCTGCTTCTCTCCCCCTCTTCCTCTCTTCCTCTCTTTCTCTCTTCCTCCTTCTTCCTCCCTCCCCTTGTTTCCTTTCTCTCTCTTCCTCTCTCCCTCCCTCTTGCTCCCTTTCTCTCTCCCTTTCCCTTCCTCTCTCTCCCTCCCCTTCCTCTCCCTCTCCCTCCCTGTATCTCCCTCCCTCTTGTTCCCTTTCCTCTCTTTCCCTCTCCCTATCCCTTCTTCTCTCTCCATTCCTCTCTCTCCCTTTCCCTCTCCCTCTCCCTGCCTTCCTCTCCCTCTCGTCCCCTTTCCCTCTCTTTCTCTTTCCCTCTCCCTTCCTCTCTCCCCCTCTCTCCCTTTCCCCCTCCCCTCCCTCTCCCTACCTTCCTTTCCCTCTCCCTCTTGCTCCCTCTCTTTCTGTCTCCCTCTCCCCCAGGGACCAAAACAATCGGGTAAAATATAACAGCAAGAACTATTTCAGCATTTCAGATTTCCCCACACAGTTCCAATTATTGAGTTACTGCCTTCGATAGAGTAGGAAAAAAGAGGAAAATGGCACTGCGATCAGAGACAGTTGAAAAACATTTCAGGAGGCAAAGCTTAAATGAAACTTTCTCTTCCAAGCTTCTAAGTGTTTGAAGGGCCCTGGGTTTGGGGGGGGGGTTGTTTGCAATGCAAATGCCCTCCTCTTTTTCTTGAGGTATTTATGGGAAGGTAGAATTCCTGTTTGAGGAAGGAAGGGAGGAAGGGAGGGAGGGAGGGATTTTTTCTGTTTTCTTCCTTCCTTCCTTCCTTCCTTCCTTCCTTCCTTCCTTCCTTCCTTCCTTCCTTCCCCTTTCTGTCTCCCTTCCTTCCTTCCTCCCTGCCTCCTTGCCTCCCTCCCTTCCCTTTTTTCTCTATCTCCTTCCTTCCTTTCTTCACCTTTCTGTCTCCCTCCCTCCCTTCCCTTTTCTCTCTATCTCCTTCTTCCCCTTTCTGTTTCCCTTCCTTCCTCCCTCCCTCCCACCCTTCCTTCCCCTTTCTCTCTACCCTTCCTTCCTTCCTTCCTTCCTTCCTTCCTTCCTTCCTTCCTTCCTTCCTTCCTTCCTTCCTTCCTTCCCCTTTCTGTCTCCCTTCCTCCCTCCTTCCCTGCCTCCTTCCCTCCCTCCCTTCCCCTTTTCTCTATCTCCTTCCTTCCTTCCTTCCCCTTTCTGTCTCCCTCCCTCCCTTCCCTTTTCTCTCTATCTCCTTCTTCCCCTTTCTGTTTTCCTTCCTTCCTTCCTCCCTCCCACCCTTCCTTCCCCTTTCTCTCTATCTCCTTCCTTCCTTCCTTCCCTTCCTTCCTTCCTTCCTTCCTTCCTTCCTTCCTTCCTTCCTTCCTTCCTTCCTTCCTTCCTTCCTTCCTTCCTTCCTTCTCTTCTGCTTGCTTGCTTGCTTCCACTTCTTTATCCCTCTTGGCAGAAGAGGGATTTGTTTGAATGGTTGCCATGGTGAATGTAGAGTGTTTGGCCAGATTTTTTTTTATTATGGGATGTCAGAGCTCTGGGGAATTTTGAGTAAGCAGCTACATACACCCAGTGAGCTAACTCTGATGCCACCAGAATCATACTGGAGAATCTCTACAGGTCAGCCCAGCAAGGACAAATTCAAACCACCCACTCTAATCATCTAAGATGCAGGGTGATCATCAGAGAATGGATTGATTTGCATTGTTTACCTCAAGCATTGTGAGTCATTGTTTCAACTGTGTTTTAATCCACAAAAGAGGGTTGAGCAAAATGATAGTTTTAGTGTTTTGTGTGAGCACTGTCTGCATCTTGGTAGTACGGTATCTCATCCCTTGCAGGAATGGTTTGTGTGGTTGGGTGGGGGAAATGGCTGGCTGGGGAATTCTGGGAGCTGAAGTCCACACATAGTCAGGCTGCCAAGGTGGAGAATCACTGCTTAAATTGTTATCAGGTAAAAGCTTGGTAGGTGAAACCAAGTGAATCAGGACCTTGGACAGTTCTCTGGTGGAAACCTGCTCCTTGGAGTAGTATTGATCAACCTTGGCAAGTTTAAGATGTGTGGACTTCAACTCCCAGAATTCCCCAGCCAGACACCTCTTAAAATGACTGAGGTTGAGAAATACTGGATTAAAAGCTGGGAGATCTGAGTCCTAATTCACAGATCCAATTGAAAGTCTTTGAAGGTTGTTAAGCCTGGATTCCCCAACGGGTGTTAAGGAAAACAAACTAAACAGAACGTGCAGCGAAGTCAGATAGGAAGACAGGTAAATGTGTGAGATAAGTTTTCTTGTGCTATCAAAAATATAGTTTATTCCATTTAAGAACTATAGCATAGTCATAATAAACGGTCCATTAGTCATATATCAATTTCAGTCAAGTCTTGTCGGGGATACTCTATTTGCAAAGTCCGTGTTGAATAGCCAATGTCAGTTCACTTACAATAAATCAGTCCAATCTTTATCTTCTCTTCGTTGAGAAGAATCAACACTCCTTTTTCTCTCCCCGTTCCAGCAAGAACGCAGTCATTAATCCATCCAGTAATTAGGGATCTTCAAGCCAGAGAGAGCGAACTGCAATTGCCTCGCTTCTTATATAGTGCTTTTACAACCACACCCTTAATTACATTCTTGCAGTTAAAGTTACACACACTTTAACTAACAAACCATGATACCATATTTATTATTTTTACCCAAACCAGTTAGGGTAAACAATGTTATCCCTAACATAGGTGTTGAATTAGAACCAGGAAGATCTGGACCAGGGGTCTTCAAACTTGACAGGTTGATAGCCAGTCATGTTAGCTCAGGAATTCTGGGAGTTGAAGGCCACAATTCTTAAACTTGCCAAGTTTGAAGACCCTTAATCTGGATTTTCAACCACAAAGGCTCCCTGGATGACTTTGGGTAAGTCTCCCCCTCTCAGACCAAGAGGTGAAGATGGTGGGCCAGGGAGACTCAAGTCCTAATCCTACCTTAGATATGGAAGCCAGTTGGATGATATCTTGAGCTTGTTGTTGCCATTCAACAGATTATGTGACAAACTGACCAATAGACAAAGGTTTCTCCTGCGTTGCCAAGCTCTTCTTTAAGAACTGACCATGATACCAGACAAAGGGATCCTGCCACTAAGTGAGACAAACAATGAAACACTCAAAGCCAGGTTCCAAGAAATGCAACCATTATAAAACGAACTCCAATTTCTCAAAGAACTAGTTTATTGATATACACCATCTTGGCACTAACTAGTGGAAAGCCAGTACTGAAAGCTTCCTGGCTTTCCATGTCACTATAACTAGGATTTTCTCAATTTTCCAAAACAATATGTCACATTATCCAACCGGGAAGTGGAACGGTTGCCTGGCGACTTCGCTCATCCTTCCTCTGGCCAGGAAGCCATTGGAATGGGTCTGACTCATCATCCATCTATGTTGTTTTGGCTGGAACAGCTCTCCCAGAGAGAATCCACTACAGCTCTCCCCCCCCCTTTCAGCTTCCAAACTGAATTCATATGAATAACCCAGATATAAACCAATCCACCATCTAACCAAATTCAGGCTTTGCCCCTGAAAGGAATCTTATTCCTGGCTACTTTTAGAGAACCTCTTCCACCAAGGTCATGCAAAGGCCGATGTGGTTTTCCTTGAGCTAAAGTTGACACCCCGATATGGTTTGCTTATCTAGGGCTTAACGAATAACCTTCAGCTAGCCCACCAGACCCAGCGTTGTGTGACCCTGTCACTAGGCTGACATTTCCACGGTGGCCTTAAATCCCACGCCTGGCCAGTCTCGTTGACCTCATCCACATTTACAAGCTTAAGCGCTTTTTCCTTGCCCCCTCATTCATGATTCAAAAGTTGCCTCTCCTGAGTTCCATTAATGGTCCTTTTTCTGTCAGACCAAGCCTCCATTTCTCACGATAATAGCCTGAAAATGCATTTAAAGCTCTCTTTTTTTTTCTTTTTAAAGTTGGCTAATAGTATTCTGCAGTTCCATAGTTTCAAGCCTGAAACATTCCATGTCTCCCAAATGAGAATAAAATCCAAACGGCTCAGCCCATATCTCCCAACATCGATTGTCCCTTTAAGCCATTACATCTGATCAATGCCTCTGTCATGAAACCAATAGAGATTGGTGGAGTTTCTTTTCGGATCTCAAGGCATCTATTCCAAACATGTTGGCTTCTAAGAGTTAGCGCATTATCCACGCTAAAATGACAGGCCATAAAACATCCAACCCTCTTATTAAAAGTGAGATCAGCTGAGGATCGCTGGGAATTATTATTTCCTTCTTTAGATATCTGATACCTGGAAGAAGATAAGTAACCTTGATTTCTTCAGGGGCCCTGGTTTATAAAGAATGACTGCAGCATCTTGGCTACGCTGCAAGAAGCAAGACCGGAGGGAGATAGAAAAACCTAGTTAACGAGGCTACTCAAGGAAGGGAAGCAGGCATGCTGCCAAGTTAGCACTTTCCCAGCCGGGGACCAAAAGTACCTTATTAAAATGGTTATCTGTGTACCCCTATAAAAATGTCACATCGTTAGTGATGGTGGTTACATCTGTTGCCACCGTATGTTCCTGAATGTCAGCCAAGCTCTAGCCCTCTTTGAAGGTATTCCCAGTTGAAGGGTACCTCCACCTGTCCAGAGGGTTATGCAATCTCTATGTGAGATTGCGCGACCCCAGTTGCTTCATCCTCATCGATCTTGGCAGACAGGTGTATGCAACTTCTGGCAAAGATCTCCGGGCCAGAAGGGCTAAAGCAATAGAACTGGACAAATTACAGAAGGCAACCTCAGGAGAATGCTGGAATCCAAAATAAGGCGACAAAACTGAAGGCTTAAGCTTTTGGAATGGAGCTTTTGCAGTCCAAGGTCAGACATCAAAGTTAGGTTGAAGCTTAGAACATCCAAGAACATCAGCCACAAAAGTTCTTCTTGTTCACGAGCAGGAGGATTTCTCAGCAACTATTTTATAATTAAATCTTACCACCTCCCCTAATTAGGTTCCCTGAGGTTGGATGGCCCTCTGCACTCTTCTTTCAATCACTGGACTGCGGAGGTAGCTGTGAACCTGAAGTCTAGAAGATCTGGGTTTTTTGAACGTGGTGCAGATTTAATAAATATTCAGAAAGCAAACCAAGGTTTAATATAAGACAAGCACTTAAGTCTCTGAATCTTTGGTCTAGTGATCTGATCTGGACTCTAATCATCTTTTCATTCCCAGGTGAAATGTTTGTTACTATCTTCAAAGCTACAATGGAGACTGTGGTAGCTACCATATTGCCATCAAGATTACCAAATCAATTAGCAGGAAAACGTGGGATCTTACAATCATAGGCAAAAAAATTGTATGATCTTCGAAGTGACCCCTTCGTTTCCACTATCCCTGGTGCCAAACACACACAAACACACACACACGCCACCCAAAGCAACATAGACACCAAATGTAATAATAGAGGTGATTCTCGTAATAGAAGAACAAAATGAAGAGGAAGGAATAAGGAAATACCTGGAGCTCTTTAATAATGAAAACGAGAGAGAGATGATGAACCAACGTGAAACGAAGCCTCTGTCCTCTCATTGCTTGCTGACCAAAGATGAGCTTGGTGGTCCCCTCATCTGCTGATTCGGAGTCTCAGTTGACCTGATACCATCCAGCTAATGATTTTTGCACCATCTGATTTGGTATACGGTGCTACTTCCTTTCCCGGGTCTACCATTTCTGAACTGCAGCCAACTGAGCATTGATTAGCCATCTATGTTGCTGCTCCTTTATGAATCATTTCAACTTATACCTTGGCTACATGCCCTTGCCGCGGTCATCATGCCCCCTTGAAGAGGAAGAAACCAGTTTTACAAAAGGAACACCACGTGGAAGAAGGAAGAGCGAGGACACTAGATGGAAAGTATCTGGGAAAGCAGCTTGCCTAGTCTTCAACTCACTGAAACTGGAGCAATAGCATCTCTGAAGGATGGCCATCTTCTTGTATGCTTCCTGTCAGCACTCCAGAAAACCTCCACTCCAAACAATAGAAAACCTCCACTCCAAACAAAAGTTCCGGGTCTCCTTGCAATAAGTAAAAACTACAAATCCATCCCCTGCATCACATGCCCCAATCACCCTCCACCCCAACTTGAGACATCCCCTCACCCAGGTGCAAAATAACACGACCTTGACTTAGAAAAAGAATGCTGTTATGTCTAAAGTCATATACACTCCAAGAAATTGCCCCCCTCCCATTTTCGCAGGCTCAAGAATGTGGCAATGTGGAAGCTTCTGGTCTCAATATGGCTTCCAAAGCTGACACTTCCTACAAAGAAGTCTTCTCTTGGACCAAGGTGTACCCTCTCCAACAGTATATCTCAACTTTGGGAACTTTAAGCTGTGTGGACATGCTGGTTGGGGAATTCTGGGAGTTGAATTCCACACAGCTTATAGTCATCAAGGTTAGAAACATTGCTCCAGCATCTGCTCCCGTTTCAGAATTCTGTTTCAATATTTTGTTATTCTAGCAATATAGAATTTCTGCCTGTTCTTGAGCTGCCTTCCTCACAGGGCTGACATCAGTCTTGAAAGCCTGTTCAATGTCCTTTGTATCGTCCGCTAAATAAAATCAAGGTGAAGGGATTTTGAGTTTCTGCTCACCCTTCCTTCTTTCTTGCAACTGTGTGGTCCTTTCTACAGGTCTCTTCCTTAGGGTCTCCCTCATCCTTTGCTATTTTGAAGTGTTATAATGCCTTGGTAAGGCCATGCTCACAATCCTGCATCCTGTTTTGGTCACCATGATGTAAAAAAGATGTTGAACCTCTAGAAAGTGCAAAGAAGAGCAACAAAGACTGCAACAACAAACAACAAAGCAACAACAAACAGCTGGAGGCTAAAACATATAAAGAACGGTTGCTGGAATTGGGTATATCTAGCTTAATGCAAAGAAGGATTAAGGGGGGGACATGAGAGCAGTCGTCCAATATCTCAGGGGTTGCCACAAAGAAGAGGGAGTCAAGCTATTTTCCAAAGCACCTGAAGGCAGGACAAGAAGCAATGGATGGAAAGTAATCAAGGAGAGAAGCAACTTAGAACTAAGGAGGAATTTCCTGACAGTTAGAACAATTAACCAGTGGAACAACTTGCCTCCAGAAGTTGTGAATTCTCCAACACTAAAAGTTTTTAAGAAGAGATTGGACAACCATTTGTCTGAAATGGTGTAGGGTTTCCTGCCTAAGCAGCAGGTTGGACTAGAAGACCTCCAAGGCCCAGTCCAACTCTGTTATTCTGTTCTATTCTATTCCCAAAGTCAATCTCATTCCTTCATCCCCCTCAAGCTTCAGCACCATCAAAGCCAGCCCCATCATGACCACATTGGAGTAATCTGGGCCTCCTTTCCAAATGGAGATTGGTTGTCTACTGAAGGTATCTTGGTTATTCTCTCCCATACCTGGCTTAATCATCTTACCCACACATAAAAATGACATTTTCTTTGCTTTTGTTTCTTCTTTCTAGTCTTCTCTTTTTCTTCTTCTACTTTCTGCTACAGATGCTCCCTTGTCTTCTTATCTTTATCTTGGCCTATTTGAAGCGCCGAGCTGCAGCTGCAAGTAATGTGATTTTTGCTCCTTGATAATGAAAATCACTGATACTCATTTGTATCCCGGGGAAGCGGTGAAGAGGAGCAGAAATGTGCGAGGTGACATCCATGCTTGCGTGGCATGGAATCCCACTAGCAAACAGGAATCCAGGTTCTTCGAGCATACGGCATGTGCCTCGGTGGCCTCATATCCAGGACAGAGAATCTGCTGTGCAAAGAAAGAGTGTGAACATTCTCTACCAAATTCATTCGCATTTGGTGTCGATGGAAATTAAATTCTGAAATGCAGATGCTTGGTGCAGATGGAGTAAATTAAATGGCATAACAGCTTTGCATTATTAAGCAGGATTTTGAAGAACTGGTGACATTTAGAACTAAATACTCATGCATTCCTAGACCCAAAGCCCTATCTACCGTGTTTCTCACAAAATAAGGCCGGGCCTTATTTTATTTTTTTTGACCCCTGAAAAAATGGGTAGGCCGTCTTTTCGGGGGTGACTTAATTTCCTCCCCCACCTTGAACGGCCCATACGCACATACCTCGCCGTGAGGCCGCTTCTATCAGCCGACAAAAGCTCCCCGAAGGCAAAGTCCCCAGTTGCTTCAGGGCGTGGCATGGCTGCCCATGTCCCCTCGCCTTTAGGCAGTCTCTTTTGGGCGATGGAAGCTCCCCAAATGCAGTCACCAGCCACTTCGATCGGCCGGTAGAAGCGGCCTCGGGGTGAACGCACACACACACACTCCCCTCGCCGCGAGGCTGCTTCTATCGGCCAACGAAAGCTCCCCGAAGGCAGAGTCCCTCTTTTCAAAAACTACACATATCCCATTCCAGCAACCATTCTTCATATGTTTTATCCTCCAGCTCCTAAACCATCTTTGTTGCTCTTCTCTGCACTCTTTCTAGAGTCTCAACATCTTTTTTACATCGTGGCGACCAAAACTGGTTGCAAATATTTCAAGTGTGGCCTTACCAAGGCATTATAAAGTGGTATTAACACGTCACGTGATCTTGATTCTATCCCTCTGTTTAATCATTCTAATAATGTGTTTTCATAACAAACATACGGAGACTGTGCCTGGAATTACATTTTTTTTTCCAAAATGGTTGCTAAGAGAGGATAAAGACAAAGACAAACTGGGCTGAATTAGAAGCGACTCCAACAGTTTGATAAATTCAGTGGAGGAACGATGAGAAAATTTTCCAAGCTTCAGATGCCAGATCCAAGGTATTAGGCATTCTTAATCTTTCTTAATTAATTAATGTATGCATTGGATGAAGCAACAAAACGGATTATGAAGCAACAGTTCGGCAACTAACAAGAGGACAGAAATAAGATACCGGCATCTCTCGTTTTATTATGCTTTGTTTTATTGTGTTTACAGATATTGCTTTCAATTTTTTTTTTTTAAACAACACCCTCCACCAGCCAGAAGATTACAACTGGCAAAAGGCTCAGGGGACGATTAGCATGTTTTAGCAATCAAGTATTTTTTAATTAAGGTATGTACTTTTATTTATTTATTTTAGACCTAACGCTATTGCACGCTGAGTTGACTACAGCATAGAGTAGATTTAGTGCATTGGGAAACCAGAGGAGGGGAGGGGAATGAGTGGTTTGTTTTCTGGCAGAAAACTGAACCCACAATATCCCTGAGATACCTCTGCCCTGAATATTTCTAATTGATAGAAGGAACCACTTAGGACAGAGGTCTCCAACCTTGGCAACTTTAAGCCTGGAGGACTTCAACTCCCAGAATCCCCTAGCTTTGCTCTATTGGTCCTCTATTGGTACAAAATTTACCACCATTTGAAAGACTGTTGAGAAATTGTTATTTAAGAGTAATATGCATTTGTCCTTTCCTTCCTTCCTTCCTTCCTTCCTTCCTTCCTTCCTTCCTTCCATCTTCCTCCACCTATCTTCCTTCCTTTTTTCCTTCCTTTTTCCCTCCCTTATTCCTCTCTCTCTCCACTTACCTTCCTTCCTATTACTTTCCTTCCCTCCTTCACCCATTCATCCATCCATCTCCCTATCTACCTCTCTTCCTTCCTTTTTCCATTCCTTCTTCCTCTCTACCTCCCTACACTTACCTAAATTCCTCTTCTTTCTTCTTTCTTTCTTTCTTTCTTTCTTTCTTTCTTTCTTTCTTTCTTTCTTTCTTTCTTTCTTTCTTTCTTTCTTTCTTTTTCCTTCTTTCCTCCCTTCCTTCTCTCCCCCTCCTCCTCCATCTTCCTTTCCCCCTTTCCTCCCTCTCTCCCTTCCTCCCTCCCTCTCTTCCTCTGTCTCCATCTTCCTTCCTTCCCTCTTCCTCCCTTCCTTCCCATCCTTCCTTCCCTCCCTCTTTCTCCCTTCCCCTTCCCATCCCTCCTTCTGACAGTAGATTAAGTCCATTATCCTAACGGAGCCAGCGGAAATGATCCGCTGGGCTGATCTCACCTACCACGCGTCGCTACACGAAGAAGAAGAGTTCCCAGGATGGCGAATGAGATTCTGGGAGCCCTGATTAACCTGTAAGGCTGGTGAGGGAAGCAGGGAGGATTCTGCCAGCTTGTTTAATAACCTTGCTGCCTTTGAGGTCTGCTGGAAAGCTTCCATCGGGGACAGAGGCAATGCTATGTGTGAAGTATTTGCAGTACTCCCCCCACCAAGCCTTGGCCCAGAGGCTCTCAAGGTTCCACCTTGTCCGGTGGACTTGGCACAACTCTAAAGGCCTCTTTCTGCAGAGCTAATTTATTTAATGATGTATTGATTGCCCTTCCACCACCTCCTGGCTCTCCCAAATTAGCTCAGGCTTTCAGTAAAGCCATACATGAAAACTGATGCTATTATTTTGCCCTGTGCCTTCTACCCAACAGAGACCCCTGAAATCACACATGCTGTTCTAGAAAGAACAACAACAACACAAATATGAAGAAGTCAAGGATTCAACGGGGACCGAGCAGCAAAAAGAACTTTTGAAGAGACCAAGTTGACCCTGGATCATTTAGTGATATTTTTTTTTTCGTTAGGAAAAACAAAAAAAAAACAAAGATCAGTCTACTTGTCTTGGAAAACATTTGGAACAGAGAGAAGAAAAAAGATAAACAAGATTCATCTTGTGTCACACGCCCGGAACAAAGGAAATGCAAAGTAAAGCATGTCTGATGAGCTGTGGTCTCCCCCAGAAATATTTCACTTTTGTTTTTTTAACTACCAAGCAAAACATGTGAAGAGATATTTGGAAAGGAAAAACCAAGGATGTCAGAAAAAAAGAAATCAAAGAGAAAACTACCTGTAGTACAAACATGTCTACAATTATGTGGACATGACTACCACTTGTGTTTTAAACAAATGAAGCAGAGGTGGTCTTCAGCCAGTTCTGACCAGTTCTGGAGAACCAGTAGCAGAAATTTTGAGTAGTTTGGAGAACCGGCCAATACCACCTCTGACTGGCCCGGCCAACCCCATCTCTTCTCTGCCTCCCATTGAGTCCTAGCTGATCGGCTGGGTCTTCTTTGATTGGCTTGCACAGGAGAACAGAGCTGGAAAGCAGGTTAGTGGGGTGGGGATGGAATGGGGATTTTGCAGTATCCTTACCCTGCCGCACCCATCAAGCCACACCCACAAAGCCACACCGACAGAACCGGTAGCAAAAAAAAATTGAATACTACCACTGAAATGAAGTCTTGACCACACAGAATTGTAGAGTTACACCTTTCCTTAACAGTTTGAAAGTTGAGAATCATCACATTTGGTGAAGTCTCTGGTGCAAATGGATCTTTTTCCAAGGGACTCTACACATTCCTGGAACGTATGCAGCCTTTCCTCACTTGACGAACTTACATTCCCTCGTACCTTTGCTTCAAGAATGATCAGGAGGCACCAAGGCACTTAGAAGATTCCCTGAAGGCTTAAACCCCTCCATCCCCAGCTCATCTCCAGAAGAAGGCTCCCATTCTGTCCATGTCACAGCACTGAAGATGTTATTCTTGGTTCTGCCCTGGGGGAAGATTTGAAGCTGTCCTAATGTCCAGTTCTCTGCGAAGGCAGCTTTTGGGAGGTTGGAAACTTTGAAGAAGTAGGTTGCTGATGTCATGAAGAAAACCTCTCATTTAGCACTTGTCCTCAAAGCTCCAGCTCAACCTTACCATTGGGCTCCTTCAGGTTTTTTGACATAACTAATGCCAAATTTGAGCATCTCTCTCTCTCTCTCTCTCTCTCTCTCTCTCTCTCTCTCTCTCTCTCTCTCTCTCTCTCTCTCTCTCTCTCTCAATAAAAAAGAGATTTCTCAAAGCAGGAAAATTATTCTCCCTTTTCATGCGTCTTCTCTCTTCTTAACTTATTTTAATCTTTTCCAAAAAAAAAAAAAAAAACCACCTGTCAGCGGTTCACCCGAGAGTCTCCGTGATTTTGCTTGTTCCAAACTATTCTGATGGAAATATCTTTCTGATAAATTGGGACCAACGCAAAGTACAAAAACAAAACTGGGAGACGCTAATGCAGAGCGTAAAATCTGTGTAATTTGTGGTGGTTTTTTTTTTCAAACTGTAGGAAAGGAAGATTCAGGCTGCCTCAAGAGATCAGAAAAGTATGGAAGCTACCAGCAACTGCAAACAAGTATGGACTATTGGTGATCAAACGTGGACATGGAGTCAGAAGATGAAGCATTGGGCTTCCTCCAATAATGGGTGACATTGTCTTAGAAAGAAGGAAGGAATTGGAAAAGGGATCAATAGATCAGTACTTGTATTCTGTTTCATCAGAGTTCTTAATGAAGTGTTTATTGATGCATGAAAAAAGAATACTCTGCTATAGTTTTTGCACCTAGTTTTTCTGCTGAACATAATCATCTCACAATTGATTGTGAACATGCCGTGACCTCTTTCAGTGAAACCAATCCAAAAAGTACTCTAGACCGAGAGTGTCCAACCTTTCACCTTCCCTGGGCCACATTAGAAGATGAAAATTTGGTTTGGGCCGCACATAAAATAAAATAACAGTAACGATACCTGATCATCCAAAAAAACCATAGAAAACATAGTTAACATATTAAACTTACTTGGAAATGAAGATAGTGAGATGTTTGACATTGTTTCTCAGCCACCAATGCATCCATATTTGCTTCGATGGAACTTGTTGCAATTCTCAGTGAGTGCTCAAGGTGCTCATCAGATATTTTGGTTCTAGTTTTATTCTTTGTGTGCTTCATCCTTGAAAATAGCTGCTCACAAATGTAGGTGCTTCCAAATAGCGATGACATGAATAAGGCATGATTGTGAAGTGAAGGATATTTTTCTCTGGGAACGTATACCGTTGTGACGTGCCCCAGCCGCATTCCGGCCGCAAGCGCCGGCAGTGTAACTTGAAACTTTGGAATTTCTTAAAAAATAAAAAATTGCACTGGGCCGCATTACGAGCCGACCTGGGCCACATGCGGCCCGTGGGCCGCGGGTTGGACAAGCCTGCTCTAGACTATCCCTTATGGATTCCAAATTTAAATACAACTTTCCAAATGTGTTCCTTTATTGTACACAACTTTCTCAAGTGTTGTCTTCTAAAGAACCCTACCCTAAAAGGCAGAGGAGAGTGGGCACATTCTGTGATAATCTTCAGTTGCATTTCAATAACCATCACCAACACTTAAAGGATGGCGAAAGTAGCTGAAAGAGTTGTTAGGAAGAAGTTGGAGTCAGAAACGATACTTCTGGCTTACTTAATTGTTAGATTCAATTTTCACCAACCTGTCAACACTTCTCAACCACTAGGTGGCAGCATCGAGGGTTTTCTGTTCTTTTTGGCTGTCCCCTAGTGGCCACTGGGGATTTATACAGCCCAATTGCAGCTCCTGAAGAACTGAGATTTGAGAAAGGAAAGCTAAAGTAGCCAAGATGTTGTGTGGATTGTGGGACCCTTGATGCCTTCTGACCGTAGTTTTCTCTTCCAGACATTGCAATACACAACTAGGTAACATCATCAGTGCTGGGAGGGAGTGGGATTTTCCTCTGTCATTGATGATGTTACCTGGTTGGGTAATGAAATGTCTGCAAGAAAACAACCAAACTCGGAGAGCACCAAGGACCTCATAGTCCTCCTCTTTGCAAACCCCACTCCCTTCTGTACTGATGATGTTCCCTAGTTAGGTAATGAAATGTCTGCAGGAAAACAACCAAGCTCAAAGCACCAAGGACCCCACAGTCCCTTCCTCCTCCTCCTCCTCCTCCTCCTCCTCCTCCTCCTCCTCCTCCTCCTCCTCCTCCTCCTCCTCCTCCTCCTCCTTTCCACAAACACCACAATTCAATCCTGAGCTACAAATATTATCTTCCAGTTGTGTGGATGTATCCATAAATTTTCCTATCCTGGAGAAAGGAAGCCATTACAATATATGGAAGACTTCAATGGGGTAAATGTGGGGGCAGGGGAGGGAAGGATGAAGCAAAAAAAGAGAGTGAGTTTTCTTAACTTTCTTCTGCTGTTAATTTATTCATTCTGCCTTACACGGCTGTGAACCTTTCTTTACAAGAACTAAATAAAAAAGCACTTTCCCCTTATTAATTATTGTATCGGGTTTTTAATATAAAGAGCAAGAAATTGTATCCACATAAAACTTTTTGAGAACAACCTCTTTTCACCCCAGCACAGTTATAAAAGTCATCCACTTTCAAGAAAATATCTATCTTTTCATTCTAATCACCTAGGGGTTTTTTTCCCCTTTGTATAATATAACAATAGAAGGGAAATTTATATTCCAGGAAAGAAGGAATGAAGGGAGTGAGAACACAGGAGATACTTACAGGCTCAGCTTTTTGTTAAAAGAAAATCATTGCCTAAGCAAAACATTAAATTGTGATGCAGTGCTAATTATTAATAAGATTCACTAGTTGTGGGAGAAAAAGAGATTTGGCAAGATTCCCAACTCTGTCTTCCTTCCACGGTGGAGAAAAATAAAAATAAAAGATTGAATGTGAAATGTGTTGCTCAATTTTTACAATCTAGAGTTTGAAATTGTTTTAGGCTGAGACTGGATCTGGCAATCGTTCATATCTCAGCACTTTCAGCCCAAACTTTAGATGATATCTGTTAGGTTTTGAAGACTGTCAAGGACAATTTGGAGCATCAAATCAAATATCTTGCGGAAAGGAGCTCCCTTCTTTAGAAAATGTTCAAACAAGGGGGACCATAGAATAGTCTAAAAGAGATTTGGGGGGTAAATTTAGTAACAGCTCCAGAAAATCACCACACAACGTCTGCTTCTCATAAAACTCCTTCCAAGTCAATCTTTGTCATCTCCACTTTGTTCATGGACCAGATTCAGAATAGAGCTGGAAGGGATCTTGGACAGTGGTGGGATCCAAAAAATTTTACTACCAGTTCTGTGGGCACGGCTTGGTGGGCATGGCAGGGGAAGTACACTGTAAATCAGGGATCTTCAAACTTGACAGCTTTAAGACTTGTGGACTTCAACTCCCAGAATTCCTCCTCCAAGTTTGAAGACCCTTGTTTTAAATCAGGAGTCTTTAAACTTGACAGCTTTAAGACTTGTGGATTTCAAACTCCCAGAATTCCTCCTCCAGTCATGTTAGCTCAGGAATTCTGGGAGTTGAAGTCTGCAAGCCTTAAACTTGCCAAGTTTGAAGAGCCTTGCTGTAAAATCTCCAGTCAGAGGTGGTATTTGATGGTTCTCTGAACAACTCAAAATTTCCACTACCGGTTCTCCAGAACTGGTCAGAACCCGCTGAATACCACCTCTGATCTTGGAGGTCTTTTAGTGCTCAAGCAGGAGATCCTATACAACTTGAGGCAAGTGGCTGTCCAGTCTCTTCTTAAAAACCTCCAGTGATGGGGCACCCACAACTTCTGAAGTCGAGACGTTCCACTGGTTAATTGTCCTCACTGTTAAGAAGTTTCTCCTGAATTCTAGATTGCTTCTCTCCTTGATTATTGTCCATCGATTGTTTCTTGTCTTGACTTCTGATGCTTTGGAAAATAAATTGACCTTCCTCCTCTTTCTGGCAACCTCTCAAATACTGGAATTATCATGTCACCTCTAATCCTTCTTTTCTCTAGACTAGCCATACCTAGTTCTTGCAATTGTTCTTCATCTGTTTTTGTCTCCAGGACTTTAACCATCTTCGTTGCTCTTCTCTGCACTTCTCAGTCTCAGCATCTGTTTTGCAAAGAGGTGACCAAAACTGGATGCAGTATTCTAGGTGTGGTTTTGCTAAGGTTTTATAACCCGATACTGATACTTCAAGTGATTTGGATTCTATGCCACTGTTTATACAACCAAGGATTGTCCATGGAGATTCTCAGTCAGAACTGAAGAAGCTTCTTGGATGAGAACCGAAACATCTTCAAAGAAAAACCAAAAAGTCCAGTTGCCTCTTGGGAATAAAAGCACCTTTGGGGCAGTCAATGTTTGCATTAGTCAATCACTGGAGGCTTTCAAGAAGAGACTGGACTGCCATCTGTCAGAAATGGTGTAGGGTCTCCCGCTTGGGCGGGGGGGGGGGTTGGACTAGATGACCTATAAGGTCCCTTCCAACTCTGATTATCTATTATTAGCTTTTTTTGGCTGCTGCCTCAAACTGCTGGCTCATATTTAAGTGATTGTCAACTAGCATTCTGAGGGACCATTCCAGATTGTCTCTGCTAATCCGTGATATTAAAATCATACTGTTCTTACTAACATCCCTACAAACAGCAGCCAGGAACATTTGCCAAGGCATAGATTTGTTGATTGGAGTAGCAGATGGTCACAGGAGGTACTGTAGGTCTGTGCCACACCAGTTGTTGTCCTCATTCTTCATGCCTGGTTTTTATGCTTTATGAGGGAGAGACATGGCTAAATCCAGGCTGGTACAGATTAAGTCAGTTAATCTGCTCATTGTATTCAGGGAAATTCATTCTACTCTAGCCTCAAAAAAGACAACCTTAGCTAGCTTATAGAGATAAAGCTTCCTTAGAGGTTGTCACATGCTTACAAGAAAGATTAATCACAATTACTTTGAAGTAAATATCGTTCAACCAAGCACTTAGTACTGGCTGACTTATGAAAATCCCATCTGTCAGTATACATCAAATTAACTATAATATTATTAACTGTTGCCACCTAATTTAAACAAATATTATGAAATGGCTTTGATGTAACACAACAATTTCATCACCGGTTAAGTGGTTGTATTTCTAATCGAAGGGTCTTGATCAGCCAACGTAGGATTTATTTCCATCCTTGAGGTTCCACAGGGCTTTCAATTTATGCCTTTCCCTAGAGAGCTGGTGTCCTTATTTGGTGGAGTTCACCTAACTAGGCCATAGTTTGTCTTGACTTGGCTGAAGGTCAAATCCTGATCCAAATTATCCAACAGGCTAAACTGGGATCAAACAACCAGAGTCTGGTAACTAACCTGGATGGAGCAATGATTTGGTTTTAATGACATTTCTTATGATCCAGGACCCCAATTCATGATTTTTCCTGTTAGAAGGGATGATATCAAAGCCTACACCCTTCCTCCCTTCCCTTCCTTCCTTTCCTTTCCTTCCTTCCTTTCCTTTCTTTCCTTCCCTTCCCTTCCCTTCCTTCCCTTCCTTCCTTTCTTCCTTCCTTTCCTTCCTTCCTTCCCTCCCATTCCTTCTTTCCTATCTTTTTCCTTCCTTCCTTCCTTCCTTCCATCCATTCATCTCTCCTCTCTCCTTTGTCTCTTCTTCCTTCCTTCCTTCCTTCTTTCCTTTCTTTCCTCCCTCCCTTCGTTTCCTTTCCTTCCTTCCTTTCTTCCTTCCTATCTTCCTTTCTTCCTTCCATCCATGAATCTCTCCTCTCTCCCTTGTCTCTCCTTCCTTCGATTCTTTACTTCCTTCCTTCTTTATTTCCATCCATCTCTCCTTTCTCCTTTTTCTCTTCCTTCCTTCCTTCCTTCCATCCATCCATCTCTCCTCTCTCCCTTGTCTCCTTCCTTCCTTCCTTCCTTCCTTCCTTCCTTCCTTCCTTCCTTCTTTCTTTCCTTCCTTTCCTCTCTTTCTCCCGTCATCCTGGTCCAAAACTAATACAGTAAGCAACTTTAAGATGGGTAGCTGGGGAATTCTGGGAGCTGAAGTCCACCCATCTAAAAGTCACTTGAAAAACCCTAGTTGGGAATCTAGACCTCTACCTAGTTTGACTTTCTTGAAACATACATCGCAAGCAAAGTGCATTCTTTTTCCGTCAAAGACTCATGTTGAATGGGTCTGTTTCCTGATCCTTCCTTGTCCATTAACTGTCCCTAGAGTTTGAAGGCTTATGTTCTCCACAGTTGTGTCCCACCTCTGCTTTCATACCTTCCAATCCATTTGCAGCTTGTGTGTGTGGGGGGGTTGTTTGTTTGTTTCTTTAGCAAAGAAAAACGGTATTATTCACACCTGCTTGAAATCCACCTAAGGGCATCGGAGCTGACCTTCATGGCTACACCAAAGGCATCTACTCGGGGTGGGCTGCTGGGGGGTTTGCAGGCAGGGGTGGGATTCAAATTTTTTAACAACCAGTTCTGTGGGCGTGGCTTAGTTGGTGGCCGTGGCTTGGTGGTCATATTATTGGCTGGGCGTGGCCGACTCAACATCACTCACATCGAGGCACGCATCTCCTCACCTGGCCTCTCGTGACTGTGGGGATGCTGCAACAGTCATAAGTGTGAAAAACGGTCATAAGTCACTTTTTTCAGTGCCATTGTAACTTTGAATGGTCACTCCACACAAGCAAAGTACCAGCAAAGGAGGGGGAAAAAACTCCAGAGACGTTCCAGAGACAGGAAGTCTAGTCCTGCCAAGAATGTAATAAGGGTTAACAGACAGGCAGTTTCTGTAAGCAACACCAGAATGTTTCCTTTCTGCCTTCCTTACAGGATTAGGCCAGTAATTTCTTCTAACAACCGGTTCTTCGAACTGCTTAGAATGTTAACAACCGGTTCTAGCGAATAGGTGCGAACTGGGAGAATCCCACCCCTGTTTGCAGGGGTTCAGGAGATCCTCTAGCTAAGATTCTCCGCAGTTCAGAGAACTCCCAAATCCCACTCCTGGCTGGCTGCACCCATCCCTCCCCTCCCCTCCCAGGAGTCCCCACCTGGCCCATTTTGGATCCCAGGTAAGTGCAGGGCACACACAGAGGCTGAGGGAGGGTGAAAAAACTGGAAGTTTCGGAAGGCCAGAGATGGGACCGTTTCCGGCTTCCAGAAAGCCTCCGGAGCCCGAGGAAGCCATTTTTGCCCACCCGGAAGCTTGAGGAAAGCCTCTGGAGCCCGGGGAGGGTGAAAAAACACCCCCCCCCCACAGTGCAGGAGGCCGACTAGGCCACGCCCACCATGGCCACGCCCACCCAGCAACCAGGCAGAGAACCCTATTGCTAAAATTGGCAGCAATTATTTTTTCTGCAGTTCCAATTATCCATTGAAGTCTGCGTCTGCTTTGTTTGGTTGCAGAGCCAAACCAGACAGTTATATATAAAAATATATAGTTATATATGCCAAGATATTTTTAAAAAGTTCCTTTTCCTTCCACATCCCAAGAAAACTATTAGGAAAAAAAACCAGAACACTTCTATTCTGAAGAAACAAGGATATGTTAGAATACTTTATTAGAATTAGAATTAGAATTCTTTATTTATTGGCCAAGTATGATTGGACACAGAAGGAATTTGTCTTGGTGCAAATGCTCTCAGTGTACATCAAAGAAAATATACATTCATCAAGAGTCAAGAATCTTCAGGTACAACACTTAATGATAGTCACAGGGTACAATAAGCAATCAAATCATACTAGGAAACAGTCCATATAACTCGTAAGGATACAAGCGACAAAGTTACAGTCATACAGTCACAAGTGGGAGGGGACAGGCGATAAGGAGTGATGAGAAGATTAATAGTAACTGTAGTGCAGACTTTGTAAATAGTTGGACAGTGTTGAGGGAATTATTTGTTTTAGCAGAGTGATGGCTTTCGGGGAAAACCCGTCCTTGTGTCTAGTTGTTCTGGTGTGCAATACTCTATAGCGTCATTTTGAGGGAAGGAGTTGAAACAATTTATGTCCGGGATGTGAGGGGTCTGTAGATATTTTCACAGCCTCCTTTTTGACTCATGCAGTATGCAGGTCCTCGACTGAAGGCAGGTGGGTAACTAATAACTATATATTGTTTTAAAGTGGGGAATAATTCAGTTGCTGGAATTTCTGTAAACCTATCCCTCTTGTCTCAACATATCATGCTAAAGAGATGATGTGACAATCTTGCTTGGAAAGAATGACTTTCGGCTAAGAAGGCTTGCACCGGGTTTACACACCAAGCCCCCCCGTCAAACCAACACATTCCCCCCCTTTGTGCAAATGCAACCCTAGGACTTCAATGGACCTGCTAGCTCGGTTGAGCAAACGTAGACAATCCGTTTCCAAGGTTGCAGGACAACTTGATTCTAGAGCTCCCAAGTCCATCAGATCTTTTCTTCAACCACCTGGGGGTTTTGCCATTATGAGCTGATGCCTCTGTGACCTCACAGCACTATGGAAACCTACTTATGGTTCTCAGCTTCATGTATCCATGGGCTTTTTGCTGGATGGAAAGAGGGAAGGTAGCAAGAGACTACAGATCTTGCTACACCTGGAGGAGTACAAACACTGGGTGGTGAAACAGACGATGGACAGCGAAAGCTTTAAAAGCCCCACCTCATCTGAAGAGGATCTTAAGAGATTCAGTGCATCAACCTCGACATTATTAGTAAGTTGCTGCCTTTAATCCTTGAGTTCAACCCCAAAGCCCATCATGGCCTACAATTCAGAAAAAGATCGCATGGGGACGTTCTCCCCTTCTTCTTTTAAAGGACTCGCGAGAAGAGTCCTCCATTCCTCTACTCGTAGAAGAATACCTTATGCCACCAGACTTGAAATTTTAGGCTTAGACAACCTTGAACTACTCCGCCTTCGGTCTGACCTAAGCGTAGTACATAAAATTATCCATTGCAATGTCCTACCCATCAATGAATATTTCACCTTCAACCAGAACAATACAAGAGCACGCAATAGATACAAACTCAAGGTAAACCGCAGCAAACTCGATTGCAGGAAATACAACTTCGGCAAGAGTGGTCAATGCCTGGAACGTACTCTCTGACTCTATTGTTACATCCTCAACCCCCCCAAAACTTTAACGTTAAGACTGTCTACTGTTGACCTCACCCCGTTCCTAAGAGGTCTGTAAGGGGGCGTGTATAAGCGCACCAATGTGCCTACCGTCCTAATGTTCCTTTTTATTCGTATCCCTTTCATGTATCATGTTTATACTTATACCTGCTATCTAATACTGGCTTGACAAATAAATAATAAATAAATAAATAAATAAATCCCCATCAGAATAACAGAGTTGGAAGGGACCCTTGGAGGCCTTCTAGTCCAACCCTCTGCTCAGGCAGGAAACCCTAGACCTTTTGGACCTCAGGGACCACCAAACTCAGAATTTTAAATCCCGCGGACCACAAATATGAATTTTGACTGATGGTGGCTTGCTGACGTTGGTGGGAAAGTCGGTTCCCTATTCCAGAGCTGCAGGAGTCACAGGAAAACTGGCCCTTTGGTCATCCCGGAGCATCTGCTCCTCCACCTGGGTGCACCAGCCTGCCATGGACTGGAGGAGCTGCTCCGGGATGACCAAAGGGCCAGTTTTCCTGTTTTCCTGTGACTCCTGCAGCTCTGGAATATGGGACCGACTTTCCCACCAACATCAGCAAGCCACCCCGGGGCGGATTTCCCTCCCCTGCCATTGGTCTTACCTTTCAGTTCCAACTCACGTGGCTCTACTCAAGGTAAGGTTATCGCTCGGCCAAAGGGGGGGGGGCAGTCGGTGGGTAGGCCATGTGAGTAGCTCAGCCTTGTGTTCCCAAGCAGCCTGGATTAATTGCTTTGGGGGAAGTGCTTTGGGGTGGGGGAAAACATTTCTGTGTTGGACCACCAAAATTTTCTTGCAGACCACCAGTGGTCCCCGGCCCACCGGTTGGCGACCACCACCCTAGACCATTTTAGACAAATAGTTGCCCAATCACTTCTTAAAAACCTCCAATGCTGGAGTACCACAACTTCTGGAAGCCAGATCAGATCAGACTTTTATTCCAGAAAGCAAGGTGGTAACTACCAAAAGTTCTTCCCCAGTTAGCTCCATTTCCATGTTCTCCATTTCCACACCGATACTGTCTGTTTCCAACCCGAAACGACTCCTGCGCCTTACAATTGAATCCCATTATTTCTTGTTTTCGATTCCAGGAGCTGCAGACCTTCTGTGATTCTAATGAGATTTGCTTAAATGGCCCCTCTACCTGATTCCATCGATTTTGTCCCCTCAAGTTCCTCTCATCAGGTCACTTGTAACTAATTATGCATTCAATCTATGTTGACCCCTGGTAACTAAATCTCAAGTACAAAATAGCTCGCCGCTCAGGTTTTCCGATTGGGAAATTCATTGCTATAGAAAAGGCGAGGAAGGAAAAGCAAGATGCACATTGCCAGAATTGATGCTCGCACACAATGCAGCCATGGGAGAAGTGGTTTTCAGCCGGTTCTGATCAGTTCTGGAGAACCGGTAGCAGAAATTTTGAGTAGTTCAGAGAACCGGCAAATCCTACCTCTGACTGGAGATTTTACAGTATCCTTCCCCTGCTAGGCCCACCGAGCCATGCCCACACAACCGGTAGTAAAAAAAATTGAATCCCAATGGTAGTAAGTCTGAAAAATAGTCATAAGTGGCTTTTTTCAGTGTCTGTAAGCTCTGGAATTCATCACTGCCACAGAGTTGAAGAATTGGGAGGGGGTGATGTAATTGAATAGTTCTAAAAGGAAAAAAAAAAGTTTAGTTTGAAAGTTCAAGGTTATTGAGTGTGTCGCTCCAAGAAATTGAAGCTGCAGAGTAATTGGTTCACGGGATTAACGAGGTGTAGAAAAGTGGGTGGGTGTAGGTTGAATTTGGGGGGAAAGTCTGGGAATGATTTCAGTTCTGAAATTTTACAGACGGTGCCAGTTCCTGTTTTTTAATAAAGTACTTTGAGATTATGTCTGTCTCGGAGTTACTGTTTAAACTGGAGAATTGCTGGAACCTTGACAGTGTCGTTGTAACAGTCACTAAATGAACTGTTATAAGTTGAGGACTATCTGTATATACATTCTTGAATACCAATAGTCTACTGTACCTTATGAAGATCTTGCATGGATTTCAGGCAATGTCCACAGATATTTCCCCTGCTCTTCCTCCCTTCCAAAAGATTCCTTCCTATGGCCTTTGTCTGCAGAATAAGATAACTTTGCCATAAACATTGTGTAGCATGTCCCAGAAGTGCTTTCTCTCAAAAGGCAAATGGACTTCTTGGTTTTTCCTTGAGGACGTTTCGCCCCTCATCCCAGAAACCTCTTCAGTTCCATACGATCAGAACGGAAGAGGCTCCTTGGATGAGAAGCTAAACATCTTCAAGGGAAAACCAAGAAGTCCGGTTGCCTTTTGAGGGGGGAAAAAAGCACCTTTGGGACAAGTGTGACTTGGATGACTGAGAATCTCCGTAGACATTGCGTAGCAAGCGGCCATTTTGAATTATCCACAATGCCCACCCCCCTCAAGACAGCATCACTCCAAGACATTGCAGGATGGTGTTGAGTTGTCAAGCAAAGTTGATCAGATAATTAGAGCTGCTGCTATTAAGGCATGAAGTTCTCCAGAAGGTATTTTGGTGTCTCCTCATAGCTAGAAGCTGGTTCGTTTGTTCTGAAAGAGCCTGCCTGGAGTTTTGTTTTGTTTTTAAGGCAGCCTGTTCTGTTATTCATAATTTGCAACTTCTGACTGACCTTAAAGGGAAAATAAGTCACTTAGAACCTAAGATGTATTGAGTATTTGCCAGCTGTGGGGAATTTCCATATAAAAGTCAGAAGATTTCATTGCAGCAGGTTGCAACTCGTGAGAACATCTCACTTTCAATATGCAAAGGGATGTTTCATGGGTGAGGAAGATCTGTTTGAAGATTCCTTTGATTTTAATGATCTAACGATGCCAGGGCTTTGGTATCTGTTTATTCAACCTCTAATTGAAAAGGAGAGGAGACCTCTGGAGAATATCCAAACTGTCTTCTCTTAAACTTCTCTTTGTGGATCATTTGATGGTTCTGTGACCTGCAATAAAGAATTCATATGTTTATTCACCAGCAAGATCCCTGCCTTGATACGAGCAATAACACAACATAAATATCAAAGGTTCCTCTCTGAAATAGCCACACTGACTCTGTTGGAAGGTTAAGACCTAAAGATTGGATCTAAACTAGTCGTACATTTTAATTTTGGATTCATAGAACATAGAATAATACAGTAGAGGTGGAAGGGACTTTGGAGGTCTTCTAGTCCAATCCTTTGCTCAAGAAGGAGACCCCATTTCATTTCAGACAGATGGTTGTCCATTCTCTTCCTAAAAGCCTCCAGTGAGGGGTCACCCACAGTGTCATGCCCTGGTCAGAGTCTGAATCCAAGGAGGAAGATGAACAGCTGACAGGGAGTGAGAATATGGCTCCATTGGCTGTGGAGGAAACTTCCCCAAAGTCCAGCTGGGCAGAGCAGGGGAGAGGTAGAACAAGGGAGAGGGAGTTCAGAAGAAGACCCAGGCCCACCCCCTCTTCATCCTAGGGCACGCAGGGAGGAACGGAGAAGGGAGCAATGTAGGTTGCGTGGCTTATGGGGAGGAAAGGGCCCTGATTCCCTTCATTAGCCACACCTGGGAATGAGAGTTTAAAAGAGGTGCAAGCTGAGTGTGGCATGAACGTGAGTTTATCTTGTGTTGACTTTGGTTATCTGGGTTCCTGGCATCCTCCCAAGTGGGTTGAATTACTGCCATTCCTTCTGCCCTGCTGGACTAATTACTTCATCTTGCCTTGATTGGACTTATAGTTACAGTTTTTGTTGACCATGTTTTGGACTTGATTCTCTGCAGCCAAAGGCTGTTCCTGGGAGAGGTTTTTTCCAGCCCAGAAGGTAACCAGGACATCGGGGGCAAAGTTGGAGCTAATAAAGGGACTCCTACTGATTATCTGACTGTTGCCTTTGTGCCACGCCCCTTTGGGTCATCACACACAGCTTCTAAAGGCAAGCTATTCCATTGGTTGATTGCTCTAACCAATGAGAATTTTCTCCTTAGTTCTGGGTTGCTTCTCTCCTTGATTAGTTTTAATCCATTGTTTCTTGTCCTGCCTTTTGGTACTTTGGAAAATAGTTTGACCCCCCCTCATCTTTGTGGGAGTCCCTCAACTATTGGAACGCTGGAATCATGCCTCCCCTCCCTCATCCTTCTTTTCAACAAACTGAACTTCCACTTTATTTGATTTTTATTCAATTCAGAGAATCAAGAAACTTCCCATCGATGCTGCTGAATGGGAAAGCTATTTTGACGAGAGTGGGCAGATTCTCAAGTCACAAAACTATGTGGCTTCCCAAATTTTGGAGAAGGTGAGTGTCCTTGGAGAACGAAAAAGAACAAGGTGGTTGTGTGGGACCTCAAGAAGATAAAATGTCCGTCTTGATTCTCTTCTTACAATTGGCTCTATTTTTATCCAACCTCAGCTTTATCCCAGGTTGTTTTTCAAGAGTCAGTTCCCACAACCAGTCTGGCTGTTGTCCAGAAATGGGAAGTGTAGTTCTGGGAATGTAGTCCTGGAGAATATCAGATGTGGTCTGCTTAAATGGTTTGATTCCTAGTTTTCCATCTGAAGGAGCTAATTTAAGATGAAGTTTTTCCTGGGGTGGGAACTCTGATATGAAAGTCCCCTTTCTTGTGGATGTGTCCTATTTTTGTGCACAGGGAACAAAATGTTTGACTGACACAATGGGCAAGAATCAACTAGGAATCCAGCTGTCTCCCAACACCTAATTCATGCAAAACACAATAGTTCTCCTTCCCCAAACATCCTTCTGCTGTTCAAAGATGAGGTTGCCATGGAGATCAGATGCCTGGGCAACTTTAGAGGGGGGGAAAAAATCCATCCCTGGAGTTCTTTTAAATGGTGGTACAAGTAGATTTCTCCAGCCAATTTGAGGTCAGAAGAATTTGTTTTTCCACGGATAATCCCAGGGGCTGAGAAAGTCTATTGTGAATGCAGAATTTCAGGTAGGGACAATAGTGGTAACAGCTTAATTGTCCGCTTTTTAATTTGAAGGAGCAGGATCATTTTTAACTGTAAAAGTCACTTTTATGCATTGCCAAGGATAATTCATTTTCGTCCCATTTATCTTCTCTTTGCATCAGAGCCACCCACTGCCTAGACAGATGGGGAATAATACTGTACAAGACAATAGCCTGGGGAAATGATTGAAGGTCCGTACAGAAGTCTCCTTAATAGAAGGAAGTAAATAAAGGAAGAAGTTAAAATGTGGTTCACAGTCAAATTACCATTTTGAAAAAGCAGTGTGCCTAGACATGCCATTGAAGCTTTATTATTTTCCTAAACAGGAACACCTCTTTCTCGCCACTCTAAAAAAAAAAAAAAACCCAAAGCAAAATAAATGACTTGATACTGTAGAGGGAAAGAAAAAAGTCCATAGTGGGAAAATATTAAATTCTGAGAACTGCAATTGCAGTCTTATATACTTTGGTCTTCATTTGCAAGAGGTCCTTGATGGTCTCTGAGCTCAATTGCTTTCTTGCAGATGTTTGATGACCCAAACTAGGTAACATCATCAGGGCCAGTAGAAAGTGGGATTTGTGGAGAGGAGGAGGAGGAGGACTGTGGGCTCCTTGGGGTCCTCTGAGCTTGGTTGTTTTCTTGCAGACATTTCATGACCCAAACTAAGTAACACCATCAGTGCTAGAAAGAAGTGAGAGGAGGAGGAGGAGGAGGAGGAGGAGGAGGAGGAGGAGGAGGAGGAGGAGGAGGAGGAGGAGGAGGAGGAGGGAGGAGGAGGAGGAGGAGGAGAGGAGGAGGAGGAGGAAATTTAGATAGCACCAAGGGCCTCACAGTCATCATCATCATCCTCCCCTCCCCCTCCTCTTCCTCCTCTCCACAAACCCCTTCTACCCTCTACACTGATGATGTTACCTATAGGTAATTTGGGTAATGAAATGTCTGCAAGAAAGCCACCAAGCTCAGACAGCACCAAGGACCCCCTCATTCCAATCCTGAGCTGCAAATATTCTCCTTTACTGGTCTTCATTTAACCAAACTGTTTCAGGGGCCCATCTCTAGGATCTATGGATGACTGGGATCCATCATTTCCAAGACCTAAAGATGGCCACAAATCTGGATCTGAAGTGGGGAAAAAAAGGCGCTTCACTTCCAGGTCGAGCTCCCTCGTTGGTCAGCTTTTCCTTAAAGAGTCTCACCTTGGAATCAGGTTCCTCTTTCCAACTAACTCCAAGAGACGTCAACGAGAAGACTTCCCTTTTGATGGGAAGGAGGGAGAGGAAGGGAGAAAGCCAGGGGTAACTTGGCTGGCTGGGAAATTCTGGGAGTTGAAGTCCATAAGTCTTAAAGTTGCCACATTTGGAGACTACTCCTCTAGGTTATCATAATCCAGATAAATGTATAACACCCCAAGTTTCTTTCAACCCTAGGGTCATTTTGTTTTATTTTAAAAGAAAACATAAAACGGGCAAGTTCTTCCACACCCATGTCCTGTTGTCTCTATTATGGAACCCCTACAGCGAGTGCCCTTGGCACGAAGAAGATGCTCTATTTGCCAGTCTTTAAGCTGGCTGCTTTTTTTTTCCCTGGCAAACTGGCTTGATTGCTTCCTGAAGATTAATTATGCTTTGACACTTAGGATTCCATTTTGGGAAAAAGAATGACGTTAGCTAGGGCTGCTCTCTTCTTCCAAGCATCCTTTGAAGAAGAAGATATCAAGCCAGAAGATATTTTTGTCAGGCTGGTTATGAGCAAATCGTCACCTTCCTAAACCTGGGCCTTCTCCAGGCTTGTCAAAATTCCCAGAATCTTGAGGATAATTCCCAAAATTCTAAGTCTGCATGGACAAAAGTTGGAATTCTAGGAAATGTAGCCCCCGCACCTCTGGAAGGAAACAAGTCAGAGAAACTGAGCATAGATCCCTCAAAAGAAGAGAGAGTCAGAAAAAAAAATTTGAATGTTGTTTTTGTTGTAGGGGTTGGATCTTTCTGTGAGATCAGAAGCTTGGAAATTCCTCACCGGCTACTATCCCTGGAAGAGTTCCTATGATGAGAGGCTCACAACTGACAGCGTGAGACGGTGTGTAAATTAAGTCCTGATGTGGGTAGTATTCGTTTTAGGCAGCTCAGCCACTTCCGGATCCATTAAGAGGACTTGCACAGAATTCTCAGCTAGCACAGGGATCCACCATCATCATCATTTAATGACCCCCATAATCCCTTGCAGGATGGAATCTGGGCAACTGAATGGAGCTAGCAGAATGTTTTACTGGCCGAACGCCCTTCCTGTCACCAATGAAGAGTTTTGTTCAGCAGATAAATTCTCGTTGTGCAGCCTTGGAGAGGGCGGAGCTGGCGTCGCGACGATACGGCATGTGATCTCGGAGGTCTGAGACCGCAGCCGATATCTTTGCCCCTGGACGGTCCAATCGGTTATTCAGTCTTGTCATCTCTGGCTCCCTTCCCCTTTGTAGGAAAAGCTATGAATCCCTGTGCAACATGTACACCAAGATCGAACCACTGCTGGAAACAGAGCATCGAGACTTCACAGAAGTCCAGAATTTTATACGTAAGTATCCAAAAAAAAGTATCCAAAAAAAAAGGCTTAGGAGAAGGAAAGGGTGGATGGGGAGAACTTGCTCCACTCGCCCGCCATGCCTGGCCTGGCCACCGGGCTGCTTCTTTCCACTTCTTTCTTCTTCTGCTTTTGGCTGCACGCAAGGAAAGCAGCAGAAGTCTCTTTCTCTCCCCCAAACTCTGCCAGAAATGAGTCTTTGGGACCCTGCAAGGCCTCCTGCACCAGTGCGACAAGTCTCACAAAGACTCATTTCTGGTGGAGTTTGGAGGAGAGAAAGAAAGACTTCTGCTGCTTCTGCTGCTTTCCTTGCATGAAGCCAAAAGTCCCCCTCTCTCTCTCTCTCTCTCTCTCTCTCTCTCTCTCTCCTCTCTCCCCACCCTGAGAACGGAGCTGGAGATGGTATCCTGCAATCCCAAATAAAGAATGATTGATTGGTAGGAAAATTGGGTGGGGAATTTTCCTGCAGACTTTTTGGGGGATTTTTCCAGGATCTCTGGTCCGCGGGATTTAAAATTATGAGTTTGGTGGTCCCTGAGGTCCAAAAGATTGGCGACCCCTATTCTACACACTTGTAGGAAAATGGCCTTTCTCCTTGCTCTAAGGTTCCAGTTAAATGACTAAAAAAAAAAAAAAACCAAAGGGGGAAAGGGGAAATATTTTTGCTGGCCCACCCACTACCCATTCTGCAATATCAATCATATATTCTCTTTTCCAGCCATTCTTTAAAACTGATGCCCATGTGCTGCTGTTTTTTTGCCGATACTTGCTACGTACTGACTCCTAACTTGAAAGTTGTGTTGTTCTAGAAGGAGATCAATAATCCCCAAAGAGAGACAGATTTCAAAAGACAAGAAGAAGAAAAGGAAGGAAGAAAAAGAGAGGGGGGTGAGATGCGGGGGAGAGGGAGAAAGAATATATATAAGATGTAACTTTGAAAGAGCCAAATGGAAAAACACCTAAGAATCCATCTTCTCACGTTGGACAGGAAACCCATGATGGATTATTATAATTTTATTCAGATCTCCTTTTCTGTCTTTTCCCAGCTGTCTAACAAAAAGAATATTAAACGATACAGCAAAATTAAGGCTACAGATCAATGAAACGGACATAAATCAACGCAAGGCAGGCTCAAGAAAGATTTACAACCTAGATGGGATGCAGGCCAAGCCCTTCAGATATAATAGATATTCTCCCTCACTAGAAAATTCTTTAAACAGGTCACATGCTGGGGAAATGTTCCCCTTTATTGCCTCTTTCTCTTCCCCAGAATTGGAATCGAAAGAGATCATTTCCCTACTTTTATGGGGAGTGGGGAGAGGAAAAGTAGCAAGTTAGATTGTACCACTTTCCAGCCTTACACATTTCCGACCCACTTGGGAATTTAGTGTCTCTCAACATCTCCACTCGGAGGTTGAAATATTTGGCTTTGTTTTAAATTGCCTTGCTGTTTGGGTTCTTTTATTATTATTTTACTTCCTCATAACGATCAATTTCAGCCTTCAGTGAGGGACTGTTTAACTTTGAGAGTGGTTCCTAAATTAAGAGGTGCCAATGAGCTCTTCAGCAGCTCTACCAGGAGCAATAGGGAGGCTTAATTCAAGGAGCACCACCGTAGAATGAATAACTTGTTGCTCTTAACTTGTGAGTAGGGATCTCTTCCTGGTTTCTCTTGGCTGGATTTTTGAGCTTCTGTTGTTATTGTTGTCCCTTCCTTTCTTCCTTCCTTCCTTTCCTCTGCCCCCATTCTTTCTTTTTCTTTCTTTCTTTCTTTTTTCCTTCCTTCCTTTCCTCCATCCCTAGTTCTCTCTTTTTCTTTCCTTCTTTCTTTCCTTTCCTCTGTCCCTCATTCTTTCTTTTTCTTTCTTAACTTTCTTCCTTTCCTCTGTCCCTTGTTCTTTCTTTTTCTTTCCTTCCTTCCTTTCCTCCATCCCTCATTCTTTCTTTTTCTTTCTTACCTTTCTTCCTTTACTCTGCCCCTCATTCTTTTTCTTTCCTTCCTTTCTTCTTCCTCCCTCCCTCCCTCCCCTTCTCCTTCCTTTCCTCTGTCCCTCATTATTTATTTATTTCCTTCCTTCCTTTCTTCTTCCTCCCTCCCTTCTCCTTCCTTCATTCCTTCCTCTGTCCCACCCCTCTCTCTTTTCCTTCGTCTTTCTTCTTCTTTCTTTCCTTCTCCTTCCTTCATTCCTTCCTCTGTCCCACCCCCTCTCTCTTTCCTTCTTCTTTCTTCTTCTTTCTTTCCTTCTTTCTTTCCTCCTCCCTTCCTCCCCCTCCCTCTTTCCTTTTTCTTTTCCCTCTTTCTTTCTTTCCTTCCTTCCTTCCTCCTCCCCTCCCTCCCACCCTCCTCCCTTCCTCCCTTCTTCCTTTCTTTCTTTTGCTATATCCCACCCTTATTGTATCTCAAAGTGGTGAATATATCCAACACACCTTCCTCCTCCAATTTTCCCCACAACAACAACCCTGTGAGGTGGGCTGGGCTGAGGGGGAGTGACTGTCCCAAGGTTACCCAGTCAGCTTTCATGTCTAAGGCAGGACTAGAACTCACCATCTCCTGGTAATTGGCCCATAGTCGCTCAGCTGCCTTCCATGCCTAAGGCAGGACTAGAATTCAGCATCTTCTGGTGATTGGCCCAGAGTTACCCAGCTGGCTTCCATGCCCAAAGTAGGAGTAGAAGTCACGGTCTCCCACTTTCTGCCCTGGTGCCTTCACCACTAGACCAAACCAAAGGTACCACTGCTTACCTGGTTGATTTGGGCAATCCATCTTTCCAGCATCCTGAAGTCTCATCTGAAGCTTCCCCAGATGAAGAAGACCTTAAGAGAAAATATTTTCTGTTTTTTTTTCTCTCTCTCTCTTGAGATTTTGGGGTTAAACAGCAAAGGAAAAATGGGACAATCACGAGAAATTGGAAAGAAATTTCCACGCATTCTGAGCATAAGGTCAAAAAATGGAAGCAGCTTTCACAGCAGAGGAGGAGGAGGAGGAGGAGGAGGAGGAGGAGGAGGAGGAGGAGGAGGAGGAGGAGGAGGAGGAGGAGGAGGAGGAGGAAAAGAAGGAAGGGAAGGAGGAGGAGGAAAGGAAGAAGAAGGAAGGAAGGAAGAGGAAGAAGGAGGAAGAAGAAGAAGAAGAAGAAGAAGAAGGAGGAGAAGAAGAAGAAGAAGAAGAAGAAGAAGAAGAAGAAGAAGAAGAAGAGGAGAAGGAGGAGGAGGAGGAGGGAGGAGGAGGAGGAGGAGGAGGAGGAGGGTGGGGGAGGAAGGAGAAAGGAGGAGGAGGAGGAGGAGAAGAGGAGGAAGAAGAGGAGGAGGAGGAAGAAGAAGAAGAGGAGGAGGAGGAGGAGGAGAAGAAGAGGAAGAGGAGGAGGAGGAGGAGGAGGAGGAAGAGGAGGAGGAGGAGGAAGAAGAAGAAGAAGAAGAAGAAGAAGAAGAAGAAGAAGAAGAAGAAGAAGAAGAAGAAGAAGGAAGGAAGAAGAAGAAGAAGAAGAAGAAGAAGAAGAAGGGGAAGGAAGAAGAAGAAGAAGAAGAAGAAGAAGAAGAAGAAGAAGAAGAAGAAGAAGAAGAAGAAGAAGAAGAAGAAGAAGAAGAAGAAGAAGAAGAAGAAGAAGAAGAAGAAGAAGAAGAAGAAGAAGAAGAAGAAGAAGAAGAAGAAGAAGAAGAAGAAGAAGAATTATTTACAAGGTGAATTTTGGAACAGCAATAGCACAACCTAGCCAGCTAGGAATTGGGATACCTACGTAATAATACGGAATACCAACAGATTTTAATAGGTTTAATCAAAAGAGAAGGAAAAATTATGGGCAGCATGGTCCTGTTCATCCAAAAGACAGTCTTGTATACAAATTTAAAAACCATATAAGGACACAGTGGCTCAAGTGGTTGGAACCCTAGTCAGGAGGTTCGGAAGTTCGAGAGCTGAGAGCCGCATGGGGCAGGTTGAGCTCCCGTCTCTCTCTCTCTCTCTCTCTCCAGCTCTTGCCAAGGACGTTAAAAGAGCCCCCCAACTGGGCATCCCCAGGGCAATGGTGACATCACTACCTAAGCCTTTCAACCCAGAAGCCCGTCGGTGCTTCTGAGTCAAGTGCCGAATAAACATATCATTGTGCAAAAGACATGATTCTACACATCAATGTTTTCTATCCAGTTTGGTGAGTCCCATTCCTCATTTTCCCCTCTGTAGATTCGCTTTCAACCCTCATCCCTCTTAGGAGACATTATCTGTCCATCCTTCCTTCCTTCCTTCCCCTTCTTTTCCTTTTTGCGCTCGATATGGGTCTGCCCTTCAAGCTTTTTCAATAGTACCGATTTTTTTAAAAAAGTATAACCTGGCTGGAGGGACGCCAAGGGATTTGAAGGAGGGTTAGAATCTGCCTATAAATAAATCAGTGTCTGCTCTGGACTGCACCGTCCACATAAATAAGTCAACAACAAAAAGCGGGGGGGAGGCAATCCAGAGGGAAGGGAACAAGAAGACGTAATGGGGGAAAAAGGCATTGAAGAATTTCTTGCTAAGGTTTTCTAAGCCAATGTTCTGACCCAGGCTTCATCAAACTTAATAAAACTCAAACTGAATTTAAAAGTAAATCTGTTTTTAATGCGACACTGGGAATTACTTGCATTCCCAGCCAAAACTCATTGTACACAGTTCCTCCAGATAAGAGTGTTGAGGTATTCCCCATTGGGAGAATGAGCGCACTCAGGGAAACGTAGTGAGAGTGGTGTTAAATAACACACAACCAGCACACAGATACATTGAATAGTATAATGTAGGTTTTACTTCCAGTAAACAAGTAAACAAAGTCCAACAAACAGTCCAAATCATACACGGTTAAAGCAGTTAGTATCAGTCCAGGGATAATCCAAAAACGAAGTCCAGTATCATACACAAACTTCAGTAAACGGAGTTTGCTAACAGTTGCAAGACTCACAGCAATCCAAGCAGAACGACGATCAGGCAAAACAGCAAAAGGAAAATGCAAGAAGAGCAAACCAGGTTTCTGGCTCCATCTTATGGCCATTGGAGGAACCTCAGCCAATCACAATTACAGCAGTCTCTTAAAGAAATAACAGTATTAAACAATTATCCTGGTTTATATATTGCCAACCCAACTGTTAGGTGACTATCATTCCTAACAAAGAGCATGCTTTTCAGTGCTGTCGAATGCTGCCAAGAAACAGAAGTCCAATTAAGACTAACATAAACCAACCCAAAAACCTAGAATAAACCAACCAGAGTTCACAGAGCTTCAAGAAGGACTCGGAGATTACTGAACTGCTTTGCTTCCTGCAAAGGTATCGTCACTGAGGTCTGACTTTTATCCCTTATGGGAGGGGCAATCACCTCCCAGCCTGACCCCTGAGTTGCCCCTTCTGCTTCAGTTGCTCTCGCCTTCCAGCAGCTCTGCGCACACGCGCACTGGGAACAGGCTCCCCTTGTTCCTCTTCCTCACTGCTGCCAGACTCTGGAGGCTCCAAAGGCAGCACCCCACTCCCAGATGGTCATGGCCCCATCCCTGCATTGGATGCAGGACCCTCGTCCAAGTCTTCACCAGACTCTCTGACTGGTTCCCTTTCGTCCTCACTGTCCGAAAACTCTGCCGTCCACACCAGGCTGCCAGCAAACCACAACACCCACCACCGCCGCTGAAAAGAACCCTGGAATATTTTATATGGAACAAGGAAATATTGGAATAAGGAGAGCAGAAAGCTCTGCAGAGAAGGAGGCCTCTGCCCTGAATTTGCATGAAGGAAAAGGACATCAACGGACATCAGATGTTTAGATACACACCACGAAATCGCAGTCAGGAACTGAACATATTTTCTGACCTTCCAGCATCAATCGTAGCATAAATCATTACAGCTAGGATGAACGCCAAGTTCTGGCTTGGAGAAAATTGGCAAATTTGGAAGGGATCTAGTAGACTTCATCCTCCGACACTCGGTTTGTGTCTAGCAACCTGATCCTCCTTTCTTTTTCTCCACAGAGTCTGATGTTCAACGACTTTACATCAAGGATGCCCAAGGCAACCAGCTGGTTGATAAAAAGCAACTGGAGAAAATCCTCCTGCTGAATTACGTCTGCAACCTGAATGCTGGTAAGAGGAGAATAGAATAGATAGAAGAGCAGAGTTGGATGGGACCTCAGAGGTCTTCTAGTCCAACCCCCTGCTCAGGCTGCAAACCCTAGACCATTGCAGACCAATAATTGTCCAATCTCTTCTTAAAACCTTCCAGTGTTGGAGCATTTACAACTTCTGGAGGCAAGTAGTTCCACTGATGAATTGTTCTAACTGTCAGGAAAGGAGAAATTCTCAGTCATCCAGGTTGTCCCCGGTTATCCCAAAGGTGCTTTTTTCAAGAGGCAACTGGACTTTCAGGTTTTTTTTTCTTTTGAAGGCGTTTCACTTCTCCTCCAAGAAGCTTCTTCAGCTCTGACTGGATAGTGGGGGAATGGAAAGATTGATACTCTTTGCAGACAGCTGGTCAGTTGCACCTTTTTAGAGAGTCGCTGAGGCCACTTGGAGGTTTATCTGTTTCCTCAAGGTCACCTGGGTAGTGCTAATGGTCCCTGTTGTCTGCAATTTTTTCTCTGGAAATCTGTTCCTACTCCCAAACCAGTGGTGGAATTCAAATTTCTTTTACTACCGGTTCTGTGGGTGTGGCTTGGTGGGTATGGCTGGGGAAGGATACCGTAAAATCTCCAGTCAGAAGAGGTATTTGCCGGTTCTCCGGACTACTCAAAATTTCCACTACCGATTCTCCAGAACTGGTCAGAACCTGCTGAAGACCCACCTCTGTCCCAAACCATTTGAAGGTGTTCATCCCAAATTGAAGTCCACTTGCCTCCTGAAAAAGCACCTTTGCGACAACCATGACCTGGAGGACTGAGAATCTCTATAAACTTTACACCTACAGGTAACTTATTCTGGTCACTTAGCAATCATTCAGAGTTGAGGAGGACCTGTCGAGAAGGCTACTTGTGACCCCGATTCAAGGTTACAATGGTTGCGCCCTCATGAGTTGCCACAGTTATGTGACCATACTTCAGGAGCTGACTGGAGAATTCTGGGAGTTAAACTCCATTCATCTTAACATTGAAATCTTAAAGTTCGATAGCTTGAAAAACATTGAACTAGAGAGTTAAGGATTTACTCTCTGTCTGTCTATGAAAAATTGCTAATCTGAGGTCATTTCTTTCTCTTCTGTCTTCTGGCGTATGTCCACAGGCTGTGTTAGCTTTCCTCCTGAGAGGATGTAGTCTAGGCATCTATGTGGAGCATATTCTCTGTAAATAAATCACCCTCTTGTTATTGTTCCAAAATCTGCTTTATCCATCAACGTTTGTATTAAATTCTTCTCTTTCACACATCTAAACCATCACCAATCAGTGCAAGCTTAGGGTAGAATAGAATAACAGAGTTGGAAGGGACCTTGGAGGTCTTCTAGCCCAACCCCCTGCCTAGGCAGGAAACCCTACACCAACTTCAGACAAATGGTTATCCAACATCTTTTTAAAAACTCCCAATGTTGGAGCATTCTCAACTTCTGGAGGCAAGTTGTTCCACTGATTAATTGTTCTCACTGTCAAGAATTTCCTCCTTAGTTCTAAGTTGCTTCTCTCCTTGATTAGTTTCCACCCATTGCTTCTTGTTCTGCCTTCAGGTGCTTTGGAGAATAGCTTGACCCCCTCTTCTTTGGGGCAGCCCCTGAGATATTGGAAGACTGCTATAATGCCACCCCTAGTCCTTCTTCCCATTGAACTAGACCTACCCAATTCCATCAACCATTCTTTATAAGTTGTAGCCGCCAGTTCCCTAATCATCTTTGTTGCTCTTCTCTGCACTCTTTCTAGAATAGCATCTCAAAACATTTGTTTGCTCTCCTTAAAGGTGGCATTTTTAAGTGCTATTGAAGCTTTCTCGAACAATTAGATCTTTAATTCAAAAGCTTCCTTTTTTCTAATCTCATTCCTTTGATTGTTTTTGGTTCATGAGAATTTGTCTCATGGTGGCTCAGACCATTGGTCAATCCGGCTTAGTTCGGGTAAGTTTTCCGCAGAGTCCCTCGTGTAGATATTTCAAAACTAGACTTGTCTATTTCTGCAACAATAAGTGGATTTTCTATCATCCATCCAGCCATCTAAGTATCATTTCCCATAAACTTCTGTTTTGATTCCATTTCCAGTTGGTTGCAGAAAATCGATGCCTCAACAATGTTAAAAGGCCCTGGGAGATAGAGGCAAATCCTACCCATTCTCAGAACTTTAAAACATCCCCAGAACAGTAAATTTTCCACACAGCCAGGCTTTTCTGCAGATGCATCTGCCAGTTCTGGGGAATGAAATTTTGGGTGTTTCCAAAGACCAGGGGTCAAACTAATTCGGGGGATATCTCTGAAAAGAGAATCTTCGGAGATTCTGGTAGAAATAATGAGGTAGAAATAATGAATTTCATTCTGGGGAATGAAATTTTGGGTGTTTCCAAAGACCGAGGGTCAAACTAATTCAGGGGATATCTCTGAAAAGAGAATCTTTGGAGATTCTGGTAGAAATAATGAGGTGTCAGTTTTGAAGTATGGAGATCTAGATTCTTCAGAAGACAGGATTCTCAATCATTTTTCCATAACTCTCTCTCTCTCTCCCCCTCTCCCTCCCTCCCTCCTTTCTTCCTTCTCTCCCTCCCTCCCCCTCTCTCCCTCCCTCCCTTCCTTCTTCCTTCTCTCTCTGTCTATCCCCGTCTTTCCCTCCTTCCTACCCTTCTTTCTTCTCTCCCTCCCTCCCTTCCTTTTCTCCCTCCCTCCCCTTCTCTCCCTCCCTCCCTTCCTTCTTCCTTCTCTCTCTCTCCTCCCTCCCTCCCTTCTTCCTTCTCTCTCTCTATCCCCCTCTCCCTCCTTCCCTCCCTTCTTTCTTCTCTCCCTCCCTTCCTTTTCTCCCTCCCTCCCCCTCTCCCTCCCTCCCTTCCTTCTTCCTTCTCTCTCTCTCTCCCTCCCTCCCTCCCTTCTTCCTTCTCTCTCTATCCCCCCTCTCCCTCCCTTCCTTCTTCCTTCTCTCTCTCCCTCCCTTCTTCCTTCTCTCCATCCCTCATCCTCCCTCTCCCTCTCTCCCTCCCTCCGTCCCTTCTTCCTTCTCTCTCTCTCTCCCTCCCTTCCTTCTTCCTTCTCTCTCTCCTTCCCTCCCTCCCCCAACCTCTCTGTCTTGCAGAATACCAACAAGGTTTCCACGAAATGCTGCTGCTCTTCAGGCTGCTTGTGGAAAAGGAGCACGAGATCTATTGGCTGTTTCAGTTTTTCCTACAAAAAACAGTGAGCCGGAGTCTCTTTGCTGTTGCTGTAATCATCATTACATGATTTGCTTTGGTTCAGTTGTCCAAGGTCTTTGCATTCCTTGATCGAGTTCCCTTTCCTCAAACTTTTTGTTTGTCAGGAGAACAGCTGCATCATAAATGTTGGGGTGCCGAAGAACCTGGTCATTCTGAAAGCCTTGATTGCATTTATGGATCCAATCTTTGCAAAACACCTGGGTAAGTTTTGCAGCTTGGCAGAGTTAGATCAGATGCTGTTTCCTTGTCTGCCCAAGAGTGTAAAAGCCAGAAGATGACCAGAAACTTCTGGTGATTTCCTAGGCAAAGGTTTAGTTTATTCATTCATGCACTTCTTCAGAAAATTTATATGGCTGCCGATCTTAAATGCATAATCTTGAGTAGTGGAAGGGAAGGGAAAGCGTGAAAGAAAGGGTGGAGGGAGGGAAAAGGAAGAGAAGAGAAAGGAGGGGAGGGAAGAGGAGAGGAGAGGAGAGGAGAGAAAAGAAAAAAAGAAAAGAAAAGAGAAGAGAAGAAAAGAAAAGAAGAGAAGCCTTTTATCCACACAATATATTTTTCTTTCATCCTAGAAATGTGTAAAAGCACTTTTAAAAAGCCAAGATCAGCACAGCACAACATTGGCAAAATCTTAAGGGTTCATTAAACTTATCTTCCAATTTTCTTCCAGGAGTCAAAAGGGCAGGAAAAGATGTTTTTTTTTCTTCCTGACTGTTTTGATAGTGGAAGACTGGATCCACAGGGCATAAACCTTAGTCCTTTGTGTGCATGTGTGTGCATTTTTTTTTTTTCCAGAATCAAAAGGCCAGGTGGTGTCGTCATTGTTTCCTTGGTTCTGTCTCTTTTTCCAGCGTGTCTTCAAGTCTTTTGAGGATGTCTGGAGAATGTGGGAGGTAAGTATTTCCTGATATAGAGTCCAGCAAAAAAAAAATAGACTAGAAGGGAATAGAATAGAATTCTTTTATTGGCCAAGTGTGATTGGACACACAAAGAATTTGTCTTGGTGCAAATGCGCTCAGTGTACATAAAAGAAAAGATACATTTGTCAAGAGTCAAAATCTGACTTATCTGACTGTGTTGCCTTTGTGCCACGGCCCGGGTCATCACAGTAAGGGTCTCAAACCCAGGCTATCAACTTTCCAGCTGGCAAACTCGAGGTCTTTAAACCACTGAGCCATCACACCCCTAAATGGATTTGTTTCCCTGATTTGTAGAAACAGTTTGGCCCAAGTCTTCTGCCCAGAAACCCCATGAGAGAACTCCGAAAGGCCATTGCTATCCAACTCTCCTCAAAAGAGACGAGACCTACAAGAGGAAAGCTGTTCAGAGATCTTGGCACTTTGGTGCCAGAGATGAGATCATTCCAGCTGCTAGGGTCAAAAAAAAACAACATTTTGGAGCGGGCCCAGGAAATACATCAAAGAATTGGATTGTTTCTTCCTAGAAACCAAATGAGGGGTGTGTGTTTGGGGAGATTTCCTGCTGTGAGGCTCTTTTTTTCATGCCCAGCTGATATTTTTATGAATAAAGGTAAACATTCCAGAAGGTCCGTAAACTTTCTTTGCATTCTTTCACAAGGCAACTGAATTCTGGGAAAACGCTCTATTCCTGTTAAAGTCTCACCTCTTGGACTTGGTACACATTCTCAGAAGACCAATAATGTTTGTGCCTTGCCACCTAGCTGGATTTAGAGTCCTTTCCAGTGTCACTCCAAAGACCAATAAGCATCTCACTTCAAAACTGTTGTTCACTTAAAACAACAAGAGCAATCATTTGTACAGATTCATACACTGTCTGGATTTAGGGGAAGGGAGAGAAAAAAAACCCCAGCCACTCACTGCAGAGCCCAAATCAAATTTTATTGACAGAATCTCTTCCAAGTGTTTCATTGATTCTCTAGACAAATATGAGGGCACCAAGCAGTTTCCAGATGTTGACATCAGTGTCTGCCTCATGCCATTTCAGCACCTGAGAGTACCTAATTTGTTTCCTTCCTTCCTCCCTCCCTCCCTCCCTCCCTCCCTCTTTCTTTCTTTCTTTCTTTCTTTCTTTCTTTCTTTCTTTCTTTCTTTCTTTCTTTCTTTCTTTCTTTCTTTCTTCTCTTTCTTTCTTCCCTTGTCTGTCTCTTCTCTCTCTCTCTCTCTCTCTCTCTCTCTCTTTCTTTCTTTTTCTATTGGCTATCAAGGGGACCCTTAACAAGGACTGGAACAGTGACTTTTACAATATTCCCAAGCAACCCAAGCTATAGTTCCCACTCTGGTTCCATATGTAGCTTTTCTGATTTCATTTACTATTTGCAAAGGTTGGGTATCATCATGCTTGTTCTTCCTGACAAGAAGCTTGTCAAAAACCAGGATTTTGCCGGCAATTATAATGGCAGGAAATGCAACCACTCCATTTTTTGCAATTGCTGCATTGAGAGAAATGCCAGCTAGATAATCTTCATCTCCTTCACCTCCTCCACCTCCTCCTCCTTCAGAGGTCAAGTTCCTAGATATTTCTCCTCCTTCTCCTCCTCCTCCTCCTCCTCCTTGACGTTTCTCTGGGCACCAATAATTTATCACAGCCTAATATTAGGTTACAGGAACAAAAAGAGGCATAAGTATTAAGCTTGGGTCACAAAAGGAATCCTCCAACATTATCTACTCATTCTAATTTGTGTTGAACTTCCAGGTGTTTCTCACAGGACATCCGTGTAAAAACTTCCAGGTGATTATCGCTTACACGATGCTTCAGATGGTGAGAGACCAGATCCTCAGAGAAGACCTGGAAGAAGAGGAGATCTTGATGGTAAGCCTGATTAATAAGAGAAACAAGAGAAACATTCAAACACAGAGTGAATATCTCTGAATTGCCCCCATTGAAAGCTACTTATGAAAACTGTGGTTTGTATAGAATTATGAAAGCCGGGATAAAGTAAAAAAATAATAAGCTACACCTGGTAAATTTCTATATTTTGTTAAAAATACAATGCACAGTCTCGTTCTAGAACTCATGTTGTAGCTTACAAAACTGGTCTTTCCGAGAGTTGTTGAAAAGGAATCTGCAGGTTTCGTAATTGTTGTACGTGTGAGGAGGGGTCATAAATCACTTTCTTCAGTGCCACTTGAATGGTCTCTAAATGAATGGTTGCAAGTTGAGAAACTACTAGTCATTACTGTCCGTCATCCACACCATTCTTGTTCATCCAGTCTATATCAATCTATATTGAATTTGCATCCTCTCGTTCTACAGTGTGAGATAGCTGATGTTGTCTTCTGTTTTCTCCAACCAGCTGTGCCATAGCATTGTAGACCTGGATGCCGATGACTTGATCGCCAGAGCCTGCAACATATATGAACTCTTCCTGAAACATGAAGACAAGGTAAAGAATTCCACAATTGTCCCATGTAGTGGGGATTTAGAGGGAATGATCTTTATGGTTAGCCATGTAAGAAGGGTCAACTTGTAAAACATTCCTATGCCAGTTTCCAAACTGCCATAAGAAAGAGGGGAGGAAGAAGCATACAGCAAATGAACTCAGAAGCACATTCCAAGCTTATCTCACAAAAATCGTAATTGAGGCAACCGGGTATTCTGGGCGTGAAAATCCTCTGTTGGAAAATATGATTGATGACACCCAGCCATGAACGTGTTCCATTGGACAATCTGAATTATGATACACCCAGAAGGGTGGAGGGGCAACAGGGTCATGGGTGATTGTAAATTCCATATCTCAGAGTCAGCTTCATACATGTCATGCTGGTATGTCGCTCCTAATAAATCCTTTGAAGTTTTCTGAAGTTTGGCTCGAGGCTCATGATTTAATTAGGACGATCGCTGGAATCTTGACAAAAAGAACATTATCACAGTGACACTTAACCAAATACACACAGGGCATTAGATTTCAGGACCCCCCCCCAAAAAAAAGCAGAACACCCATAAAGCACACCTGTAAAGTATTGTAAAGTGGTATATAAGTGGTACTGCTGTTATGGAAGCAAACCCTTTCACTGAAAATCTATGGAGATTCTCAGTCCTCCAGGTCATAGTTGTCCCCAAGGTGCTTTTTTTTTTCAAGAGGCAACTGAACTTTCTTGTTTTTCTTTGAAGACATTGTGCTTCTCATCCAAGAAGCTTCTTCAGCTCTGACTGGATGGTGGGGAATGGAAGGATTTATGTTTCTTGCAGACAGCTGGTCATTTGCAATCTTTTAGAGGGTCGTTGAGGCCACTTGGAGGTTTGTCTGCGTCCTCAGGGTCACCTGAGCAGTGCAAATGGAACACAAAAGAGAAAAACAAGAAAGTCCAGGTGCCTCTTGAAAAGCACCTTTGGGCCTTCTGCTGAAAATAGTTCTCACGGTCAGAAAATGTCTCTTTAGTTCTAGGTTGGATCTCTCTTTGACAAACTTCCCCCCATTGCTTCTTGTCCTGCCTTCTGGTGCTTTGGAGAATAGATTATCCCTCTCTTCTTTGTGGCAGCCCTTCAAATATTAGAAGATTGCTATCATGTCATATCCTATCAAGCAGGAAGTGTGGTTCAACTTCAGACCAAAGGATGGACTTCCGGGTTCTTGGTCAAAATACATGAGTAGGGATTATTCATCACCCTTGGGTGGTGCGAACAAAACCCTTTCAAGCTATTTATGGATGTTCTATCAAAAGGTCCCCTGATCATAATAATCCTGGTGTCTTTTTTCCCCCCTTCCCTTCGCTCCATGCAAGTGATTTTTCTCCTTTTTCTTCTCAGGTTCCAGAAGATCTCAAGGAATATTTCAGCCAGCCTTAGCAACAAAGAGGCCGTGCTATAAATCAAGAGGCTGCTACAACAAAGCAGCATGAGCGTTACAGAATAGATAGAATTGAAAGGTAGAAAGATCGTAAATACTGTTCACCTAAGACTGGATTCACCAAATTAGATTATCTGAGGGTTAGGGCAAATGCCTTATCTGTCTGGAAACTACCCATAAAATGTGTTGAAAATTTGATGGAGCAACTTTATAGTTTCTTTTTCCTTTTAAGGCTGGGGTAGACAACCTGTTGATGGACAGAGGACCTAACTTTGGGTGGAAAATATCTCATTGGGTGAAGCCACAATGTACAATGGGTGATGCTGGGTTATACACACGGGAAGCAAAAATTAGTGTTTCTTCATTCCTTTTGGAGATCAAGGACTTTTTTCTGGGTTATTAACCAGAGGTGGTATTCAGCAGGTTCTGACCGGTTCTGAAGAACCAGTAGCAGAAATTTTGAGTAGTTCGGAGAACGATCAAATCCCACCTCTGACTGGCCCCACCCCCATCACTTCTCTGCCTCCCATTGAATCCCATCTTATCGGCTGGGTCTTCTTTGGTTGCCCTACACAAGAGAATGGAGCTGGAAAGCAGGTCAGTGGGTTGGGAAGAGAAGGGGGATTTTGCAGTATCCTTTCCCTGCCATGCCCACCAAGCCACGCCACAGCCACAGAACCGGTAGTAAAAAAAATTGAATCCCATCACTCTTATTAACCTATTTTGAAGCACCAATGACCATCTTTGTGACTCAACGCGGATAAGAAACAGACTTCAGACTTTCAATCAAGAATCAGCTTCGCCCATTCTAAAGACACCATTTGCTGTAGCCCTAGTTATGTATGTGGGGGAGGCGGAACCAGACACAATGGCTGAGTTTATATTTCCCAAGAAATCTTAACCCTGCCAATCACACTGTGGCTTTAGTGCAGGGCATAAATGTCCTCATTTAACAGTGGGTTAATTGGGCGAACGCTGTGAGTTGTTGGGCTAAAGCTGCAGGAAACAACAGCAAAAAAAAAAAAAAATCTCATCGGGTTTTTTTTCGTGAATGTAAAGCCTGGTTGGCTCTCCCAGTAATGCACAGTGCCAGCCGACTTCACAACGTGTCCATTCAGACCACCGCAGCTTTGGCTGTGAATGGCACTGTCATCTGTTTTACTTGAGAGGGGGGGGGAAAAACCTGTGGACATCTTTCTCCCCCAGTCAGAATAACAGAGTTAGAAGGGACCTTGAAGGTCTTCTAGTCTAACCCCCCTGCTTAGGCAGGATACCCTACACCACTTCAGACAAATGGCTATCCAATTTCTTCTTAAAAACCTTCAGAGTTGGAGCACCCACAACTTCTGAAGACAATTTGTTCCTCTGATTAATTGTTCTCGCTGTCAGGAAATTTCTCCTTAGTTCTAGGTTGCTTCTCTCCTTGATTAGTTTCCATTCATTGCTTCTTGTCCTGCCTTCAGGCACTTTGGAGAATAGCTTGACTCTCTCTTCTTTGGGGCAGCCCTTGAGATATTGGAATATTGCTGTCATGTCACCCATAGTCCATCCTTTCATTAAGCTAGACCAGGGGTTCCCAACCTTTGGTGGCTCGGGTCCCACGGGCAGCGTGGTAGAGGCCTGTGGATTGGGGACCCCTGAACTAGTCTTGCACAATTCCCCACTTCTTCATACATTCTTCATATATTCTTCAATGACTACTTCAGCTTCAACCACAACAATACAAGAGCACACAATAGATACAAACTCAAGGTAAACCGCACCAAACTCAATTTCAGGAAATACGACTTCAGCAACAGAGTGGTCAATGCCTGGAATGCACTACCTGACTCTGTGGTTTCTTCCCCAAACCCCAAAAACTTTAACCTTAGACAGTTTACTGTTGACCTCACCCCATTCCTAAGAGGTCTGTAAGGGGGCGTGCATAAGCGCACCAACGTGCCTACCATCCCTGTCCTAATGTTCCTTTTTATTCGTATCCATTTCATGTATTCATAATTATGTTTAGTTTACTTTACTTTATTGTCACTGCACCTCATACAACAAAATCGAACACCATCTTCCGGGCACATCATGACCATGAAAATAAACACAAACACACGTCCTTCCCATTCCACACATTGAATTGAAAACCCCCGACACCGCACAAACACTGCACTATGCAGTAGAATTCAACAGAGCTACTGCCCTGGGATAGAAGCTGTTTTTCAGCCTATTTGTCCTTATACTTACACATGTTATCTAATACATGCTTGACAAAATAAATAAGTTAATAAAATAAAATATTTTAGCCTCTTTTCTGAGCGCTTTCCAGAGTCTCAACAGGTCAGAGTGGTGGCAGAGATGAGGGAGGTGAAGAAAAAGAAAGAAATCCCTTCATAATTAAAATGATTTTCAACACCGAAAGAGAAATCCTACATCCTAATCCAAGCCCTTACACGAAAGGCTGGCACTGTGAACAAACAGCGCCACTTTTGCCACTGCCTATTAGGAAAACTGTTCATCTCATCTTGATTCTATGCACAGGGGACATCCCACCGAATCTAATAACTGGCACAGAATTTTAATTGCTGGACTTCCTCGCTTGATGGTCTGTTTCTTGAATGTCGCCTTATCGTTCTGAAATTGCATGTGAAGTCACGGAGGGAAATGCTTTTCAAAAGAATCTGTTTGCACTTAGCAGCTAATTTTTCTCTCCCGGTAGCCCACCCCCAGCCATGTTGCGTGACCTCCAGTACCACAAATTCAGAGGCATCTCCTCCAAAATGTTTCCAACAATCTTCTCTGGAATTACAGGCTAATAGGCAAAAGTTCAGGTGCAAAGATCCCTGCGGAATTTAAACTAAGATGTAATGGGAATTCAAGGACAGCGGTTTGAAGATAAGCTGTGATCTGCTTAACTATGGTATATTGAATAAGCCACAGTTTGGCCATTATTTGTGGTTTAGGAGTTACAATCACTGGCCCATATCTTTGCCTAATTTCAAAATGAATTACAGTAAGATAGGTTAATGGGTTCCCTCTTTCTTTCAATTCTGTTATTGCACTCACAAAAAGTTCTCTTTTTTTAAAGTTTCAAACTAACTACAGTTCCTTGTAACATCTGAATTTGGGAACATGTTCTCTCTCTCTCTCTCTCTCTCTCCTCTCCCACTCCCTCTCCCTCTCCCTTTCTCTTTCTCTCCCTCTCTCCCTCCCTCTCCACTCCTTCTCCCTCTCTCTCTCATTCTCTCTCTCATTCTCTCTCTCATTCTCTCTCTCTCTTTCTCTCTCTCTCCCTCTCCCTCTCCACTCCTTCTCCCTCTCTCTCTCATTCTATCTCTCTCTCTCTCACACACACACCCTCTCACCCTGCCTCCCTCTCTTCTCCTTCATTATCTTTTCCCTCCGTACAAAATATAAAACCAAGAACAAAATATGCATTAATCACATTCAGGGGATTTATGGAACTTAATAAAATGTACATCATCACAGTTTGCGACAAATAAATAACACTTCATAAAACTGCCACTTGAAGAATTAATCAGCATTGCAAGAATCAACTCTCCCCTTTAAGCAGAAATGCTTAGGAAGAAAGTGGAAGAGGGTCTTAAAGACCAATAAAGGAGAGCGTTTGTAGTTTAGGGTTGAAATGAGGGGTCCTTGATGCTCTCGGAGCTCAGTTGGTTTTTTTTGCTGACATTTCCTGACCCAACCAGGACATCATCAGTGCTAGAAGGGAGTGCAGGTATGGAATGAAGGAGGGGACTGTGGGGTCCTTGGTGATGAGCTTGGTTGTTTTCTTGAAGACGCTTCAAGACCCAACTAGGTGCTACATCTGTGCTACATGCTGCACTGGATACCCGCACTTCCTTGTAAGACTAATGATGCTACCTAGTTGGGTCATGAAACATCGGCAAGAAAACCACCAAGCTCAGAGAGAGCCAAGGACCCCATGGTCCTCCTCCTTCTTCACTCCCTACCCCCACTCCTTTCTAGCACTGATGATGTTCCCTAGTTGGATCATGAAACGCCTGCAAGAAAACCACCAAGCTCCGAGAGCACCAAGGGCCCTTCAGGATCTCAAAGGCCCTTGATTGAGTCCACACTGAAGGAAGAAGAGTTGGGTGAGGAACCAAGGGTGCTCGGAGAAACTCACTCTCTCCCAAAACACAACCCCACCCATCGATTCATGTACCAAATCACTTCCGAACGTGTCTCAGATATACAACTTAGACAAGATGCCTCTTCCAAAAACCTGCCAACTTTCCATTCTAAGCAAGGTTGGGGAAAAGGGAAGCTCTAAGGAGTCTTGGAACATACTTTAATGCATCGAGAGTATCGTAACAGAAATCTAAAAGTCTGCCAAAGCTCATCTTTACTTCCACTTATCCTTTGCCCAATCAAGGCAGAGTGTTTGGAGTCTCTTCCTTGCACTTTTGATTTCCCGCAACTAAGGTCCTTTTGCGGTAATGGCTCCATACTTTTTTCAGATGGAGACGTTTGGGGCTAAATGTTCCCTTGGAAATCAGGATTTTCATCTCGGGGGGTCTGTGTTTCCCTGAGAACTAAGGAGCACCGGAAAAGGATGGGTAAAATCCTGTGCTTTCTCTCCATAAAGGTTTTAGCCAGATGGCAGACAAATGTTGGGAACTAAATCTATTTAGTTGCATATGTGTTTATTGCATTTTTATCCATTGCATCTGGTAACTTTCAGCTGCTCACCTATACAGAAAACATGTATAATTCTCTCTCTCTATTTCTATCTTTATCATCTCTATCTCTATCGATCTATCTATCTACCATCTCTCTATCTATCTTCTCTCCTCTCTCTATATCAGGGGTGGGCAAACTTTTTGGCTCGGGGGGCCGCATTCACTTTTAAAATTTGACAGACGGGCCGGGTCAGCACAAGATTTTTTGGGAATCGCCCCCCCCTTCCCCCTTCTTCTCCTCCTTCCCCTCCCCTCGGAGGCCCCCTGAGTCAGGAGTTGCTACTGCCGGCACGGCTCCACGCGGCTCCAGTCCCACGTTGCCTCGGGAAGGGAAAGGCAAAAAGGAAGAGCCGCGGCGGTGCTTTGCAACGGCAGCAGCGGCACCGGAGGTTCAGGCTCAGCGGCTCCTGGTTTTGCCTTTCCCTTCCCAAGGCAACGTGGGACTGGAGCTGCGTGGAGCTGCGCCGGTGGTAGCAACTCCTGACAGCCCCAGCTGGACACCTGAGCAGAGCCCGGGCAGAACTGCCTGTTGCTGCTGCGGGCACTGCTGCGGGCGCTGCTGCGGGCGTCTGGCTGCCCAAGTAAAGAACCGCACCAGCTCAGGGCAACTGTGAGGAGCAAGAGGGGAGAGGCAGAGAAGGAGGCAGAGAAGGAGGAGAGCACCTGGCCAGTTGGGGGAGGCTTCTTGTGCTGCCAGTTGGGGGAGGCTTCTTCTCCGGCTCCACTCTGCTTCTCCAACATCCGCCGCTGCCCTGTTCTGTGCGCCGGCTGCTCGGACTTGCTGGGCCTGACACAGAACAGGGTGGCGCCGGATGTTGGAGAAGCAGAGCGGAGCCGGAGATCATTAGCCGCCTCTTTTGCAGCACAAGAAGAACAGGGTGGTGCCGGACCATTGGAGAAGCGGAGCAAAGCCGGAGATTAGTAGCTGCCTCTTTCGGCTCAGAAAGCTTCCCCCAACCAGCCGGCTGGTCTCTTCCTCCTCGGCCATACAGAACAAACAGGCAGAGAAGGAGGAGAGCAGCTGGCCAGTTGGGGGAGGCTTCTTGTGCTGCGAAAGAGGCGGCTAATGATCTCCGGCTCCGCTCTGCTTCTCCAACATCCGGCACCGCCCTGTTCTGTGCGCCGGCTGCTCGGACTTGCTGGGCCTGACACAGAACAGGGCGGCGCCGGATGTTGGAGAAGCAGAGCGGAGCTGGAGATCATTAGCCGCCTCTTTCGCAGCCCAAGAAGAACAGGGTGGTGCCGGACCATTGGAGAAGCGGAGCAAAGCCGGAGATTAGTAGCTGCCTCTTTCGGCGCAGAAAGCTTCCCCCAACCAGCCGGCTGGTCTCCTCCTTCTCTGCCTGTTTGTTCTGTATGGCCGAGGAGGAGGAGACCAGCTGAGAAGCATGCTGCCAGGCGGGGGCCACGCGGCGCAGGGCAACACGCCACCGCCCAGCCCTGGCGAGGGAAAGCAGTGGGCGTTCCCCGGGCGGTGGCCTTGGCCCCGCTACCAGGGAAGCGGCTGCCCAGCTCCGTGTTGTGTGTGCAATTTTTTGGCGCGGCGCAGGGTCTCTTTGGCCGGCCCCAATTTTTTTTTCAGAGAGGAATTTTTTTTTTCAGAGGCGGGCCGTATTAAAATGACCAACGGGCTGGATGTGTCCCGCGGGCCGTAGTTTGCCCACCCCTGCTCTATATCTATCCATAATCTATCGATCGATCGATCTCTATCTCTCATGTCTGTCTCTCTCTTCTATATCTACCCATCTATCCATCCATATCAGTGGTGAAATGCTACCGGTTCAGCACGGTTCAACCGAACCGGTAGCAAGAATTGCTCCGAAGATCAGCTGAGAAGAGAAAGAAGAGAAAAGCACTGGATTGGCCCGCCCACCTGCCCCTGTGCTTTTCTGTTCTTTATCCTCTTAGTTGATTGGCGTGGCAGAGCCTCAGATGGTGTTTGGAAAGCTGTGTGCGCACACGTGAAGTGCGTGATCACCAAAACCGGTATGGAAACTGTTAGAATCCCACCACTGATCCATCCCTCTATCCATCTAGCTAGCTCTCTAGCTGTCTCTATTTCTATCTGTCATGCCCGTGTCAGTCTGAATCCTAGGAGGAAGCCAAACAGCTGACAGGGAGCGTGAGTGTGGCTCCATTGGCTGTGGAGGAAACTGGAGAAGGGCAAAGCCTGGGCAGAGACGTAGAACAAGGGAGAGAGAATTCAGAGGAAGACCCAGGCCCAGGTCTTCATCCTAGGGCACGCAGGAAGGGATGGAGAACAGAGCAATGTGGGTTGTGTGGCTTACAGGGAAGGAAAGGGCCCTGATTCCCTTCATTAGCCGCAGCTGGGAAGACAGTTTATAAGAAAGGCAGGCTGCGTGCGGCAGCTGCTGGGAGCAAACATGACTTTATCTTGTGTTGTCATTGCTTATCTGTGTTCCTGGCATCTTCCCAACCGTGTGAGTTTTGCCATGCCTTCAAGCCTGGAATTCTTGTTCCTGCCCTGACAAACTAATTATTTCAAACTAATTATTTATTGATTGATTGGACTTAGTTACAGTTTGTGTTGACCATGTTTTGGATTTAATTCTCTGTAGTCAAAGACTGTTCCTGGGAGAGTTTTTCTCCAGCCAGAAGGTAACATGGACATTGGGGGCAAAGTTGGAGCTAATAAAGGGTCTCTTATTGATTATCTGACTGCCTTTGTGCCACGCCTCGGGTCATCATATTATATATCTCTGCTGGCACCTCCCCAAAAGGAAATTGGTTATCCTAAACAAGATCACTAAACTCAACTGATGATGCAATAAGGAAGGAGAAAATTGGCAGGAAGATAAAGGAACAGCAGAATAACATAGCTGGAAAGGATGTTGAAGTTCTTCTAATCTCCGTGCTCAAGTAAGAGACCCTCTACCATTTTAATCAGACTTGTGGGATTCTGTTACTATAGCCAACATCCATAAAGGCAGGGATAGTCATGATTGCTTGGTTTGGCCTACATAACGGGGCTGACTGTCTTTGAATACATCTCCCCCTTATACACATGTGAATTAAGGAGGTGTCTACTTGAGCCTTTTGACATGCCTGCTGCCTGTTTTTGACTTAAGTCATGTTTTAACCCATTGATATTTTGGTAAGAGATTTGGCCTATCTTTATCCGGGATATCTTGGTTATTCTCTACATGGATGAGATTGAAGCAGTTACCCTCTGTCTTACAACCTACCTCAAAAATTGAACTACAGCATTTCTACCTGGCTTTGTTAGAGATAAACCTCATATATACCTCATTGAGATCCCAGAGCAAAGATGAGATTTAAATGGAATACACATTAAAATGCAGGCAGTTAATAAGCTAAGTCGATAGAAAGGGGATAGACTAAAGAGCTGTCTCTGAAGTCCTTCGGAGTTTTGCTTTTTTTTTTTTAAGAACTTTTGCTATTATCTGTTGATTTATGATGTGTTTTTAAAAGGGATTTTTGCAGACAAATTATTTTAATTTGCTGTTCAGTGGCTTTAAGAGTTTTCCGTTTTAATGGATGTGGGTTTTTAAATGTATTTGCATAACCGTTTGAGTACTCAAACAAGTGGGGGAAGCAGATTGATCTTTTGGAAAACATTATTTTTTAAAAAAAAGCAGTGGAAAAATAATGTTGAAGTCCAGAGAGTGCTGCCAAATTTCCTGTCTCCTTGGGAGAGGAATGCTCACAGTCAATTCTTCCATCCTTCCTTTTCCTGAGTATAACCCAGGTGACAGCAGTAGAGTTGAGAAATAAAGACATTAAGGACTTGTGGGAGATAACCAGGCTGAGCCCAAGGGAGGAGGGGTCAAATCTGTCATAAGTCACGAGTCCCTGCACACCCACAAGAGATCTAAGTCCAGCCTTCCTTGAAGGCCTTTCTTATCTCCCACTCATTTCCCTTGACTGTTAGTTGGTCAGATTCTTGTAGAGAGCTTCAGGTTGTAATAAATTTTTATACTCATTTGAACTGTCTGAATCTCCTGATTTCCCCAGTGCTTGACATCTCTCTCTCTCTCCCTCCCTCTTCCATCTATCTCTCATCCATCCATCTGTCCATCCAGCCATCTATTGTAGGAGATGACCAGACTGAGCCCGAGGGAGGGGTCAAACGTGTCATAAGTCATGAATCCCTGCGCACCCACAAGAGATCTAAGTCCAGCCCTCCTTGAATGCCTTTCTTATCTCCCGCTCATTTCCACTTGACTGTTAGGTGGCCAAATTCTTGTAGAGGGCTTGCAATAAATCTTTTATGCTTGTTTGAACTGCCTGAATCTCCTCTTTTCCCCAGAGCTTGACAGGATTAGTGCAAACTGGCAGGTCAATCTCTTGGGTGGTAGAGTGCTGATGCCCAAACTCGAAGAATTCAAAAGAAGAAAAACAGGAAATCCTTGGTGATACTAAGGTAAATAAAGATAGACATCCAATGAAGTGGTGTGAAGCGTCTAGTAATTAGGAATGAAACCAAGGAAGGATGTCTATTCCAAAGGAAATGAAATTTGCAAGAGGAAAGATTGTTGATATTTTTTTCAACTGGATTTCCCTTGGTGGGCACTGCAAGAGCTTCCACTAATCGGACCAAGACATCCATCTCCGTAAGCGCTGTCCTTGTAAACCTCTTGGAGAATTTATTTTTTTCCCCTAGAGAAATCTGGTTGATTTCCTCCAATTTCTCCATCCCCGAAGCAAACTGTGGAGAGGCCTTTTGCAAACAGCTCCAGCACCAACTTCAGACATTAGGATGCATTGCAAAAATTGGACAAGGGTACGGCATGAACTGCCTCCAATCTAAAAATTCCAATTAGCCTGGGAAATTGAGTTGGCCTGATTTTCTAAATTGATTGGAGGAGGGGAGGGGGAAGGAGGTTTCTAATTCAAAAAATGTGGAAACGTGGCTATTTCAGAGTGCATCACGAAATACTAAGTTGGCACTTTCCTGCTTTCCATACGTACGGTTACTTGGATTGTGCAAGAATCCGATTTAGAAACTCCATCAATTTTCTCCACTATCTCTGCACAACTTGATAAGCAGGTATGCACAGGGCTTAATGTTGTAGAACTAATTTTGAGGTGGTCCCTTATTCCAGCTGTCTGCATTACAGAAGTAAACATAGTGTGAAGACTTTTTATTATTCAGTACGGTGACAGTTGTAGTGATTAGAAACAATGGAAATAGTGTTAGAGGATCTTAATCAGGAAGTAAGAGAAATATCTTCTATGCATAGGTAAAAGTAAAGGTTTCTCTGTCCCGTTGTGTCCCATTCTGGGGGAGAGGTGCTCATGTCCATTTCTTGGCCAAAGGAGCCAGCGTTGTCCGAAGAGATTTTCTGTGGTCATGTGGCCAGCATGACTATACGCCAAAGGTGCATGGAAGCTGTTACCTTCCCACAAAAGTGGTACTTATTTATCTACTCACATTTGCATGCTTTCAAATGACTAGATTGGCATTAGCTGGAGCAAGGAACAGGAGCTTACCCCATCATGCAGCACTCAGGTCTCAAACCTGGAATGCCAGCTTTCCAGCTGACAAGCTCAACATCGTTAACCAATGAGCCGTCATGCCTCCAACATTTCCTAGACAGATAAAACATCTTCTAGGCAGCAATGCTTAAGCAATGGAAAAATTCTGAACGGTAAACTATTTGTCTTTCCCTCTTTATTTGGGCGATAAGGAGTCCTCAAATTACAGCCATCCATTTACAACGCAGGCCTCATTCCATCACAGTGTTCCACCCACCCAAAGGAGTAAATGAACAGACACCCCTTCCTATCAAGTTCGTTAAAAACTCCCCTCATTAAATCCTTTGGCTAGGGAGGCCAAACGGACAAAGAATTGGATTTTAATTACAAAGGTCAAGAAGAAGAAGAGGCACAGGGTTTGCAAATACATTCATTTTGACTTTTGCAAATGAAATTGGTGCAATAAATATGGACTCTTCCTCACCCCATCCCAAATATTTCTCATGCCTGGGTATAGGGTGGGCCATTTACAAAGGAAGTAGGAGCTGCTTTCCAGAGGACCAAGAAGCAACAGAGCTTAGAATGTCTGGTAGGCAGGAAGAGGGCGAAGGCAGACCTTCCCTAGCAGTTCACAGAATATATCTAATAGTTATGTACTGCAGATAGCTGCTTTAGTCTGGCAACATTCCGTCTGTAGGCAAGCAACAATGAAGAAACGACTCAGAAGTAGTAAAGATTAATTTAATGCAACGCTGGAGAGATACGATAGAGTTGGAAAATCATGCTTGGAGTGAAAAGAGATTTCTCTCTCTCTCTCTCTCTCTTCTCAGAATACTAAAATTCAGGTCCTCCATTGAAGCCCGAAGTAGGGAGATTGAAGAGAAATCAACAAGAGAAGTTCTTGGTTCTTTGGGCCTGATAGAAGGGTGGGGTTAGAAGGTTCATTTAATCCAGCATATCCCAGCAACTCACCCTTGTCTACAGGGTGATCATTCGAAGCTACAATGGCACTGTAAAAAAGTTATTTATGACCATGTTTCATACTTACAACGATTGCAGCACACACACACCCAATGCTCACGTGATCAAAATTTGGATACTTGGCAACTGACTCATATTTATGACCATTGCAGTATCCTGGGGTCACATGAGTCCCTTTGGTCTCAATTGTGATGGTAAGTTGAGGACTACCTGTGGTGGCCATTGTTAGAAAAAGCCATGAACATGCCTCTTCCGAACATCTAACTTGGTGACCTCCAACTGGTAGACAACTCACAATGTAAATCTCAAATCTAATTGTGCCTCGCCCAACAAAACTTCTCTTGTTGATTTCTCTTCAATCTCCCTACTTCGGGCTTCAACAGAGGACCTGAATTTTAATATTCTGAGAAGAGAGAGGGTGGGGGGGGAAATCTCGTTCCACTCCACGCATGATTTTTCAACTCTATCGTATCTCTCCAGCTTTGCATTAAATTAATCTCTCCGAATACTCTGATCTGCCTTCATACAGAGCCATTCTGATTTCTCTCAAGTCATTTTTGGTCCAGAATAGCGGCTGCACCATTTCATGCAGTGAGTGATTTCCGACACAGAGCATGAAACCAAGTTCCATAATGCTAATCCTTTTCTCACATGGGCTTCACTGGGGTAGGAAGGATTGGTGTCTAATCAATGCTCTGGAATTTAATCTCTCCTTCCCAGAATAACCAGGTAAAGTAGGGGTGTCAAACTCAAGGCTCGGAGGCCAGATTCGGCCCATGGGATGCTTAGATCTGGCCCATGGGACAACCTTGGAAACAGAGAACGACCGGCCCATAGTGCCTCTACCAGTGAAAATTGCATGTGGCCCTCCTGAGCTCCGGTTTTGCTGGCAGAGGGTTGCAGGAGGTTGTCGCAGCCAAAAATGGAGCTCGAGAGCCCATTTTTGCTGGCAGAGACCTAGGGCCACCACAAGTGCCCCCGACTCAAGTGATGTCGAGCTGGCCATGCCCACTCCAGCCCCCCAAGGTCAAACACAACCCTGATGTGGCCCTCGATGAAATCTAGTTTGACATCCCTGAGGTAAAGTTTTTTTCTGTGTGCTGTTTGCTTGTGTTCTGACCCAAACCTTGTTCCAGGGAAACAAACACCAAACAGAGGTAACAGCAAAACCTTTTAATGATTCTCAACTAATTCCATTCCTTCACGGTTAAAAGGCTGTTTCAAACTAATGGTTTCTGACAAGAATGAGCCTTGCCAAGGTTGTGCAAGGCTGCCAAAAACACTAGATAAAGTTCAAGAAATATTTCAAACACCAAAAGTCTCCAAACACTAGCCAAGATAATCCAAACATCCACAAGGCTTGAGTGCAAAAACTTCTTTGCTTCCTGCAAAGAACTCAAGTTTCTCAGCTGGCTTTTATCCCTTGAGGGAGAAGCCATTACCTTGCAGCCTTACTCCAGAGTCGCCTGTGCTGCTGCAGCTGCTCTTTCCTTCATGCGCACTGGGCACAGGCTCCTCGGGGACCACTTCATCACTGCTGCCAGCCTCCACAATCTCCAAAGGCAGCATTACACCCCTGGTGTTCCTGGCCCCATCCCTGCATCACACGCAGGTCCCTCATCTGAGTCCTCGCTCTCTGAGACCTCAGGTGTCTGCACCTGCTGCCGGTGAACCACAATACCTTGCTGTCCCTGAGGGTATCTGCCCACCCTCCCAGTTAGGCTGCTGTGGGCATGCTGTGGATCCCTTCCTTTAAGTATTGCAATCCAGTGGAATCTAGGTTGGATCCCTTTTCTGTAGCAGCCCCCACCCTCAACAGTCTGGCAACCCCCAACCGATCCTTTTAGAAGGTTGTAGAGGTGCTGGGCTGGGATGAGATCAAGCTTGTACATCAACGTTTCTCAAACTTGGCCACCTGAAGATGCATGGATTTCAACTCCCAGAATTCCTCAGCCAGAAATGCTTGCTGGGGAATTCTGGGAGTTGAAATCCACACATCTTCAAGCTGTAGTTAGTTTGTTGCAGACCTATGTCTAAAATGGTATAGGATTTCATGCCTGAGCAAAGGTTGGATTATAATACCTTCAAGGTCCCTTCCAACTCTCTGTTATTCTGTAACTCGGGAGGATGGTTGAGGGGCTGGTTTTATGTGGTTGTTTTTCTGTGTTTTTTAAAAAAAATTCTTTTTTTTTCATGGCTCAATTGTTGTTGCAAATCATCCAAAGTTGTGTTCCAAAGTAGGCAGTCCTACCAGCCCATCAAATAAAGAAATAGGAAAGACATGGGGAGTAAATGGGAGCATTTCAGAAGATCGCATAAAGCTATTCCGTAGCAAAATATTGCTTTGTTTCTTATCTGTTAATTCCAAACCACCGCTTGACATTTTAGTAGCACAACCATCGCAAAGCAAACGGGTCAGCTTAAGTACTTACCTTTGCTCGCAGTCAAGGACACTCCAACAAACGAATTCAGTCTACAAGTGTGGAGATTATTCGAGTTAATTACAGGCTCTCCTAGGCTGGGCCTCACATTCTGAATTGGATAATCAAGAAAGGAATAATGATTCCTGATGCAAAACGACCCCAAGTGTGAATTGTATGTGAGAGAGGAGAGAGAGAGAGAAAGAGAGAGTGAAAGAGAGAGAGAAAAGAGAAAGAAAGAGAGACAGAGGCAGAGAGACCAAGAGAGAAATATAGAGACAGAGACAGAGGGAGAGGGAGAGAGACCAAGAGAGAGAAACAGAGACAGAGGAATAGAGAGAGAGAGAGAGAGAGAGAGAGCGCAACAGAGACAGAGAAAGAGAAAGAAAGAGAAAGAGAAAGAAAGAGAGAAAGAGAGAAAGAGAGAAAGAGAGAGATTCTGATCCCAATAGGAAGTTATCACTCAAATGGGGGGAGGCTGAGTAATCCATCACAAAGAGACCCACATCTATTATATGCACAACATTACTTGATGCAAGAAAGTCTCATAATATATTGCAGAGCAATACCAAATGATGTATAAAGATTTGTTGCCGTTTACTTACAGCGTGGGTGTAATTAATCTGCTGTGCCAGCTTTTTTTTTTTTTTTAAATCAATTCTTCCCCTTCTTGGAATTTGAGAATTTCCTTGGAATTTGGGGGTTCCTCAAACCCAGAGCTGTGCTGTCTCCAAGGCAGGAATGCCAAAAAAAAATAATTTTTTTTCCCAAAAAAAAAAGAGTAATCCAGAATCAAAACAATACTGAAGCCGAAGCAGAGTAATTGAAGGAATTCTTCTAAACCAGACGGAAAGCTAAGCATGGAAGAACAGGCAATGCATTGATGGAGCTTCTCAATTGGACATCCTTGTAATTGACCTCGGACTTTGGCTAGTTTGATGTCCATGGTGTCTTCTGTTTGATACCATCATCCATGCTGACAAGTACTGTCTTTGGAGACTTCTTTTAGAAGAGAATTCTGCATAATGCTTGGAAGTCCAGTGCGATGTTCTTGTCCTAGCAATTCTGTGCGAGCTAGTTTGGGGCAGTGTAATCTTTCTCAAGGATTGAGCTAGTGTTGAAGACGCTCACCTGTCCCTTGGAAAGTTGAGAGTTCAATCCCAGGTAGCGCCGGATGTTTCTCTAGAGAGCACAAAGAAATAAAATATCTGCTGTGAACTCCCCTTAGGTGTCAGGAAGGGCACTTGGCCGGTAAAGGCTCAGGTCCATCCAGTCACCCCGATTCTATCCTGATTACAGGGTTGTAAAAAGGGAGTCTTTCCCAAGAATTCTGGGAGCTGAAGTCCATACACCTTAAAGTTGTCAAAGTTGAGAAAGTTGAGAAAGTTGAGAAAGTTATCAGCAATAGCACTTAAATATATACAACGTCATAGTACTTTAATAGCCCTTTCTGAGCAGTTTACAATGTCAGCCTATTTGCCCCCAACAATCTGGATCCTCATTTTACCAACTTGGGAAGGATGGAAAGCTGAGTCAATCTTGAGACAGCCAGGATCAAACTCCTGGCAGTGGGCAGAGTTAGCCTGCAGTACTGCATTCTAACCACTTTCCAATCATAGCTCTTTGGCTAGAAACCAGACTTGAAGACCCAGAGTTCTAGACCTACTTTAGGTAAATGTGGCCATGTTGCCCAACCTCTGAAATTTGGGCATGTGACTGCAGAGGAAGCCTAACCATCAGAACTTCATCTGCGGTTCATAAGTCCTCTTTTTCAGGTTGGCCATAACTCTGAACTATCACTAAGAAACCAGTTGTAAGTTGGGAATTACCTGCACAATCCTGTGTGTGTGTGTGTGTGTGTGTGTGTGTGTGTGTGTGTGTGTGTGTGTGTGTGTGTGTGTGTTAACAGATGACCATGGTGGAATTTCTATCTCCATGGTTGCAAATTGAACGGAGAGTGGCCGGTTCCTTTCGCAGATTGTTCTCCAACGAATCAGTTTCTATTAATTACCCTTTCTTCCCATTGAGATTTCTTAATGAGATCATTTCTGTCAGAGTGTCCTTTCGGGAGGAGAGAGGAAAAAGAACCAGGCAGGTGGGAGGAGGTGTTATTATTTTTAATTCAATCGGGAGGAAGAGCTGAGGTGTCTCGTCTCTGCTAAAGCTGTTAAGCAGAACTGAGGAACCTCTAACAGCTTCAGGATGGCTGATAAATGAACAGGTGTGGGCAGGAAGGAGGGAAGCCGTTCCCCTCGGCTGAAATCTGAACACTGTAGTTTTAATTCTGCATAAAAGTGATGAGCTGCGGAAGGCTGCCAAACACAGCCCAATCTTTTCCAAACTGTAAGTTGGCCAACCCAACCCTATCTGACATGTACCAGATGTGTAAGGATGCTGTTGAAAGGCTGGACGGTTGGCATGATGGGTATAAAATCCAAGCAGTGTTTATCAACCTTTGGCAACTTGAAGATTCAATTCCCAGAATTCCCCAGCCAGCCCTTGGCACCATTTAGGGATTGCGATGACCCAGGTTGGGATACAAAATAAACACAGTCACAAAAAACAGGTGAAGCCCCTTTTATTCCTTCACTTTGCTTCCAAACTCCAAATATCCTTGACTGGAGACAAAAAAAACTCCCACACAAGCAGTTACAAGAAGGAGGAAATGCCGTTTAAATTATAAAGTGTAAAAAACAACAACACAAAGCAGGCAAGATAAGGGCTTGAAGACATCCACAGATATCAGAACACACACTGGGAAGGATGCCAAGTCAGAGAGGAAGAATAAACTGGAGATATTTCCATGCTTTGTTTCCAGCACTGGCCCATACGCATGTCCATCCTCTTATCCAGTTGTCACAGCTGCAGCCCATGAAGAGGATCAAGGCCCTGTCCTCCTCAGTAGACCACGTTTCTCCCTTATCGTCTCCTCCCTGCGTGCCCTAGGATGGAGAGGGGAAGGGCTTGGGTCCTCCTCTGACTGCCCAGCAGCCTCTGCCCTTCCTCTGCCTCCTCCACAACCTCCAGAGCCACACTTCCACTCCGTTGGCTGTTCCTCCTCTCCCTCAGAGTCAGTCTCCATCAGGGGCATGACAGGGATGATCAAAAACATTCCAGACAGAGGTGGTATTCAACAGGTTCTGACCAGTTCTGGAGAACCGGTAGCAGAAATTTTGAGTAGTTCGGAGAATGTGCAAATACCCCGCTCTGACTGGCCCCACCCCCATCTATTCTCTGCCTCCCAAATCCCAGCTGATCAGCTGGGTCTTCTTTGGTTGCCCTGCACAGAAGAACGGAGCTGGAAAGCAGGTTAGTGGGGTGGAGAGGGAATGGGGATTTTGCCATCATCTTCCCCCAGGACTGGGGAGGGAATGGGGATTTTACAGCATACTTCCCCTGCCATGCCCACCAAGCCACAACCACAGAACCGATAGTAAAAAAAAAAATTGAATCCCACCACTGATTCCAGATCACCAAGTGTTGACTGCACAGAACGGCGAATTTGGGGCAATTGGTGGATCGACGGAAAATACAAATCGATCTGGATGTCAACAAAAATGAAAGATTTGGATCAGAAGTAGAAAGCGAGGAGAAAACAGGATATTAGCAGCAGTAGCCAATAAGGAGAAATAAGGAAAGGAAGAAGCTGCAAAGATCAGCTGATGGACCAACACAGCAGCCATGCAGAGAGAAAAAAGAGATTCTGCTGGTTTGATTCTTCAGAGAGAGGGAGGGAGGGGGAGGGAGGGAGGGAGGGGGGAGAGAGAGAGAGAGAGAGAGAGAGAGAGAGAGAGAGAGGCATCCGTGCCAAAATAGCCCCATCATTCTCATCACTTCGATGCTCAAACCTTTGAAGGTCATCAAATACAACACCTGAACACCTAATCAAATGCAGAGTTCCTCTTCTGTCGTTCGCTTCTTTTCATCTGCACCCTGCCTTTGGTTCCCGTGGAGAAACATAACTAACATATTCTGCTCCTGTAGATAAACCTTTGGCAAATACTAAAAAAATTGCTGGAGTATCTCTGCGGGATGCTCAGGTGTTAAAAGCCTTACATGGGACCTTCTAACAAGCAGCAGCCTTAGAGGAACACAATCTCCTGCAGTTGTGCATGCTCAACTGAAGGGGACGTTTGGAGAGGGAGCAATGGTTGACTCAGCAGTCATGGAACTAATACTCAAGAAATGCTGTGAGAAAGCTGAATAAGGGACAGAGGAGATAGTCATGTTTCTTCCAAGTCAAAGAATCTTAGGAATGGTAGGGATCTTGGAAGTCTTCTAATCCAACCTTCCACTCAAAGCAGAACTTATACCATCCCAGACAAATGGTTGGACAATATTTTCTTGAAAACTTCCAGTGACTTCTGGACATTCATTCATTCGCTCACCAGTGGTGGGATTCAGTTTTTTTTTACTACAGGTTCTGTGGGTGTGGCTTGGTGGGCGTGGCAGGGGAAGGATACTGTAAATCAGGGGCATTCAAACTTGACAGCTTTAAGACGTGTGGACTTCAACTCCCAGAATTCTTCCTCCAAGTTTGAAGACCCTTGTTTTAAATCAGAGGTCTTCAAACTTGACAGCTTTAAGACTGGTGGACTTCAACTCCCAGAATTCCTCCTCCAGTCATGTTAACTCAGGAATTCTAGGAGTTGAAGTCCACAAGTCTTAAAATTGCCAAGTTTGAAGACCCTTGCTCTAATCGTTCCATCTAGTTATTGCTTATATTCTATTATATTAAAAATTACATGTGCTAATATTCCCCCTCTTTCTTATTTCTACCTTTATTCTAGCTTCTAGTCAGGCCACCATTGCTAATCCTAGTGTTAATACACATGTTTATATTAAGACAAGGCTCTTCAAACTTAGCAAGTTTAAGACTTGTGGACTTCAACTCCCAGAATTCCTCCTCCAGTCATGTTAGCTCAGGAATTCTGGGAGTTGAAGTCCACAAGTCTTAAACTTGCCAAGTTTGAAGACCCTTGCTGTAAAATCTCCAGTCAGAGGTGGTATTTGCCAGTTCTCCGAACTACTCAAAATTTCCACTACCGGTTCTCCAGAACTGGTCAGAACCTGCTGAATACCACCTCTATCACTCACTCTTCCATCCATCCATCCAACCATCCATTCATAGAATTTTAGGGCTGGAAGAGACCTTGGTGGTCTTCTAGTCCAACCTTCCACTCAAAACAGGAGATCTTATACCATCCCAGACAAATGGTTGTCCAAACTTTTCTTGAAAACCTCCAGCAATAGAGCACTTAGAACTTCAGGAGGCAAGCTGTTCCATTGATTCTCCTTGATTCTGTTCTCACTATCAGGTAATTCCTCCTTATTTCCTGGTTGGATCTCCCTCTGAGGCGCTTCCACCCATTGCTTCTTCTCCTACCCTCAGGAACTAAGAAGAATAAATCTAACTGGCTGATGGCATCATTGAAGATGACAAGCACTGACATCTGCTTAACATAGAACACAATTCTTCTTCCAAGCTCAATTCTCATGATCACTTTAAGCTGGATTTATTATGGGAAAACGGATGAGGTCAACAAGAATTCTGGCAAATATATGATACCTTACACAGCAAAATAAATACAAGCCCTTAAAATATGGAGGAGGCAATGAGTCTTGGATCAATGGTGGGACTTCATGCCTGCCCCGGTAGGGAGAATGGACCAGAATGGAAGATCTCAAGGTGTTTGTGGAGATTCTCAACCATCCAGGTCATGGTTGTCCCCAAGAGGCAACTGGTCTTTCTTGGGAGATTTTCTGCTTTGAAAATGTTTTACATCTCATCCAAGAAGCTTCTTCTGCAACTGAAGAAGCTTCTTGGATGAGAAGCAAAATGTTCTCAAGGAAAAAAAAACCAAGAAAGTCCAGTGGCTTTTTGGAAAAACACAAGATCTCAAGGTTTTAATGACCCCATATTTATTGAGAGGACCAGCTCAGTTTAAATTGCGGCGATTACTCGATTTCTCAACAGTGGATTGCCCTGTGGCCTTGGTTTAGTGAAAAAGAATGATCTTGCTCAGAGTATTATCCACAGGGATTGACTTGTGTCACCTGAGCTCACCTGTGGACCCCAAGACACCTTCCCTCTGTTCTTCTGGTCAAAAAGAAGAAGTCCGTACAAATTAAAACCCAGATCCCTTTCCTCCAAGTTCAGTTTGAGCCAAGAGTCTATCTGAAGTGTTGTCTCAGTAGAAGGGGAGGGAAAGAAAGAGTTATTAGTAATAGCCATTTGGATAAGTTTCCCTAATTAGAGCACTGCGGATCCCCGGGGTGAGAGAAAAGGCCTAACCCCTCATTAATCTTGCAAATGTAAGGTGGTGAGTCAGCCAACAGTTTTATCTTGAATAAAAGGTCAGGGTGTGACCCATCAGAGCTGGTTTTAATGACTTTGGAAGGGTGAGCAACGGAGAAGTTAAAATGTTTTATTTCCGACAATCCATTCAGCTATAAAACGTCCAGGAAAGCAAAACTGATCAACGTTTTGACTTGAGTCTCTTTAGAGCACCTTGGTAACTTGGCTGGGGAAACCTGAGAGTTGAAGTCCATAAGCCTTAAAGTTGCCAAGGTTGGACATCCCAGCTTTAGAGGGAGCGGTTACAGATGCAGACACAGATTAACAGAGTTGGAACTTGGAAGGGACCTTGTAGGTCATCTAGTTCAACCTAAGCAGGAGACCCTACACCATATCTGACAGATGGCAGTCCAGTCTCTTCTGGAAAGCTTCTAGTGATGAAGCTCCCACTACTTCTGAAGGCAACTTCTGTTCCATGGGTTGATTGTTCTCACTGTCAGAAAGTTTCTCCTTATTTCCAGGTTGCTTCTCTCCTTGATTAGTGTCCATCCATTGCTTCTTGCCTGCCCTTAGGTGCTTTGGAGAGTAGCTTGACCCTCTCTTCTTTGTGGCAGCCCCTCAAATATTGGAAGACTGCTTTCCTGTTCCCCCTGGTCCTTTTCTTCCCTAGACTAGCCAGGCCCAGTTCCTGCAACCGCTCATCGTATATTTTGGCCTCCAGTCCCTTAATCACCTTTGTTGCTCTTCTCTGCACTCTTTCTAGAGCCTCAACATCTTTTTTATAGTGTGGTGACCATAAAGTTGAAGATGATGTGAGTGCAGGCAGTCCCCAACTTACAACAGTTCATTTAGGGACCATTCAAACTTACAACAGGATGGGGAAAAAGGGACTTGGTGACCTTTTTTCTCACTGATGACTGTTACAGCATCCCTGGGGTCATGCAATTATAAATAATAAATAATAACAGAGTGCTAAGTTTAAAATGTGTTTCACACACCTCTCCTCTTTTTGCACAAAGCTGCAATTCTTTTTTAATTCTTTTCAAAGCCTTTCAAAAGACTTTTTTTTAATAAAAAAAAGAAAATTTCATTATGCCAAGAAGCCACCCCATTGGAAGAGCCTCTTCTATCATCCTTAAAAAAATGGCCCCGGTTTTGCATCCCAGCCCTCCGAATTTCCCTGGCATATTTTTTTCTTTTCTTTTCTCCTCCCTTTGGGGAGAAAAGCTGTCAATTGCAATCTCTTTTCCATCAAGTTGAATGAGAACCGTCGGAAGCAAAAGCACAAGAGACATGTTCGGCATTATGTAAAAAAGACGTGGGACTAAAACGGCGAGGAAGTGCCTCCACTTATAATCCTGGGTTTTCGCCCTGGAGGGTCTCACATTAAAATGATCTGAAGTTCATCTGACCGTCTAGAACGGCTCCTTCGCTCTAATTTTTCTTCTGACAAATCTCAGGGCTGGCGAGGAAGTGAAACTGAAGTATGTTGCTTGGCTGAGGGGTGATTTCTTTTGATCGGTGGCTCCTTCGGAAAGTTCTGCCGGCTGGCCCGATAGGCAGTGAGGGTGGAGGGCCCTTCTCCAAGATTCTGGGTTGATTTCCAAATGTTTTGCGCCCAGGCTAGGTAACAACTTCAGGGAAGTTTAAGGGGGAGGTCAGTGTCAATGTCCTTCTGCTTATAAAGGCTTCGTGTGATCAGTGTGCCTTGTGATGGGAAGTCACATCAGGGCAGGGCAGGGGTGAGATTCTACTGGTTTGGACTGGTTCGGGCGAACCCCTTGCTCCGATGATCAGCTGCTCTGAACTTTCCTGTGTTTTATTTCCTTTGTTTAGAGCAGGGGTCGCCAACCTTTTGGACCTAAGTGCTTTCGCACTTATGACCATCATAGCATCCCCTTGATCAAAATTCAGTCCTTTGCCAACCTGCCTGTATTTATGACCATTGAAGGATCCTTGTCATGCCCCTGTTGGAATCTGATTCCAAGGGGGAGGTCGAACAGCTGACAGGGAGTGGGAGTGTGGCTCCGGTGGCTGTGGAGGAAACTGGGGAAGGGCAAAGTCCTACTGGGCATTCAGAGGAAGATCCAAGCCCACCCACTCTGCATCCTAGGGCACGCATGGAGGAACGGAGAAGGGAGCAACGTGAGTTGCATGGATTACAGGGGAGAAAAGGGCCCTGATTCCCTTCATTAGCCGCAGCTGGGAAAACAGGATTTTAAAAGGGGTGTTTGCGCACAGCACCTTGCTGGAAGCAAAGTGTGAATTATCTTTGTTTGTCAAGTCTTATCTGGGTTCTGGTGTCCTCCCAACTGTGTGTGTTTCATTATTTTTGAAGCCTGCAATTCCTTACCCTGCCCTGACTCGTTAATTGCTGCAGCATAGTTTGTGTTGGTTTTTATTTATAATTTATATGTATTTTTAGTCTGGACTAAATTTCTTCCCTTTAAAAACTGTTCTTGGGAGAGTTTTTTTCTCCGGCAGATGATAACTGGACATTGGGGGCCAAGTTGGAGGAATTAAAGGGACTTCACCAACTTTTGTGACTTTGTTGCTTTTGTGCCATGCTCTGGGGTTATGTGATCATCATTAGTCATCTTGCCAGCCAGTTTCTGACTAGCGACATCCATACGGGAAGCCAGCTTCGCTTAATGACTACATGATTTGCTTAACAACTGCAGTGATTCCATGCCCCCCCAAAAAAGAGTTGGAAAATCAGGTATCTCATTTAACAACTGCCTTGCTTATAACAACGGGACTTCTGGCCCCAATTGTTGCTGTAAGTCAAGGACTATCGTATATCAGGAATCTTTTTCAGAAACCGTTGGGAGGTATACCTAGCCAAACAGATTATCATCAATGGTAAATTTAAAAGGGATTCTTCATACTTTGGTGCAGTAGGACTGCAGAACACAAGCAGGAAAGCTACAGAGTTGTATATTGGCGGTGGGGGCAAGACTGCGTGCGCAACTGTTGCCATAGCAACAAGACCCTTTCATTCCAGGAAGGTAACACAAATCAGAGTGTGATACGGTGATAGGGTTCTTGTGTTCTGGGAATTATCGTTGAACTTGTGTATATTAGTGAAAATCATGTGCAAATGGCCTGCTGAAAAACAGAAGCAATATTTCGCGTTGAGAATGCACGCCGACGAAGGAATTTCTGCACCGGCGTTAGACGCAGGAAGTTTGCAAACGGATATAGAAATGAACCCTTTAGAGAGTAGAAAGGGTGATAAATTTCTCCTTTGGGAAGAAGAAGATAACCCAGCTCAACTCTTTGCACTGAAAGGCTTCACCTTAACAGTTGGAGTGGGGTTTTTTTTGATGTCGTGTAAATTCATCCACTGTTAATTAGCCTGTTTATAGTTTAAGGCTTCTTCCCAGAGCCATGGTTAAAATGAACCATGGCTTAGCTCAGCTTAAACCTCCAGTTCTGATGGTTGGAGAGAATGGCCTTGGGAGACAGGAGGAAGACCTATGGACTAGTCAATGATCCGATATAAGAGGTCGCTAAGCTCACAGAAGAAATATGGGTCTGGCAAACATCTCAGACAGAGATCTTCCTAGTTTCTTGGGCTGGGGGTGAAAAGGGGAACTTTCAGACTCGATTCTGTTAATGTAGCTTTACCATAAAGTAGAATTAGTTCATCTGGTTCTATTTCCTGTCTGGTCAACCTGATAAGAAAATGAGGAATTAGGAGGAAGAGCTATAGACTAGGCAGTGGGTCAGATAAGAGGCAACTGAGCCCCGAGAAGGAAAAAGGACACGGCAAATATCAGAAAAGAAGTTTGCTTTTATGGGTAGGCTGCCGAGAAATGAGTACAGTAGCAAATTTTTATAGGAGGAGTTTGTCCAGGGTGTGGAAGTGTCTATGTGCTGAGGGGCTGTGTGTTTGTGTGTGTATTCTTGTGAACATTCAGTTCTGCTGGGAGACTTAATTTATTTAACTCTGTTTGTGTTTGCAAACCTTATCTTTGGATATGTAGATTAGGTCCTGGTAACTTATTTTGGGGTTTGAAGAAGTTTGCAAATTTGATTAACTTGGAGGCACTGATTCTCAGACCGTTGTGAGTTCTGTCAATATTTTAAGGAAAGATGAAAATGGTATAAAGAATAAAATCCATCCGGATATAAAACTTCTCACAAGACCCTCTCTAGTTTTGGGGATTCCGTTAATGTAACCTTCCCATAAAGTTACAGTGAGTATTTCTGGGTTATCTGGACTTTCTCACAAGGCTGATATTGTTGTGGCCTGTCAGCCATCGATCGTCCAGCAGATAAATCAGAGGAGGAGGAGGAGGAGGAGGTGTGGGAGTCAGATCAGCATCAAGGCAACCTGAGAGCTCTGAGGGGGAAGAGGAAATGGAGCTGTCAGAGAGAGAGAGAGAGAGAGAGAAAAGACAGAGGCAGAGCCTGGGCCATCCGTCAGCCTTCAGATGGAGAATCAACAGCCCCCAGGTCTGGATATGGCTGATGAGGAAGAGGAGGAACAGCTGGGCCCAGTGCCTGACACGCAGATGTGCAGAAGGCAGAGGAGAGGAGAGCAGTGGAAATCTATGGGCTGGTCCTTGGGATGGAAGAGCCAGGTCTGGAGGTGGCTGATGAGGAAGAGGAGGAACAGCTGGGTCCAGTGCCTGACACATAGGTGCACAGATGGCAGAGGAGAGGAGAGCAGTGGAAATCTATGGGCTGGTCCTTGGGATGGAAGAGCCAGGTCTGGAGGTGGCTGATGAGGAAGAGGAGGAACAGCTGGGCCCAGTGCCTGACACGCGGATGCACAGAAGGCAGAGGAGAGGAGAGCAGTGGAAATCTATGGGCTGGTCCTTGGGATGGAAGAGCCAGGTCTGGAGGTGGCTGATGAGGAAGAGGAGGAACAGCTGGGCCCAGTGCCTGACACGCGGATACACAGAAGGCAGAGGAGAGGAGAGCAGTGGAAATCTATGGATGGGTCCTTGGGATGGAAGAGCCAGTGCTGCTAATGAAGCCCCCCCACAAGCTCTGGGGATAAAAGGGACGGGGCGGCGATGAATAGATGTGGCAGACAACTATTCATCTCTCTGCTGGATGGACTTGTTAGCCTGTAGTGAGATAGAAACATTTTTTCAGGGCCGCCGGTGCTCCTAATAAAGGATCCTTGAGTCAAGTTCAGAGGGTTTGTCGTGTTAGTGGAGCTGGGTCAGAACAGATTTCTTCCAAGTCCCAGGAAGAAACCTGAGATAAACATGAATCCAGTGCCAATGTTTCAATGCTCATGTTTGGTCAATGCCGATGTTTCAAACTTTAGAACACATGGACTTCAATTCCCGGAATTCAGAAGTCCACACATCTGAAAGTTGCTGAGGTTCAAAAGTATTGCTTGATACTAAACATCAGCTTGATTGCACCGGTAGGATTTTCAGCCTCCAAGCTCTCCCGCCTCAATTATCTACCCAGGCCAGGGAGTTAAATAATTCTCTTTTTGCTGCGCGGTTTCTGAAATCTGTGAGCTCGCTTGCAGTTCCTAAAAGCTCTCCTGTGCAGCGATGCGAAAACTGACAAGCTTTCGCTGCCTCCTTGCGAGTTGAACACACGCCAGTGTCTCTCCTTCTACTTTGCAAGCATCTCCCAAAGGTAATGCAAGCCATGGTTCCTCCAGCCTTCCCTCCAATGCCTGTGTAATTACCAGGAAAAAGACAGAACTCTCCGGCGTGACCCCCATCGCTTTGCTATATGAACTCCATCTCGGCACAAGATGAGGACGTCACATTTGCATTTCAGGGCAATTATTGCCCTTTGAAGCTGGGGAGGTCAAGGCAATGTGGAGCAAAATATTTGATGCAATCTTTCCCCGGCGTGCTCAATTCAGCCCGTCATCCAAGTGCTAAATTGCCTCCCTCCCATCTCTTGACAAGCAGCTGCGCAAGGCTTCATCCATTCCATTTCTGTTGATGCCTGGATGAGGAGGGGCTGGACTCTGAAGGTGTGGGTCAGTGGTGGGATTAAAAAAAAATTACTACCGGTTCTGTGGGCGTGGCTTGGTGGGCGTGGCAGGGGAAGGATACTGCAAAATCCCCCTTCCCTCCCCACACCCCACTAACCTGCTTTCCAGCTCTGGTCTCCTGTGCAGGGCAACCAAAGAAGACCCAGCCGATAAGCTTGGGACTCAATGGGAGGCAGAGAAGAGATGGGGTTGGCGGGGCCAGTCAGAGGTGGGTATTTGCCGATTCTCCAAACGACTCAAAATTTCCACTACCGGTTCTCCAGAACTGGTCAGAACCTGCTAAATGCCGCCTCTGGTGTGGATGATCGATCTCCAGAGGCCTTCGTGAAAAGATTGGACAGCCATTTGTCTAGAATGGCATAAGGATTATGAATGAAGGCAAATATACGTGTCCCGGGATAATGTTGCAGGTACCAATCTGGGTCGGTCACCCATGATCCGATATTGAATGTTCCGAGCTTTCAGATTCATGCTGGAGCCCATCCTCAAGGAATTTCTTTCTAGCAGGGTGTGTGCTTTGGGTTATTCTGTATTAGTATTTATATGGCACCTAACCCTAGGATTCTATTAATGGGTGGGTGGGTGGAGGGAGGAATGAATGAATGAATGAATGAATGAATGAATGAATGAATGAATGAATGAATGAATGAATGTCCTGGAGTTATGGGTGCTTCATCACTGGAGGTTTTCAAGAAAAGATTGCACAGCCATTTGTCCAGAATGGTATAAGGTCTCCTGTCTTGGGAAGAGGACTCGATTAGAAGACCTCCAAGGTACCTTCTAACCCTAGGATTCTATTAATGGGTGGGTGGGTGGGTGGATGGATGGTTAGTTGGGTGGAGGGATGGAGGGATGAATGAATGAATGAATGAATGAATGAATGAATGAATGAATGAATGAATGAATGAATGAATGAATCAGAGGTGGTATTCAGCAGGTTCTGACCAGTTCTGGAGAACCAGTAGCGGAAATTTTGAGTAGTTTGGAGAACCAACAAATACCACTTCTGACTGGCCCCGCCCTTATCTATTCTCTGCCTCCCAAGTCCCAGCTGATCAGGTGGCTCTTGCTTTATTGCCCTGCACAGGAGAACGGAGCTGAAAAGCAGGTTAGCGGGGTGGGGAGGGAATGGGATTTTGCAGTAACCTTCCCCTGCCACGCCCACCAAGCCATGCCCACAGAACCAGAAGTAAATTGTTTTGAATCCCACCACTGGAATGAATGAATGTCCCGAAGTTGTGGGTGCTCCATCACTGGAGATTTTCAAGAAAAGATTGGACAACTATTTGTCCAGAATGGGCAGGGTGTTGGATTGGAAGACGCCCAAGTCCTGTGATTCTATGATCCTTTTGGTTTCAGCACTAACATGTTCCCTTCCTCTTTGAAGTGCAGGAACTGTCTCTTGCTTTTCCCTAGTTGAAGCAAGTAAACTCTGTGATCTCCAAATTAATGAAGCATGAAGCAGCCGCACCAACTGTCGGGACAAAGCGATGAGAAGAAAAGATGTTCAGCATTAATCTGGACTGGCGACTCAGGTCACCTGGAAAGGAAGATTATACATTCGCTGTGGGATTAAGCAGCAGCTGCTGAATCGTAAAGGAAGGGCCCGATAAGCAAATATTAATTCTGGCTGTAATAATAGAGGGGAACAGATTACTGAAGGATAGAGCTGCTCGTTCGAACGACTCCCCTGTTACGAAAGTCCCGTTCAGCAGGGATTTTCAATATTCACTCCACTGAGAATGCTATAATTAAGTCTGCAAAGGTTTATTCTCGGTTTTCCCATGTTTCAGAAAAGATCTGCTGCATTGTCTTGCAGGAGAATGAACTAACACACACACACACAAACCACACAGAGAGAGAGAGAGAGAGAGACATACACACACAAGACCCACATGTGATCCAAGTAGAACAGGACCTCATCTCCTTTAAGGGGTATAGAAACCTTGAAAGTTTCTTGAAGGGCATCCTGTTCTCACCTGCTCTCTTAAAGGTAAAGGTTCCCCTTGCACAACTGTGGTAGTCGTTTCCGGCTCTTAGGGGGTGGTGCTCATCTCCGTCACAAAGCCGAAGAGCCAGTGCTGTCCGAAGATGTCTCCGTGGTCACATGTGGCCGGCAGGACTAAACGCCAAAGGCACACGGAACGCTGTTACCTTCCCACCAAAGGTGGTCCCTATTTTTCTACTTGCATTTTTTAATGTGCTTTCAAACTGCTAGATTGGCAGAAGCTGGGACAAGGAACGGGAGCTCACTCTGTTACGCGGAGCTAGGGATTCGAACCGCCGAGCTGCCAACCTTTCTGATCATCAAGCTCAGCGTCTTAGCCACTGAGCCACTGCGTCACCATCTCTTACTGTATAGCTAGTCAGAATGTAACAGAAAAACCTTGGGAGGGTCTTCTAGTCCAACTCCCCCCTCAAGCAGGAGACCCTAGACCATCTCAGACAAATAGCCATCCAATCTCTTCTTAAAAACTTCCAGTGCTGGAGCATTCACAACTTCCGGAGGCAAGGTGTTCCACTGGTTAATTGTTCTCACAGCTAGAAAATTTCTCCTTAGTTCTAGGTTGCTTCTCTCCTTGATCAGTTTCCATCTATTGCTTCTTGTCTTGCCTTCAGGTGCTTTGGAGAATAGCTTGACTTCCTCTTCTTTGGGGCAGCCCCTTAGATATTGGAAGACTGCTATCATGTCACCCCTAGAACTTCTTTTCATTAAACTAGACCAGGGGTCTTCAAACTTGGCAAGTTGAAGTCTTGTGGACTTCAACTCCCAGAATTCCTCTTCCGGTCATATTAGCCCAGGAATTCTGGGAGTTCAAGTCCACATGACTTAAACTTGCCAAGTTTGAAGGCCCTTGTGATAGATGATAGATAGATAGATAGATAGATAGATAGATAGATAGATAGATAGATAGATAGATAGATAGATAGATAGATAGATAAAGATAGATAGATAGATAGATAGATAGATAGATAGATAGATCGATAGATCAGATAGATAGATAAAGATAGATAGATAGATAGATAGATAGATAGATAGATAGATAGATAGATAGATAGATAGATAGATAGATACGGAGAGAGAATGAGAGAGAGAGATGATAGATTGATAGGTGATAGGTGGTAGATCAGGAGTCTTCAAACTTGACAGCTTTAAGACTTGTGGACTTCAACTCCCAGAATTCCTCTTCCAGTCATGTTAGCCCAGGAATTCTGGGAGGTCAAGTCCACAAGACTTAAACTTGCCAAGTTTGAAGACCCTTGAGCTAGACATACCCAATTCCTGCAACTGTTATCATGGGATAGGGGGCACTGAAAGCTCTCTGGTACCCTCCCTCTCTCTCTCTCTCTCTCTCTCCCTCCCCCTCTCTCTTTCTCTCTCTCTCTCTCTGGATCTTGGTAGGTCTGTAGTTGGGCTGTCTCAAGCCTGACATCTACTGGTCCAACCCTGAATTCTGCAGAAAAACAAAACAACGGATCTCAGGTAGCCCAGGAGACTTAGCGGGAAGAGGGGAAAAACAATATTCTTTCTCCCATTCCACAGTCAGGAAACCTCTGAAAGTCTTAGTTTAATGCAAATGAGAAGAATAGGAGGAAAAGAATCTACCCCGTCTGGCTCCTTATTGGACGGGTATCACTGCAAATGGCCCTGATTGGTGATCTTTGAAGAGTCCAATGGACTGATGATTAAATACGATGCTATTTCAACTTCTCTTTAAAAAAAAAAAGCCCACATAAGCCAACTTGGCAACAAAATCATCAGAGAGAGGAACGGCAGGAAAATGTTCGCAAGGCAATGCTGAAGAAGCCAAATAGCTCTGCTGATTTCCTGCTATTGGAAAAAGGTATTGATTGCCTATTTGATTGTGTCTGGTGGGTGGAAACATACGTTTAGAAAAGCTGTCTTGCTTGGGGCAAGAAAAAAATTCCTTGGGACCAATCTTGTGTTTACAGCAGCATGTATCTAATAGTATAAACAGAGGGATACAATCGAGGTCAAGGGAGGTACTAATACCACTCTATAAAGCTTTAGTAAGACCACACCTAGAGTCCTGCATCCAGTTTTGGTCACCACACTATAAAAAAGGATGTTGAGACTCTAGAAAAAGTACAGAGAAGAGCAACCAGGATGATGAGGGGACTGGAGGCTAAAACATACGATGAATGGTTGCAGGAACTGGGCCTGGCTAGTCTAGTAAAGAGAAGGACCAGGGGAGACATGATAGAAGTCTTCCAATATTTGAGGGGCTGCCACAGGGAGGAAGGGGTCAAGCTATTTTCTAAAGTGCTTGTAGGCCGGACAAGGAATAATGGATGGAAACTGAACAAGGAGAGATTCAACCTGGAAATAAGGAGAAACTTTCTGACAGTGAGAACAATCAACCCATGGAACAGAAGTTGCCCTTGGAAGTTGTGGGAGCGCCATCACTTGTGACCTTCAAGAAGAGATTGGACTGCCATCTGTCAGAAATGGTGTAGGGTCTCCCGCTTGGGCGGGGAGGGTTGGACTAGATGACCTACAAGGTCCCTTCCAACTCTGATTATCTGTTAAATCTGTCAATTGAGGCACTTCCTTGAGTAGCTCAGCCCCCACAGGCTTGGAAATTGTTTCTGTTAGGCTACAACAATCCCCGTCTCTCCCCACCTCAACTATGGGCAAGCACCCAAAAAGACCCAAGAAAGCAGATTCACAGACTGAACTAACCTGAAATTACCTTGGCTTTGTGATGGTAAAGAGGGCCCATAAATGATCAGCCACAGTTAATCAATCAGATCTTGATTTTACAGGCATGGACCAACATTACTACAGTTAAGTCATGGTGGTTAGTATCATTCATTGAATGGAGCAAAGGTTTGTTTCTTTTGGTCCTATCACTTGGTGCTGTAGGAGAAGAAGTGGCAGAACTCTGTGGGCAGAGTTAAAAGAGGGATCAGTCTGGAATCCCTACGTAGTCACAAATGACCTAAGTTCACCTCCCTTGAATGTTACAAACGTTAAACGAACAAGGCCGTTGTAAAGGCAGCCATTAAGAAAATCCATTGTCCTCAATGAGTGTTTTTTTTGCCAGAAACTGGAAGTAAACACAGGTTTCTGGCAGGAAAAAAAAAAACCTGTAACAAAATCATGGGACATAAATGCAGCCCAATTGATCACATGCATCCAAAATTGATTACATGGCTGTGGAGTTCCATCATAACTTTGAAGAGTCACCAGTCATAACTTGAGGGTTATTTGTATTGGTTTGTTGCTATGGAGCATATTTGGTCTAGCGGTTAAGGCACCAGGCTAGAAATCAAGAGATGATAAGTTCCAGTCCCACCTTAAGCAGGAGAGCCGGTTGGGGGGGGGGTGTCTTTGGACCAATCACTGGGAAACGGTGAGTTCTAGTCCTGCACTGAAAACCAACTGGGTGACCTTGTCCCAGTCATTCTCTCTCAACCAGTGGTGTATTAATCATTAAGCAGGCTAAGCATCAGAGGTGGTATTCAGCAGGTTCTGACCAGTTCTGGAGAACCAGTAGCGGAAATTTTGAGTAGTTCGGAATCCCACCTCTGACTGGCCCCGCCCCCATCTCTTCTCTGCCTCCCATTGAGTCCCAGCTGATTGGCTGGGTCTTCATTGGTTGCCCTGCACAGGAGAACGGAGCTGTAAAGCAGGTTAGTGGGGTGGGGAGGGAATGGGGATTTTGCAGCATCCTTCCCCTGCCACACCCACCAAGCCATGCCCACCAAGCCACACCCACAGAACCAGTAGTAAAAAAAATTGAATCCCACCACTGCTAAGCAAGTGCTTAGAGCACCAGGCCCAAAATGGGCACCACAAAAATGGTTATGTAGCCTAAACTTGCCTTCATTTGTATAGTATGGAGGGGGGCCCCAGTGCTTAGGGCACCAGTGAGCCTTCATCTGCCACTGGTCTCAACCCAACTCATAAGATTCTTGTTTTGGGGTGGGGGAATAGGAAGAGGATAGTATGGTGAATATGGTCAGCGTCTTGAGTTTATTTTTAGGCAGGACACAAATAAATGAGAAGCAACGTGGGGGATGGATCCCAAGGTCCTATGCAGCCGTCCCATAGCTTTTTCATGAGGCATGGGACTTGGGATAATAACTCACGAATGTGTGACAACTTTTGCTTCTGCCAAGCTCCCCCAATTTAATACTTAGCCTCCGTGCTGGGAGAACTGAAACCCAGCCCAGAGGGAATCTCCGGGCTGGAGAACGCTGGAATCGAAAATGCAAGACCCAAAATACAGATCATCTGTAAACGTCAGATTCCTGAGCTCCTACACACCTCTCTCTACTTTTGCACCTGCTAGCCAATTAATAGAAAACGACTGTAGTCAGAGGGAGGGCCAGCTAATAAAGTCCTATTAATTATTGAATTTAATTTAGTTCTCGAGAAGAAGCCTATCTGGGACGTTTGCTTCTGCTGGGTTGCAAATGCTGGTTCTACCCTCCTCCAGGAAAGGAAACCGTGTTTCCTTGCACACGGTTTGGCATTCCGAGAGCCTAATTCATCTTCATTCAGCGCTGAAGCTTATGAAATATTCAAGGCTGTTGCATGTTAACCATTTGTCTATAAATAAGTTATTTCCTTGACTCAGTAGGCTGTTTGTGCTGTCCAGCACATTTCAGAGAACTGTTTCCTTGTGAAAATGCTTCCTTGTTCCCCTTTACCTGTCACGAATATCTGCCGCCAGGGGTATTTTGGGATGGAAGGAGAAGGAGTGCGTCCCTTCGCAACAGCAACGTCCTGCAAAGGATTGATCCTCTGCTCAAAGGAGTGTGTGAAAGGATGAATCTGTTAGACCTTCAACAGATAACCCTCAAGCCCTCTACTCAAACAGGACAGTGGTGGGTGGTCTTTCTAAGCTTGGCTATGATCCAGAGTAACAGAATAAGAGAGTTGGAAGGGACCTTGGAGGTCTTCTAGTCCAGTGGCCCCCAACCTTTTTTGAGCCAGGGACCGGTTTCACGATTATTTATTCTTCCATGGACCGGTACCTGAGTAACACGAGACTCCACCGCCATCGGGACGGTTCTTCGTTCGAAGCTGGCCCCCCCTTCGACGAAACTAAGGCGCGAGCACCCAAACGCCGCTTTCCAACTGAAAACCTGGAAGCAACCAAAAACCCGGAAGTGCCGTCGAAACAAGATGGCGGTGCCCAAGCTTTGCGGCCCAGTAAAAAATGATCCACGGACCGGTACCGGTCCGGGAACCAGTGGTTGGGGACCCCTGTTCTAGTCCAACCCCTGCTCAAGCATAGGGGACCCTGGACCAAGGCCCGGGGCCCAGATCCAGCCCATGGGGTGCTTGGATCTGGCTTGCAAGGCTGCCCTTGAAATACCGAAGGACCGGCCCATAGGGACTCTGCCAATGAAAACGGAGCGCACGAGGGCTAGGCATGGCCCTCCAGAGCTCCATTTTCCCTGGCAGAGGGTTGCAGGAGGTTGTCGCAGCCAAAAACGGAGCTGGGGAGCCTGTTTTCACTGGCAGAGTGCTCAGGCCACCACAGGTGCCCCCCCCAACACAAGTGATGTCATGCTGACCAGGCCCATCTTGGCCACACCCACCCCAACCCCACGAGGTCAAACACAAACCTGATGTGGCCCTTGTCAGTATATTCCTGAACTGGAAGACAGCTTGGTAACAAGCTCAGCAATGAATAGGCCTAGCAACTAAATCAGCCAATGAGGATAGTTTGGAAACTGAAACTAAAAGTAGTCTAGGCGTGCCTCTGTATTAAGCTCTGCAACTCTGCAGCTATATTGAGCTCCGAGTCTGTCTATCGAAGATGAAACTAACTTGCTTCTTGCTTGCTGAAGGCTGGAGCTTTGCTCTGAACTTGCAACGTGTTTCTGTTTGAGTTTGCTCCACGTTGGAGAAAGTCTACAACTGGTTTGTAAAATCTACTTATGTTTATAAAGATGTTAAATGAAGCATCAGCCATCTGTGTTTATTTTTCTGGCGCTGAATTATCGCTGCAAAACTCTCAATAGCCCCCAGTGAAATTGAGTTTGACCCCCCCTGCCCTAGACTATTTCAGACAAACGGTTGTCCAATCTCTTCTTGAAAACTTCCAGTCATGGAGCACCCACAACTTCTGAAGAAAAGCCATTCCACCGGTTGGTTGTCCTCACTGTTAGGAAATTCCTCCATAATTCCAGATTGCTTCTCTCCTTGGTTAGTTTCCATCCGTTGCTTCTTGTCCTGCCTTCAGGTGCTTTGGAGACTAGCTTGACCCTTCTCTTCAATAGATTCAGGGACTGAGTGTCTGTGGAGATTTTCAGTCATCCAGGTCATAGTTGTCTTAAAGGTGTTTCTTCAAAAGGCCACTGGACTGTTTTTTTTTTCCTTGAGGAAGAAGAACAAAACATTTTTGTTTGTCATCCAAGAACCATCACAACGGATGATGTTTCTTGGACGAGAAACAAAATGTTTTTGTTCTTCTTCTTGAAGGGAAAAAACAGTCGAGTAGCTTTTTGAAGAAACACCTTTGAGACATTCAGGGACTGATGTAGGAAGGACCCCATTTCAAAACATTAGGACCATGATGGCGAACCTATGGCACGCATGCCACAGGTGGCACGCAGAGCCATTTGTGTGGGCACACGAGCCTCAGGTAAAGTTACCTCACTGCGCATGCACACGCCTCCCGGCTGATTTTCAGGCCTTTTTCAGCCTCCCAGAGGCTTGAGGGAAGCCTCTGCAGCCTTTGCAGGCCAAAAATAGGCCCGTTTTGTCACTTCCTGTGAAACGGGCCCATTTTTCGGCCTGCAAAGGCAGCAGAGGCTTCCCTGAAGCCTCTGGGAGGCCAAAAAAGGCCTCAAACAGGCCAAAAATCAGCTGGGAGGTGCAGTGCAGGTAAGGAGGAGGGGTGGCATTATGCATGCATGTGCATGGTGCATGGGGTGGCCGCGCGCATTGCCTTCTGGGCAGGGTGGGATTCAAATTTTTTAACAACTGGTTCTGTGGGCGTGGATTAGGTGGTGGGCATGGCTTGGTGGTCATGTGACTGGCTGGGTGTGGCCAACTCAACATCACTCACATGGAGGCACTCATCTCCTCGCCTGCCCTCTCATGACTGTGGGGATGCTGCAACAGTCGTAAGTGTGACAAATGGTCATAAGTCACTTTTTTCAGCGCCATTGTAACTTTGAATGATCACTCCACACAAGCAAAGTACCAGCAAAGGAGGGGAAAAAAACTCCAGAGAAGTTCCTGAGACAGGAAGTCTAGTCTTGCCAAGTATGTAATAAGGGTTAACGGAGAGGCAGTGTCTGTAAGCAACACCAGAATGTTTCCTTCCTGCCTTCCTTACAGGATTAGGCCAGTAATTTCTTCTAACAACCGGTTCTCCGAACTGCTTAGAATGTTAACAACCGGTTCTAGCGAATAAGTGCGAACCTGTAGAATCCCACCCCTGCTTCTGGGTGTTGGCACGCAAGCACACATGTGCAAGCACGCGCACAATTTTTGGCACAGGAGCCCAAAAAGGTTAGCCATCACTGCATTAGGACCTGTGGACTGAGGAATGGGGAAGACATCCCATTGAAAGGTAATTGAGATGTTTGCTTTGAACCTTAGATGAACGGTGTCCTCCTTCAAGTTCTTCTTTTTTTTTACTCCTGATCCTTAGCAATCTTGAGGAAAGGACTCCAGGGGTGCTTCTATTCTCGTCTTTTTGGAGTCTAGCAACTACAGGGTTTGTCAAACAGAGTCACGTTGCAGACTGGCTAGTAATTGGCACCTCTGGAGCAAACCTGCTTGAGGCCTGTTGCAGCTAATAAATCATGCGGTGCCTGGGGAAAAAGCTCTCCTGTTGAGTGGTCCGCAGCTCCCAGCAAGGAGCAGGACCTTTCCCTCTACGAAAAAGGTCACTGCTAAAAAGTTTCCATCACAAGTCTCCCAGAAACAGCAGCATCCAACAGGCCGAGCACTTGGAAACACGTAAGATATCTAGAGTCAGTTAGGAGTCATCGAGCCGGCTCGTAATTCCTCAGTGAAAGAAGTATTTCTCGAGACTGAACTAATAATGACAAGGTGGTTTGGAAGGAAAATTCTCAGTGCAAAAGGTGTTGCTGGTAGAAACCTCAGATTTTTTTAAAAAAAACTGATCGTAACAGCACACAGGTCAGGTACTACTCCATTCCCTGTGTCTAACGAGAATTCAGCAAGGGAAGGTGGCTGGTGGCCTGTCAGATCATAAATCCCTTTGGAATTGTTTTTTACTGAGATTTTGGGGCAGCTCAGATGCAAAGTTGGTGTTTGTCTACTGTGTCAGGAAGATTACTGGCTGCTGTGATTACCGGCCTCTTACTGCAATTTGTATGCAGAAAGAATTACAAGTACAGGACATGAGGGGTGGGTAGCAATTGGAACTTCGATCTTATATATGTTGATGTCAACAAGACTATTGTATGCACAAATAGGGAAGGACATTTTAATTCCCACTACGGACGAAGCTGATAGAGATGGCAGAGATGGCTAAATTGACCGTTTTGATCTATAAGTACCATATTGTTCGGACTATAAGACGCTCTGCAGTATAAGACACGCCCAGGAAAATAGAATAGAATAGAAAATAGAATAGAATAGAATAGAATAGAATAGAATAGAATAGAATAGAATAGAATAGAATAGAATAGAATAGAATAGAATTCTTTATTGAACAAGTGTGATTAGACACACAAACAATTTGTCTTGGTGTAAATGCTCTCAGTATACATAAAATAAAATAAAAATACATTTGTCAAGAGTCAAGAATCATCAGGTAAAACACTTAATCATAGTCATAGGGTACAATAAGCAATCAAATCATACTAGGAAAGTCAGTATAAATCGTAAGGATACAAGCGACAAAGTTACAGTCATACAGTCACAAGTGGGAGGGGAGGAGTGATCAGGAGTGATGAGAAGATTAATAGTAATAGTAGTGCAGACTTTGTAAATAGTTGGACAGTGTTGAGGGAATTATTTGTTTAGCAGAATTATGGCGTTGGGGAAAAAACTGTCCTTGTGTCTAGTTGTTCTGGTGTGCAGTGCTCTGTAGTGTCGTTTTGAGGGAAGGAGTTGAAACAGTTTATGTCCGGGATGTGAGGGGTCTGTAAATATTTTCACAGCCCTCTTTTTGACTCATGAAACAAGAAGAAAAAGGTCTGCCTCTGCCTCCAGTATTCATCTGGCGCGTTTGCCACTGCCACTGCTGCCCATTCACTGCTGCCCAGTCACCACCGCCGCCACCCATTCTAGAACTGCTGATCAACACCACACCAACCCCCCTCCCTCCCGGTGCCACCATATTCAATGTATATGGTGCACAGACAAAAATATTGGGCTACCCGTCATCCTTAGGACTCCGTTTGGGACCGGAAAACTTGTCGTCGAGCCATGTCATTGTTAAGCAAGACACAATCGTGATTTGTACCCTTCCAGGCCGACTTTGCTTGTCAGAAGTTGGCTGGGTGAAGTCACAAATGAAGAACATGTTCACTGCAAGATGCTGCAACCATCATAAATGTGTAACAGTTGCCGTGTGCCCAAATCAACAATCTTGAGATTGCAAGGAAACAGTGATGGACAGAAGTACGAGGACGGATTGCGAATCTTTTTTTTCCCAGCCCCATTGTAATTTTGAATGGTCGCTAAAGAAATAAACTGAGAACTGCCTGTTTCATCTTTACTCTGTCATTTACCTTCCTTTTAAGCTTTACAAGTCCGATGTACGTGAAGCAGCCAATCTTGTCTCCGCCATAAAGCGCAATGGTCCTTTACAGACATTGTGAAGCTGCCACACTTCCCTTCGTTCGACATGACCTGAGGCCTCTTGAGCTGCAGCTTGGAAACATCTGGAGGGATGCAAGGTTCCTCAACCATGTTCCCCTGAAAATCACTCAAAGCATTACAAGATCAATAAACTGGCGTGGCCTCCCACAGCTGGTATCAATCAAGCAGGGATAAGCTTTCTGGATGAATGGCTCCTGGACTACTTCTCCGGTGTCTTGACATTTCGCTAGCAACCGTAGCTGGCCTCTTCATTCTGCCTCTGAAGATACCGGCTACAGCTGCCGACCAAACACCACAACACCAGAAAACCAAAACCCTGGCCATTCAGTTTAGAAGCTCCTCGCTGCTTGTCCCAAAGGTGTTTTTCTTCAGTTCTGAAGAAGGCTTTTTTGGGTGAGAAGCCAAACGTCATAGAACATCAACAGAGTGGGAAGGGACCTTGGAGGTCTTCTAGTCCAGTCCCTGCTCAGGCAGGAAACTCTATTTCAGGCCAGTGTTGTCCAATCTCTTAAAACCTCCATCCACAACTTCTGGAGGCAAGTGGTTCCGCTAGTTAATTGTTCAAACTGTCAGGACATTTCTCCTTAGTTCTAGTTGCTTCTCTCCTTGATTAGTTTCCATTTCTTGTTTCTTGTCTTGCCTTCTGGGTCTTTAGAAAATAAATTGGCCTCCTCTTCTTAGATTTTGGAACACTGCTATCGTGTCACCTCTCGTCCTTCTTTTCATTAAGCTAGCTAGACATACCCGATGCTAATGAGGATACTTTGCCTTGACAGGGCCAGAAACCAACCAGCAGGTTCAAACTGCCTGATTAAAAACCCCATTGCTCTTCTTCTGGAAGAGTCAAACAGCTCAGATGCCTCCTTCTCCTCAGTCCATCTGGAGCGGCATCTGGATAAGCCAGAAGCCTTCTCGGCAGGGGCGGCTCAAGTAGACAAGAAAAAAAAGGCAGGAGGACCCATCGTTTCGGGCCAGCACAATCCCTTCCTTGCCTCCATCCAAAGAACCAGATTGAACTGAAGACGGATCTCGCCCACCAGCCTGGCACGCTTCCATTTTCCACCACTGCCTGTCGCGGGAAATGTGTGAGACTGAAATGGGGGAGGGGGGTTGTTTTCCTTATTGCTCTCACAGTGTATTCTCCACTGCATTAACCTGATAAAGTGGAGGAGCCGAAGAGATAAAATGTGGCAGGATCTAAATAGCTTTGTTCTGCTACTTGGTGTGCTTATTAGAGCAGGGTATAGATTTCTCCCCGTCACACAGGGTATGTCTCTTTCCAGTGACTTTTGCTAACTCTTGATGACTCTGTAGTCTCCTCTTTTATTGCCCCAAAGTTTAGGCGAACATGACTTGCGAGAGTAACGAGGCAGCCAGCCTGTTCTGCATCTGAGATCAAACCAGGCGACGATCAGGATTCAGGGCAGTTTAAAGCCACCCGTTTATTTGGCTAGTCTAGGGAAGAGAAGGACCAGCGGAGACAGGAGAGCAGTCTTCCAATATTTGAGGGGCTGCTACAGAGAGGAGGAAGGGGTCAAGCTATTTTCCAAAGCAACAGTAGGCCAGACAAGGAATAATGGATGGAAAATGAACAAGGAGAAATTTAACCTGGAAATAAGGAGAAACTTTCTGACAGGGAGGACAATAAACCAAAGGAACAGAAGTTGCCCTCGGAGGTTGTTGGAGCATCATCACTTGAGACTTTCAAGAAGAGATTGGACTGCCATTTGTCAGAAATAGTGTAGGGTCTCCTGCTTGGGTGGTGGGGGTTGGTCTAGATGACCTACAAGTTTCCTTCCAACTCTGATTATCTGAATCTGAATCTGGAAATTTTTAAAAACAGGATTTGGCTTCTGAGTCAGCAGCCTCTGGGATGTGGAAGGTAGATCCCCAAAGCTCTCGGGCTAAAATTCACTTCCCAGTTTTGGAACCTGGAGGTCACAGTTCCCGTCCCATCCTAAGGATAATCCTTGTTGATTATCTTGTCTAGCCATGTCTGCCTAGATGTTTGTTTCTATGCCTCCACTGATTGTCCCAGGTAGAGGATGCCATCTCCCAAATTCACCTGGAAAGATTTCGGGAATTGTAAGAGACAGAACTGGAGGGCAGCGTTAGAGTCATCAGCCTAGAATCGTTACATGCTCACCAACCATCTGAGTCCAACACTTCTTGAATTCCGCAGACCCATATCTGGAGTCAATTCAATCTTGAACTTCAGTTGACTAGATTCTGACATATAGGCTTAATCAATATTCTGAACTGCAACTTAACTTATCCTTTGCACCCGACCGGACTCTGGATTTACTTTTGAAGAGACTGAACCCAAGGGAAGGTGCTGCACCACATGGTTAGTCAGATCCACTCTCTCTCTCTCCTGGAAGAAGGCCACTCAGCGGCAGCTTGTCTGAACTGTCCATGGAGAACCGGTAGCGGAAATTTCGAGTAGTTCAGAGAGCCGGCAAAGACAGCTTCTGCCTGGCCCTGCCCCCACCTATTCTCTGCCTCCCATTGAGTCCCAGCTAGGTCTTCTTTTGTTGCCCTGCACAGGAGAACGGAGCTGGAAAGCAGGTTAGTGGGGTGGGGAGGGAAGGGGGATTTTGCAGTAACCTTCCCCCAGGAGTGGGGAGGGAAGGAAGATTTTGCAGTATCCTTCCCATGCTACACCCACCAAGCCACACCCACAGAACCAATATTAAAAAAAGTTTGAATCCCGCCACTGAGAAGAAGCGTGAAAAGAAATTGTGCATTTTTCAATAAAGAGACAACAGCTTGACCTTCAGAAGGTTGTCCCTATAGACCCTCCCACTGGTGGAACAAATCCTCTTTTCCCCCAAGAAACAATCAGTCTGCCCTCTGGTTTTCCACGCCGAATTATTTGACTTCTTTTGCCCCCGTGAAAAGGCCATTAAACACCGCTCCGAGGTATTGTTATTCTTATTGCCATCCATATGGAATCTCAGTGCCTTTTTTTTTTTTTTCCTCCTCTTACAAGGCTGGCATGAAAACAAGGAAGTTTTTTTTAAAAAAAACAAAAACAAAACAGAAGCAATGTTAATTATAAGCTTCATTAGAAGCAGAAGGTGTGGGGAAGGGTGGCTGGATTAGGGAGACGTGGGGGAGGGAGGAAGTCCGTTTTAATTGCTAAATGGGATGGAAAAGGATGCGAAATTGCCAGCCGGGCGGAAAGAAAGATGATGTGTGTCGCCAGATTTTGAAAATACCAGCCGAGCAAGGAGGGAACGAGAGGGCGGGGAGGAGGAGGGGGAGGGAAGGGCCCGTTTGGGAGATTGCCCAGAAGACAGGAACCACTTCATTAAATCCTGGTCTCTTTCCACTTCCACGTCTTCAAATGTCGGGAGGTTGGTTCCCACCCAGACGGCACCTGCGCTCAGAAAATGGGGGAAAAAGTGCCCAAGGAGAGCCACGAAGAAGATCAGACAGTTGGAAGGTAACAGACACTGCAAATGGAGCTGAGTTGGGTGTCCTGGAGTGAGGAGGAGTGCCGGAGGAGTAATACCTCCTTTAAAAAAAAACCTTGGTCCAGGTGGCCTGGCTGGTAGCACCTCGTAAGCACCTTTCCAGGTTACAGGAGAAGATGGTCAACAGTTTTGAAGGCGGAAGAGGGATTTATGCCCCAATGGCAGATAAAACAGTAGAACCATCTTCTAGGACCCTGGTGGTGAACCTATGGCACACGTACCAGAGGTGGCATGCAGAGCCATTTGTGTGGGCCTGCGAGACCCAGGCAAACTTACCTCACTGTGCATGTGTAGGACTCCCAGTTGATTTTCAGGCCTTTTTCGGCCTCCCAGAGGCTTGAGGGAAGCCTCTGCAGCCTTTGCGGGCCAAAAAGTAGGCCCGTTTCATCACTTCCTGTGGAACGGGCCCATTTTTCGGCCTGCAAAGGCTGCAGAGGCTTCCCTCAAGCCTCTGGGAGGCCGAAAAAGGCTTCCAACAGGCTGAAAATCAGTGCAGGTAAGGGGATGACGGGAAGGATCACACATGCATGCGCGCAGGACGTGGGGGGCTGCGCACATTGCCTTCTGAGTGCTGGCACGCGAACGCACGCATATGAGTGCGCACGCAATTTTTGGCCCAGGAGCCCAAAAAGTTTAGCCACCACCGTTCTAGGAGAAGGGAAACTCTGATTTCAAACCTCCACTGCCTTGTGGCTGTGTTTATTATTAGAAAAGACTTCAGGAGTCAACCTCGAGGCAAAATCGGGAGCCAGAGTCCCAGAAGCAGTTCGTGACTGTGTTCTGGTAACTCCTGCGACGCAGCTGGCACTCATCGTATCGGCTCTGCCGTTCCATGAGACTCAGGGGTGGGATTCAAAATTTTTAACAACCGGTTCTGTGGGCGTGGCTTAGGTGGTGGGCGTGGCTTGGTGGTCATGTGACTGGGTGGACATGGCTTGGTGGTCATGTGACTGGCTGGGCGTGGCCCACTCAACATCACTCACATCGAGGCACGCATCTCCTCGCCTGGCCTCTCATGACTGTGAGGATGCTGCAATAGTCGTAAGTGTGAAAAATGGTCATAAGTCACTTTTTTCAGTGCCATTGTAACTTTGAATGGTCACTCCACACAAGCAAAGTACCAGCAAAGGAGGGGGGAAAAAAACTCCAGAGAAGTTCCTGAGACAGGAAGTCTAGTCTTTCCAAGAATGTAATAAGGGTCAACGGAGAGGCAGTTTCTGTAAGCAACACCAGAATGTTTCCTTCCTGCCTTCCTTACAGGATTAGGCCAGTAATTTCTTCTAACAACCGGTTCTCCGAACTGCTTAGAATGTTAACAACCGGTTCTAGCGAATAGGTGTGAACTGGTAGAATCCCACCTGTGATTAGACTCTTTCAGTGATGTGGAGAGGAGGGATCTGCTGCTTGGGTAGCAGTTTATCCTCCACATTAAATTACCCAGGCCTGATGCTCTGGAGAAGGCACTCCAGCTTTGCATACAGCACGGAAACAACACAGGAAGTGGCAGTGACCGGTTTCATAGCATGATACCATCGTCTCTCTGGAGACTGAAGGATGCCCATTCAATTCAAGAGGATTAAAGGCCTGGAGACAAAAACGTATGAAAGACGGTTGCAGGATTTGGGTTTGGCTAGTCTGGAAAAAAGAAGGACCAGGGGTGTGTGTGGAACATGATAGTAGTATTCCAGTATTTGACGCCCTGCCACAAAGAAGAGGGGGGTTAAATTATTCTCCAGAGCACCAGAAGGCAGGACAAGAAGCAACGGATGGAAACTAACCAAGGAGAGAAGCAATCTGGAACGAAGGAGAAATTTTCTGACAGTGAGGACAATTAATTGGTGGAACCACTTGCCTCCAGAAGTTGTAAACGCTCCAACACTGGAGGTTTTTAAGAAGAGAATGGACAGCCATTTGTCTGAAGTAGTCTAGGGTCTCCTGCTTGAGCAGGGGGCTGGACTAGATGACCTCCAAGGTCCCTTCCTGCTCTATTCTGGTTAATAGAAGTTACCAAATAATCAGAGGTTCACAAATAGGTTGGATTGCTCTCACATTATCTATCAACTCCTCTCTTTTCTCCTCTCCTCTCATTGAGGACTACCTGTACAGTCGTAAATTGAGGACTCCCTGGAATTTCTCCTTTTTATTCTCTCCTTTCTCCTGTTGTTGTTGGTTGTTTTTTTTTCCCCTGATCCACTTCTGAACATCACTCTGTCTTCCATGACTGGCTTCATTTCCTGATCTTAAAAAGTCCCAGTGGAGGAGAGCAAGCGGGCACTGTCCAAATCACCAGAGCCAAAGGAACACAGCGCGCCATGCCAGGGCCGGCAGAGAAGCTCCCTTTTCGGCAAGCTATACCGGTTTCTCCCCAATGGAGGGCAGCCTCGCTGAAGCATGCTGGAGAGATTGGAAACAAAACAGCATCGTTTGTCAAGCCAAAACTGAGAGAGAGAGAGGGACAGAGGGAGGAGAGGGGAGGGGAGGGGGGAGAGAGAGAGAGAGAGACAGAGACAGAGACAGAGAGAGACAGAGAGAGACAGAAAGAAAAAAAGAAAGAAAGAAAGAAAGAAAGAAAGAAAGAAAGAAAGAAAGAAAGAAAGAAAGAAAGAAAGAAAGAAAGAAAGAAAGAAAGAAAGAACAAGGAGAGAGATGAAAGAAAGAAAGAAAGAAAGAAAGAAAGAAAGAAAGAAAGAAAGAAAGAAAGAAAGAGAAAGAAAGAAAGAAGAAAGAAAGAAAGGAGAGAAAGAGAAAGAAAGAAAGAAAGAAGAGAAAGGAGAGAAAGAGAAAGAGAGAAAGAAGAAAGAAAGAAAGAAAGAAAGAAAAAGGAGAGAGAGAGAGAGAAAGAAAGAAAGAAAGAAAGGAAAGAAAGAAAGAAAGAAAGAAAGAAAGAAAGAAAGAAAGAAAGAAAGAAAGAAAGAAAGAAAGAAAGAAAGAAAGAAAGAAAGAAGAGAAAGAGAAAGAAAGAAAGAAAGAAAGAAAGAAAGAAAGAAAGAAAGAAAGAAAGAAAGAAAGAAAGAAAGAAAGAAAGAAAGAGAAATAAAAAATAAAGTGAGACCCAACCGTTGCCTCGATGGTCTGAGAATCCCAGCAGCCATTCCCAACAGCCAAGCTGGGTGTTTTTAAAGTTGTGAGGCTCCATAAGATGAGTTCAGCTTCCCGTTGGCAGAGCCAAGAGTTTCTAGGGAGACGTAGAGATAACGTGTGTTTTGTTCAGCTGACCCACAACTGAGAGTGAAAACACACTGCTTTGGGTGAGACTTTTTTTTTTCTCCCTTGGATGGATTTTGTCCACCTCGGCTGGCTGTTGGACCGGCAACCTAGCCATAAAGGTAGCGCTTGACTTACAATTCATATTTTAGCAATTGTTTGAAGTGACAACAGGGCTGGAAAAAAAAAAACGTGACTTACAACTGGGCCTCATACTTATCTCCGTCATAGCATCTCCATGGGCCATGTGATCAAAATTGGGGTGTTTGGCCACTGGCGTGTGTTTATAACAATTGCAGCTCTTTAACAATCTCCTTTGAAACATCCTGTCTCAGTAAAATCCTTTGTGTATTGATAAATCCCAAATTGGCAGGATATAATGTCGGCCTTCCAAACCCCACATTGACGAACTTTCAAATGAAAAAAAAATCAATAGCTGGACAAGCCAATCTATGAATAAATATCCTGCAGAGTTTTAAAATTCAAAATAAGAAGGTTGCCTTTTCAGCTCATTGAGTAATGGTTGATAGGCAACCTGAGAGCAATCCAACCTATTTGTTAACCTCTGATTATTTGGTAACTTCAGTTAATTGGAATAAAGCTGGAAGGGACCTTGGAGGTCTTCTAGTCCAACCCTGCTCCAGCAGGAGAGACCCTATACAATTAGAGACAAGGAGCTGTCCAGTCTCTTCTTAAAAACCTCCAGTGATAGAGCACGCACAACTTCTGGTGGTGAGCTGTTCCACTGGTTAATTGTCCTCACTGATGGGAGGTTTCTCCCTAATTCCAGGTTGCTTCTCTCCTTGATTAGTTTCCATCCATTGTTTCTTCTTTTGCCTTCTGGTACTTTGGAAAATAAGTTGACCCCCTCTTCCTTAGGGCAACCCCTTAAATACTAGAAGACTGCTATCATGTCACCCCTTAGTCCTTCTATTCTCTAGACTAGCCATACCCAGTTCCTGCAATCATTCTTCATAGAAAAACTCTGTTTTTTTTTTGAAAGAAAAACTCTGGTGTTGTTGTTTTTTTTCTCAAATAAAACCCTTCTGTTTTTCTTTTAAAAAAAAAACACTGGCATAGAGAAGTAATATCAAAAGATTGTAAAATGCCCAATGCTTCCGTCTTACATGTTAATATTTGAGAATAAAGTCAGTTAAATTCAATAAAGTCAATACATTTCTGGGCAGATACATGTATGATTGTAATATTAACTTCCCTACGTTTTCCTTTAATGATGCCGTAGAAAAGACTTTTTTGTCTAATATTTCAGTGCCATCTTACATACTTTTCACGAGGGTATGCCATTCTGTGGCTTTATTTAAAGACTTCAAAGGAAAACACAATTTAAAGTAAGGAAAGGTGGAATTGAAGTGGTGAAGCGGGCCTTTTCTCGAGATAATTCTCCGTGAAATTGTTCGAGGCGACCATGTCTGGAGAATTAACTCCATCGGGAAGAAGTGGAGAAAATTCATGTTTGATTTCCTTTTAATCTTTTCTTCTATTTTTTTTTTTTTAAGGGCCAGGTCAGAGAGGGGGTGAAATCTTTTGATTATGGAAAGGGCTTTAGAAGGACAAATAGGTAATTGGTTATTCTCTAAGATCAGAGTAAACAGGTGGCAAAGAAATACTTCTTTGAACTTCAACCATTTTGGATGGAGCCTAGGAGTAAAAGCCAAATTATCTTCATTTCATGCCATTTTTCTTTCATGTATTTATTTTTAAAACTGGGGAGTTTCATTGCCGCCATTAGCTAATTCCAGTCAAACATCCTGATAATCTCCTGCAAATTACTTCAAGTTTTACCTCCAGGTGATTTACCTATTTTTTGAAGTCAAACCTTTTTGGAAAAGTTTGTCTTCTTACAAAGAAAACTTACCTTTTGGGACCCTTTCATCTTTACCAATGCATCTTCTCTGGATATCATTTTCAATTCGTGGAACGCACACCTTGGTGCCTGTAGGATAATTGTATATGTTGCTTTGAAGCAGGCAATTTTAATCATGCATCTTAGGGGAAGGGAAATTGAAGTTTTACCTCCCTGTATGATTCATATCTGTCATGGAGAGGCCATGGATAGTTATCAACTCTCTCTTTTTTCTTTTTAAGAAAAAGCTACATTCCTGTTCAAAAGTTCCCTTGGGTCTCATTTGATTTCATAGCAAGTCAAATTTCTTTAAATTATGACTGCTCTCTCTCTGTCTCTCTCTCTCTCACACACACACACACACACATCTCCCATGCCTCATTGAATTTAATCATAGCCAGGGAACTTCATCTATTTTTAGCTTTTATCTGCCTTTGATTCCTCTGATCAAAAACAGCATTAAGGTATTTAATTACATTCTGCTTTAAAGTCCAAACACCACCTTCGTTGGCACTTTGCGGGTAAACTCCATCATTATTCCATCCTCTGCCTAGCCAATTTGATAAGATCATCATCTCCAACGTCTTTCAAGGCTAGGATACTGTAAGTAAGTAAATATGCCATTTTTTTTTAATACAGTTACTTGCCAAGATATCAAATCCCTTCTGATGTAGAAGAGCGGGAAAAACCCCGACAATTATTTTGATTTATTTGAAGTTGTTATTGAAAACAGCAAGGCAGTTTAATCCTACCTTTTTTTTTTAACCTGCTGGTAAACACCTGGAAAGGTGTCCCTGGGGTTTTGGAACTGCTCTTCTTGAAGAAGAGCCGGCATTGTCATAGCCAGCCAGATGTTCAGACTGGATCCATCTTATCGAATCGTTCCCAAGGATCTAGATAGATAGGCAGATGTTGTTGCTTGACTGTGTTAAAAGTATTAAAAGTACCGTCGCAGGATATAAGCTTTTCCCAAGTAAAGCTTTCTTTTGCAATTGACCGATGGGCATTTTGTCAATGCCGATAATGTTCAAGGAATGATTGTTCTTTGAAAGAAGAACTTTTAGTCCTCCAAATGATTGTAAAAAGCAAGATCGCTCACATATGCTAAACAAATAATTCCCTCAACACTGTTCAACTATTACAAAGTCTGCATTACTATTACTATTAATCTTCTCATCACTCCTTATCGCCCATCCCCTCCCACTTGTGACTGTATGACTGTACCTTTGTCACTTGTACCCTTATGATTTATATTGACTGTTTCCTAGTATGATTTGATTGCTTATTGTACCCTATGACTATGATTAAATATTGTACCTGATGATTTTTGATGAATGCATCTTTTCTTTTATGTACACTGAGAGCATTTGCACCAAGACAAATTCCTTGTGTGTCCAATCACACTTGGCCAATAAAAGAATTCTATAAAACTTGAAGCTGGTTTTGATTTGAGCTTATTCACTGGGGCTTGGCTATTTGCTTATTTTATTTTCTGTGTGTGTGTGTGTATATATAAACAATTATCTGCATGTGTCAGCGTATCCGAAGCAGATGGGCCACCCTTGATAATCGCTGTTAAATTTTCCTCCCTTCCAACATGGTTAAAGAAATGCTTAGAATGAGATATTGCCGAAACGCGTAAAATGAGAAATAGCAAGTCACAGCAAACAGACCGATCATGCAGAAAGAGAAATTGGCTGGTTTTATTGTTTATTGAAAGCCATATTATAATCATATTCTCCTAGATAGATATTTATGCCTGTAATTTTTTTACACTGTGCTCATTTATAACAGAAACAAGATGGGGAGAAGAAGCGGATAATAATAGGGGATAATATCCCATAATAAAGGCAAGATAAAAATATAATAAAGGAGCAGGTGATCTTAAACAATCGCACAATAAACAGGCATTGCTTCGTGGAGCTGATAAACACTTGATTCCCGAATTTGAGACAGAAATACTTTGACCTGTGCCCGGGGCCTTCTGTGGCCAACCAAAAATACAAATCATCAAATACAGGTACATCTCGACTTACAACCCCAATTGAGCCCAAAATTTCTGTTGTTAAGTGAGACGTTGGTTAAGTGAGTTTTGTTCCGTTTTATGACCTTTCTAAGCCAGACATTTCCCTTGACTTTGCTGGTCAAAAGGTTGCAAAAGATGATCACATGACCTTGGGACACAGCAAACGGTCGTAAAACGAGCCACTCGCCAAGATGTTGATCGCCTGATCATGGGGATGCGACAAAAGTTGTAACTGTGGAAAAAAATGGTCCTGTCACTTTTTCCAGGGCCATTGCAACTTTGAATGGTCACTAAACGAACTGCTGTAAATCAATGACTATCTGTAATTTAGGCAATGCAAAAAGCATTTATTAAAGGAGGGGTTAAATCTTTTGACAGGGTACAGAAACAATTGACACATACAACATAGAGTAGAGTAGAGTAGAGTAGAGTAGAGTAGAGTAGAATAGAATAGAATAGAATAGAATAGAATAGAATAGAATAGAATAGAATAGAATAGAATAGAATAGAATAAGAATAAAATAAGAATAAGAATAGATTAAGAACTAGAACTACAATAGAACAGAATAGAATAGAAGAATAAGAATAAGAATAGAATAGAATAGAATAGAATAGAATAGAATAGAATAGAATAGAATAGAATAGAATAGAATAGAATAGAATAGAATAGAAGAATAAGAATCAAATAAGGAATAAGCATAGAATAAGGTATTAGAATAAGGTATTAGAATAGAATAGAATAGAATAGAATAGAATAGAATAGAATAGAATAGAATAGAATAGAATAGAATAGAATAAGAATCAAATAAGGAATAAGCATAGAATAAGGTATTAGAATAGAATAGTATAGATAGAATAGAATAGAATAGAATAGAATAGAATAGAATAGAATAGAATAGAATAGGAATAGAATAGGAATAGAATAGAATAGAATGGAAGAATAAGAATAGAATAAGGAATAAGAATAGTCGAATAGAATAGAATAGAATAGAATAGAATAATAGAATAGAATAGAATAGAATAGAATAGAATAGAATAGAATAGAATAGAATAGAATAGAATAGAATAGAATAGAATTCTTTATAGGCTAAGTACATTTGGTATATTTGGTATGTCAGGAAGCAAGTAATCCAACGATCAAAGACATCGATTACACATGTAACGTGAATAATAAAAAAAATAGATTCTAGATAACATTCCGCATACAGCAGTTTTATGGGTGACATTACTCTTTCCCAGCTGGGTTTATTCTTAAAATGTTTTTAAAAAAACAAAACCTCAAAACTTGCAAGTGTCTCCAAGGTCTTTAATTTAGGGGACACTCTCTATTGTTTAGGGCTAAAAAGATAGCGAAAGAAATGGCCTTGACCAAGAAAAAGGGGGAAGGGCAACCTTGTTTTCCTGAAGACGGCCATCTTAAAAGTGCTAATATCATTTTTCACGAGGCAAATAATAATAATGATGTCTAAAACTCCAGGTTACGTGGAGAACCCACCGGCTGTTTGTCTCATAAAGGACAATGGCAGACATCATAAAAGGAACATTTGAAACCCTTGAAAGAGTTTTTGCCTTAATTAACTCATTGTAAAATAGGCTGGGAAATTCTTAAAATTTCCAAGAGGAGGGGCATGAAAGATACTTTAGGTATCTTTCAAAATATCTAAAAAGATATCTTTTTCAAGATTAAACATAAAATAAAAATAAGGCTGAGAAGTTATTTAAATTTCCAAGAGGACAAGCATTAAAGGTACCTTAGATATCTTTAAAGATATTTAAAAAGATATCTTTTAAAGATGAAACATAAAATAAAAAAGAGGCTGGAAATTCTTAAAAATTTCCAAGAGGAAATGCATTAAAAAGTACTTTAGATATGAAATATTTAGATATGAAATATTTATTGCATTGTTCTTGCTTTCTGAATATTTTGCATAGCTGGGTGAGACTTGTTCAGGGGTCCTGTTTGATAAGCCCCACTAGGAAAGACCAAGAAACGTGGACCAATGGCCAGAAGAGGGTTGCCAAGGCAATCGAAGGAGAATTCTAGAGTCTTGGTCTTCCAACTGCCATCCTTTCCCTTCTGGGGGACTGCCTGCTTTATACCCTGCAGCCCTTGAGTGGAGGAAGAACAAAATTAAGGCAGGGACAAAGGAGGAGGGAGAAGAGAGGGAAGAGAAACTGACCAAGAAGAAGGAGGCAGTCATCCTGGCTTGGACCACGTGTTACGGAGGCATGGTGAAGAGGCGGTACTTGTGGTGGAGTTTGCTATGGCAACTTAGGATGAAGTTGCCGCTGCCCCTGTGGGGCCGCAAAATGCACCAAAGCATGGCCCTGGGTTCAAATGAGGAAGCCATGAGAAGGAACGGTCAAGTTGGAGTGTCCCATCTCCAAAAACATCTGTAGGTCAGTCCCCAAGGGGGGGGGTGTCAATGAAGGAGACCCTCAAAAGTTGATGTCAACCTTCTCAGGTAGACCAGGCAGGAAACAAGACCATAGGAGCTCCTTCTATTTATCTGGGTCGGTCCCGGGGGGACCAGAAGTTCTGCCTTCCGAGCTTTCGGACTTGTGCAGAAGCCCATCCTCAGGGAGCGTGTGTGGTATTTAAAGTGCCTGTTGTTTGTGGCTTTTGGGGTGTTGATTGGGGTGTGTTGATGGCTTGTTTGTGCTGCCCAGCCTTTGCTTTCTAAGCACTTGAGAAGCTGGTGATAAATCAACACTCCTGTTGACTGACAAGGGTCCCAAATCCCAGATGTCAATCACTTCCCTGGCTGTTTTTAATGACTGCTCCTCCGACAATCTTAGTAGCTGCAAAATTGAATGTATAAGGAGGATTCCTGCCTTGGGAGTGGGTTGGACTATGCTCATTGGAAAGTTACATTAAGAGAATCTGGCCAGTCTTGCTTAACTCTCCCACTGTCTTTTTTACAACCTGAGAAGTTAGGGGGTGGCTGTTCCTCAGGTTATGACCACTGCAGCATCCTCATGGTCATAGGGTCAAAATTCAGGCACTTACCAACTGGCATGTATTTATGATGGATCCCAGGTTTGTGTAATCACCATCTCCCACCTTCCCAACTGGCTTTCAACAAAACCAGATTTGATCAGGGCTGTGTGGTTGGCTTAACGGCCATGGTAAAAAAAGGTCACAAAACTGAGTGTGACCTCAAATAGTCACTAAGTGAACGGTTGTACGTCAAGGACTATGCAGACAGTGGATATGCCACACTAAAGGCCTAACTGGACCAAATCTAATCAAAGTCAAAGGATGCAGACAGGTGTTCAAAACAAGACGTTAAGGGAAGGTATTCAGGCAGAAGTTGGATGGAAGTTGAGATGGAAAGATAGACTCATTCACTCTGCCCGTGGAATTGATCTACCCAAAGTTGTATCCTAGCTCATTGTTGTCCTCTCTTGCAGTTTCCGTTCAAGATTCTCAGAGGAGACGGATTTTCCAACATTCAACCAAGGACAACAAGCTAGAAGCCAGACAAGTTCAGTTTTAGCCAGCTGCCGGATGAGCCATGGAGTCTGATGTTCCCCTTCTGCATATAATCTAGTCATCAGTCAATAAACAGCGTGTTTGTTTATATTGGAAGCTTGTGTTGGCTAACCATATCATGGGTGATAAGACAATGAGGTCATCTCAACAAAGCTGTTTAAGAGAATATTGCCAAGGTGACAGTGAGTTCTAGTCATGCCTTAGGCATGAAAGCTAGCTGGATAACTTTGGGTCATTCACCAGGAGACAGGGAGTTCTAGTCCAACCTTAGACATGAAAGCTAGCTGGATAACTTTGGGTCAATTACCAGGAGACAGAGAATCTGCCTTAGGCATGAAAGCTAGCTGGATAACTTTGGGTCAATCACCAGGAGATGGGGAGTTCTAGTCCTGCCTTAGACATGAAAGCCAGCTGGATAACTTTGGGTCAATCACCAGTAGACGGGGAATTCTAGTTCTGCCTTAGGCATGAAAGCCAACTGGATAACATTGGGTCAATCACTAGGAGATGGGGAGTTCTAGTCCTGCCTTAGACATGAAAGCCAGCTGGATAACTTTGGGTCAATGAGTAAAAGTTGGGTTTTACAAAAGTCCTTCTGAAAAAAATTGAGACAGCGGTTAGTTCTTCATTTTGATCACATCTTTGTAAAGTCCTGCCACGTAGGGAGGCAAAACGCAAACAGGAAGTCCCTCAAGAACCAGAGGAAGTGCTAAGGTGAGCTTTGGAAAAACTTCTCGGTTGTCTCCAATCTCTTTATACAGAGCATTATCTTCTCGGGTGTTTTGCTAACCTCTCCTGTAACCAGGAGCAACGTTGTATATTTCACAACGAGCTGAGTGGTGCCAAAGGAAGAGAGAGACAGGTCCTGGTACTCTTGTTTCAATTCATTACCCAGTTTAATTGCATTTTGCAAAGGTTGCTGTTGGAGGGTCAGCAGCTATTAAGGGAAATGAACCTTCCGGAAAAAGAGTTCCTTTCCTGTTTTTCACACACACTTCGTGGACCTTTGCTAGAAGGCAGATTTTGGCCCTCACCCCCTTGAGGAAACCTTCTGAGATCCGGCAACTGCCAATGAATTTGAAAAAGAGAGGTCAGCATCGCAAACTAGGACAATGTGCATTTTCTGGAGCTTTTTCTGCTACCTCCAGCAAAATGTAGAGTTGCCCGAAAGGATGTTGATGATCCAAGCTCTGTAAAGGACCTTGGAGTACTCATCTCTAATGATCTAAGTGCTAGAGCCCACTGTAACTACATAGCCAAAAAGGCATTAAGAGTTGTTAACCTAATCTTACATAGTTTTTTCTCTGGTAATATTGCACCAATAACTAGAGCATACAAAACATTTGCTAGACCAATACTCGAATACAGCTCATCAGTCTGGAACACACATTACGTATCTGATATTAGCACAGTTGAGAAAGTCCAGAAATATTTCACAAGAAGAGTTCTCCACTCCTCTACTCGTTGTAGAATACCTTATGCCGCCAGACTTGAAATTCTAGACCTAGAAAACCTTGAATTATGCCGTCTTCGGTCTGATCTAAGTATGGTATATAAAATCATACATTGCAATGTCCTACCTATCAATGAATACTTCAGCTTCAACCATAACAACACAAGAGCACACAATAGATACAAACTCAAGGTTAACCGCACCAAACTTGATTGCAGGAAATACGACTTCAGCAACCGAGTGGTCAATGTCTGGAATACTCTACCTGTCTCTGTAGTTTCTTCCCCAAACCCCAAAAACTTTAACCTTAGACTGTCTACTATTGACCTCACCCCTTTCCTAAGAGGTCTGTAGGGGACGTGCATAAGCGCACCAACGTGCCTACCATCCCTGTCCTATTGTTTCTTTTATTTTTCTTATATGTACCCATTTCATATATTCATAACTATGTATATACTTATACCTATTATCTTGCAAACAATTGACAAATCAAATAAATAAATAAATAGATGTCCACCTTCAATTTAGAACAACTGCCCAACACTCGTAAACCAAGGGAAGAAGATCCGGGAAACCAAAAAACAACAATAATAATAATGATTCTAGCACTGTGTCCATCAATATGTCATCTTCCTGCCATTCTTGAGGATAAATTATTAGGAGAGAAAAACATTTACTTTCCCAGTGATGATAGGATTTCTGACAGCAGAGGAGACATCCTGGATCCATGGTTGAGCATTGTGTTCTCCACCAAGGTCAGGTTGAGGTCTCTGGCAAAGCCACCAGCTGATTAATAAGTTTCTGAGTCACACTGTTAGGCAATTCAGAGCCCAAAAAAGCAATCAAATCCAGAGTCCAATCAAATTATTCCACCAAAAATTACAGAGGGGGTGTTATTATTTAGACTGCAGCATTCATTGTTTTGTTGTTTGATGATTTCCCCATAATCATCCAGCTAGCTTTCATAACTAAGGCAGGACTAGAACTCACCGTCTCCTGGTGACTGGCCCAAAGTAACCCAGTCAGCTTTCATATCTAAAATGGGACTACAACTCATATTGTCCTGGTCTTGGGCTTGCACCACTAGAGCAAACTGGCTTTGCCTTAGATATAGGATTGATTGATTGATTGATTGGCTGATTGCCAATTGGCTGATTGCCATCAAGGCTATCATTTTTTTTGAACTCCTAATATTGACATAAATAGATTTTTTTCCAGGACAATCTATCCTAGAGCTGTTCTTTCAAACCGACAGACCCTAATTGCTTAAACGTGGAACGGAGACAAGTCTACGATTATACAGTATAAGCAGACCCAGAATCATCTTCTTGAGATGTTTCAGATGGGTGAGATTCAACAGTTGCATTATGGCACCATCTAGTGCACAATCCAAATCTTTTGGCCAGCAATATGGCTTTTTTTTTTTTTTTTTTTGAAAAAAAAATCACCCACCTTTTAGGAGAGATAAGGAAAAAACCACAGCAAAAACTTCCAGAACAATATTGTTGGACGCACCAAGCCCAAAATCGTTGATCCATCCACTCCTGGGATCCGGGGTGGCATTTTCTTCAGAAGAAAAACAACCAGTTTTTAAGGTTTTAGAAGGGTGTTCCTTTTTTGATTTGCAATTGTTTCATACCCAAAAGTATAAACATGGGAGGATGGAAGCCTAATTCCCTGTTCCCCATAGAAGGCTCAAAAATGGGGTTCATGCATAGATAGCACAGCCAATATTTAGATAGTACAGCCAATATTAATCCGTGACAGGCGTCTCTGTTGTGCCAGTAACTCAGATCTGGGCCACAGGAGCTTATAACACACTAAGTAAAGATGAGCACAGTCTGTATGGATCTTAGCGAAATATACCTTCTCCCCATCAAGGGGGAGTCTCCTTTTGCAAACGAGATGAGGTCTTCTAGGAACAGGAATTTGAATGACAGACTCTTTGGGATTTGCAAAGCTGTTATAATATTTGCTTTACTGTATTTACAAGCATCGGGGCAATATCGCAGAGGAAGCAAGCTGGCACATGAAAGGCAGGGATTGCCAGCCCAGAAAGCTTTGAGGTGGAGAAGTTTACCCAACAGCACTTATAGCTAAAAGGGGGCATGTGATATTTTCAGGAGCAGCAGCAGAAGAATTTTCTGGGCTGTCCATTGGTCAGAGAGGGTAGCGGGAGGAGAAGGGTACAAGCTTTAAGGTTTGGGGGTTGTGGTTTACCACAAGTAAACTGGGGATATCTTCCTCCAGGCAGGGCCTGGGTTGTGAGCAGCCCCAATTCTATTTCAGCCCCTCCGGTTTGCTCGGCTAAAATTTCCCCTGTAAAATTGTCCTTTTAAGGGGGCATGATGCCTCCTCCCGTGTTCGCCCATCCCAAATAAATGCTTTGTAACTCAGCAAACTGATCTATTTTTCTCTTTAAACAAGCTAGAAGAAAAGGAGGGGGGAGGAGGGGGAGGAGGAGAAGGAGATGGAAGAAGAAGAGGAGGAGGAAGAGGAGGAGGAGGAGGAGGAAGAAGAAGAAGAGGAGGAGGAGGAGGGGAAGGGGAGGGGGAGGAGGGGAGGAGGGGAGGAGGAGGAAGAAGAGGAGGAGGAGGAGGAGGAAGAAGAAGAAGAAGAGGAGGAGGAGGAGAAGAAGGAGGAGGAGGGGAGGAGGAGGGGAGGGGAGGAAGAGAGGAAAGAAGAAGAAGAAGAAGAAGAAGAAGAAGAAGAAGAAGAAGAAGAAGAAGAAGAAGAAGAAGAAGAAGAAGAAGAAGAAGAAGAGGAGAAGAGGAGAGGAGAGGAGGAGGAGGAGGAGAGGAGGAGGAGGAGAAGGAAGGAGGAGAGGAGAGGAGAAAAGAAGAAGAAGAAGAAGAAGAAGAAGAAGAAGAAGAAGAAGAAGAAGAAGAAGAAGAAGAAGAAGAAGAAGAAGAAGAAGAAGAAGAAGAAGAAAAGAAGAAGAAGAAGAAGAAGAAGAAGAAGAAGAAGAAGAAGAAGAAGAAGAAGAAGAAGAAGAAGAAGAAGAAGAAGAAGAAGAAGAACCAACTAGCCCCACATCACTGCATCCTCTAGGTCATGGAAATCCAATGTATGCATTTAAACGAATACAAATGCTTGATTCAGAAAGATTACTACTTATACTGGATCAAGAGAGAGTTGGTATGAACTCTAACAGAGCCGCCTCTGAAGCTCTTGGTTCCCAGGGTCTTGATGTCCTCTCCTCCTGACTCATAGCTTCAAACTTCCCATTTCTAGGAAGCTGCTTGTTCACTCTTTGGAATGAGCTCTTCTTGCCAGCAAAAGGGGCTCAACCCCAGCCTGCTATCTTCACTGGTGGGAAAGCTGCCTCCTGTCACGGCACAGCCTCCCCTCAGACCACCTTCCCACCATCGCTGGTGGTCCCGCTTCTTCAGCAGACAGCCCTTCTCCAAGATTCCCACTGCAGAGCACCCAATGGACTTCTTTGGGGTCCCTCCTACTTTGAAAGGGGAGGTCCCAACCCTGTGGCCACTCAAGAGGGTTGGGGCACTGCTCGGGTGAGTGGAGAACCTGCTCCTCCAGCTGCGCCTAAGGCAGAAGAGAGCAGCCGCTTCGAGGAATGGGAGCTGTTACGTTCCCATCAATGCTGCTCTCCTGATCACACCCCTTGGCCCGAAGGCATATCCAGATTGGTTTGCATTTTCAAAGGCTTAAGTAATCTGAAACAGGATCTCTCATCTCCACCTCGCCTGGTTTTCCCTGCTACAGTGGGAGAAATGGCACTTATTTTGCACACTGTAACATTCTTCTCCAAATTCGCCTCATGATGGCCCTCCAGATGTTGCACAACTCTCGGCAGCCTCAGGCAACATGACCAAGAATGAGGAGATGCAACATCCCGCAACATCTGGATAGCCTAAAATCCCCTTGCCCGTGATCTAAATGTGATGCGAAGGTCCATCTGTTTCAGGAAATGTCAGTTTCTAGTCTTGGAGACCACCATGCTTAAGCGGTCTCCTTCAGAGAGGCCAAAAAGAACTGCAGCCTGGGATCAAGTTAGCCGCCTCCTCAGGGTCTTGGAACAAGCCACAGATGAGCTAGCCCTGTTTGGATCCGATACAATCTCAATGTTTAAATTATCTGTGGGTTTGAAGCTCTTGTCATTGAAGGACAATTGTTTGAATATTGTTTGGAAACCTTTATTGTTTTCCAAACAACCATATTGGTTGAATCACAGAATCATAATGCTGGAAAGGAACATGAAGGTCTTTCTAGGCAGGAGTGTTTATTCCATCTTGGTTGTCCAATCTTTCTCAGGCACAAATAACCAGGAAGCCGAAGAATTTATTATTGCTACCTACCTACACAAGACTTTAGTCAACTGTCAAATCTAAATTGGCTCTAGATAGGGATCAAGGGAATTCACCTGGGTCTCTTGTGGCAACGCGATGATTCCAAACTGATGACACATTTAACTCCACCTTCTAGCTCAGTCTGCTCTTCTCCTACAATCTCTTCTTGGAAACCTCCAGAGATGGAACACCCACAATCCAGGAGGCAAGCTTTTCCACTGATTGATGATTCTCACTGTCAGGAATTTCCTCCTTATTTCTACATTGGATCTCTCTTTAATGAACTTCCACCCATTGCTTCTTCTCCTGCCTTCAGGGCAGGGGTGGGATTCTACCAGTTCGCACTTATTCGCTAGAACCAGTTATTAACACTCTAAGCAGTTCGGAGAACCGGTTGTTAAAAGAAATTACTGGCCTAATCCTGTAAGGAAGGCAGGAAGGAAACATTCTGGTGTTGCTGACAGAAATTGCCTCTCCGTTAACCCTTATTAAATTCTTGGCAGGACTAGACTTCCTGTCTCAGGAACTTCTCTGGAGTTTTTTTTCCTTCCTTTGCTGGTACTTTGCTTGTGTGGAGTGACCATTCAAAGTTACAATGGCACTGAAAAAAGTGACTTATGACCATTTTTCACACTTACGACTGTTGCAGCATCCCCACAGTCATGAGAGGCCAGGCGAGGAGATGCGTGCCTCGATGTGAGTGATGTTGAGTTGGCCATGCCCAGCCAGTCACATGACTACCAAGCCATGTCCACCCAGTCACATGACCACCAAGCCATGCCCACCACCTAAGCCATGCCCACAGAACCGGTTGTTAAAACATTTGAATCCCACCCCTGCTTCAGGGGCTTTGGAGAAGAAGTCAACCCTCTCTTCTCCATGACAGCCCTTGAAGGATTGGGAGATGCTACCAAGTCACCCCTACTGCTTTTCTCTTCGTTAGGCTAAACATACCCAGGTGGCCTTACCCACAGGCTTTCTCCCGTACCACATTGGAGGGGGAAGGGAAGATAAAATGGATGGGGAAGGCCAGGAAAGGATGAAGCAAAGCCTGTAAGTTTATCCAACATTTCATTTTTGGCAGAGGTTTCTCTGCTTCTGACATCAGCTCTGCTATTTCCAATCCCTGAGGGGGAAAGGAGGGGGAACCAGGAGAGGGGAAGAAAATAAACTTGGAAAAGTAGGCCAAGATAGGACATATTTCTTTGGGTTTCTGCAGGGTGCCCTGGCTTGAAGGCTTGGTTTGTTTGGAGAAAGGGTTGGAGGGACAGCTGCCCCCCAGATGCAACTTTAAAAAGCAGGGGTGGCCCGTCCACCAACTTCCCATCACGAGCTCGGGGTTTTGTTTTGTTTTGTTTTGATTTGATTTTTTTTTTGAGCCTTCCCCAATCTCCCCCTCGACTTCGCTGAGCTGGCCTCCTTCCTGCAGCCTTTGAGCTGAGAATTGGAAGCAGCAGGGGAAAAATAAATTAAAACACGGCCAGAGTTTAAAGACACAAAATCCTCCGATAACTTGGCTTTTGGTCGCCTGGGCGTCCCACGGTGTGATGGCCTGCAAGAAGCCAAAAGTCTTTGGAGGATCTGGACCTCAGCTTTCAGGGCTTGACATCTGGGTTCTCCTCCACATTTGTGTGTGTGTCTGTGTGTGTGTGTGTGTGTGCTTAAAGGCAATGCCATTGATTTAAGCCCAGGAAGGGCTCAGTATGTGCAACGGGTTTGGTATCCTCTTCCCTCAATCTATAAACAACGCAATAAAATTGCATCGCTCGGATTTCTGCACTGGGCCAAGGAACTTCAGCGCTCCAAAAGGATTTGTGAGAAGAAGGGGCCAAGCAAGGCTCCCCTTCCACCCCCACCCCAGCCCCCACCCACCCCACCGAGCATGGAAAATAGGCTAAGATAGACTTACTATTTATATACTCTTCCTTTCTGCCCATAACTGAGAGGCCGGTCTCAGGGGAATTTTCCAAAGGCAACTTAAAAGCTGCGGACACTTGGACGTGTTGATATAGTTAATTGTACACAGGGTGATGAGAAGTTTAAGAAAGCTGATAGGGATGTGTGGATACTCAGCAGTAAGAGTTAGACTTCTGGTCTTTCTTTAGCGGGTCCTTCAAGAATCCTTAAGGCTGTTGGGTCAGTTCTTTAAATCTCCTTCAAGTTATAATGGCTGATTCCCTTGGTGGATCTCTCTCGTCCTCTCTATCCCTAAGGTGGGATCTTGGAATTCCATCCAAGGAACAAGGTGAAGCCCCGGTTGTAGTATTTCCCTCCCATGCAATCAGGTCACCTCCATCTCAAGGTGCTTCCATGTGCTGAGAAAACGAGGTTGTCTACCTTCAAACCCAAGAGCAGATCAGGCACAAAACGGCATTAACTCATGATTTGTTCTTGCTTGTGTTCGGTGAGCTCTTGTTTTCAGTGAGAAGAATGTGGTTTAAGATGCATAGCCAAAAAGGCGTTAAGAGTTGTTCACCTAATCTTACATAGCTTTTTCTCTGGTAATATTGCACTAATAACTAGAGCATACAAAACATTTGCTAGACCAATACTCGAATACAGCTCATCAGTCTGGAACCCACATTACGTATCTGATATTAACACAGTGGAGAAAGTCCAGAAATATTTCACAAGAAGAGTTCTCCACTCCTCTACTCGTTGCAGAATACCTTATGCCACCAGACTCGAAATTCTAGACCTAGAAAACCTACAACTACGCCGCCTTCGGTCCGATCTTAGTATATAAAATCATACATTGCAATGTCCTACCAGTCAATGAATACTTCAACTTCAACCATAACAACACAAGAGCGCGCAATAGATACAAACTCAAGGTTAATCGCATCAAACTTGATTGCAGGAAATACGACTTCAGCAACAGAGGGGTCAATGTCTGGAATACTCTACCTGACTCTGTGGTTTTTTTCCCCAAACCCCAAAAACTTTAACCTTACACTCTGTACTATTGACCTCACTCCTTTCCTAAGAGGTCTGTAGGGGGCGTGCATAAGCGCACCAATGTGCCTACCGTCCCTGTCCTATTGTTTCTTTTCTTTTCTTTTTTATTTTTCTTATATGTATCCATGTATTCATAACTATGTTTTTACTTATACCTATTACCTTGTAAGCAATTGACAAATAAAAAATAAATAAAAATAAATCTGGATTAGCTTTACCAGGCCTTACATCTCATCCGTTTGGAACATCAGCTGGCCTGTTTCACCCCTCAGATATAAAGAAGGGCAGTCAATCTCTCCTTCTGCTATTTTCCTTTACTCACACCTGTTTTCTCAAAGTTCTTTTTGTGTGGCATTTTGTGAATCCTTCTCTCTCACATAGCTGAGCACTACGTGCTTCGAAGTTGCAGCCTGTTTCAGCTCCCTTCCGGACATTGGCAGGCAAAACCTAGGGGTGGTGGGGGGAAAAAATCAACAGGGGCCTTTTTCAGGAATGAAATGAAGCAGATTTTGGATTGGAAATTGACTTCAGAAAGAAGAGAAAGGTTACCGGGTTGCTTCAACAGGAAACAGCCTCAAAGCATAAGAAAATATTGTGGGTAAGCTGACACTTCTGTGCCCTGTCAGGGAAGCAATCATAAACTCAAACCTTGAGTTTAAGAAAGTTTAGCTTTAGCTTGTTTACGTTTCAGTTCATTTTATTGTCCTGACAGGCAGAACAATTAACCAGTAGATTGTTTTGCCTCCAGAAGCTGCGGGTGCTCCATCAGTGGAGGTTTTTAAGAAGAGATTGGACAACCATTTGTCTGAAATGGTGTAGGGTTTTCAGCCTCAGCAGGGGGTTGGACTAGAAGACCTTCAAGGTCCCTTCCAACTCTGTTATTCTATTGTATTCTATTGTCATTGCGAAATTAAATGCCATCTTCAGTGTTCAAGAAAGATGTTATTGATTTGTCCTTCTGCTGGAAATGCTCCGGTGTTGATTCACCCACTTGAATAAACTTACCTGCTGTTCCAAAACATAGAGAAGCACATAAACGAGAGGAGGGCAAGGGGAGGACATTTAGGCAAAGTCAAGAAAATAATTCACATTAGAAAGGATCGTTGTGCTTTGTTGCAGCAGGGAATTCTGTGTTTATCAATGATCTCCAACTAGCAATTCGCTTCTCCCTTTTATCTCCCTTTCCCAGCGTCTGATAACTCTGAAAATCTTTCTCACCGCACTTATTCGTCTCTATCAGGGGTCTCCAAACTTGTGAGCTTCAACTCCAAGAATGTCACAAGGATAAGGGTGCTGTTTTGTTCCCTACAGCACCTGAGCGCAGGATGGATGGAAGCTTAACGAAAGAGATATGCGTGCTGGAAATAAGGAGGAATTTCCTGACAGTGAGAACAATTAATCAGTGGAATGGCTTGTCTCCAGAAGTTATGAACGCTCCAACACTGGAAGTTTTAAAGAAGAAATTGGAGAACCGTTTTCCTTGGATGGTATAAGCACTCCTGCCTTGGCGGGGGGGGGGGGGGGTGGAATAGAAAACATCCAAGATCCCTTAGAGCCTTGTGATGGTATGATTCTTTTGTGACTTTTTTTTTAAAGAGCAAGCTTTTGCCAAAAAATTTCTGTCGACTGAAAAGCATACAGGAAGGGCATGCCTTTGTTCCGAGGTTCCCAACCAAGAAAATAAAATAATATTTGCGGGCTGAGATGGAAGACGCATGAATGATTCTGTGCACATTCTCCAAGCTTAAAAATCCTAGGGCATGCTATAAACCGTTTGGTTTGACTTGGAGAAGTTGTGACTGTCCCTTTTTCTTCGCCTGGTTCCAGGAAGCCCAAGAAAGCTGGATCGAGCAGCTCTTTCTTTGCCGATTTCGGAAATATGCCACCTAATTTTTCGCTGAACTTTTCTTTTCGGGCTAGAGGGAGAGAGAGTAACGCTGGAAGGCTAACCATTGAAAACTGGCTGGTTTTAGGACCCTGTGAACAGATTGCTTGTAGAAGGTCCTAAAACATCCCCGAGAGCTGGTTGCTTATTCATTCAGAGCACGAACAAAACCATCCAGCAACTGAGATCCACCAACTTCCTTTGCGAACAAGGGAATGTAAAAAAGAAAGAAAGAAAAAAAGAAAGAAACCCAACACACAGAAGACCAAAAAATCAAGGAAAACTTTTGAGGTTCTTCTCTCTTCTCTCTCCCCTTTGCTCCAGAGCCTCATTCTTTGCAGGCTTTTTTCCCTCCATAACCTCAAGATGAAATTTGCTGAGAACTGCTGGGACGTCTTAGCACAAGTGAGGAATGGACAGCGTTGAGATCGGCTTGCGGAGGGAAGCAGAGGAGGAAAGAAGCCAGTCCTTAGAACTCAGCCCCGGGGGCTGTTTCACGGAGGTGTTTTCCTACTCCGACGAACGTCCACCAAGGTCAAGCCTGTTGATCTCGGCCTCAACATGACAGCTCACGGCTTCTGGGACCTCTGGGTATTGATGGGTTCTGCTGCCTTCTTCCTGGTCCGTGGACAATATCCACAACAGGGCAATGCGGACAATGGTCACTGGAGGCAGATGATCCAGTGGGAGAATAATGGGAGGCTGTACAGTCTCCTGAACTCCGGCTCGGAGTATGTCCCGGCCAGCCACGTAAGAGCCGAGAGCAGCGCCAGAGTGATGTTGGCCGATGCTGCCGCTAACCAAGGACAACGCACTGCAGGGAACACTCGAAGGCAAGCGCCAACTTTACCCATCAGGTCAGGATCTGATACAGTCCGGGGACAAACCAGGCACCCCTTTGGCTTTGGGCAGGTCCCAGACAACTGGAGAGATGGAACCACCAGAGACAGTAGCTCCAACTCCCATCGACCTTGGTCTTCCACGCCTCGTCAACGGCAGGTGGGCGCTGCGTCCTCTTCCTCTTCGTACGTCGCGTTTGGGCAGCTCTACCCACAGGGCAGCTACCCTCAGCCCCCTTATGCCAACCAGTATGAGGCCTATGACCCACAGGCGCCACGGGTGTACGACGAGAGCCACAATTACTACCGTACCACTGGGACGTGGGGCGGCGCTGTGGCAGCCGCCGCAGCCAGCGCTGGGGTGGTGAACCCTTTTCAACCCAGAGCGAGGTACGAAGAGTATTCAGAGGAGCAGAATCCCTACCAAGCTCAACCCTATGCCCCTGTCCAGGAGAGGCCGTATGTGCCTCCCGCCCAACAGCTCCCATCTCCGGATGGCTTAGACAGACGGTATTCCCACAGCCTCTACCACGATACCGGAACTAGCTTTGACCAAAATGTCCCGGATTCCTACGCGTCTACCCAGAATCAGGGCCAAGGAGTCCCTCTCGCAGACAACTTACATGTCCACTCTGCATCGCCTGCCAATGCTGGTACCGGCTATGGGAACGAGCCATGGGTGAGGCAGTATCCTCCTTTTGGGCAGGTTCCCGAACAGCCCTACATCCCTGCCCGCAACGTGGAACCCCAGCCTCCTTTCCGGCCCTTAGACCCCCAAGGGGTCCCTCGGCCCGAGCCCTACCTTCCTATCCGGAATTCTGAAACTCCCCAAGTGATTCCAGACAACCAAGGGGTCAACCAAGGCCGCATGAGTGTGGGCAGCATCTACAGACCAAATCAGAATGGACGCGGTAAGTCTTTGACTACGGCAGGGGTCTTCAAACTCGACAGCTTGAAGACTTGTGGACCTCAACTCCCAGAATTCCTCCTCCAGTCATGTTAGCTCAGGAAATTTGGGGAGTTGAAGTCCACAAGTCTTAAACTCGCCAGGTTTGAAGACCCTTGGACTATGGGAAGAGTGCTTGAGGGGGCGGGGTGTCTCCTGTGGGATTTTGGAGAGTCCCAAAATTGGGACAGCTTAGGTTCCTTAGCTTTCTTTTTGGATTAACAAAAACCCAAATGGGTGATTTTAATACCAGAGCAATGATGCTCAAAAGAATCATCTTCATCATTTTAGCCATTGTCTATCCGCTGTAGAATGGAGGCCTCTTCCACATGTTTCCAACCCATACGATCCCAAGCTTTCTTTGGCCAACTGGGCTCAAAATACTTGTTGATGTCCTTGATCCATCTTGTTTTAGGTCTCTTTCATGGACACTTTTGATCCACTGGGATCCATTCTATGACTGCCTCGGTCCATCTGCCATCAGTTCTTCTGGCTATGTGACCAGCCAACCTCCATTTCTATTCTTTTACTCTTTTGAGAGTATAGTTTGTTTTTTAATCCACGTGGAGGTCTTTCTATCTTGTCTTGTGATGCAGAGCATGGATCTTTCCCTGCCTCTTTGCTCCATGCATAGCTTTTGCATCGATTGGGAGGTTATGATTGTGAGATCAAGATAATATACTATCATAACTAGAATAGGAGGTAGTGCCAGACATCAAAATTGTCTAAGGAAGTGCTCCTTAGAAGATTCATCACAGTCTATTTGTAATTTCTTTCAGTTTCATGTCCACATTAACCTCTAAGGTTTTTATCTATAACATCTGTATGGTCAAACTATGGCCAACTGTTGCTTTCCAAAGCAAATCAGGAAACCATGGGTTGAAATCCTGCATGATATTGAAGCTTAGCTTATCATCATATCTGAGCTAGTCACCATCATTATCTCATCAAGTTGGAGTAAGGTTCCGATAGATATCAAGGTGCCCAATACCTGTCCTCTCCCCCAAGGGAACACATCTTTTTCTTTTTCCTTATTTCAATTAGTTTTGCATTTAGTTGTCTTTCCATCTTCCCAGTTGTCAACGCAATCCTCAAGATTTATAGCTGGGCAACCTTCCCAGGGCAGACATTTTCCAAAGTCTTCCCAGTACCGTTCAAGTTGTAGATGGACTCCCTTGTTAGCCCAAAATTTCAGGACTTGTTGGAGTAAGTAAGGATGAGTAGATCAGATTCATGGTGTGAGCCGTGAATGTTCTTTATTATCTCCTTTTCTCCTGAAACGTTCCTTTTATGAATTATGAAGCTTGTTGGGAGGAAGACGCTAAACTACAGGTGAAGGGCACTGTCCAACTATTTACAAAGTCTGCACTATTACTATTAATCTTCTCATCACTCCTTATCACCCACCCCCTCCCACTTGTGACTGTATGACTGTAACTTTGTCTCTTGTATCCTTAGGATTTATATTGACTGTTTCCTGGTATGATTTGATTGCTTATTGTACCCTATAACTATCATTAAGTGTTGTACCTGATGATTCTTGACTCTTGACGAATGTATCTCTTCTCTTATGTACACTGAGAGCATTTGCACCAAGACAAATTCCTTGTGTGTCCAGTCACACTTGGCCAATAAAGAATTCTATTCTATTCTATTCTATTCTATTCTATTCTATTCTATTCTATTCTATTCTATTCTATTCTATTTTCTATTCCATTCCATTCGATTCAATTCGATTTTCTATTCAATTCTATTCTATTCTATTTTCTAGTCTATTCTTATTGTATCCTATGACTATCATCAAGTGTCATACATGATGATTCTTGACTCTTGATGAATGTATCTTTTCTTTTATGTACACTGAGAGCATTTGCATCAAGACAAACTCCTTGTGTGTCCAATCACACTTGGCCAATAAAAAGAATTCTAATTCTAAGAACATGAGGTCCACAACGGCCCTTCAAGTTCTCACATCCCTCAATCATGTACCAACCTCTTGCTTTGCCGAGTAATGCACTGCCTGCTCATTGTTCTCCAGATGTTCTTCCAGTAAGGAATGGCAAACTAATCAAGGGGAGAGCCAACCTAGAACCAAGGAGACATTTCCTAACAGTGAGAACAATTAATCAGTGGAACAACTTGCCTCCAGAAGTTGTGAATGCTCCAACACTGGAAGTTTTTATGAAGAGATTTGATAACCATTGGTTTGAAGTGGTGTAGAGTTTCCTACTTGAGCAGAGAGTTGGACTAGAAGACCTCCAAAGTCCCTTCCAGTTTGTATTATGTGTTCTATTTAGTGTTTCCCTTAACTCACACTTTCCTTTCAGATCCAGCCACCCATTCCCACGCCTCTCCACACCCTTTCTACCCAGCTGATGTACCTTTGCATGTTTTCTAGCCCCACTTCTCACCCACTATGCTGCTTCTCCCCACCCCAGTGATGTTTTTCGATCTTGCTGCTGGGACAAAATCGCAGAGGTTTTTAAAAGTTGTTTTGTTTCAATTACAAAGCGGTTTTCTTCCTCCCATCAACCCAGAAGACAGTAACGCCAGGGTGGGAGAGACAGAGTTTCAGTATTCTAGCGCCCTCTACTGACAAACAAAAACATTGCACGTTTTCTTAGTTTGGCTGTTATTCCCACCAATAATAGCCCTTCTTGGAGATAGATAGATAGATAGATAGATAGATAGATAGATAGATAGATAGATAGATAGATAGATAGATAGATAGATAGATAGATAGATAGATAGAGAGAAGAGATAGATAGATAGATAGATAGATAGATAGATAGATAGATAGATAGATAGATAGAAAGGCAGGATAGATGATAGATAGATAGATAGATAGATAGATAGATAGATAGATAGATAGATAGATAGATAGATAGATAGATAGATAGATAGATAGATAGATAGAGAGAGAGAGAGATGACAGATAGATGATAGATGATGGATAGATAGATAGATAGATAGATAGATAGATAGATAGATAGATAGATAGATAGATAGATAGATAGATAGATAGATAGATGATAGATAGGAGAGAGAGAGATGACAGATAGATGATAGATGATGGATAGATAGATAGATAGATAGATAGATGATAGATAGATAGATAGATAGATAGATGGATAGATAGATAGATAGATAGATGGATAGATAGATAGATAGATAGATAGATAAGAGAGAGAGATGATAGATAGATGATTGATAGATAGATAGATAGATAGATAGATAGATAGATAGATAGATAGATAGATAGATAGATAGAGGCAGGCAGAGGGTAGAGGGTAGAGACAGAGATAGAGATAGAGATAGAGATAGAGATAGAGATAGAGATAGAGATAGAGATAGAAAGAAGGAAGGAAGGAAGGAAGGAAGGAAGGAAGGAAGGAAGGAAGGAAGGAAGGAAGGAAGGAAGGAAATTTTAAAAAGATTCAGAATGCAAAAAACCACAATAAAAACAATTAAATATAAGGCACCATGAAATATTTTGAAACAAAAAAGGGGGACCACTTCCTATTTTTGGCCCTAAACCTATCTCCTTTATGGAGGAAAACCTGCTGTGGTTTTCAGAAAGGACACCATTATGCGTGTGTGTGTGTGTGTGTGTGTGTGTGTGTGTGTGTGTGTGTCCCCTCCTCATTTAAATGTTCCCTGACTCCAACAGTGGAGGACTCCATCACTAAAAGAATCAGGAAGCTAAACTAAGCCTTGGCTCAGTTTGCACACTGCCCTAAGCTGTGGTTTGCAAATAAACTGCAATTTGTAGCTTAGCATAACGGGGGAATAAGACTCCCTGGTTTGTCGTCCCCCCCCCCCTTGTGATTAAAGCAATTGGAGCAAAATTCCCTAAGCCAGGGGTGGCCTGAGACAAAGTGAGGGCTGAGATAAGCAATCTATCTTTTTAAACCCACCCCATAAGCCCCCCACCTCCAGCTGACCAAATGACCAACAGATGCTAACCGCCTGCCTTGGCTCTATCCACATGTCTCTGATTAGATTTATTTCCCTTTGCATTCCTGTATATATGTACGGCGGTCACTTAGCAACGGCTCCACTTAGCATTCCTGCCTCAGTGTCCCACCGGGGTGGTTTTCTTTCTTTTTTTTTCCCCCATGCCTGAGTAGGCGTTGGGGTGATTAAATTTCCTCCTTTCTGCTTTCCACTTACTAAACCCTGGCTTGGTCTGCAAGGGAGGAAGCGGGAGGACGTTTGTGAGATAACAACCTCACAGCAACTCTCCTTCCTTTCTGGTGCGTGGAAACCCTCCCACCCCAAAAGAGGCCTTGGCCGTCTTTAACCAAAGGGAGCCTGGAGCAAATTCCTTCTTCTGGATAATTCAGTTCTGTCCGGTGCGGAATCTCCTCTCTAGCTGTCTCCCCCGGAGGGAAAATCTTTCAGATGTAAACAAGTCAGATAAGGTTGCTAAGCACATCAAAGCTGTGTGTGTTAGGCCTGAGAAGAAGCAGAACGTGCCCAGATGTTCTCAGATTCAGAACAGAGCTGGAAAGGGACCTTGGAGGTCTTCTAGTCCAACCCCTTGCTCAAGGAGGAGACACTATAGAACCGTGATGGCGAACCTATGGCGCGAGCCCCAGGTAAAGTTACCTCACTGCGCATGCGTGCGCCTCCCAGCTTATTTTTGGCCTGTTTGGGGCCTTTTTCGGCTTCCCAGAGGCTCGAGGTAAGCCTCTGCAACCTTTGCAGGCTGAAAAACAGGCCCGTTTTGTCACTTCCTGTATTTCTGGAAATTCCGGAAGTGACAAAACGAGCCCATTTTTCGGCCTACGAAGGCTGCGGAAGCTTCCCTCGAGCCTCTGGGAGGCCTAAAAAGACCTCAAATGGGCTGAAAATCAGCTGGCAGGTGCAGTGCAGGCAAGGGGGCGGTGGGGGAAATCGCGCATGCATGTGTAGGGGGCGGTGGGCCTCACGCATTGCCTTCTGGGTGCTGGCACATGAGCACACGCGCACAGGACAATTTTTGGCACAGGAGCCCAAAAAGGTTAGCCACCACTGCTATAGAAGTTGAGACAAGTAGCTGTCCAGGCTCTTAAAAACCTCCAGTGATGGAGAGTGCCCACGATTTCTGGTGGCCAGCTGTTCCGCTGGTTAATTGTCCTCACTGTTAGGAAGTTTCTCCTTAATTCCAGGTTGGTTAGTTTCCATCCATTGTTCTTTGTCTTTCCTTCTGGTGCTTTGGAGAATAATTTGACCCCCTCTTCTTTGTGGCGTCCCCTCAAATACTGGAACCCTGTTATCATGTCCTCCCTAGCCCTTCTCTTCTCTAGACTAGCCAACCCAAATCTTGCAGCTATTCGTATGTTTTAGTCTCCTCTTAGTTGCTCTTCTCTGCACTTTGTCCAAAGTCTCAACCTCGTTTTTTTGTCGTGTGTTGACCAAAACTAGACGCAGGATTCCAGATGTGGTCTTCTTGCTAGATTTTATAAAGCGACACTAATACTTCACGTGATTTTTGATTCTATGTTATGATGTCTATGACTCAAGCAGTGGTGGGATTCAAAAAAAAATTACTACCGGTTTTGTGGGCGTGGCTTGGTCAGGGGAAGGATACTGCAAAATCCCCATTCCCTCCACACCCCACTAACCTGCTTTCCAGCTCTGTTCTCCTGTGCAGGGCAACAAAAGGAGACTCAGCCCGTCAGCTGGGACTCAATGGGAGGCGGAGAATAGATGGGGTTGGCAGGCCCAGTCAGAGATGGGATTTGCTGGTTCTCCGAACTACTCACAATTTCCGCTACCGGTTCTCCAGAACCGGTCCGAACCTGCTGAATTACCACCTCTGGATTCAAGTGATCATCCACTAGATCTCTTCCAACCCTACTATTCTAAGTTCTAAGTTTCAGCTCACCTAGTTGTGTGAGCCTTCCTCCGTCTAAGACACTTATGGAAGACGTCTCCCTCTTAGATTATAGTATTATAATTTTTTTGTGGAGACAGTTGTCTACTCAAATCAACCAAAAGTGGGGGAGTTTTTCCTCCCTCCTCAAACCTCCTTTGACTTCTCTTAAAGTAAGCCTCCCCTGTGGCTGACATCAGCAGAATTTATCAATTGAGAAACAGGAAACCAGAGCTAAACTGGTGACGTGATCTCTCAGTGGAGATTGGCCGGAAAAACAAGAAGGCATTGTTCCTTTTTCTTTCTTTCTTTTTTTCTTTTTCTTTTTTTTCTTGTGGAAAAACCGTTCAGGGGGGCCGCGGGGCGCTTGTCAAAACCCACAGCAGAGTGTTTTTTTGGGATCCAGCTTGACTAATCTCATTTGCATGCTGGCTCGGTTTCTTTTTTTCAAGCGAGTCTCTTCGCTCTTCAAACAAATGTTGCCAGGAGTGGAGGGTAGGGGAGACAGAATCAAGCGGCTTCTCAGCATCTCTTCATGACTAGCCAGGGCCTCTCTTAAGTCTGTATGTGCTTTGAAGAAGGATGTCTCAGACTATGGAGGAGGAGAGAAAAGCGAGGGATGGGAAGCTTCAAAAAAAAGGTCTACGTAGATTGGTTGCATCCAGTTTTGGTCATCACGATGGGCAATGACTTGTCTGAAATGGTATAAGGTCCCCCTGTTGAGCAGGGGGTTGGCTAGAAGACCCCCAAGGTCCCTTCCAACTCTGTTATTCTGTTATATATGAAAAAGATGTAGAGGCTCCAGAACGAGTGCAGAAGAGAGAAATAAAAATGGTTAGGGGACTGGAGGATAGAACATAGGAAGAACGGTTGCGAGAAATTGGGTATTTCTACTTTAATGAAAAGAAGGACTAGGGGTGATGTGATAGCAGTCTTCCAATGTCTAAGGGGCTGCCCCAAAGAAGACGGGGTCAACCTTCAAAGTACATGAAGGCAGGACAAGAAGCAAAGGATGGAAACTGATCAAGGAGAGAAGCAACCTTAGAATGAAGGAGAAATTTCCTGATTTTTGCTCAAGCTAGTTGCTTCTCTTTAACCATCCAAGGATGCGGTCAAATAAATCAAAATGGCAAAGTTCCAGCTGTTGTCTATGTGTTCCATCTTCACAAAAAATCTCCAGAACCGTAAAGCCTACAAACTTGACGTTTATCACTTATGTTCCTCTTGGCTCCTGGGTGCTCACTAAGAAAGGATTTTTCGAAATGACCACCATAACATTAGTATTTCAAATATTATTGTTATTATTAACAAGCTCTGATGTTAAGGAGTTCTACTCCCCCTCCCCACCTGAAAAGAAATCTGTTCCAAATGCAAAACACAAGCAGAGGAGAGGTCTTTCAGTTTCAGTTTTATTTTCACAGCACCAAGCAGCTTTAGTACAGAACAGTTGAGCTAAAGCACGCCCAGGCTCCTTGCTGTCTCCTTCTTGCTCACACAGCAAATACTGCTTCCGTTTCCAAACAGCCCTCAACTCTCCTCACACACTGACAGGATGCTAGCCAGATGGATACCGATGGATGCTGGTAGGCAGAGGCAGAATTTTCCCCCCTTATTTTCCTCCCCAAAAACTAAGCCCGATGACATAGTTTCATAGCGAAGCACGAGTATCCAGCTAGTAACTTAATTTTAAAAGTTAAACATTAAAGATTAGCAGGTAAGAGGAACAATGGTAGAATGATGGCCTTCTGTTCTGGAGAACTTAGAAAGTCAGACCAGCAAAACCCTGCTGGACTTCAATTGAATCCTGATGCCTTCTCATCAAGTTTGCATCCTACTTTCAAAGCTCTTCCCAATTCTTGCTTCCCCCTCTTAGGTCTCCCTGATCTCGTACCTGATCCAAACTATGTCCAAGCGTCCACTTATGTTCAGAGGGCACACCTCTACTCACTCCGTTGCGCAGCTGAAGAGAAGTGCCTCGCAAGGTAACCCTCTCCATGTTTCCCTTCTTTGCTTAATCATTCATTTGTTCCTTCGTTCACTTGTTCAACCTGTGTAGACAAGCAAGGCACAGCATCTCTGAGTGGGATGCCAACAAATTAGGAGCGATTTTTACCAGAAAAAAAAAATCAAATGGGCCAGACTAACCAGTAAGTTATCATAGATACATTGTTTATCATTCTGTCAATTCAACTATAATTCTATCTTTTATTTAACATCTGTCATCTATCATTCCAAATCTTTATCATTCTAACTATAATTCTATTGATCTATTTATCTGTCATATATCATTCCAGATCTTTATCTATCATTCTAGCTACAAATCTATTGATCTATTTATCTATCATGTCATCTACCATTCCAAATCTTTACCATTCTAATTATAATTCTATTGATCTATTTATTTATGTGTCATCTGTCATATATCATTCCAGATCTTTATCTATCATTCCAGGTACAATTCTATTGATCTATTTATCTATCATGTCATCTATCATTCCAGATCTTTATCATTCTAGCTATAATTCTATTGCTCTACTTATTTATCTGTCATCTGTCAGTTATCATTCCACATCTTTATCTACCATTCTAGCTATAATTCCATTGAACTATCATTCCTTCTACCCTGGAGAAAAAGTGACTTATGACCATTTTTTCACACCTACAACCATTTGACCATTTTTCACACATATGATCATTGCACCATCCCCAAGGTCACCTATATCTAAAATTCAGATATTTAGCAACTGATTCTCACAATTATAATGGATTGTGGTCATTATGATGGGATCATGGGATTTCCTTTTGCAGCCTTTTGGTGGGCAAAGTCAATGAGGAAGGCAGCTTAACTATACCACCATGTCACTAACAGAACAACTGCAACCATTCATGTAACAATTCTGACAAGAGCGATTGTACAATGGGGCAAAATTATAACTGTCTCGCTGAGCAACACAAATTTTGGGCTCAATTATTGTCATAAGTTGAGGACTACCTGTAAAAGAAATCTCTCCAAGTGTGATGACCCAAAGGGGCGTGGCACAAAGGCAACACAGTCAGATAATCAGTAGGAGTCCCTTTATTAGCTCCAACTTTGCCCCCAATGTCCAGGTTACCTTCTGGCTGGATAAAAACTCTCCCAGGAACAGCCTTTGACTGCAGAGAATCAAGTCCAAAACGCGGTCAACAAAAACTGTAACTTAAAGTCCAACCAAGGCAAGATTAGATAATTAGTTCGGCAGGGCAAGAGAAGGAATTCCAGGCATGAAGGAATGGCAATAACTCAACACAGTTGGGAGGATGTCAGGAACACAGATAACCAAAGTCAACACAAAATAAACTCACGTTTGTTCCCAACGGATGCCGCAGTCAACATGCCTCTCTTTTAAACTCTCTTCCCAGCTGTGGCTAATGAAGGGAATCAGGGCCCTTTCCCTCCCCCATAAGCCATGCAACCCATGTTGCTCTCTTCTCCATTCCTCCCTGCCTGTCCTTGGATGAAGAGGGGTGGGCCTGGGTCTTCCTCTGAACTCCCTCTTCCTTGTTCTACCTCTTCCCTGCTCTGCCCAGCCGGACTTTGCCCTAGCCCAGTTTCCTCCACAGCCAAGCTCTTCATCTTCCTCCTCAGATTCAGACTCTGGCAGGGGCATGACACCAAGTGTGAAGAGGATTGCAGGCTAGTTTATGGTGGGGGGGGGAATAGAAGTAAAAGTCAGATATGGCAAAGGTTATTCTTAATTTTGAAGTCAGGTGACGAATGCCAACGGAACTGAGGAACAATGGTGAGATTTCACTGTCAGCAACACCAAGGAAAGCCTGAATTTTGTAGAAGAAAGCGAGAGGAGGATCTTCCTAAAAAGAAGCCAAAATAACAGAGGGGGTAGGAAACATATTCAGCACCAAACATGGTTGGCAGCCCTTAATATAGATTTTGAATATATTTCCTTGCTTTAAAAAAAAAAAAAAAACTGGAAACTTATCCAAGCCACATCGACTGGCCTCCCAACGTAGAATGATAATTTATTTTAAAAGTGGGGAAAAATACTCAGCCTGTTCAACTCCATTAAGCAGGGATGTAATTGAAGGAGGATTGGACAGCCCGTTCAAGAAGGCCCTTAAATGGAGTTTAAGGAAGGAAGGCTGAAAAAGAGCTCAACAAGATATTATCTGCGCGGATTGGAAAAAGCTGTATTTTCAGGGAGATGGAGCTAGTTTGCATGTAGTTTAAACTAGGGTTGTCCAATCTTGGTGACTTGAAGCCTTGTGTACTTCAACTCCCAGAATTGGGCATTGAAGTCCACAGGGTCTTCAAGTTTCTAAGCTTGGAAACCTCTGATTTAAACTTGGATGACTGCATCTGATGAAGCAATCATCAGATGCAGTCATAGTTCACCCAAAAATACTTCTGCCTTTTATTAAAACATCCTGGGCTGACTTCCGGTTTGAAGGGCTTCGGCGACAGACAGAAATCCGTGATCGTGCGCGGTTTCTGTCTGGGCTCGCCGCTAGAGCGCCCCGGGCCGGCTGGTTTGGAGGCTAAGCCACCCCGTAGAGGTGGTGAAGAGGGGGGAGACCGCCAGCAGGGTCGAGGAGAGCCGCATCTCTCCTCCTCAGCTGGCCATTACTCCCTTTCCCGAAGGCGGTTGCAGCGGTGGGCAGAAAGGGCCACCACAAAGAAAAACTCGACCGGAAAAGAATGTGCAGGAGGAAGATAAGAAGTGAAAGTTTTGGCTGACCAGGTTAAATTGTAAAAGCAACAACCAAGGTACCCTGGAATTTAAACTTACAAAAAATAACATCGCTCCCAAAGAAGAGTCGGAAGCAGCAAAGGAAAGTGAAAAGGGAAAGGTTTGGCTTTTTTCCCCCTTCTCTCTCCTTCCCTATACTGACAACTAAGAGACTTAAATAAGAAATTGGAAAAATCCGCTTTGACATCAATAGGCAATTAAGCTGAAAATAAAACAAAATGCCAAAGGGATAATAAAGATTTCTGGACATTAAAAACTTTCTTTTTCATAAGCAGGAAGGGAGAGAAAAAGAATAAGGGCAGGATCTGGAAGAGGGAGGAGACTGCCTGGAATTAAAAAGAATCTAAAGTAAAACTTCAACAAGACTTCTAAAAGATACATTTTAACTGAAACTTTGCAACTAAATAGTAACCCCAGGAAGAGAAAGTAGGAAAAAAAGAGCAAAAAAGAATCAGCTTGCGTGTATTTGGATTATTTGGTGATCTTTGGATTTTTGGTTATTATATTTGAATGACTAAAATCAATCGGGTGGTTGTTTAAAAATGTATACAATGGCACCACTTCTGGATGAATTGAAAATGGAACTTAAAAAGTACAAAGAAGATGCACAAGAAGGGAAGGGTTCTTTTGGCTTCGTCTTTCAATTCTTAGAAATGGAGATTTGGAACTATGAGAAACAACAAGAAAAGACTGCAAAACAAGAAGACTGGGACAAAGAAGAAGCCATCTTTCATGAACAAGTAATTCTATGTGGGGAAGAAAAAGGAAAGGGGAGAAAGAGAATGGAGAATTTAAGACTTAAAAAACAACCAAAGAAAAGAAAAATAATTCGAAAAATAAGTATAATACTGGAAAGCAACAGAAAAGGGGAATACAGAAGAGAGAAATAGAGGTAGAGAGTCAAGGGGGTAAAAAGGGGAGAGAGAAGAAGAGAGGGAAGAAGGAAAGGAAAAGAAGTTACAAAGGACCGGAGCAAGATATAGAGAAACAGGACCTATTTAGAGATAATGGGTGAAGATCTAACTGAAAAAGGGATTCTGTAAAGGTACATAAGATTGTATTGTTATATTAGTAATAGAAATAACTTTAGAAAATTGGAAACAACATATGATTAAAATGAGGGATAAAATAGTTAGTGTAATTTAGTGAAATGTTTGTGAATAAAATAAGTGAAATAAAATAAATGAGAAAATTGAATTAGGAAGGAACGGGAACATTTTAATTAGTTAATGTTTTATAAAATATAAATGAAGAGGGGGGGGAATTAACTATGGAAAGCTTATAATTGTTCCCATAGAAGTATGATATTTAATTGAAGAGTAATGTTAAAGATGTTAAGACTTTAATGCATATTAATATTAATGATAGAATTGAATTGGAATGGAATGTTGTTTTAATTATATACATTTATAATTTTTTTTCTTTTTTTAAGAATACAGTGTGTATTTTAAGAATGTACCAAGCAGAATCCGAATGGAAGTTATGTATTATAATGAATGTTACAATTTTAGGGAAAAGATATAAAGGGGTCCATACTCCAATCAGTAACTACAGGAGAAATTTTGTTTAATGAGAAAAGATAATAGATAATTGAAACAGGACAGACAAAAAATATAAATACAATGATTTGAATTGAGATGAGATAATTAAAATAAAATTGAGAAAATTAAAAGAGGGGAGAAGCTATGCAGAAAATGTAAAATAGTAATAAGATATGGAATAGAATATAAAAATGAGCATGAACCTGAATTTGTGTCTGTACGAAGAAATGTAACCCGGGATTATGCTGCTTTCAAAAAAGATGTTTTATTTGTATTTTTTTTTCTCTTTGTGAAAACTCAAATAAAATTTACAAAAAAAATAAATCCTGGGCTATTTACAATTCACAAGCCACAGCTTCACACACACACACACACACACACACACACACACACACCAGTATAAGAAAAATCTACTGTCCTAATTGTAAACCAATGGATGCTTTTTAAAAAAATTTATGGTGTTAAACAAGATAACCCGATCATCAACAGCTATATAGGGTCCAGATTGAACCTTGGCCAACTCTATACCCAACCTTCCAGTTTGTTCAGGTGTGAATGGTATTTCTAATTCTCCTTTGCCCAGGAGGTTCAAGGAAACTGACCCCTGGGCCTTCATTCTCCATCTGAGCCCCACAACATGAACCCTTTGAAGCAGGAAGAGCAGAGACAGAGCAATTGGCCCAGAGACACCCAAAGAACTCCAGAATGGAATGGAGACTTGAATCTTCTTGATCTAAGCCAAGGGTCTTCAAACTTGACAGCTTTAAGACTTGTGGACTTCAACTCCCAGAATTCCTCCTCCAGTCATGTTAACTCAGGAATTCTGGGAGTTGAAGTCCACAAGCCTTAAACTTGTGGTTTGAAGATCCTTGATCTAAGCCCACTGTTGTAATGACTAAACCTCCTAAGTTGATTCAGTTGAGCACCAAAGTTATATTCCTGCTCTCATATCTCGGTTTCATCTTCATCCAGCACGGCTTACACTGCAGAAGCGACCGATTACGATGTCCGCGTGCTACTGCGTTTCCCGCAGCGAGTGAAGAACCAGGGGACGGCAGACTTCCTGCCCAACCGAGCCCGTCATACTTGGGAATGGCACAGTTGCCATCAGTAAGTGTCCCTCAATGTCAGAAACTGGTGTGTGAAAGCGTGCGGTGTTCTTGTTCAATTCGCCCAACCGGCTTAACCAAGGTTGTTCACTACCTAGCAACTGCATTCCCACCCAGCACTAAAACTGGTTGGCTACAAGTTGCTTGTTTCGGGATGTTTAGCCTAACGAGTAAACCCTTCTCCACTCTGTCTATAAGGTTATGGGTTCAAAGTTTTCTACACATCCAGAAGACACGTCAGGCCCGAACCAAGAAAGACATGTGGTTGATTCTTCCAAACTGAGTTGTTGTTGTTTTTTATTGTATCACACCTATCAGCGAAATCTTCTCCTATCTGAATTTACAATATAATCTGGGACCTATTGAGAAGGAGCTCTCTTCACCCTCTTTCTCACACACGTGATATCTGGGCTGAGTTGCCTCTTCCTCTTCTGGAATTCACCCTCTCCTTCCTGGGGATCTACCTTCTCACTACATCCCATCACACCTTGGTACTTGCTATGATTGACACATTTTCCTTGTTTATTTGTACTCTCAGACTAGAGGGCAACCAAAGCTGAGGCTTCACACTAGAAGCCACAAGACCCCCTCCCCTAAGGAGAGCTTCTAGCTCCCCCTTCCCCCAAATACAGCCCTGAAACCAGGGCTTCAGAAATGAGATGGAAGGTAGACCCACCTTCTGACGGTCATCCTTAGCATTCAGATTCAAAACTTGTTATGGGCATCTTCTCATGTGAAAACCTTCCTGTAGGCGATGTTGGGTTTCTTCTAAGCCAGGGGTGTCCAACCTTGGCAACTTTAAGCCTGGAGGACTTCAACTCCCAGAATTCCTTTGCTGGCTGGGGAATTCTGGGAGTTGAAGTCCTCCAGGCTTAAAGTTGCCAAGGTTGGACACCTCTGTTCTAAGCAATCCTTCTCCATTCTCCAGGCATTACCACAGTATGGATGAGTTCAGCCATTATGACTTGCTGGATGCTACAACAGGGAAGAAGGTGGCTGAAGGCCACAAAGCTAGCTTCTGCCTAGAAGACACCACGTGTGACTTCGGGAACCTCAAGCGCTACGCCTGCACATCACATACCCAGGTGGGTTTACTTTGGGGTGCAAAGACAACCTTTTAATGACTGATTTCCAACTTCCAAGACTGTGGAGGTATGTTGGCAATATCACGATATTGCTAGAGAGTCCAGGTTGACATTTTGGACCCAACTCTTGGGGTTTAGAAGAGTTAGTGGGAATACTTAGTGAGAGCAGGTGCATTAGAGTTATTTAGAGCTGAGCACATATCTTTGGGAGTGGGTGTTTAAAATTGTGCTACATAAAAAGGGGCAGTTTACTATGAAATCTTAGCAGCCCAATCTTGGAGGATTTCAGAGGCTGAAAATCCCTGAGTTTTAGCCAAAAGGTGTGTGTGTGTGTGTGTGTGTGTGTGTGAAGTTCCATTTAAGTTGATTAGCAGTTGAAATCCTAGTCTTTGGGTCTATTCTTGATGGAGGAGAGGGGAAAAGAAGGAGAGGAAGGAGGAGGAGAAGAAGAAAGAGGAGGAGGAGGAGGAGGAGGAGGAGATGATGTAATTCTGTGCCATGCCTATTTTCCCATCAAGCATCTTTTCGCAGTCTGACAACTGTTATCTTTCAAAATGTCATCAACATTTGAACCCAATATTTTTTTAAAATTATCCACTTCAAAGTTCAAGCCATGTTTTTGTTTTCTTCCAGGGTCTGAGTCCAGGTTGCTACGACACTTACAATGCTGACATAGATTGCCAGTGGATTGATATCACAGATGTTCAGCCTGGGAATTATATCCTTAAGGTGCGCCATAAAATTTTGAACTTCCCTAATGTTGCTTTCTATTCTTTAGGGAAGTAAAGACTGTGTTATAAGTGAAAAGTCCACTTCAAATGACTGTTGAAAAGTGAGGGCTGGAGATGTTGACAGTATAATCAGACACGTCAAGATGACAAAGACACAACGGTGCTTTCAAACCTTTGCCAGGTTGTGTTGCAACACCCATAAAAGCTGGTTTTCAATCATAACATCATGGTCACCATCTCAATTTTTAAATCATACTCTACAACAATGTCTGTCAGCCTCAGCAACATTAAGATATTGGTTGACCAGGGAATTCTGGATGTTGAAATCCATACATCTTTAAAGTCACTGAAGTTAAAATTGCTGCCCTAGAGACACCCCTCATGGGGGTGGGCCAAAATACATTGATGAGCAAATCAAGGGACTAAATGACATGCCTTTCCTATCTAAGAAGCTGGTTGGTAGGTTGGTTGGTTAGTGGGTTGGCTGGTTGGCTGGTTGGTTGGTGTTGGGTGAGTGGGTGGGAGGTTAGTGGGTTGGCTGGTTGGCTGGTTGGTTGGGGTTTGGTGGGTGGGTGGGAGGTTAGTGGGTTGGCTGGTTGGCTGGTTGTGGGTTGGCTGGTTGGTTGGGGTTGGCTAGTTGCTGATTGGTTGGTTAGTGGGTTGGCTGGTTGGCTGGAATTGGTTGGTTAGTAGGTTGTCTAGTTGGTTGGGGTTGTCTGGTTGGTTAGGGTTGTCTGGTTGGTTAGGGTTGGCTGGTTGGTTGGGGTTGGTTGGCTGGTTGGTTGGGGTTGGCTGGTTGGTTGGTTGGTTGGTATGTATGGGAACTTCTCCCTTCTTCCCAGTTCTGTATCAAAGAGGTTGATTTCTTTTTTCACCTTCTCTCAACCTCTCAGGTTCAGGTAAACCCCAAATATATTGTGATGGAATCAGACTTCACCAACAACGTGGTAAGGTGCAACATTCACTACACCGGGCGCTTTGTGGCTACCACAAACTGCAAAATATCCCAGTAAGCCTCTGGAATGACTTTCTCTTTGGGAGCATGGATAGGCTGAGTCCAATTATTTTGTGGGATGGTCTCTAGCTTTGAGAGGCCCACCATGAGACTCTTTGAAACAAATGTGGCCCCCACTGTCCATGGGATCAGAACTTGGATGCATCATCTTAAATCTGGTTCAGTGTTAGTAGAGGTAGGGTTAGTTTGATCCGAGAACGAACAACCTGTCAAAATGATGGGACTCTTTATTGGCCTGAAGTCATCTTCTCCCAGAGCAGATGGCTGTGATGACCCAGGGTGGGATACAAAATAAACACAGTCACAAAAAATAGGTGAAGCCCCTTTTATTCCTTCACTTTGCTTCCAAGCTCCAAATATCCTTGACTAGAAACAAAAAAAACTCCACCACAAGCAGTTACAAGGAGGAGGAAATGCTGTTTAAATTATAAAGAGTAAAAAAAAACAACACAAACCAGGCAAGATAAGGGCTTGAAGACATCCACAGATATCAGAACACACACTGGAAAGGATGCCAAACTCAGAGAGGAACCATAAACTAGAGATATTTCCATGCTTTGTTTCCAGCACTCGCCTGTACGCATGTCCGTCCTCTTATCCAGTTGTCATAGCTGCAGCCCATGAAGAGGATCAAGGCCCTCTCCTCCCCCATAGACCACGTCTCTCCCTTATCCTCTCCTCCCTGCATGCCCTAGGATGGAGAGGGGATGGGCCTGGGTCCTCCTCTGACTGCTCAGCCGGCCTCTGCCCTTCCCCAGCCTCCTCCACAACCTCTGGAGTCACACTTCCCCTCCCTGTTGGCTGTTCCTCCTCTCCCTCAGAGTCAGTCTCCACCAGGGTCATGACAATGGCCTTCATGAGCAAGGTGGATCCCTTTCCTGCTCCACCCCCTTATCAGTAATCTAATCCAGTAGGTTTCTGGATTTGACAAGCTTCCTCAATCTGGATCACCTCCATTCAATCTGTGTGACAATGTCCCTCAACTTTTCTCCCTGACCTGTAGCCCAAATCTGGCAGGGATTGCATGTCTAAACATCTGGAAGGGGTCCATCTGGTGAAAGCGATAGAAAACCTTTTCAGAAGACCTATGGCATTCAGTCAAGTCATAACCAAGTTTGTAGGAGCTCTATCTTCTGCTTGTCCATTTACCCTTCAACTCCAACCTTCAGTCTATTCACTCTTAGATCCAAAGAGCTAAAAATGGAGCCTCCACCATCAAGAGTAATCTGCCTGAAGATTCCAGCTGTTTAAATTGGGAGCAGCATTGACCTAATCCAACTGGGCTGTCCTGATGTTCTTCTGTGTCATTTGGACAGGCACCTAAGCTTCATTAATATGCAAGTTCCTAGGCAAATAAAGCACTTGGAGCAATCCCAAAGGTGCTTTCCGAAAGCGGCAACTGGACTTTCTTGAGTTTTCTTGGAAGACGTTTCGCTTCTCACCCAAGAAACTTCTTCAGCTCAGAGCTAAAGAAGCTTCTTGGATGAGAACTGTCATTAACTCATCATCCTCTTTTTAATGACCCCCATAATCCCTTGCAGGGTGGAATTGCGCTTGCAGAGTATTTAATGGCCGGATGCTGTTCCTGTCACCAATGCGGAGTTTTGTTCAGCAGATATATTCTCATTGTGGCCAGAGAGAGAAATATCTGCCTCTACGTAGGATTGAACTCACAGCCTCCGAATTGTGAGGCGAGAGCTCCACCTCCACGCCTGGCATGATCTGAACATAATTCTACTGTTCCTGGATTTGCATCTGATACTGGACTTCACTCTCTTGGTTTCTCCTTTGCAGGTCTTGATTTCAACTAGGATGGCAACAGCTCTTCCCACCTTGCTTAATTGTCCTCTCTCGTCTTCTGCAAAAGCCTCTTGCAAGGTGAAGCCCGCTAGGAGGGAGTGGCCTCATCACACCTGGAGCCTATACAGAAATGGAAATCATTCCTCAGCTTCTTCTTCTCTCTTTTTTTTTTTTTTTTTGAGACTATGTTAAATGAAATGTGTCACTTCAATACTTTTTATAAATACGTTTGTTCTGAATCTCGGTTTGTTTGTTCATTTTTTTTCACAATGGAATATAGTAGAACCTAGAAAGTGGAAGGTCTCTATTGTTGATACAGTGTTGTCTAGTATAGTAAGAGGTGGTAGTATGGGAGGGTTTCTTCTAAAGTCTACCACCATTTCTACAGTTTTGAGTGTGTTCAGTTCCAGATTGTTCCGGTTACACCACGAGGCAAGTTGTATAACCTCCTGTCTGTCTGTGGATTCGTTGTTGTGTTGAACGAGACCAATCACTGTTGTGTCATCAGCAAACTTCAGTATTTTAACAGATGGATCGTTTGAGATGCAGTCATTGGTATATCAGGAGAAGTGGAGAAAGCACACAGCCATGAGGGGCCCCTGTGCTGATTGTACAGGTATCGGATGTGATTCTGCCTAGCTTCACCTGCTGCTTCCTGTCTGTTAGGAAGCTTATGATCCACTTACAAGTGTGTTCAGGTACCGCTAGTTGGTTTAATTGACTTAGAAGAGTGTCTGGAATGATGGTATTGAATGCTGAACTGAAGTCTCCAAAGAGGACCCTTGCGTAGGTATTGGGAGATTCAAGGTGTTGTAGGATGTAATGCAGAGCCATGTTAACAGCATCATCTGTCGATCTATTTGCTCGGTATGCAAACTGCATGGGATCTAACAGCGGATCCGTGATGGTTTTCAGGTGGGACAGCACAAACCTTTCAAAGATTTTCATAACTGCATATGTTAGAGCAACTGGTCTGTAGTCATTCAGTCCCTTGAGGGAGGGCTTCTTTGGCACTGGGATGATGGTAGAACGCTTGAAGCAGGAAGGAACATAGCGCAACATCTCTAGGGATCTATTGAAGATTCGGGTGAAGATGGAGGCCAATTGGTCAGCACAGACTTTTAAGCAAGAAGGAGTTATCTTGTCTGGCCCTGGTGCTTTTCCTGGCAGCTCATTCGCCAAGCTGGGCATCGGGGGAAGAGGGATCCAGAATGTAAGCTAGGGTGTAAATGCAGATACAAATAGTCCTGGACTGACAACACTGGGCTGAGTGACCGTTCAAAGTTACAACGGCACTGCAAGAAGTGATGTAAGGCTGCTGTCCCACACTTTTACAACTGTTGCCGCATCCCCGTGGTCACAAAATTCAGACGCTCGGCAACTGACTCATATTGGTTGGCTGGTTGGCATGGGAACTTTCCCCTTCTTCTCAGTTCTGTATCCAAGAGGTTGGTTTGCTTTTTCACCTTCTCTCAACCTCTCAGGTTCAGGTCAACCCCAACTATATTGCGATGGAATCCAGACTTCACAAAATTCAGGCGCTCGGCAACCGACTCGTCCTTATGACCATCGCAGTGTGTGTCCCACGAGCAATGAGGTCTCCCTTCTAACAAGCTACGTCCGTGGGGAAGCAGATTCGCTTTAAATCTGTTTCAATCTGGGTAGAGAAAGTCCTCGACATTCGACCACAGTGGGGAGGGAGGCTGCCTTGGATCCATTCACAGAAGCCACATCAGGACTGAGGACCGTTGGTTCTCTGTCAGCATTTGTTCCCATTGACACTGTAAATCGTGAGCTGGCAGAGGGGATCTTGTGGGGCTCGGGGCAGGCTGGTTTCATTTTTCATATGTGCGTACTTTTTTAACCCCCCCATGCTGTAGCCAAACAAGAGGTTTTCCGAAGAGCTTACAAGCCTCCACAGCAGGTCCTGAGCTTTCCAATTGAAAAGGGATGGCACTGGGAAGGGGAAGAGGAAGAGGAGAAGGAAAGAAAAGGGAGGGAGGGAGAAAGGGAGCGGAAGGGGAGAAGGAAGAGAAGGAAGGAAGGAAGGAAGGAAGGAAGGAAGGAAGGAAGGAAGGAAGGAAGGAAGGAAGGAGGGGAGGAGGGGGATAAGAAGGAAAGGAGGGAGAGGAAGGAAGGGGGAAGAGAAGGGAAGGAACAAGGGAGGGAGGGAGCAGAAGGAAAGAAGGGAGAGGAAAGGAAGGAAGGAGGGAAAGAAAAAAAGTAAGGAAGGAGAGGAAGGAAGGAGGGAGAAGGAAGGAAGGAAGGAAGGAAGAAGGAAGGAAGGAAGGAAGGAAGGAAGGAAGGAAGGAAGGAAGGAAGGAAGGAAGGATCCGAAGGAAAGGAGGGAGAGGAAGGAAGGGGGAAGAGAAGGGAAGGAACAAGGGAGGGAGGGAGCAGAAGGAAAGAAGGGAGAGGAAAGGAAGGAAGGAGGGAAAGAAAAAAAGGAAAGGAAGGAAGGAGGGAAGGGAAGGAAGGAGGGAGGGAGAGGAAGGAAAGGAGGGAGAGGAGGGAGGGAGGGAGGGAGGAAGGAAGGAAGGAGGGAGGGAGGGATCAGAAGGAAAGGAGGGAGAGGAAGGAAGAGGGGAAGAGAAGGGAAGGAACAAGGGAGGGAGGGAGCAGAAGGAAAGAAGGGAGAGGAAAGGAAGAAAGGAGGGAAAGAAAAAAAAGAAAGGAAGGAAGGAGGGAAGGGAAGGAAGGAGGGAGAGGAAGGAAAGGAGGGAGAGGAAGGAAGGAAGGAAGGAAGGAAGGAAGGAAGGAAGGAAGGGAAGGAAGGAAGGAAGGAAGGAAGGAAGGATCAGAAGGAGGGAGAGGAAGGAAGAGGGGAAGAGAAGGGAAGGAACAAGGGAGGGAGGGAGCAGAAGGAAAGAAGGGAGAGGAAAGGAAGGAAGAAGGGAAAGAAAAAAAGGAAAGTAAGGAAGGAGGGAAGGGAAGGAAGGAGGGAGGGAGAGGAAGGAAAGGAGGGAGAGGAGGGAGGGAGGGAGGGAGGGAGGAAGGAAGGAAGGAGGGAGGGAGGGAGGGATCAGAAGGAAAGGAGGGAGAGGAAGGAAGGGGGAAGAGAAGGGAAGGAACAAGGGAGGGAGGGAGCAGAAGGAAAGAAGGGAGAGGAAAGGAAGGAAGAAGGGAAAGAAAAAAAGGAAAGGAAGGAAGGAGGGAAGGGAAGGAAGGAGGGAGGAAGGAAGGAAGGAAGGAAGGAAGGAAGGAAGGAAGGAAGGAAGGAAGGAAAGAAAGAAAGAAAGAAAGAAAGAAAGAAAGAAAGAAAGAAAGAAAGAAAGAAAGAAAGAAAGAAAGAAAGAAAGAAAGAAAGAAAGAAAGAAAGAAAGGAGCCAGATCCATAATTGGGCAGAACCACCCTTGCAACCAGGCCAGAACACAATCCAGAACTGAGCTTTCCAAAAAATCTTTAGCCAGGTGGAACGCAACCCTGCCAATGGGAAGCAGAGAGATCCAAAACATCTGGCTAGACTAGAGCACGGAGGAAAGGAGGCATGCATAGAGAAGGCATTGCTCACTGGGTGGGGCAGGGATCAGCTACGGCGTTCTGACCAAACATGGCTTTCTAAGGAGAAGAACACAGGAGTCTCTGATCCTTCTCCCCGCACTCAGGAAAGAAAATAATCACAAGAAAATAATTAAAACTCTACAGCAGGGGTCTCCAACTTGGCTGTTTTAAGACCTGTGGACTTCAATTCCCAGAATTCCTCCTCCAGTCATGTTAGCTCAGGAACTCTGGGAGTTGAAGTTCACAAGTCTTCAAGTGGCCAAGGTTGGAGACCCCTGGTGTCCAGACAAGACCCACACCCAAATGAACCAGCTTATTGTAATGTTACATCCACGGAATCTCACCAGTCTGAAAGAATATTCTCCGTCCCTCTTTACATCCAAGAAAGTAGGGGGAAGTTTCTGAGGATCATTAACCAGTGGGACTGCTTGCCACTAGAAGTTGTGGGTGCTTCCATCATTGGAGGTTTTTAAGAAGAGACTGGACAGTCACTTGTCTGAAATGGAATAGGATCTCCTGCTTCAGCAGGGGGCTGGGCTAGATGACCTCCAAGATCCCTTCCAGCTGTGTCCCAATTCTGAAATGTTTCCCACACCCATATTCCTTCTCTGGGCCCAGCTGCCTCTTACTCAACCATCCTCCTGGCTGCAGCTCCTCCCTTACCCCGCCAGGTCGTTTCTCACATACATTATAGTTGGCTACTTCATATACGAACGTGTCCCAATCAGATTTCAATTTTTGAATGGGGGTTGTGTAGTCATTGCTACCAAGCCTCAGTAGAGGGCAATCTTGCCAAGGAAATGAACTTTTTATTTGCTAAACTGATAAAAAAAAAAGTGACTATTTGTGTCTTAACTTTATAATCTCCCACCAGCCATCCTCCTCCTCCTAACCAGGTCTTCTCCCCGCTTCGCCTTTTGAGATTAACGGAGATAATCTCAGGGTGGCCAGCTAACTGAGCCAAATAAGACCTACCTATGACAAAGGTGGACAATTTTAAAACAAACTCTAAGGCAGGGTGTCCAACCTTGGCAACTTTAAGACTTGTGGACTTCAACTCCCAGAATTCCTCAGCCAGCTTTGCTGGCTGAGGAATTCTGGGAGTTGAAGTCCACAAGTCTTAAAGTTGCCAAGGTTGGACACCCCTGCTCTAAGGCTATTAAAATATTTGATGAATGTGGCCTTGGGAGCCCCACAGAGCCGAACCTGTAACATAAAAAAGCAGGGAAAGCTTGAAAATGAATTCAAAGTTCAAGGCAACCGTGGACAAACAATATAATGAGCGGCGTCAGATTGCATTCTGCACGGAGAACGCAAGGTAAACTCCCGTCTCTCGGCATCCTTTAGAAGTTTGTTTAAAGGAAGAAACACAGGTTCAAAGTGTAATTAAACAGTCTCACCGTCCAATTTAACCAACAAAGATAAAAGAGAAGGCTTAGGTTCCCAAGTTTCTATAATAAACATCGTTAAAGTCTTCTCCGAGATATCGCGATCTACCTCGAATGAATTTTTTTCCCCCTAATGTTTGATCTCACGGGAATTTTTGCAAGTTTGGGGGAGACAATAGCTGGATGGAGTTTCAGCGGTTGGCAGTTATTTGTGATGTTTTTAGAATGCCCATATCCTTCTGGACGGTGTGCAATGAAATTACTTGGGCTGCGTGTTAACAGGCTGCCTTGTAGCGGTCTAAATAGGCATTCAGGTTAAGTTCACAAAAGAAACGAGAGATTCCCAGGTGATCCAAAACCAAATAATAGTTTAATTTAGCATTATATGGGAACCCAAGTACCTAACAGAGTCTGTTTTGTTGTCTGACTTAACCGTTTGTACGGAGTCTTGCAGAAAGATTGCAGAAAGTACGACTTCAGCAACAAGAGTGGTCAATGCTTGGAATGTAGTACCTGACTCTAACCCCCACTCCTTTAACCTCAAACTATCCACAATTGACCTCACCCCATTCCTAAGAGGTCTGTAAGGGGTGTGCACCATCGTGCCTACTGTCCCTGTCCTATTGTCCCCATTTATTGGTACCTATTTCCTGCATTCTTACTCATGTTTATACTTGTAAGCGACTGACAAATCAAATCAATAAATGTGGTTTAGGCAACTGACCACCAGAAGGCAGGAGAAGCAGCAATGGATGGAAACTAATCAAGGAGAGAAGCAACCTAGAACTAAGGAGAAATTTCTTGACAGTGAAAATAATTAACCAGTGGAACAGTTTAACTTCCAGAAGTTGTGCGGGTTCCGATACTGGAGGTTTTCAAGAAGAGATTGGACAGTCTGAAATGGCATAGGGTTTCCTGACTGAGCAGGGTGTTGGACTAGCAGACCTCCCAAGGTCCCTTCCACCTCTGTTATTCTGTTAACTTCCCAGGAATTTCAGAGAAAACCATCTTTCTTAACCATCTGTAGACACACCCTGCCTCTTCCCCAAATTCTATGGCTTCCCGCACCAGATACTCAAATAAGGTGTGAGGCAAAGGTAAGTTTCTTACAATTTATTCAGGGCTAGATTTTAATACAACAAAACGTTTTGGTGGCTAGAAGCCTGGAAGAAGTGACTTCAGCAGTTATGTTTGACTTGCTCACTGTTAAAACAAACAATAAAGTCCATCAGATGGTGAGACTAAGGAAGTAAGAGTAGGAAGGAAGTGATGTGCGGGGAGGGGGGAAATGACAAAAAACAAAAACAAAACCTCAGCAGTTCAACAGGACTGCCTCTGTCTCGAACTGCAACTCAGCAAAGTGGATATTTCACCTTTCCCAAAAATGCAGAATGGACGCAGCTGTGATAGGCAACGGTGAAACTTCAGGAAGTGTTTAGACTACAACTCCCATCCTTCCTGCGGGGATGGGAGCTGTAGTTTGACAGCCCCTGGAGAGTTACGCATCGCTAGCAGCGGAATAGAGTTAAGGCAACGGAGCTGGGAAAATTGTCAAGCCAGGGAGAAAAGGAAGAATTAAAAACATGAGCTGTCAATTCTCGACGTCATAATACTGCAATTAAAAAAAACAAAATATCCATTTTGCCTTTTGTTGGTTCCTCTACCATTTGGGTCTTGGGTTCTTCATGAGCACACTGGGCATAAAAAGATTTCTAAGGTTCAGACAGTGCTAAAAAGCAGCTTTGGAAAATCAAGTTTTGAGTTTGGGAGGTTATTTTAGGAAGTCAAAAAGAGGAAGGCTGAAAGTCAGCTTAGAATGAGGAACTGGCAAAGATTTAATCTGGAGTCAATCCAATCCGATCTGGGCATCAAATCAATTCCCTTGGAGAGTTAAATGGCATGTCTCCAAAATCTGCTAAGTTATTTTGGTGTGAGTGCAGGAAAGACCTTTTCTCCATCAGTTTGGACCCTGGGATCAGTTGTCCAGAACCAATTGGAATCCTCCCATCCATTTTTCAAATCCAACCATTTGGATTGTGTTTTTCACATTCTGCACAGCCTACAAACATATCACATTTTTAAAAAGAGAGATTTTAAAAAACGACGGTGCCACATTCCTTCAGTTTCACAAGCTTCCAGTTTTGTACATGTTTGACAGTCAACCATCAGGCCTTTCAACCAAAGGCTATTTTTCTACTTCTCCCAAAAAAATTCAAAACCTAACCAAATGCAGTTCCCCTCCCCTCCTCCCACCCCCAAGGTTAAACTTTTCTATCTGAAAAAAACATAGGGAAAATGGAATCGTTCCATTCTCTTTCACACAAAGAATAGCAAGGAATACTTGAAAGACATCATTTAAAAGATCCAACTTATTATAATAAAAGAAACCGGGATGGCTGCTTTGGGAGAAAAGCATCTTGAGGGTGGACATCTACCTCCAGAAGCAATAGAAAAGTGTGTATCCCGGCTGCCTTTCCTTAAAAGCTCCTAGCAAAAAACAGAAACACAGTTGCCTCTCTAAAACCATGTCTAGTTTTAGAGACTTTTCCACAGAATAAAACTCAGGTTTCAATCTAATAAATTGGCCAGTGACGCACTGTGGCATTGACAAACGGAAAGGATTGCAAATTTTTGTTCTGGTTCAGACATTCTGGTATTCAATTGCAGGAGTCCTTGATCTTTGCCTGTGGATTATAGGAAAATGAGTTAGTCCTCAAGCTTATAACCACAACATTCCTGCTGCTAAGCGAGACATTTGTGAAGTGGATTTTATCCCGTTTTAACACCTTACTAGACACAGTTGTTAAGGAAACACTGCCGTTGGTAAGCTAGTAACATGGATGTTAAATGAATCTGGCTTCCCCATTGACTGGCCTTGTCAGAAGGTCACAAAAGGGGAATCACATGACCTCAGGACACTGCAACCCTCATAAATATGAGTCAGTTGCCACTTTTTTCAGGGCCATTGTGAACTTTGAACGGTCATTACATGAACTGTTGTAAGTTGAGGACTACCTACAGTTAGCATCTCCACAAAATGTCCACTGAGTAAAAACCACACTAAAAAATTAAAAGGTCTCCCTCATGTCAACTCATAAAATATTTCAATGGTCTTTTTAGAGTTGCCAACAGAAAGGGAGGGGAGAGCAGTGCAGCCGCTTGGAAATCGAAAGTGCATTCCATAAATGTTTTCAAAGATAGTAACTAGGTGACTGAAGTTTCTGCCGTGCAAAATTCTAACTGGAGAGCATGATTGATGACTCTTGGCTATGGAGGTGTCCCATTGGAGAATATGAATTATGATACACCCAGAGGGGTGGGGGGAAAACCAGGGTCAAGGGTGACAATGAATGATGTGCCTCAGAGTCGGCTACACCCAGGCAGTGCCGGACATGTTAACTCCCAATAAATCCATTTGAAGTTTTGGAAGTTTGGCTCGAGACTCATGATTTAATTGGGGTCACTGCCGGAACCCTGACACCTCGCACATCTGTGTTAGTAGTTTCCGTCTCTAGGGGGCGGTGCTCATCTCCGTTACAACGCCAAAGAGCCAGTGCTGTCTGAAAACGTCTCTGTGGTCATGTGGCCAGCATGATTAAATGCTGCAGGTGCACGGAACGCTGTTACCTTCCCACCAAAGTGGTCCCTATTTTTCTATTTGCATTTTTACATGCTTTCAAGCTGCTAAGTTGGCAGAAACTGGGACCAGCAACGGGAGCTCACTCCATTACACGGTGCTAGGGATTCGAACCGCTGAACTGCCAAGCTTTCTGATTGACAAGCTCAGCATCTTAGCCACTGAGCCACCGCGTCCCTAAAACCACCCCGGTGGCCTAGAGATTATTTTTTTTTTCCTGGAAGGACCTGTTTGCAAAGTATCCCCACCTCCCAATTCTACCTCTTCAACAGTAGCTTGATATCCCGGATTATCCAGCTCAAATACTTCTATATGCACTCCTGCATCAGATTCTCTGTTGATTGTAATTTTGCCACGGCGAGCAAGTGCTTTGGGCTTCAAAGAAAAAGAATAAAGCTGTGAGTTAGAATAAGATATAGACATCTTTGGAATTTCTGAAAAGGAGCACCCACTCCCGGAAGCAATTGCAAATGTCCCATCTTTTCTTTAAAACTTCCAGTTTTGGAACATCCACAACTTCTGGAGGAAAGTTGTTGAATTGTTCTCACGGTTAGGAAATTCCTCCTTAGTTCTAGGTTGCTTCTCTCCTTGATTAGTTTCCACCCGTTGCTTCTTGTCCTGCCCTCGGGTGCTTTGGAGAATAGCTTGACTGCCTCTTCTTTGGGGCAGCCCCTGAGATACTGGAACTCTGCTATCCTGTCCCCCGCTAGCCCTTCTTTTCATTAAACTAGCCATACCCAATTTCTGCAACCCTTCTTCATATGTTTTAGCCTCCAGCCCCCTAATCATCTTGGTTGCTCTTCTCGGCACCCTTTCAAAAACCTCAACATCCTTTTTTTAATCTCGTGGCGACCAAAGAACCAGGTTTAGGACTCAAGATTCAGAATATGAATCTGAAGAAGCTTCTCTAGCTGAATCTGTAGGATTGTCAACCTTGGGAGACTCCAAGGCAAGAATTGCCGGGAGGTGATTAAAGTTAGGCCCCACTTGGACAATCAGATGAGGATGATGTAAGGCCACCCAGCCCCTCCCCCACACCCAGAGAGTGGGGAGGAACAGAGCCGAGATGTTTTGTGAGGTCTTTTGTCCAGCAAGGGAGTAAAGCTCTTGATTAGGGCTGCAGCTCTTACCAGCCAAAGGAAAGTAGGGACAGCAATTACAGCAAGAAGAAATATAACGATGAGGACTATAGCATAGACTGGGACACCTGATTTTTTCAAGGAAGGCTCCAGCCCAGCACCTAAGAAATGAAGAAGAAGAAAAAAAAGAATTAAATCAGGTCATACACCCATGGCAAATTCTGTATTAGCTCACACCGTATTATCCCGGAAAGGGTTAAGCAACCTGCCCAAGGTTGCCAGGTTAAGAATGCCCAGCAGCAGCTCCAGTGGGAACCAAAGCCAGGAATTTTAATACTCATGAAGATCTCCAGCTTTTCTTTCTCATCTTCTGCCTTTTGCAAAGCAGCCCACCCCAAGCATTTTCCCCCCAAGAGCCTGAATCCCTGGCTTCAACGGGCTTGAAGAAATGAAAGTTGTAGCCTGAGGTGGTATCCAGCAGGTTCTGAGCAGTTCTGGAGAACCGGTAGAGGAAATTTTGAGTAGTTCGGAGAACCGGCCAAATACCCCCTCTGACTGGTCCCGCCAACCCCATCTATTCTCCGCCTCCCATTGAGTCCCAGTTGATTGGCTGGGTCTTCTTTGGTTGCCCTGAACAGGAGAACGGAGCTGGAAAGCAGGTTAGTGGGGTGGGGAGGGAATGCGGATTTTGCAGTAACCTTCCCCCAGAAGTGGGGTGGTAATGGAGATTTTACAGTACCCTTCCCCTGCCTTGCCCACCAAATCATGCCACACCCACCAAGCCACGCCCACAGAACTGGTAGTAAAAAAAATTGAATCCCACCACTGGTTGTAACCCAACATGGGTTTAGAGGACACTTGATGCTTCCTCTTAGAACAAGAGGTCCAAATGAAATCCTACCTGCCACAGTAAAGGAGAACCGATCCACTTGAAAACTTGAGGAATCTAGGTAATCTTTTGGATTGACTGAAAATGCCAGAGTCTGGAGAACATCCTTGTTGCTTGGCGCCGGTTGCTGGAATATCACATCTCCATAACAAACGAGAGAGCCACCTCTACACAGTTGCAAGAGAGAAGACATGGCTGAAGGAGGTTGATCTAGTTCACACCTGGTGTTAAAACCCAGGTTGCTAATCCCACAGTGACTAGCCAGGTTCACCCACTGCACTAACCCAACATCCAGAAGTCACGTTACGACTCAGTTCTCCGAGCCCAGCCTCTATAGAGGCCCCCAAAGTTGTTGGTTTCAAGAAAAAGCTAACGTTATGGCTTCACCCTAGACTCAAAGAAGACCCTAATAAGAATTCTCCAAATAGGATGGATGCCAGCATGGCCAAATTACTAACTCGGAAGGTGTAAACCAACCAAACAGGTAGATTACTAAATTGAAGAAAAGTGATCTCAGCTGGCATCAGCAACAGGCTACCTAATAAGCAGGCTATGAAAAACAGACAAATTCAGTTAACTTACGTGATCCTACGGATTGCCACTTGGAGAAGATTTTTGTATTTGCCAAGTATTCGTGTCAGCTGGAAAGCAATCATTTTCACAAGGTGAGCCCAGATCAGAGTCCTTCTAAGCCTTACGCATCACCTTTTCAGCTATTACGTCTCATCATTCCAGCTCTAACTTGGCAGTAGTCTCCAAACTTGGCAACTTGTGGACTTCAACTCCCAGAATTTCCCAGCTAGCATGGAATTCTGAGGAATTCTGGGAGTTTGGAAGTCCATAAAACTTAAAGTTGCCATGTTTGGGGAACCCTGCCTTACACCATGTGAACTTTAAAGAAGAAGAATTATCCTGAATTGCTTATCCAGAGCTGAACCTGCCATGCATTTCCAAGCTAAGCTTAGGAAATCTACAGCTTCCAATTTATCATTATCACAAATATTGCAGAGATGAGAAACTTCACCAGAAGAATCTATCATTCAGTCCCTGGTTAGAAAAGAACTACGCAATTAGACCTAAGAAAATTAGACTTTATAATCTATATACCCTTTACTGTTTTAAACAGGCATAGAAACCTCCTACATTCTTTAATGTTCACAATAACGAACACCAAAAAGAGTTTTCAACCAGTTTTGCAACGGATGAATTTAAATTTCCAGTAATCGTTTGTATCTCACCGTATCAGAGAGATCTTTGGCGATGTTCTGACGTTCTACAGAAGAACGCTCCAACATCTTCTCATTGAATATTCTGTTGGTTATCAGGAAGGAAACTGGAAAGACTTGAAGACTCAGCTTGGAACCTAAAATCAGAGAGTTGCACGTAAGGAAAAAGGTACATCTCCCCTGAACCCAAGCTCAGGCCTAAAGTCAGTCATGGATCTGTACCTACTGACCATTGATGGAGAGTGAGATGAGGTCCACGGAGACATTTGAAAGCCCAATCAGTGCCTTGAGAATCCAGTGAACGTCCACGTGACTATCGCTCTTGATGAAGATATTTCCATTTATATCAACACCACCTTGGGTATTTCTGTATGAGAGGAATTATGTTAAGACTTGACTTCCAAGAGAAGTGAAAATTCAGCATTCGATATTCATTTGACTGCAAGCATAGATGATAGATAGATGATAGATAGATAGATAGATAGATAGATAGATAGATAGATAGATAGATAGATAGATAGATAAAATAGATAAGATAGATATAGATGGAGGGAGGGGGAGAGGGAGAGGGAGGGAGAGGGGGAGAGAGGGAGAAAAATGTCCAGACCACTGGAGAATTGATGCTTCCCAGAAAGTTGTTACTTACCGTTTATCAACAAGCGAGATCAAATGAACTGCATATCGGGTTCCAAGCAACAGTTTCATCTGTACAGGCAGAAATTATTGTATCACTGAGTCATAAATTCAGTTTGCAGAGTTAAGAATTAACTCTGCATCTCAACAGAAAAACACTTACGACCTTTATGGGCAAGTTCTTAACTTCTCATCCCTCCCAAAAACTTGGAGCATACTTACAACTCATTAAGCTTAAGGTTTCCTGGCACAGAAGTTCATCAAGGAAAGTTATCTGAGATCTTAGTTTGGAAGCAGTAGACCAAGTATGGGTGCAACCTACCCATTTAAATGCCTGGGGCATTTAATTTAACCAAGCAGGACTGGCTAAACTCATCCTCAATGGCCCTCTCTTCTATCAGGTGTTCTCCATGCCTGTCAGGGGCATTACCATTCCATTACCTTGATCTTCAGACTTTCCAAGTGTTCTTGGACAAAGTTCTTGTCATCAAAGGTTGATATGGACCCCATTTCCAGGAGACTGAAAAATACAGCCAACTTCTCAGGTTCTAGATTTTTCAAGCTGAATCCTAGTGAAAACAGAGGACAATTTTAGGAAGCATGTCAACAAGCAGAAGCATCTTCCCATTACAAATTTAATTACAAATCAACCAATAGATGTAAATCTAACAAATAAATTCCAGGAAGCAAATGAAGTTTGCTACTGCCTTGTTGCAGGAAGGAAATTAAGTTCCTTAACTAAGCCCGTTGTTTATGTAAATGAAGACTCAATCATCCAGGCCGAAAGTATCTAAAAAGGTTAAACCATGGCAACTGGACTAAAGCTGACCATTGCCTGGTGACTCACCATTTGAATGCAAAGATCTCACATCTATCCTCCAGTCAAAAAAGGCATCAATTCTTAGACTCTCAACCCCCGTCACAATTGTCCGTATGATGTCAGATGGGGTGGGAAAAAGGCCCATTCCCTGGAACACCACCTGGCTCTCCACTATGACAGATCCATTCCTGTGGGACAGAATTCAGGAGAACATCTATAGGCACTTTTTGCAAATGTGGTGGCCTGACCTTCACAACACCTTCCTAGCATGTTAGAATTCCAGGAATTGCCAGCCAGCAGTCCAGGACGTCTAAATGCAACCACTGGAAGGGCCCAGGTGAGACAAAGTTGTATTATGGTTCCATCTCACACATGGTGCCTTTGTCCAGAAAAAAAAAGAGGAAAATCTCTAGAGAGAATACTCTCTGCATATATCACTCCATCTTTCCTGCTACATGGGCAAACAGGACTAATGATGGGTTAGAATTAACATAGATTTTTTTTCCCCAAATGATCCAACTGATTCGAATCTGCAATTGATCTGGTAAACTGTTTCAGAACTTCTGTTCAAAGCATTCAGTTGGGAGAATTCTACATACATGCAAAATCAATTTAGAAAAACCAATGAAAAAAGGGCTATTATTATACCAGCACAGAATCGATTTATTTTATTTTCATTTCATTTATTTATTTATTTTGATTTGTCGGTCACTTACAAGATGATATACGAATAAACATGAGTATGAATACAGGAAATAGGTACAAATAAATGGGGACAATAGGACAGGGATGGTAGGCACGATTGTGTGCTTATGCCCAATTTAAGAGACATTCCTTTCAGAAACCAAGACAGGGCAAAGAACTGCCCAAATCTCCATAGTGGTATTTCATACCCTTGTATCTATCCTTAATTCCATGGGTTTCTTCCTGTCTAGAAACTGAGCGATAAACTTGGCAGCCTACTTACAAGAAACGAAGAACCCTTGCGTGCAGAAAGTTCTGATAGGTAGACAATATCTTCTTTAACTGGAAGCAGAACAATAAAATAGATTGTTAAGGAGCAGTTTTGCCCAGAAGAATGTTAAAAACGTAGGAAGCTGGTAGGGAAAACTCTAGATGGATAATCCATGGATATCGCATAATGTTTCTTTTCTTGTTCAACAACCAACTTTGTTGCAATGGTGGATACCAAGATCCACAAGATCATGAAAGCAAGAGCAGCAAATCTCAGTAAGGTCTCTTTAATGCTAGTCTTGGGGTAAACAAAGACATGGAAATTATATTTTCAACCCTTATTAATAGCAAGTTCATTAAGTTCTGAAGACTAGCCTTCAGAAGTTCTGTGTGCTCCATCACCCAGATGGCTGGAGACTTTTAAGAAGAGCCTAGATAGCCACTTGTTGGAATGGTAAGCTAAGCTGTCAATGGACATCTCACCTTTCTCTTGATTATTTATGTCTCCTCTCCCTTGTCCCAAAGATGCCTTTTCAAGAGGCAACTGGGCTTTCCTGTTTCCTGAGGATACAGACAAACCTCCAAGTGGCCTCAATGACCCCCTAAAAGGAAGCAAATGACCAGCTGTCTACAAGGAATATAAATCCTTCCGTTCCCCACCATCCAGTCAGAGCCGAAGAAGCTTCTTGGATGAGAAGCGAAACGTCTTCAAAGAAAAACCAGAAAGTCCAGTTGCCTCTTGAGAAAAAAGCACTTTTGGGACAACTACGACCTGGATGACTGAGAATCTCCATGGACATTCTCCTTTCCCTTCCACCGTATTCCCAGCCTCCTGTGTGTCAGCTTGGAAGCCATTTTTCTTTGGGGCTTCTGGGCTGCCACATTCAGCGCCTGGGAATTTGGGAGGGGAGATTTCAAGGAGTGGTGGAAGTATTAGCCACAACAACATTCCTTTCTCACAGTCAAGGACATGTAACCCTGTACCTGGAGGGGAGTGACTGGGGATAGTCTCCAGTTGGAACGAAGTAATGACTGGACCATGTGATGGATTGTTGGATGTAGGGGTTGGATTTTGGATCCTCTTTGAGCTAAGGATAACCCGGAAATCTCAGATTTGGGGTATTCCTCAGATGTGCCAATAGGACATCTCTAATAAAATGGATCTTTGTGAAAATGATAGTCTTGGAGTCTTTTCCTTTGGAGGTTGTTACTTGGAACGCTGATGCTGTGTTCATACACAAGAGATGAGTGTTGTAGTCCACATTTCCCTTGGTACCTTACATAAACAACCTATGATCTCATATCACACCATATATATAGTCCTTCCTTGCTTCTGCAGGCTTGTTCTGTTGATTACCTTCTAAAAACTTCCTGTACTGACCTTGATGCACAGACAGACTGTTATTTATTTCTCAGCACCAAAAGACCCCACCAGTCTTATGTCATTTACTTCAACCTTATCGTTATTGTGAACAGAGGGGAGGATGAATTGACAGACGCCTGCCAAGAAAAGCAATCTCTCCTGGAAATGCCCTTTGGCAAGCATCTGCAAGTCCTAAATCAGATCACCTTCCTACATGAAAATGTATTTAAGCCAAGAGAAGTCAGGGATGGGACTTCAGGGCAGACCAGGAAGGTGCTACGCTCAAGCTGGCACCAGATGGGGTTCGTCCACAATCTTTTTCAGAGTTCCTCTCTGCAGAAAAGACACTTATGGATCCATTATCTTATCATTTATATCAATAAAAGTTCTGGGGTTCTTTGCCCTGTTGTCTTGAATCCTAAAAGACCTACAATCTCCAACAGTAGGAAATATAAGTGAAAAGTTGCCTGAAGCCATTACTCCAATTGAAGAAGAGAGATTACATGTTTTCACCCTTGAAAATTTAGCTCAATAGTCACAAATATCTTAAGAAGGATACAGAATCAACCTCTGGCAACTTTTGCTGGGTTTCTGATATAGCAAGGAATCTCCTGGAGAACCTCTGCACAACATATTGGATCAATAATCCAGTTTTATATGCAATAGGTTTGTGTCAGGGCCTGCCCCCTTATCCATGAAGAAACTATGGATAGAATTTTCATCTACAGATCAATGCTACCTAGATTAGTGACTGGAGAGACAAAGCTCTCCAAGATCTTCCCCGACTCTAGTTCCTTATGAAAACCAAGCAACATCGCCAATGGTGAGGACCCCATTTGGAATTGCAATCTGATTAAACTCCAGGGGGTAATGTGTCACCTACCTCAGTCTACCTATGTTAGACTGAGGAGCAGCGTTTTCAGAGGCCTTTTCACCCACTCTCTGATGCTTTTTAATATCTCTACACCTAGGTCCTGAAGGTCAGAAACTTGAGCCTCCTGAAAACCCTTTTTTGATCTTTGGAATCCAGAGCTCTCAGGTGTTACCTGGTTACCTGTCATAAAATATCAAGAATTCTGCCAGTTTGCTATCTTTCAATTCATCAAGGGCCACTAAGGAACTGTGGAAACATCGTAGACTGAATCAGTGCAGGAATACCCTAGCAAGAACATCAACATTGGATTATATTCATTTAAAAAAGAAAAGGAAGCTTCCAGGAAGGGAAGGGAAGGGAAGGGAAGGGAAGGGAAGGGAAGGGAAGGGAAGGGAAGGAAGACAATGCTTACTGTTAACTTAATTTCTTTTTCCAGTTTCTTATAACTTTCAGAAGACTTGTTCATCAGGGAGCGTGTGTAATTTATTTTGATGAGACGAAACCACAAAGATAGAACACGCATTGCTGGAACAGTTGAAGCGAATTTACTCGGGGTCAAATTCTCCTTCACTGACTGGTTCAACGGCGAGGTGTTGAATTTGGACCTGGGCTGCTGTGAAGAATGATCGTGTTGGACTCCAGTCACAATTTTTGTTCTGGATAATGTTGTCGTCTCTACCTCTTTGGACCTGGACACCTTGGCATCAGCAAGGGTCACGTTCTTCTCGGGTTCCATTGTACCTAAGATAGCGCTCAAAAACTTTCTAGTCAAGAATGGTTGGGAAGTCATGCTTTGAGATGATATATTCTGAAGTGGTGTGAAGATACTCGCTGGGCAAGAGATGTTCCTACAAGTGGATTTTGACTCAACTGGAAGAGTTCTTTGAATGGTCCACAGCGTAGTTGAAGCAGAAAACATAGGAGTTGCCTGGTTGGATTTGGTCTGCAGGGAAGATGATGGATATGCAGGAACATTAGAATTACTGGATGTGGAGAATCTTGAGCTACGAATGGACAAAGTTGTTCTGCCGATCGTTTGTATATTATTTGCAGTGGAAGTACCTGTGACCTGGTGTCCCAATGCGTTCTCCAGGGTGACCATCACAGAAGAGGTACTTAAGCCAACTCTGGGAACTTTTGTAGGTAAGGACAATGCTATTCCATCCACTGTATTCCTTGACTCTAGAGAAAGGGGTGTGGCACTGAATGACTTTGTACCTGTAGGTATCACCTGCCCTTTTCTAACCAGGTGGCCCTCCGTAATGTTAATAAATGTTTTCGAAGTTGACTCAGGAACACTGATTCTAGGGAAGGGAATGAAGGTAACGCTAGATGATGAAGAGTGGTGAGATGGTGTGACTAAAGATCTATCCAATTCTATCAAACCTGGAAGAGAAACTGTGGGATGAGATTCTGATGGACTGGGAAGCTTCTGTTCAACAGAAGGCCTACCAAAAGACTCCAATGGAGCACTAGTGGTATGTCCTTCTGGAAGATCAGTGTAGGTCAGTCTAGTTGAGGTTGCTCCAATTGGATGTAGAACATCTCCTGTATCTAAATGTGGGAATGATGGAACAGAATCATTTTTTGTGGTACCAAGACTAAATACCTTCATCACCAAGGAATCTGCAATTGTCTCAGGCTGAACACTGGTCAGTTTTCTGACTGAATCAGTTTCCATAGCAGTCAGAGGAGAATTTGAAGTAGGTATCGCTTCCACACTTGCTGTGATCTGTCTCTTTCTTCCATAGTATTGGGTATCTAATAGCTTCCCATAATCAGTAGTGTGGGCTGTAGTTTCCAACAGATCGGTCTGAAAGGAAACTCGGAGTCTGGTTTTAGCATTTCCAGAAAGCAGCGTGCTAAATGGTGAAGAAGTCTGATGGTTCAAGAAATGGACACTGATACTGGTTGTATCAGTTTCACCTTTTGAGAGGGTACTCACTGTAGGATCAATGTAACCTTCAACTATGGAAGAAGCGTTGCCCTTTGGTTCCAGTTTGATTACTTCCACAAGGGAGCTATTTAGCCTGTTATGAGAAGTCAAGGAGACTTCATCTTCTTTTGAAGTTCCAAAAGATGAAGTTGTTGGAAAGCTTTCGCTGTGTTCTTTCAACACAGAACTCTGTGGATTGGCTTCCTTCAGAAGGCCAACAGTTGCAGTTGCAAAAGGAAGCTGTGCCACTCCAAGTGAAACTTTGTGCCTTGGTGTCGTGGCTACAGACGAAGGAATAGTATCAGTAGGGCCTGGCACCATCTGATCGCTCTCATTATTAGCCACATCAAGAGAAAACTCCAATGGAGATGAGCCTGCTGGACTGGAATTTGTCAATGGCATCATGAAACTGACTTCAAGCTGTTGAGATCCCTGCCAGATGGAATCCGATGTCGATTGTTGGGCTGAAGAACTCACTCCTGTAACTAAGCTACGGATAGTCGGTGAGGCTGTGACCCTTTCTTCCGAAGGATGGATTGCTGTGGAATTCTCTTGATCAAGATGGGATCTAGCAATTGCAACGGATGGAGGGAAAACCTCATGGAGCTCAACCCTTCTGGAAATACGTCCACGTGAAGACAAACTGAGGCTCAGAGGTTCCATCTGCTGTTGAGTGGGAACCCCACTGGTCTCTTCTGACTGATATTTTGTCGAGGTAGCAGATGTAGGCATAGCAACATGAGCGGTGGTTTCAACGGGGTATCTAGCAGAGACCCAAAGGGAGGAGAAAGGATGAGTTACAGGAATGATGACATCTGTTGGGGTAGCAACCAATCCAGCAGTATCATATTCTTCATTATACTTGGCTGTCTGGTCAAAGGAGGTCTTTCTTGAGTTGGGCACATGAGATGGAATAGAAGTGGGACCTGATAAGTTATGGCTATGAGATATGAAAAACTTGGAAGCATCAGAGCTTTGAGCTATTCCTTCAATACTTGATGGGAGAAACCTTGATCTTCCCTCAATGGTGCCAAGAGATTCTGTTCCAGTAGAAGAAACCATATCCTGAAGACTTGTACCCATGGAATGAACGCTGGCTAATGTTGAGTAAGATCTTCTGATGCTCTTTCTGTCATCACTGAGAGCATCAAGATGTTGAGGAGGGGAGATATGAGACTGGCTGGCATTTCTCTGGCTTACACCAGTTTGATTAAATAACCTGCTAAAAGGCAAGTCTGTTTTGGGTTGGCCCCACTGGGCATGTCCGAGATTTGTGGGTTTCTCAGTAGAGATGGTCGTGACATTGCCAGTTGGCCAACCAATAGCAGAAACTGTATTTAAAAAGCTTTGATCTTCCTTGCTGGCAGCAGTGGTGAAGAAAAGAAGAATGAAGAAGAGAATGGGCCACCTTGGTCTTCTGTGGGCAAAGGGCTGGTCTGCAGGCTGAGGTCCTCCTGTCCCTTGGCATGCTGTAGTAGAGGAACCCAACATGGCTGCTTCACTGTGAAACAACAGGAAGTAAAAGTTATGTGAGCAAATGTGCGATTTTCCAGAATATTCTTCCTCAAATCAAATTGGGAGCAACTAAAGTACAACTCCTAAACTCCCTTTTTGTGATCCCTTCCAAGCCAAGTAACTCAATTTTGGAGGGTTTTTGCAACACGCAAATGTATTTAGCTAGCTTGGGCCCCATTAGATTGTACGAACTTGCAAGCCCCAAACATCCTAACTGGCAAGTTTTAGGTTGTATGTGAATGCATAAGCCACCTTCCATTGCAATGAGTAATCTGCAATTTTATCTGTTTGGGGATAGCAAACTTTCCTCCCTGAGGGGCCTGTCTGGACTGCAAGTCCCATCTTCCTCAGCCATTATGGCCAACAGCCTTGCAGGCTTGAGACCAAGAATTGAATCTTCTGGATTATGTAAGCAAGCACCTTTTTTCTTCCTCTAAAAAAACTAGCCTTGGAAGCTAAGCAGGGAAAGAACAGATTAATTCAGGGATGGGAGGTCACTGTCAAGATTTGAGACAGAAAAACTATCTCCAATAAAAAGATGTTTTGGCTTCAAGAAAAAAGCAAAATATCTTCAAGAAAAAAAGAGGAAAAAAAACAAGTTCCGTTGCCTTTTGAAAAAGCACCTTGTAGCAAACGGATCTTCTTCTTTTTTTAAGCCAAACCCTGCTTCTAATCTCGCAGATCCCCAAATGCTGGCTAGAGAAAAGTAAGCTAGAGAATTGTGGCTTAAGGGAAATTGGTTCAAACTGGTGGAAGGAAAGCAGCAAAGGAGAGGGCAGAACGCTGCTTCCCCAAAATGTGTCCTTCGTTACATAAATCACAAAATCCTTATTTAAATGCTGCCCTTGTTGGGTAATATAGGGTTCGTGCGTTAACCAAAGGAAAGAATATCAACTTTTCCCCATTTTTTTGATCATTTACTCGGGTTTGAGAAAGAGTAGGATAAAGCAACTGGCCTGGGAGGGCGCAGAAAACAGGGAGAGTCTGGAGAAAGAAAGGGGCGCGCAGCAATACTTGTGAATCAGATCCTCAGAAATGTGGTCTCTGGAAGGGATCCAATGCTTTTGGGTCCCACGCGCCCCAGCGCGCGCACTCCCATAGCCACAGGGGGAATCACGCTGGGGGGAGGTTCCCGCTCTTGCACCCTCGGCCCAGAGACACGCGCACCCCAATCCTTCAAGGCCCCTTGCGCTGAATCCGGAGGCACCTGCTACCTAAATGCCTCTCATTCTTGGCAAGGCCTTAGCAAGCAGCCTTGCTCCAAAAGCGACTCGCCACGCGCGCACGGCGCACTACAACAGCCAATGAGGCAGGCAGGCAGACACATGGGGATTGTAGTCCCCAAGCCTTAGGAAAGGCTGCTTCGGGGGGGGGGGAAACACCCCCACAATGCACAGGAGGCGAGTTGAAATGCCCCGCACCTGGGCCCCCCTTCCCAGCCAAACGCCCCCCCAACTCTTACCTGCGACCTGGAGCGAGGCGAAGGAACCTGCGCCCCTCCTAAACGCCTAATTGCGAACGATTTGGTGGGCGGGCCTCTCTCGGATTCCCAGGAGGCCAATTAGCACCTTTTAGGCGACCGAGGGGCGCCTCGGGAGGGGCTGAGGGAAGAGGGCAGGTGGAGGAGAGCTAGCCAAACTAAGTTTGGCTTCTTTGCGCAGGCTGGTTGCAGAATAAATGAATGAATAAATGAAGGACTCTGGAAAGTAAAACAAAGCCAATTTTTTGAAGCCTTTGCGCGGCAGGATTGCCAACTTACTGGCTGGGGCCTGCACCTACGCCTTTACCAAATGCCAGCAGGGACCACTCCGTGCCTTAAGTCAGTGCTTCAGTCAGTGCTTGGGTAAATCGCCCAACATGGGGTAAAATTGGCTTTCCTTTGCATGGCCCATCACAATAGGAATATATTAAATGGACTTAGATTAAAAGGAAAAAGTTAAGTGCCTTTACATCAAATGCCCCAACTTCTAAGTGTGTGGCGAGCAGCCTTGCACCCCAATTCTGCCCTCTGCCAACTGTTGAAGTTCAGCCTAAGGAAAGCTAACCTGGGACTCTCTGAATCAGAGGCAACTTTTAAACGTGACAACTTTTATGACTTGTGGAGTTCAACTCCCAGAATTCTCCAGCCAGCAGAGCAATTCTGGGGAGTTGAAGTCCACAAGTCTTAAAAGTTGCCAAGTTTGGGGCAACCCCTGTTCTGAATGGTTGAAAGTTAAACCCTCCTTTCTCAAACTTGGCCATTTCCAGGTGGAGAGACTTCCAATCCCCAGACTTGTCATTAATGGCCACCCTGATTATGGAATTCGGGGATTTGGAATCCACATAATTGCCAAGATTAATGAATGATGGTTTAAACTCATCATACTGATAGAAAAGAATATTTGTAGCTCAGGGTTGGATTGTGGAGTCCTCAGAGCTCTCAGAGCTTGGTTATGTTCTTGCAGACATTTTATTACCAAACTAGGTAACATCATCAGTGCTAGAAGGGGGGTGAGGTTTGCTCTGATGTTTAGATAGTGGCTTGCCTTCTCAGTGTTGGTGGTATCATCTTGGTGGTTCTTTCATTAGGCTGTGGTTTACTGTTATCTTGGTTGTCTGCATTGGTAGTTCCTTGCTTGGGGTATTTTTTACTTCTTATTTGTTGGTCTAGTTTGGTGTTGATCTCTCTTCATCTGAGTGTTGATTTTTGGTGAGGTGTTTTTGGTGTTTTTGTTTATTTTTTGTTTGGCTTTTATTTATTTAGGAACTTTATATTGCTGCCTCTTCACACATGGCGACTCAAGATGGCTTATAGGTATATAAAAACCTCATATGTAAAACAATAAAACTAATAGAAGAGAAATAACATATAATAAATTAGTATATCTGCACTCTTTACTGCTTTTGCTCTATTAGTGTTCATTTTTACCTTCTTTAAAAAAATTATAAAGGAAAGCTTGCTATTATTTGCTTCTATGTTGACGTGCTTTCTGCTATTATGTATCTTAAGATGGAAGAATCCAGAACAATAATTCCATTCAAAATAAACAGAAGTGGAAACAGGTTAAGAAAGATTATAACTTGGAGAGACGAAGAATCCCAAACTCCACTTAAAAGAAGTTATCCAAATTTTTTGTCACTCTTACATAAGCTAGCTAAGACATCCAGAAGAAGAACAAAGGAAAATGCAAATCGTTCAAGTAGATCCTGGAATGTTGGGTTTTGTGGGGTTGTTGTTGTTGTTTTTTTGAACCATTAAAAAAAAAACCTCAAAAGTTTAACAAAGATTGTGAGTTGATGAGAATAGACCTAAAGAGATTTAAAAGACTGGAGGGCTGAATTTGGAAGAAAAGGAAGTCTCTCTTTTAAAAAAGGCTTTGTACGAATTCTGGTTTGTTTCTCTACAAAAGCAAATTGGGATTTTTTAAAAAAAAAATTGAAACTTTTTAAAAGTTTACACTGAATGCATCTAAAGGCTTAATTGTCATGTTTGGAATTAAGCAGAGACAAAGTTCTTATCATAGTGATTGTGTTAACAAGGCAAAGGTTCCCCTGGCCCATGTGTGCTAGTCCTTTCCAGTTGTGTTAATAGCTGCAAGCAATTCCCTAGCAGGGCCATAAATCTTGGGTGAATGGTTGTTAATCTCTTCTGATTGTTTGCATCTCTAAGCTTCCCTGTGACTTCATCATTTATTCTTCTTCTCTGTTCCCCCTCTGGCCTCGGCTCCAGGCCAAGAATACAACTCTCACAATAATAATATATGTATATGAGGCCTCCAGGCCAAGAATACAACACTCACAATAATATATATATATGAGGATATCGGCTGTAATCCACCGTTAAGTCACAGAACAGCCCCGTTAAGATGGATTTTTGCTGCAAAAAGCTCTTTGGATGGATTTGGTAAATATTTTAAGACTGGTTTACTCAAATCCCACCTTTACTATTTTTATAAACATACCTAATACTTCCTCCTCCTCCTGGTTTTCATCACAACAACCTTGTGAAGTGGGTTGGGCTGAGAGAGAGAGAGGGACTGGCCGAGCCACCCAGCCAGCTTTCATGCCTAAGATAGGACTAGAACTCACCATCTCCTGATCTCTAACCTTGTGCCTTCCCTACTAGTCCGAACTGGCTGGTTGGCTACCTCTTCCTCTGCCCCTCCATCCATTCATTAATAAGGAACACAAGAAGTGATTATAATAATTCTCATCAAAGGTCCATTTAGTCCATTCATTATAGATTGGAAGAGATCCCTACAAAGTCCCCGTAGGTGGCCATTCAAAAGCCAGTTAAACACCTCCAGCCAAGGTGAATCCATCTCTCGAGAAAATCTGTTCCACCGTTAAATCATTTTTAGCAGTATTAGCAGTAGGGCCAGTCTAATCTAGTGGTTAAGGCACTAGAAACCAGGAGACTCGTGAGTTCTAGTCCTGCCTTAGGCATCAAAGCTAGCTGGGTGACGTTGGGCCAACCACCAGGAGACTGGGAGTTCTAGTCCTGCCTTAGGCAGGAAAGCCAGCTGGGTGGCTGGGCCAGTCCCTGTCTCTCAGCCCAACCCACTTCACTGTCTCCTGGCCAATCACCAGGAGACAGGAGTTCTAGTTCTGCCTTAGGCATCAAAGCTGCCTGGGTGACGTTGCGCCAATCACCAGATGGGGAGTTCTAGTCCTGGCTTAAGCATCAAAACTGCCTGGGTGACGTTGGGCCAATCACCAGGAGACTTGTGAGTTCTAGTCCCACCTTAGGCATTAAATCTGGCTAGGTGACTTTGGGCCAATCACTAGGAGATGGGGAGTTCTAGTCCTGCCTTAGGTATGAAAGCCAGCTGGGTGACTTTGGGTGAATCCCCAGGCAATGGTGAGTTCTAGTCCTGCCTTAGGTGACTTTGAGCCAGTTATGCTCTCTCAGCCCACCAAATCCCAAATGTTGTGAGGAAATACAGGAGGAGGAAGGAATATTAGGCATGTTCACCACCTTGAGTTGTTTATTAAAAACAAATAAAGGCAGAGTATCGCTCAAATAAATAAATAAAGGCAGGCTGTGACCATTATTAGCTTCATTTCTTTGATAAATTCAGGGGTTGCCTTTCCCAGAGTGAGTGGTTGGATGCCACTTCTGTGAATTGACTCATTTTAATTCCCAAACATCAGAAGCTCTCTACTTTCCTAGCACCTTGGATAGGTTTCTCAAACCGACTGGCCCCCACCGAGTTTTGCTTCCGAGGGAACAATCGACGGAGACAGCAAGAGAAGTCGCGAAGTCACCACTTCCAAAACAGTGGTTTTAATTTTAATGAAGCACCTCTTAAAAACTGCATCCTGACCGAAAGGTGGGGTGAGGGGAAATAATTAAATACAAAAGCCAATATATAGGCTCCCGGTTTATGTACAACATTTACAGTATGATGCATTCGTTTCTCTATGGCAGCACGGTACAATTTTGTCTTAATTTTGCTTTCTCGTCTGGAAGGAAGGGGCGAGGCAAGGAAGGACCGGTGGGTCCCCTCACCTCACCCCACCCCCATCTGAACTTGCCTGCTCAACAGAGAGACACACAATTTTGAAACAAGGTGGAAACACACAACATCCTCGGAGCAGAAAAACATCCAAACTGCACCAGCTGTACATTCAAGATATGAACGAGGCCTTCTTCGGTTGGTAACTTAGCACCGATTTATCAATTTGGCCAGAATTGGTGGAATGGACACGTTGGGCAAGTGCCCTCACAACATGGTACAAACAGGAGAAGAACATCTTCCAAAATTGTCCCCAGCTCATTTTTACAAACAAACCTGAGGGAGCTTTTAGAAATATTTCTTTTTTTTTTCTTCCTCTTCTTCTTCTTCTTCTTCGCTCTTCTTCATTTTTGATTCTCCAAGCTCCATTTCTCAGAAATGAACTTTTAAAAAAAAAATTACCTTGACCTGAGGGGCTGCAAAGGAGATTTGACCTATCTGTGTTTTATCCTTCCCTCTTTTTTTTTTTTTTTTTTTAAAGACACAGTAAGCTCTTGGAGCTTCAAAAAAAGAAAAGTCATTTAAACTGAAATATCTGCTATCCGGTATTGAAAATTACATTTACAAAGGTCATGGACAAAAGTCTCCAACAAGAAGCCTATAAAAAAATTAACTGAAAGTCAAAACACCCTTGAAACCAGCAGCAATTCCTTATAAAGGCAACATAAATCACATTTCTAAAATGTGCCATATTTATGCCCCTCAGGGTTGGGGAAAACAGCACGGCCCTCCAAAAATGAAAACTGAAACACACGGGGTGTGGTTTTGTTTCATGGTTTGAAAGTGTATGAACCTGGTCATGTCACTTTTTTAAAATACAGCTCCTTTTTTTATATATAACTACAGGTGTAGTTTTCTTTGAACTGTATCTCATCAAGTGGGTTACGGGACTTCCTCAAGTGGAATTTATTTTGGTTGTCCTTGAGTTACTATCACAACTGGGACCAGAATTTCTGTCACTAAGCAAGATGGTTGTTAAATGACATTTTTTTCCCCTCAGTTTAAGCAAAGCGCTGTATTTCTTAAGCGAATCATACAGTCGGTAAATGAACCCGACCTTCTCAATCGGGGAAGCTTAACAAATTGCAGTGGTTCACTTAACAACCAGGGCAAAAAGGTGGTAAAAATCAGACCCAACTCGATTAAACAACCGCCTTACTTAGCAACGTAAATCATGGCTTTCCCATAATTCCCTCGGACAAGCATCATTCTAAAGACACTCTAGGAATTGGACAATGTCTTGGGATGTCCTGAGAGTCTGTCCCACCCATGGAGAAGATCTGTAAAGGGTACCAGTGAGATTCGTATTTCACTTCTGGTTTCAGACAATAGGAAGACATTTTGTAAACCCAGCGGTGGTTCAAAGCATTGTTCAAAACCCTGAAAGCTACTCCAGGCGTGGTTTCTGGAAGTGTTATGGGGCCCTGAGGTATGGAGCAGTGGTGGTATGCTACCGGTTCAGATTGGTTCGGCTGAACCGGTAGTAAAAAAAAGCCGCCGCCGATCAGCTGAGAGGAGGGGAAAAAAGCCGATCATCAGCTGAGGGGATAAAGAAGAGAAAAGCTCTCCCACCGGCCCCTGCGCTTCTCTCTTCTTTATCCCCTCAGCTGATTGGCGCTGCAGGCCTCAGCTGGTGTGGGGTAAGTAAGCCAACGTGTGTCAGGATGAAGTTGTGTCAGATGTAGGGAGGCCATTTTAATCTTGAAGCCTGTTGACACTTTCAGCTGTGTTCCAATCCGACAGACAGTTGGGTGAATAAAATCTCCCCCTCTTTCCCTCTCAATTTGACACACACACACACAAACACACAAACACACACACACATTTACTCATTCTTCCAGCTCCACCCAACCTTTCTTATAATCCTGCAGAATCTCGAGGTAATATTGCCACTCTGGCTCGCTGTCATATTTCACCTCATAAACTGTCTTCAAAGGGTTCTTGTGGGGTTTGTGAATGCGAAGCACCACGCCTTGATACCAGGCCTCTGTCTTGTCCTTCTCCTCATACAAGTGCCTGATCCTCTTCCCAACAAGTTCTGGATACTCAGAGGGCAAGGAAGAAACCTTGGCACGACTGTGTCTCCGGCGCTTGAAACGCTTTAGGAGCAGCGGTGGTGGGACTTTCTTCCCCTTCCCTGAAGGACCAAGTATCTGAGGTCCTTGAATGTCCTGAAGAGCGTTCTGGAATTGGATGTGAACCATGGATTTTCGGAGGTGAAGGATCTCGGAAGCCCTGGTGGTCCTGCTAGCGACCTTCGCCGTCAATTTAAGCTTGAGAGTCCTTGGCTGTTTATGGGATGGCCTCCTAGCACCAGGACAAAGAGCGGATCCCTCAGTCTCCAAGGCCGCATCTTCCTTAGGAAGCACCTTCATCCCCGTTAGCACACAACCACGTTGTAGAGAAGGTGAGGAACATCTGGCCAGGGTCTCTTTATCTTCTGGTTGGAGAGTCTCATAATGCAAGGACGTAGTCCCCAAAGAGGCTGCCAATCCACATGTCTTGCCTTTGGTATTCTTCTCTGGGAAGTTCTGGTCAAGAGACTCGGTAGTTGCATCTGTTCCTAACGCCTCAACATCACTGTTTGGGATCAACTTCGCAGGATCCTCTGGGAAAACGAAAAGCACAAGAACAGTCAACCAAACGAGCATCTTCATTCAAAAAAAAAAAATGCTGTCCACAGTTGAGATCCTAAACTCCTCTTCCAACAGTTCAATAGCTCTCCTCCGTTCTCCAACTAATCCAAAACTGTTCTAAAGGGAGAATGGATCCCACTGGACAACTTCTAAAACTCACTTCATTTCAGATGATGGGTTAGGAGATTCTTGGGTGACATCCCCATGCCCCCAAAAATCCCTCCATCTCAGAGCTGTGTCTTAACAAAACCAAGATCTCTAGATGTGTTGGGATTACAGTTTCCAGAATTCCAGAAAAAAGGAAGTATAATCTCAACACACGTTTTGAAGAAGACACCAAATTCTCCAAGATTGTCTTAATCAAGAGGTCCCCAAATATGCCTTCTCCTCTTCTGATGCTCTAGGACAGTGATCCCAAACCTTTCTTATGCTGCGGCCCGGTATCCCCAACCTTTTTTATGGCGCGGCCCGGTACCGGCATTAGCTGGGCGTCGCCATCTTTTTTTGATGAAAAAGTGCTTCCAGTGAGCTTTCTACCCGGAAAAGCTCACCGGAAGCACTTTTTAATAAAAAAAAAGATGGTGGAGCCCAGCAAACCAGCGGCCCGGTAGGACTTGTTCCGCGGACCGGTGGTTGGGGACCCCTGCTCTAGGAGATATCACCCTGCAGCCCAAGCGCCAAGGATTGTTCTGTCGGTCTGTCTATCCTACCCCTTTCTGTCCCTCTTATCATCATCATCTGTCTCTCATTCTCTCTAATCTATCTCTCTACCTACCTACCTACCTACCTACCTGCCTGCCTACCTATCTCTATATCTATTCATCTGAAATCAGAACAGCCATTGCTCTTCTGTACATCAGATGTCTAGTAATCCAGGAAAGCCAAAGACCAAAAAAAGATAAAATAAAACCCCACTATTTACTGACAAGATGCTTTTGTGCTTGCCTCTGGTTCGCAGAAGCATCATGTGCCGTTTGAAATGTGTTTCAGGAGCACCTTCAGCCCTGCCTAGCTATAATTGCTAACCTCCAAGACCTTGTATTTTCCACAAAAGGCACCTGTAATGGTATCGGAGAATGACTTTGGAAAACAGGAGAAAGAGACGCAGCCGAGACAACCGTCTGATCAACAAAATCTGAGTCTGAAGAAAAAAGGGACTGGAGAAAGTGACTCAAAATGGGAACCACCTTAGTTTGGGGACAGTAAAAGTGAGAAAAAGGAGGGGCCCTGTATGGTTGCAAGACTGATGCAAGGCAGTCCAGGCAGGAAGCACAAACAGGAACACTAGCTCCGTCTTTATTGTGAGGTTACTTTAACAGAATCTTGCAAGTCTGAAAGTACCAGGAGGACACAGATAAACCTCCAAGTGGCCTCAACGGCTCTCTAAAAGGATGCAAATGACCAGCTGTTTGCAAGGAATATAAATCCTTCCGTTCCCCACTATCCAGTCGGAGCTGAAGAAGCTTCTTGGATGAGAAGCAAAACGTCTTCAAAACAAAAAACAAAAAAAGTCCAGTTGCCTCCTGAAAAAGCACCTTTGGGACAACCATGACTTGGATGACTGAGAATCCCTACAGATTCTCTAAAAGTACATTTCTTCCCCCATATGTTTACAGTCTAAGAAATGAGGTAGGGTCTGGAGTGAAAACCATTTGAGATGTTTACCCAGCTCCATTCCTTCTGTGGATCCAGCTGCCTCTTATCTGACCATTGTCTTGTCTGTGGCTCTTCCTCCTGTCTGACAAGGCCATTTCCACATACCATACCATCAACTGGTTAGTCTACAAGATTGAAGTATTGCAAGATTCCGTTAATGTAGCCTTAGAATAAAGACAGAACTGGCATTCCTGGGTGGTGCTTCCCATCTGGACTACCTCACAGGGATCACCTCTACCTATCTTGCAAGTCTGAAAGGCCACCTCTTCCTCCTCCCTCATCTTTGCAGTCCAAGAAACTAGAGAGGGTCTCTTTTGAGACATTTGCCCGGCTCCTGTTCCTTCTGGGAGCTAATCTGCCTCTTCTTATCTGTCCATTGCCTAGCGTGCAGCTCTTCCTCCTGTCCCGCAAGGCCATTCCCACATACCATTATAGCACCGAAGCAGCAAGATCGCAAGAAGCCTAGCACCTCAACCTGTGCCCGAAGGCCTTCCATAACTCCAACTAAACCCAGCAGCAATGAGCAAGACGCACCCACACAAAGAATGAATACCTACTTGGAGGTGTGCAGGCGTGCTTGTGAACTTGGACCTGGAAAAAATAAAGGCGTCAAGAATCATCTGAAATGACACTGGCTTGTGGGGGGGACAGTTTGGTCAGAGCTAATGAAAGCAAGGCTGTGAGCATGTGTGGTGGGCAACAGTAGCTAATGTTCCATCTTGCCCAATGCTGTCCACTGCCAGCTTTTCTAATGCAGCACCTTCCTGCTGAACTGAGATTTGAACTTCCAGGCTTCCCAAGCCAAACAGCTGCTATCCGGATAGGACAGGGGGGAAGAAAGAGGTTGTTGAGTTATGGACCTTGGTAGGTTCTTCATCCCTGAATTACAGATAGTCCTCAACTTACGACCACAATTGGAACAGAAACTTCTCTCGCCAAGCAATATGGTTTTTTAAGGTAGCCCGTGCCTAATTTTGGTCATTAAGAGGATCCAGCTCATTGACTTTGCATGTCAGAAAGTCCCCTGGGAAGGGATGCAGGTGGTCATCATGTGACCCCAGGACACTGCAACCATTGTAACTATATGCTGGTTGCCAAGCACCTAAACTTTGATCGCACAAACATCTAGACACAGCAGTGGCCCTGATAAGCGTGAAGATCACTTGTACGTCACTTTTTTTTCCAGCACCATCGTGACTTTGAAGATCCATTCAATGAATGGTCATAAGTCAAGGACTCTCTCACCCAATTCCATGTCTTCTTTGCCAACAGTCTCAGGGCATCCTCCCCTTCAGAGTTTAAGCACAGCCTACTCTCTTAAGATCCCTTTTCCCAGTCCTCTCCCCATTTAGAAAGCAGAATCCCACCAATCTTTGTAGAGTTCGCTAAATCCTGTCTCGGGCATCGACCCTGACCACTATGCCAATTTTCTACCCACATCTCATAAGGAAGACCAACCAAAGCTGTGTCTGTGCAAGTGGGAAAGTACAGTGACCAAAGCCCGGGGAAATCATGAACTTTTGGCAAGACAGAGAAGAGGAAAAAGGACAAAAAAGAAGAGCGTATATTCAGTTCAATGCTTAAGTTTCTAAAGGAGGCCAATTGTCTGCCCTTACCAAGCTGCTGCTTGACACACTCATGCCAATGAAGGGTCAAGAGGTCCAGGTAAATGTCCGGCAGCTGTTTCAAAGCCAGCAGCTTCAACATCCGAGAAGTACAGCTCTTGAGGTCCAAGTCCCTCAACGCCTTCTCTTCAGACAAGGTGGTAGGACGCAGTTCCACCTTGTGGTCCTGCAAGACATGGTCAACCGACACACCAGGAAGATTGGGGAAGAGTTCCTCCTTCACCACATAAATAGGGATGAAGGTGGCGCCAGCTCGCATCACGTGAGGAAAAGGACATTTATTATAGAGCAGGAATATCTCCAGTTGCGACTGCAACTTCTTGACAAGCACCTCTACATCCTTAAAGGCCAACCAGATCTCTTTGCCCTTGGAGAGCTTGGGGCCTTCAGAGACCTTTAAACCATTTTTGGGCTTGGTGGAACTGACCGTCTTCTCCTGCAGCCCCACTGTGGACTCGGACATCTCCAGCCATTCCTTGAGCTGATCAGGGGAGGAGGTAGACACCGAACCAGATATTATGGTGCAGACACAGGAGTGCAACGCGGTGAAATATTGCCTGGGTGGCTTCTTTTGACCAAGAAGTTTTTCAGTGGCAGGATCCAGAACCTGGGTCTCTCGAAGGGCAGGAGATCCAGGAGGGCCACTAGGAAGCAAGAGCGTAGACGCATCGGGCAGTGTAGCATTCAAGCACTTGATCTGCAAGATCAGAGTTTCGGATGGCGTCGCAGTCTGGGGAAGGTTGAGACCAAGCAAGGGGCTGTTTGGCTGAGTTACTTGTGAGTCAGTACCTTTTGGGAGAGAGGCATCCTTGACCCCAGAGGCAGCTTCTGCTGCATGTGCTTTTAGGACTTTGAATTTCTTGAACAGAAATGCCGCGGAGCTGTGGAAATGTCGGCTACCTCTAGCGTCACCGTTGATGGGCAGCACCAAGGTCTCTCCGTTTGCCTGGGAGACAGAACCCTGGCTGTTGGCTGCTTTCTCCTTGACTTCTTCACCTTGGATCTTTGGACCTCCAACATCTGGAGCCTTAGCTTTCTTGCCCGGTTGCAGAAGATCAGGTCTCTCTGCCAAGTCTTCCGTTTTAAAGCTGAGATCCAAGACACGGTCTTCTTGAGAAAGCCTCTCAACTCTACCATCGGAAAGATTGTCAGGGGATGGTTGGCAAGATACAAGATCGGTTGGATTCAGAAGCTGGACCTTGTAGCTTTCCCAAGAGCCAGCATAATCTCCACCCGCTTGTCCTGTTGGGAGGTTATTTTTATTCAAGCCAGCATCTCCACTTTTCATTCTTGTATTGTGAGTGGTTCCTTCCTCCCTAGGTAGATTCAGCCTCGATTCTTTGGTTGTTCTTTGAGAGCCTGTCCAAGGCACGCATCCGTTGTCCACACTCTTGCCTCCACTTTTGGGAGGCAACTCCTCGGCCTGACAACGTTTAGTGGCGTCCAGTTCCACCAAATCAGCAGAACCTTCTAAGTAGGCTCGGTATGGAGCTAAACTGAAGACGTTGTTGATAACAGGCATGGGAGGGGAAGACGTTGAGGGACCTTCACGCTGTTTGTGGAGCCCCTCCGGTTGACCCTCCGGGGACCAATGTCCATGAGATGTAGATTGGATGTCAGGAGCCTTCAGAACATTTTTGGGCAGGACTGGTTTGGAGTAGGGATTGTGGGAGATAACCGGGCTATCAGGAACAATTATGCAACCTCCCGGTTCATTATTGTGTGCGTCGATGCTTCTCTTCCTAGATTCATAAGTTAAGGACAAGTTTTTGTGCATCTCAGAAGATTCCTCCTCCTTCTCGGTCACCTTTTCTGGTGGGCAAAGATCCTTCTTGCAACCACTTTCCTCCATCTTTTCAACCCTGTTGTAACAATGAGACAGCCGGTCTACTTGATGAATGGAAGGGAAAGCTTGCAGAGTGGAAGAGTTTGCGCTGGCTTCTCTGGCAACACGGCTACTCTCACACCAGTCTGGAAGGCCACCTCGGCTGCGCCAAGGACTAGAAGCTGAAGCAGGCTTTTCAGGCACAGCACAGGCAGGAGCAGGAGTCTTGGGGGTGAAGTCCCCCTTGGCCGTCGCATTGTGTGAATGCTCGTGTTCCCTTGAAGGGTGAAGCTCTTCAGAGGGGGTCAACGGAGGTGGGCCCATGGCCTGGTAAAAGTAGCTCTCCAGATGCCCGGGATAATAGCTGTGAGAGGTTTGTTGAAAATATGACCTGGGGAACACCTGACCATCTTCATGGCCTGGAGGAGACCCAAAACCTTTACAGGCCGCCAAAGCAAAGACTGAGTTTGTTTTTTCGGCTTGCACGTAGCTCTGATGATACAACAACATCTGTTCGTGAGAAGTGAGAGGGTACGATCCTAGAGGGTAGCATGAAGGTGATCGCTCCTGGTACGCCAGATCCTGGGAATTCAGCAGCAAGCTGGAAGGAGGAGGAGGAGGAGGAGGAAGAGGTGACGGCGGTAGCCTGGACCACATGTGTTTTCTCGAATTGCTACCTGCTGGGGACTCGGAGTTGCTTTTATGGCTGACAGAGGAGTAGCTGGAAGAGCCATTCTGTGCCCCCTGGCATTTCTCCAATGCCTTATGGTAAGGCATGAAGCCAGACGAGTGGACATCGCCCTCTTTGGACCCGTGTCGGAACTGCACCACGCTGTTCTCGGCCACCGAGGTCTTCTTGGACCCGGCTGTGCCGTAACCCCGACTCTCGGCACCCGTGGGCAAAACAGAGGACGGGGAAGACCATTCCAAACGTTTTGAGTAGTTCTCCATCTGCATTCGGAAGGCCAAAGCCCTTTTGGGAGCGTAGCCCGATTCCGCCCCGTATGCGTGGCTTTGGTAAACCGGTTTGGGGGCCGCCAAGGTGGAGCAAGCTGCAGGAGCTGGAGGGAGCTGTTGGGTTGGGTATCCCTGCAGCCAACCTTGCTGGATGACGCCCGCATGACCCACGTAGCTGGCCCACTGTTCTCGGGTGGTACATTCATTGACCTTCTGAGAGCCCGCAAGTCTCTGGCGAGCTTTCAAACTTTCCATTTCAGACTGGCAGGTTGTTTTCTCTGTCCTCGGAGAGCGGTCAGGCGCACCAGCCGGGCAATGGTTGTAGTTCTCGGCCGCTGACCAGTGAGTTAAAGTTTTGGGCGCTTCGTGACACGGGAATGGGAAAGTAAAATAGGAGCCTTTGTAACTGTAGTGGTCTTCTGTGGGGAGGTCCGGCAGCCTACTCGACCGGCACAAACCCACCGGGAGGATGTGGGTTGGCTCCCCTTCCAGTCGAGGAAGCTTGCTGTAACTCATGGTGCTCACGGATTCAAGGGTTCGCTTCTCCGCCATTGGGAGATCCTTTCTGGCCAATGGGCTGGGCTAGGAAACGGAGCAATCGCTCGGGTTGTTCTGAAACAGAAAGACAAGGAGGGGAAAAAAGAATCAGTCTTCATGCTTTCCCCTGTTCATGGTTATAAACAAATATCTCATATTTTGCACAGTGGTGGGATTCAAAAAACAATTTACTACCAGTGCTTGGTGGGCATGGCAGGAGAAGGATACTGTAAAATCCCCCTTCCCTCCCCCCACCCCACTAACCTGCTTTCCAGCTCCGTTCTCCTGTGCAGGGCAACCAAAGAAGACCCAGCCGATCAGCTGGGACTCAATGGGAGGCGGAGAAGAGATGGGGTTGGCAGGGCCAGTCAGAGGTGGGATTTTCTGGTTCTCCAAATTACTCAAAATTTACGCTACCGGTTCTACAGAACCAGTCAGAACCGGCTGAATACCACCTTTCACTTTGTAGGATCCAATCTGGACCAGACATTTTTGTCTTCCGAGCTTTTGGATTCATACTGGAGCCCGTCCTCAGGGGACTTGAATCCAGCGTAATACCAAAAGCTTGGAAGAGAAAACCAACCCAAATTGGATCCTGCAACAGATTGGATCCTACTTGACCCAGATTAACTCCTACTTGAGGGGTTGCCCCAAAGAAGAGGGGGATCAAATTATTCTCCAAAGCACCAGAAGGGCAGGACAAGAAACAACGGATGGAAACTAACCAAGGAGAGAAGCAACCTGGAATTAAGGAGAGACTTAACAGGGAGGACAATTAACCAGGGGAACGGCTTGCCACCAGAAGTTGTAGTGCTCCATTACTGGATGTTTTTAAGAAAAAACTGGACAACCATTTGTCTGAAATGGTCTAGGGTTTCCTGCTTGAGCAGGGGGTCAGACTAGAAGTCTTCCAAGGTCCCTTCCAGCTCATTCATTCTATTCTATTCTATTCTAACATTGTCCTGGGATATGTATATTCACCTTCATTCATATCGTACTTTGTTTTCCAATTGTTTTCCTCTTTGAACTGACAAAAGACCCCCTAACATCTACTTACGACCCATTTTTCAATGTTACAACAACTGCAAAGCCACACACACACACACACACACACACACACACACGATGGCATGTTGGGCTCTTGGCCAGCACCCCAAAACTAAGGCAGAATTTATTTTCCCATCTCTCAGATTGCATACAACGCAGGCAAAGAAACCCACAAGACTTCGGCCACTTTTGGGGGAGGCTGATAGGAATTGAAAACCCAAAGCATAAGAAAACATAGAATAACAGTGTTGGAAGGGACTCTGGAGGCCGTCTAGTCCAGTGGTGACCAACCAGTGGGCTGGAGACCACTGATGGTCTGCAAGAAAATTTTGCTGATCCGCAGAGAAATACCCCCCCCCCAAAGCAATTAATCCAGGCTACGTGGGAACACAAGGCTGCGCCGCCCACATGGCCCGTGGGAACACAAGGCTTGTGTCACTTACATTGCACACGAGGTAGTGAGGGGAGGGGGGAAAGAGCGGAGAGAGGAAACTTGCCCCACTCGCCTCACACGCCTGGCCTGGCCACCGGGCTGCTTCTTTCCGCTTCTTTCTTCTTCAGCTTTTGGCTGCATGCAAGGAAAGCAGCAGAAGTCTTTCTTTCTCTCCTCCAAATTCCGCCAGAAATGAGTCTTTGGGGCCCTGCAAGGCCTCCTGCTCCAAGAGGCTGTGATGGCAAAGACTCGTTTCTGGCAGAGTTTGGGGGAGAGAAAGAAAGACTTCTGCGGCTTCTGCTGTTTTCCTTGCATGAAGCCAAAAGTCAGTCTCTCTCTCCTCTCTCTCTCTCTCTCTCTCTCTCTCTCTCTCTCTGTCTCTGTCTCTCTGTCTCTCTCCCCCTGAGAACGGAGCTGGAGACGGTATTCTGCAATTCCAAATAAAGAACGATTGATCAGTAGGAAAACAGGGTGGGGGATTTTCCTGCAGATTTTTTGGGGGGGATTTTCCCAGGTTCTCTGGTCCATTTAAAATTTTAAAAATTATGAATTTAAAATTACGAGTTTGGTGGTCCCTGAGGTCCAAAAGGTTGGCGACCACTGTTCTACTCCAACCCCCTGCTCCAGCAGGAGAATCTATTCCAAATATTAGCCTCTACCTAGGATCGAACTCAACAGACTCCTGATTGCGAGGCGAGAGCTCCCCCTCTAGGCCACCGGAGCTGCATTGGAAGAAGGCATCATGTTCACCCTGAGAACCAGGTTCAAGTTCTGGTAATGCTTGGGAGATATTCCACCTAGTTTTCTTGGCAAGAATGCCGAAGGATTCGTTGTGTGTTAAGATTTTATTTTTTTAATTATTGAAAAACCAATAGGAAATGGGGGGGTTTCCTTGTGGCCTTCCATCCAGTTGGCTAAAACAGGTAGCCCAATATGGGTCCCTCGGCTTAACCCTCCTTCCTGGGTGGGGGAAGGAAGAATTGCAGAGAAGATAAAGAGAAGCGGAGAACCGCTTACAATCCCTGGGCAATTTCGCAGCACGACGCTTCGATTCTCCAGGCTACTGCTCCAAAATACAAGTAGTCCTCGACTTACAACCACCATGGAGCCCAACGTGTCTGCTGTTAAGTGAATGTTTGCCCCATTTTATGACCTTTATTGCCAGTGAATTGCTGCAATGGTTCAGTTAGTAACCCGGTTGTGAAATGAATCTGGCTTCCCCGTTGACTTTGCTTGTCAAAAGGGGATCGCATGACACACACACACACCCCAGGACACAGTGACTGTCATAAATATGAATCAGTTGCCAAACATAGGGAATTTTGACTGGGTGACCATGGGGAAAGGGTGTAACTGTGATGACCCAGGGCATGGTATAAAGGCAAGACAGTCAGATAATCAGTAGGAGTCCCTTTATTAGCTCCAACTTTTCCCCCAATGTCCCGGTCAGCTTCTGGCTGGAGAAAAACTCTCCCAGGAACAGCCTTTGGCTGCAGAGAATCAAGTCCAAAACAGGGTAAACACAAACTGTAACTTTAAGTCCAATCAAGCCAAACTGAGGTAATTAGTCCAGCAGGGCAGGAGCAAGAATTCCACACGTGAAGGAATGGCAGTAATTCAACACGGCTGGGAGGATGCTAGGAACTCAGATAAGCAAAGTCAACACAAGATCAAGTCACATTTGCTTCCAGAAGCTGCTGCACTCAGCATGCATCTCTTTTAAACTCTCTTCCCAGCTGTGGCTAATGAAGGGAATCAGGGCCCTTTCCTCCCCCCTAAGCCACGCAACCCACGTTGCTCTCTTCTCTGTTCCTCTCTACGTGCCCTAGGACGAAGAGGGGGTGGGCCTGGGTCTTCCTCTGAACTCCCTCTCCCTTTTTTCTACTTCTGTCCTGCTCTGCCCAGCTGGACTTTGCCCTTCCCCAGTTTCCCCCACAGCCAAGGGAGCCACACTCCCACTCCCTGTCAGCTGTTCATCTTCCTCCTCGGATTCAATCTCCGACAGGGGCCTGACAGTAACTGTGAAAAATGTTCCTAAAGTCGCTTTATATCCATGCCATTGTAACTTTGAACGGTCGCTAAATGAACCGTTGAGGACTACCTGTATTTGCCAAAATTAACCATCCTTGTAGAGCGTTCCCAATTTTAAAAAAAAAATCCGAAAATCAATAAAGAGTCTAGCCGAAGAATCAGGCCACCTCACCCCTTAAGCTCAGCACGAGACTTCTTGGAAAGGCTTCAAATTGCTTACTTATTAAGATATTTTTGGTTTCTTGGCTTCTCAGAAACTGCCATGTCAGAAGAAAGAGAGGGGGGAGGAGGAGAAGTTATGAGTCAGTCATATCACCAAAGGAGCTTCTCTGTTTGAGCCAAACAAGGTCAGGCTGGAACTCTACAAATATCTCCTTCTACCTCTCGCCCAAAGTTCTCCAACTTCCCCAGAAACTCCTTCCTGGATTCGCTATCTATGCCTCCATAAATAGATTTATTTCTGCTGAATAAAGTAAGAGATCTGCCAATACTCAACCCGTGGCTGAGTTTTTAGATGCCTAGTTCCTTCCTTGCATCTGGGATTAAGGGACTAATGAACTACAATTCCTGAGATCCCTCACCACTGGCGATGCTGGTTGGGTTGCTGGGAAATGTAGTTTGGCAACATCTGGAAGGTCAGATGTTTTTTTTCCCCCTTCCTCTTCTTCTACATGAGCAGCGATGGAAGGATTAAATGGCCCTTTAGGTCACATGCTAGCTGGGGAATTCTGGGAGTTGAAGTCCACACACCTCTTAAAGTTGCAAAACACTGCCATAGACTATGTCTGGCTCTCCCTACGTTCTTACAAACTTTGTTTCTCTGATCTTGAACCAACAAAGCCACTGCCACCAACAGTGGAAGGGCAAACCACTTGTATATAAACAGAGAGCAAATCGCACTCCCTTCTTCTACCACGGATGATGTTCCCTAGTTGGGCCATGAAACGTCTGCAAGCAAACAACCAAACTCAGAGAGCACCACGAACCTCACGTGTCTGTGGAGATTGTCCGTAATTCAGGTCAGCGTTGTCCGAAAAGTGTTTTGTTTTGTTTTTTTGAAAGACAACTGGATATTCTTTGTTTTTTCTTGACGTGTCGGTTTTTCATCCAAGAAGCTTCTTCAGTGAAGAACTGAAGAAACTTGTTGGGTGAGAAGTGAAACGTCTTCAAGGAAAGGCTTTTTAAAAAGCACTTGTGGGACAAGGACCCCACCGTTCAATCCTGAGCTACCAATATTCTTTTCATGGGCAATTTGCCCCAGACAAACATACAGTATTAGCTGTCTTTCCAGGAAGTTTCTCAAACGCAAGAGTTAAGGTTTTTCCAGCACCGTGGCCTAGACCGGGTTTTAGGAGAGTAGGAATGTTGTAATCAGCTTTTATGATCAATGCTGTTTGCTAAGTGATGAGAGAGAGAAGTGGGGAGGGAGGGAGAGAGCGAGAGAGATCCCTTACAAAAAAGAAAGATTAGGAAATTTCTTGAGAAGGAGAACTGGCTATATATAGTGAGATATATTCTACCACATGCAGTCAAGAAGGTAAGAATTACAAACTGCAGAAATATTGGAGTTTGCAGCACATCTGACCAGGACACAAGTAAATATTTCAGCAGGATTCATTTATATAAGAAACTTCTTTATAGTCTCTCTCTCTCTCTCCTTCCCTCCCTCCCTCTCTAATCCACCTCACAGGGTTGTTGTTGTGGTGAAATAGGAGGAAAGTATATTGGACATGTTTGCCACCTTGAAGATTTTTTCCACCTGAGGACCCGAGTTGAGAACTCTTGAGACTTACTCAATATTTCATCCTTAGCTATTATTTAGTCTCCTTTTCAATATGTTTATATATTTTGCTGCTTTTAATGCTAATTTTAATCTACTCATAACCGAGTGGCACATGAAAACTTCATAAGCTTGGATTTTTCTCTCTCTCTCTCTCTCTCCTAATATACCAACCAAGACTGCACTTTTCATCCGTAAACAATCTGAGTTGCCGGTTATTGGGATTAATGTTAGTATACCCTCTTCTCACTTTAGGAAATGTTGAATTAAGCAAGTTCTCTATATTCCTCCATAATACTTAAATCTCTCTTAACCAGGAACTTACTGGCAGGCGAATTCCAGTCCTTTCAGACTAACAAATTATTAAAAGGCATAATGAGCTTCCATTCACAAAACACTTATGCTTTTTAATAACTCCTCTCGCTCTGAGACGCTACCAAATTCTGAACTTGGCAACTACAAACTGACATGGTTCTCATTTCCCAATGTGAGCTAATTAATGAGAATTTCATTGGCATTTTTTAAAGTACGGCATTTAATTGCCCTGAGACTTAAGATTCCCTGGAGTGTTAGACACAACTAATATATTTTTAAATTGTTCTCCTGGGTAGCTTATCTTCCTCTCTTCTTCTTTTTCTTTTAGATTAAAATTTTAGCCCGTCATGATCAATAGAATGGAATGTATTCGCTTATTGCAAACAAAGGTTTCCTTATCTAGAGTGAAACCAGATGTTTTCTTAAATAGGCATTTTATCTTTCCGATCCATATGGTTTTTGCTAAGCATAAAATACGTGCCTTCCTTTACGTATGGTAGGTTTTGGTAGGCGATATATTCATTTGTTTCGATCTCACCTCTTTCCTTTTAGAAGATGGCATTGTTACCGCCATTATACATGCTCTTTCACTGACCCTTAACTTAAATGTTACCGTAAACCTAGAAGAGAAATATTCCAAGGATACATTCCTGGGAGAGAGATTAATCTTAGCAAAGACAGACAAGATTGGGTTGTTGGGGTTGTTGTTTTTTTTTTTTTTTGGTTGTTTTTTTGCAACATTGCCTCACTTTCCAGAGATCCCTTGCAAAGAATTTATGACTTTGACATCTTAAGACTTCAGGAGTTTAAAATCTGACCTAGTACTCGAAGATCCTGAGAAAACAGAAATGCAAACTGTGTGGTGTCTGCGATTCCTTGCCTATGCAAACCCTTCCCTGTTTGATTTCGTGGCAAGTAGCCCTTGGCTTAAGGACACAAGGGGGAGGCCAGCATTTCCAAGGCAGCTGCTAAGTGCTTGATATTACATTTGGTCATTAAATGGATCATGGCAATTGTTAAGTGATTCCCCCGTTATCTTTGCTTGTCAGATGCCAGCTGGGAAGGTTGCAAATGAAAATCACTTCACCCTTGGACTCCATCAGAAGTACATACCTGTTGAAATTGTCTAAATTTTGATCAGATTTTGACCATGGAGATATTGCTGATAGTCGTAAGTGTGAGGATTGCTCAGCAACTGCTCTTTTTTTTTTCAGTGCTGATCTAATTTTGAATGGTTGCAACATGAACGGTTCTAAACTGAGGACTATCTGGACCTTAAACCAAAAGAGAAGATTCCCATTTTCTCTCCCTTTTGCCTCTTTCAACTGGAAACGAGGCCTGTGCATGGCATTAAAACCTGCAGGCTATTGCAGCTGAAACTCATTTAATATATATATTCACTCAAACTGAATATATGGAAATGTTTCTTCTGCGGATATCTTTTCATTTTTGACAGGTTTCCTAGGCAGTTCTTAAAGTTTTGTGTATATACGTGCATAGATAGATAGATAGATAGATGAGTAGATAGCATAGTAAATGAGAAATAGATAGATAAGTAGATAGATCCTAGCATAGATAGATGATAGATAGAATAGATAGATAGATAGAGTAGATAGATAGATCATAATAGATAGATAGATAGATGAATACCGTAGATAGATGAATGATAGATAGATAGATAGATAGAGGTAGATAGATACCGTAGATGAATAGATAGATAGATAGATAGATAGTAGTAGATAGATAGATAATGATAGAAAAAGATAGATAGATACGTAGATAGATAGAGATAGATAGATAGATAGATAGATAGATAGATAGATAGATAGATGATGGATAGATAGATAGATATAAGTAGATAGATAGATAGATAGATAGATATAGATAGATAGATAGATAATAGATAGAGTAGATAGATACCGTAGATAGATAGATAGATAGATAGATAGATAGATAGAGATAGATAGATATAGATAGATACATAGATAGATAGATAGATAGATAGATAGATAGATAGATAGATAGATAGATAGATAGATAGATAGATAGATAGATAGATAGATAGATAGATAGATAGATAGATAGATAGATAGATAGATAGATAGATAGATAGATAGATAGGCAGGCAGGCAGGCAGGCAGGCAGGCAGGCAGGCAGGCAGGCAGGCAGGCAGGCAGGCAGGCAGGCAGGCAGGCAGGCAGGCAGGCAGGCAGGCAGGCAAAAAAATAAATAAACAGCAAGGAGCAAATATGTAACTTTTGCCCTCTCTTCCCAATGTAAATAGGAGCATTAAAATGCCTTCAGGGTCTTAAAGGGGAAACAAGACCAATTTCCAAATAGATTTATTTCCCGCCCACCTCACTCCATCCAGAGTGTAAGTCCTACTCTACTAAAGCCAGGGAAGTCTACTCATGAGAAAATAGGCTCAAGATAGCACATGGATACATGTCCCAGATGCATTAACAAGAAAAAGAAAAAAAAAAAGCAGATGCAATATGAACAACTGGGATTCGAAATGCGAGAAAACAAGCCACCTTATTCATCCCTTGACTCTTTTTAAATAGCAGGCGTGTCCAAACCCTGGCCAACTTTAAGACTCAGTGGACTTCAACTCCCAGAACTCCTCTGGCTGGGGGGGGGGAATTCTGGGAGTTGAAGTCCGCCAGTCTTAAAGTTGCCACGTTTGGACGTGCACCTCTGCTTTGTAGGGTTAGCTTTTTTTTTTTTTCAGAGCAAAACTGCAACCAATCCGCGCTGAACGGGTCAGGCTGTCATCCAATCGGCACTCGCTAACTCACAGCAAGTGGCATTTCCTACACACCCTCCACCGCACACACATCACTGTTGTGTACCCAAGCTCTATAGTTACCACAAACATTGCTTTCACAGCTTAACCACTGCTCACAGCTCTACAGGGGGTGCAAAATGTAGCCTTTTAAGAGCAAGCCACGGGTCCTCAAGAGGAACACGCTTTCATGCGTGTGCAAATACACACATCCACACATCCCACCTCTAAATCACCCCCCTCCAACCCCTAAATGGCTCAAGGCCATTTTTTGTAGCCCTCCAACCCGTAACAGTTGATCTCGGGGAACAGGTAAAAAAGAAATAGAATAGAATGGGCTGGAAGGGACCTTGGAGGTCTTCTAGTCCAGCCCTCCATGGCAGGAGAACCTATGCTATCTCAGACAAGTGACTGTCCGGTCTCTTCTTAAAATCTCAACTCATTTAAAACCTTTTGTGAAAGGCAGAAGAAAACCAGCTCGGAAATCTCAAAACGACTCCTTGCAATATGTTGTCAAACACGCAGAAGAAAACCAGTTCTTTTCCCACAGAGGTTAACTCAGGCAGCAAATCCATCAAAATAAACGCAGAGAGAAGTTCCCTGAGGATAAGAGGTTGCAGCAACTGAGTCCAAAAACTCAGAAGAAGAAAAAATCTCTGGTCCCGGATTGGATCCTTGCAACATTATCCCTGGGCCACGTCTATTCGCCTCCGTTTGTAAAATAAATTTGTAAAATAAATGCATAAGATGAACATCCATTTGCTTTAAAAAGGCAGCCCTGGTTCCTCCCCCCCCCTCTTTTGCTTCAGAAACTCCCATTTTTGTTGAAAAACCCCAAGCAACCCTGACTTTTAACAGGGCTCCAGAACACATACAGAGTGCTTTTTGCAATCCAGAGGCTTGGCATTGAGCACAGCCTGGAGAAGTAAATCTTTTCTTTCTTTCTTTCTTCTTCTTCTTCTTCTTCTTCTTCTTCTTCTTCTTCTTCTTCTTCTTCTTCTTCTTCTTCTTCTTCTTCTTCTTCTTCTTCTTCTTCTTCTTCTTCTTCTTCTTCTTCTTCCTCTTCCTCTTCCTCTTCTCCTTCTTCTTCCTCCTTCCTTCTTCTTCTTTCTGTGGCACTCCCACAATCTCCTTCCAAAGTGATCCTGGTTTAAAGCCGGCCAGTAGTGTCCAAGGTGGAAGAAGGAAGGGGGCAGTTGGAGAACATGACTCTGGGTGTCCATTCACACACACACACACACACACACACACCAAAAAAAAAACAGTCCTTTGGCTGCCTTCCAATCCCACCTTTCATAGACTAAACAGGGGTTGTTGTTTTTCTCGACTTCTTATTTTTTTTAAACATCTGCTTATCTGGGAAGAGACACTCGCTGCCAGCCACCACCCAAACAACACAACCCCCCTCTTTCTTCCTCCCCCCAGTCCCTACAGAAAGAAGAACACCTGGATGCTCTCGGCTACCTTTCCCTCCTCCCCTCCCCTCCCTCCCTCCCCAGAAAATGATGCAACCAGAATGCTTATCAAGCCCCATTTCTTTCGACACAGGCCTGTTGCCGATCCTTCCCCACCGACAAGAGGCAGGGAAAAGTGGGGACCAAAGTCCCCAACCGAGCTGAAGGATGTCCCGCTTTTGGGAAGTGGGGAGAGGGTAAAGAAGGGGTGCGCTAAGCCGGGGGTCCCCCCGCCCCCCCGCCACCGCCTTTGCAAATCTACTCGAGAGTCGATCCTTTCCGCCCGGGGATCCCTTTCTCGGGAGTTTGCCTGAAAGTTTTTCAAAGCAAGGAGCCGGCGCAGCAAATCCGAACCGCAATTCATTAATCAATTAAAATGTTGGGCCTGATGATTCTTGACTCTTTGACGAAGGTATCTTATCTTTTTCTTTTACGCCCACTGAGAGCCTTTTGCAGCGAAGACAAATTCCCTTGTGTGTCCCGATCGCACTTGGCCAATAAAATAAAATAAAATTAAAAAAATTTCTCTATCTTATCTATCATCAAATCATCATCATAGCGATCCGGAGCTTTGCACCGGTCTCGGGGTGGGGGAGAGAGGTGGAGGCGATCTCTCGCCCCTTTCCCCCCCCCACCTCAACCCCCCAAAGCCCGCAAGCCTGACTTCCGTGTAAACACGCCTCGGAGCTTCCTTCTCTCCTCGCCCGTCGCGTGCGAAAGCGGAGGCAGCCCTGCCAGGCGCTCCGGATCTTGCCCAACACCCCACCCGGTGGAAGCAGCCCGGCTGCGCCTGATGGGGGGTGTAGTGGAGTCCCGTTCCCCCTCCTCCTCCTCCTCCTCCTCCTCCTCCTCTCACCTCCGGCTCCCGCAGCCCTCGCCGCCGCCGCATCTTCTCCCCGGACCGAGTTTCTGCAACCCGGGCGGAGTGTTTGCAAAGGCTGGAGCCCCGGTTTGGGACCCTTGGGGCGCGCTCGCCTTCCTTCCTTCTTTCTTTCTTTTCCTCTTTCCTTCCTTCCTTCCTCCTTTCTTTCTTTCTTTCCTTCCTTCTTTCCTTCCCGGGCCCGAGCTCCGTCTGGATCCGGAGTCGCTCCGCTTCCTACTAGGATCTGACGCTCCGGTTTTAGTCGGAGCAATAGCGGACTCCGGGCTGTCCGTTGCGCCCGGCAAGTCCTGCCAGCTTGATCCGGAGTGGCGGGGGGTGGCGGGTGGCGCGGCCGCTCCTCTTCTCCCGCCGGTCCCTCCCCGCCACCGCGATTCGCGAGTCAAGGGCGGGAGGAGGAAGATGAGGAGGGGGAGGAAGGCACCCACTGGTGTGGTGCGGGCGGGGGTGGGGGGAGAGGAGGAGCCGGGACCCGGGCGCGCCCAGCCAATGGAAACCCAGCAGCCAAGCAGCCGCCAGAAGTTTGCGCCTCTGGTTGGGGAGGGGGGGGGAGCCGCGCCTTGCTCTTCCTCCTCCTCCTCCTCCTTGGCACGACGTGCCTTCCGTCGGGTCTCCCTCCTCCTCCTCCTTTGCACGACAGCCTTGGCAGGTCAGCCTGTCCCCCGAGCCGATCCGCGCGCCCTCCCCTCTTCCCACCCCCTTGCAATTCCAGTGGGTTGCTACAGATCGCAGGCTGGGGCTCCCGAGGAAGGGGATCCAAGGTGGCCACGCGGGAAAGGACGCCCCTTCCTCTGCGCCGATTGACTTCTAAGCGGGACGCCCATCCACCTCCCTCCCACCCACCCACCCAACCCGCACCTACGACCAGTGGCGCTTTTCGGTTGAATTCTGTCCAGCGCAAAGACGGAAAAGGAGGGAGGGAAGGGAGAAAAAGACAGTGCTTTGCAGGCCGTCCCGATTAAGGAGAAAGAACGATTCGGAGATGCGTTTCGGGACATGCACGTGGCCCGAGCCCAACGTCGGGACGGGGCGGGGCGGTGGGAGTAAGTGGGGTACGGTGGGGAACATAACCAAGATCGGAACGTTAGGCGAAAGGAGATCTCGCAGCCCGACGAAGATCACTTACTGAAAACGCCCGTTTCCAAACCGGTTGTGAGACACTGTTGAATTACAAAATAAATAAATAAATAAATAAAGAATTTGGAAAAAGTGCAGAAAAGATGCAACTAGGAAAGCAAAGGGGTGTATCGTCAAACAGATCGACCCAGAATTTCCTCACCTGAGCCACACAAAATGCACAGGCTTAAAATGTGTCCTCCTGTGGATCTGGAGAAGGCCCGAAAACTGGGGGAACATGGGAGGAAAGAGGACAGCCAGCAGCGAGGCGGAGGGAGGCAGTTATAGTAGGGATGGGGCCACTTTTGGAAGATCTGAAGAATCAGGATAGACACAGATCATCATGGATCATTAGGGAGAAGGTCTTATCTATGGCAGAGGTCTCCAAACTTGGCAACTTTTAAGACTTTGTGGCCTTCAACTCCCAGAATTCTCCAGCCAGCTTGGGTGGAGAAATTCTGGGAGTTGAAGTCCACAAGTCTTAAAAGTTGCCAAGTTTTGGGGACCCCTGATCTATGGGGTAACTAGGGGTCAAAAGCCACCTGATGGCACATGATCAACAATCAAGTTAGGTAGGTAGATAAGGGTGGAAAGTTTGTGTCTCTACAATCCATGGACAACATCCAAATGAGCGTCCCATGAAGTGTCGTAGCCTGTACCACAAGACCCCATTAATTAATCTTTGGGATGAATGGGATGGAACCCAGCCCTAATGTTGCACCAACCACTGGGCACACCTGCCACGGGTACAGCAACCAGATTACAGTAGATCCACTGTTGGTCCCAAACTTCAGGCAGTGACCAGATTCAATCCCTGGGTTGTTTGTTTGTTTGTTTCCCATCTGAACAAGATCCATTTCAGTTGGACCAAAAGACCAGGGATCCTTCAGCCAGAGTAGAAGGATTTTGCGTCACCCCTGAGGCCTCTCAGGAGAAAGACTCTAAAACCATGATGGGTGGATCAAACAGAAACAGATCAGGCCACGTAGCTTTTAAAGTTGCCACTTTACTCTCTGCAGAATCCTAGCCCCAAATTATAGCTGTTTTTATCCAGTGTACACCCACTTATTTGAGTACGGTTAAACGAAGCCCCAGGAGTTGGATTTGCACAACAGCAGGAATTGTAAACTGGCTCGGTGCAGCCAACGTAGCAGCCAATCCTATTGTTGGAAGAAATATCCTTCTGGGTTCAAATTACAAGTGGGGAAGAAAGACACTGGAAACATGGAGGCTGTTTGGAAAGATGGTTTAATGGTGGACAGGACCACATGGCTTGGGGCTCCTGGGTGAAAAAAGGGAAGGGATGCTGAAAATCCCTTGGTTTTATACCCTCGGTTGCGATTTGAATTTGACCTTGTATTCTGATTGGCTGTCAGACTCCCATGGGGCCATGCAGGGGCAACTCTGTAGGTTGTCTTGAGTCCCAGGCTTGGTTGAGCCTGAGTGCTGGCTGATGCAATTTTCCCAGGCCAGGTGGTGAGGTGGGTAGAGGCCTTTGTTATGTAGAATACTCTGGCCCAGGCCTTAATGGCCTACCCATTAACAAAGGTAGGAGGGTGAGCTTCTCCCTCTCTGAGTTTCTACTTCTCTTTTTAGGAGAAGTATTCGGCCTTTTTAATATTTCCTGGGAAATTTCATTTTTCTAGGAGAGGGGTGGGTGCTAACTTCCTACACTATTTTGGCCTGGCGATGCATGCAAATAAATGTTTTAAGGAGAAATTTCACAGCCTAATTCAGAGATCAAGCAATGCTGCAAATCATATCCTAAATTAAAACTTTATACGCTGGGCAACTATGAATAAGATCCCTGTCTCTCATCACTTCCACCCAAAGAGAAAGGAAAAAAATACAATAATCCTCCTGTGCCCAAAGCTGAATTTGTCTTGCCTCTGTTTGATACATCAGCTCATTATTTCTGTTTAGATTTCAGCTAAATCAACAAACTTGGCTCAGCAGTGCCGTCATGGATCTATCAACTCAAAATTAAATCCCAAACAATAAATGGGACTTACAAGGAAGGGAACATTTTATACTCTGTAACCTTTTAAAAATAAATCAAGCAGGTCTGAAAAGTTTGCTCCCCCCCCCCCAAATCGCTTAACCCTGTTTTCTCTTTGGGGAGTTCACACCACCCACTAATCCATCATCCACAGCATCTTAAGCCCATCCCAGTAAACTATGGCTTATTCAACCCAGTTTTTTTAACATTCTAAGTTGTTTGTGCAAAACTCTGAACCGTAAAAGGAGTTGGATTCGCACAATCCACTAGACCAGTGGTTGCCAACCAGTAGGCAGGGGATCACTGGTGGTCCACAAGAAAATTTAGGTGGTCTGCAGAGAAATGTCCCCCCCCCCCCCAAAGCAATTAATCCAGGCCGCGCAGAAACACAAGGCTGTGCTGCACCACATGGCCCGTGGGAACACAAGGCTTGTGTCGCTTGAATTGCAAACCACACAAGGTAGTGAGGGGAAGGGGGAAAGGGCAGAGGGGGGAGGAATTTGCCCCACTCGCCCCACATGCTTCACCTAGCCAGGCTGCTTCTTTCCGCTTCTTTCTTCTTCTGCTTTTGGCCGCACACAAGGAAAGCAGCCAAAGTCTTTCTTTCTCTCCCCCAAACTCTGCCAGAAATGAGTCTTTGGGACCCTGCTCCAAGAGGCTGCACCGGTGTGACAAGTCTCACAAAGACTCATTTTTGGAGGAGTTTGGAGGAGAGAAAGAAAGACTTCTGCTGCTCCTGCTGCTTTCCTTGCATGAAGCCAAAAGTCTCTCTCTCTCTCTCTCTCTCTCCCCCTGAGAACAGAGCTGGAGACGGTGTCCTACGATCCCAAATAAAGAACGGGCTGGGGGATTTTCCTGCAGACTTTTTTTCTCAGGGTCTCTGGTCCGTGGGATATAAAATTATGAGTTTGGTGGTCCTTGAGGTCCGAAATGTTGTCGACCACCGCACTAGGCTAGGCTAAAAGGGGGGGTGGGCTTGTTGGCAATCCATTGGTTCCTGAGCAAAAGAGAGCTCTTATATGATGACATGCCACCGGCTGACATGCTATTACCCGTTCATCTGCTTGGCTACACCTCATGTTTCCTTCGCCTCTCTCTTGCCAACGTTTGCCAACAAGGGAGACTTGGAGCATGATGCAAGACCCTTCTGGCTTCTGACAAGGTGCCAATTCAGAGTGGAAAGCTTCCTCTAACAAGATCCTTGGGGAGGAAGCCGTTGCAATCCCGTAGAAGAAAGCCAGTGAGAGTAACTCGTTCCTAGCTAGGAGGCCCAGTCAGCCTTGGCTGGACTGTAGCCACCATGGTGCTTAGCCAAACGCTTGGGTTGAGCGGGGTATGGTCATCCAAGATCCTGGGCATGAGTGTCCTGTAGCTCCAAACAACCTTATAAACAGGCTTAATGGAACAACAGGGTTGGAAGGGGCCTTCAAGGTCTTCTAGTCCCACCCCCCCACCTGGAGACTAAAATCATATGAAGAACAGTTGCAGGGATTGGGTATGGCTAATCTAGAGAAGAAGACCTTCAAGGTCCCTTCTGACTCTTGTTATTCTGGTCCGGAATGGGATAGGGCTCCCTGCCTGAGTAGGGGGTTAGACTAGAAGACCTCCAAGGTCCCTTCCAACCCTATTATTCTATGTTCTGCTCTGTTCTTCCCAGGTAAAGGGTAAATGATAGAGAAATGAAACTTTCCTCAGTCCTTTCTCAACCACCCTTATTTCTATTTTTTCTTTCCTTTCCTTTCTTTTCTTTTCTTTTCTTTCCTTCCTTTCTTTTCTTTCCTTCCTTTCCTTTCTTTTCTTTCCTTTCTTTTCTTTCTTTTCTTTCTTTCCTTTCTTTTATTTTCTTTCCTTCCTTTCTTTCCTTTCCTTTCTTTCCTTTCCTTTCTTTTCTTTCTTTCTTTCCTTTCTTTTCTTTCCTTCCTTTCTTTTCTTTCCTTTGTTTTCTTCTTTCTTTTCTTTCTTTCCTTTCTTTCCTTTCCTTTCTTTCTTTCCTTCCTTCCTTTCTTTTCTTTCCTTTCTTTCCTTTCTTTTCTTTCTTTCTTTCCTTTCTTTTCTTTCCTTTCCTTTCCTTTCTTTCTCTGTCCTTTCTTTCCTTTTCCTTTCTTCCTTCCTTCCTATTTTATTTTATTCTATTCCATTCCATTCTAATTTTATTTTATTTATATTTATTTATGGGCTTATTCTGCTGCTTTTCAAGGGCTTTTAAGCGTCTGCATCCAACTGGCGAAACGACTGTATAGAGCTTTTGCGGTATCTTTTGTGTGGGGGGTCATTCAGGATCTGGTGTGGGGTAATTTTCATTGTGCTGCATTGTGTTTCCCCGTTTGCAACGCTTTATTCAACTTTGTTTTAGGCAACTTCGTAGAAATTTGGGTACCGGATGGATGAGGACGGCTAACGATCAACCCTGCCTTCTTTCTGAAGTTATCATTTATGGTGTCTAGAATTAAACCACGGTTAAAAGGTCAAATTTCATTCAGAGGGGCTTTTGTCTTCCTGATGGGAAAAGAGCCAAGGGTTATGAAAATGCAGGGTCCATAAAAGGGGAGGGGCAGAGGATAGGGGGAGGGAACAACATCTCAACACAAGGTCTCCAAAGACTTTGCAGTGACTTCATTTTACCTAACAGAAGATGTCAAACGGCTTAAACTTTTCTTCAGTCTTAATTCCCTTCTTTTATTTACACAATTGATGGCTTCCACTAAATTGTTCAACCTGTATGCCAGCTTTCCGGTCTCCTAATTGTTCCACTGCTAAAAGGAGATGCCAAATTGCTGGGGTTAGATAGAATAATTGCATAAGTGGAATGGAAGAATTATAAACCTTAATTAGAGCTTCCTTAAAGAGAAATAGTCTCTTTTGTGCACCCCACTTTGGCCGAATTCAATCAGAGAGAGTCAAGAGAATTAGGCTGAAATGATTGTCTCCTTGATGGGAAAAGAGCCAAGAATTATAAATACTGAGAGTATTTGCACCAAGACAAATTCCTTATGTGTCCAAACACACTTGGCCAAAAAAGAATTCTATTCTATTCTATTCTATTCTATTCTATTCTATTCTATTCTATTCTATTCCATTCTATTCCATTCCGTTCCATTCCATTCCATTCCATTCCATTCCATTCCATTCTATTCTATTCTATTCTATTCTATTTTATTCGATTCAATTCAATTCGATTCAATGGCAGCTATTGGAGTAGAGGTTTGCTTAGTGCTTACTTACTTAAATTGATTAATCCAATAAATCGAAATTACAGAGTAACACAGTTGGAAGGGATTTTGCAGGTTCACAGTTCACAGGTAATCACAGTTGGAAGGGACCTTGTAGGTCATCTAGTCCAACCCCCCGCCCAAGCAGGAGACCCTACACCATTTCTGACAAATGGCAGTCCAATCTCTCCTTGAAAGTTTCAAGTGTAGAATAGAATTCTTTATTTGGCCAAGTGTGACTGGACACACAAGGAATTTGTCTTGGTGCAAGTACTCTCAGTATATATAAAAGAAAAGATACATTCATCAAGAATCATGAGGTACAACACTTAATGATAGTCATAGAGTACAATAAGCAATCAAATCATACTAGGGAACATTCAGTCAATAAGTGATGACACTCCCACAACTTCTGAAGGCAACTTCTGTTCCATGGGTTGATTGTTCTCACTGTCAGAAAGTTTCTCCTTATTCCTAGGTTGAATCTCTCCTTGTTCAGTTTCCACCCATTGTTCCTTGTCTGGCCTTTGGGTGCCTTGGAAAATAGCTTGACCCCTTCCTCCTCTCTGTGGCAGCCCCTCCTCAAATATTGGAAGATGCTATCATGTCCCCCCCTGGTCCTTCTCTTCCCTAGACTATCCATGCCCGGTTTCTGTAACCTTTAGTCTCCAGTCCCCTAACCATGTCCCATGATTAGGATTAACCAGGATTATGATTCATTCCCCCTAATTCATTCCCCTAATCATAATCACTTGATCTCCAAGTCCAACTCCCTGCTCAGGCAGGAAACCTATATCATTTCAGACAAATGGTTATCCAACATTATCCAACGCTACACTGTAGTGTGATTGTGATGTGCTGTTTGGGGCACTGTGCTGGAGTAGCTTTCAAATTTCATTGTATTTGTAGAATGCAATGACAATAAAAGTATTCTATTCTATTCTATTCTATTCTATTCTATTCTATTTCTATTTCTATTTCTATTTCTATTCTCTATTCTATTCTATTCTATTCTATTCTATTCTATTTCTATTCTAATCCATATTCCTTCTATTCTATTTCTATTCTATTCTATTTCTATTCTATTTCTATTTCTATTCTATTCTATTTCTATTTCTATTTCTATGTCTATTTCTATTCTATTCTCTATTCTATTCTATTTCTGTTCTATTCTATTCCATATTCCTTCTATTCTATTTCTATTTCTATTTCTATTTCTATTTCTATTTCTATTCTATTCTATTCTATTCTATTCTATTCTATTCTATTCTATTCTATTCTATTCTATTCTATTCTATTCTATTCCTATTCCTATTCTATTCTATTCTATTCCTATTCTATTCTATTCTATTCTATTTCTATTTCTATTCTATCCTATTCCTATTCCTATTCCTATTCCTATTCTATTCTATTTTATTCTATTCTATTCTATTTAAAAACTACCAGCGTTGGAGCATTTGCAACTTCTGGAGACAAGTTGTTCAACTGATTAATTGTCCTCCCTGTCAGGAAATTTCTCCTTAGTTCTGGGTTGCTTCTCTCCTTGATTAGTTTCCATCAGTTGCTTCTTGTTTTGCCTTGGAGAATTAGTTGACATCCTCTTCTTTGTGGCAGCCCCTCAAATATTGGAAGACTGCTATCATATCACCTCTAGTCCTTCTTTTCATTAAACTAGACATACACAAGTCCTGCAGCCATTCTTCATATGTTTTAGCCTTCAGTCCCCTTTGATTTTTTGTTTTATGACTTATGATTACTTATTGGGGCCTACTTCCGGGTTAATTCTGGGTATATCCTTCCTTTCATCCATCTCCTCCCACTTATGACTGTATGACTGTAACCTTACTATTTATATTGACTGTTTTCTAGTATGATTTGATTGCTTATTGTACCCTGTGACTATCATTAAGTGTTGTACCTGATGATTCTTGACTCTTGATGAATGTATCTTTTCTTTTATGTACACTGAGAGCATTTGCACCAAGACAAATTCCTTCTGTGTCCAATCACACTTGGCCAATATTCTATTCCTATTCTTATTGTATACCCTGTGACTATCATTAAGTGTTGTACTTGATGATTCCTGACTCTTGATGAATGTATCTTTTCTTTGATGTACACTGAGAGCATTTGCACCAAGACAAATTCCTTGCGTGTCCAACCATACTTGGCCAATAAAGTATTCTATTCTATTGTAGGAAGTTAGCACTTACCCCTCTCCTAGAAAAATGAAATATCGTAGGAAATATTAAAAAGGCAGAATATTTGCCCTAAAAAGAGAAGTGGAAACTTAGAAGCATAAACAGAAGCTCATCCCTTACCTTTGTTAATGGGCGGGCCATTAAGGCCTGGGCCAGAGTATTCTACATAACAAAGGCCTCTGCCCGTCTCACCACATGGCACCTGGGAAGATTGCATCAGCCAGCACTCAGGTGAAGCCATGCGGTCCAGACAAGGCCTACAAAGTTAGCTAAGATGCCCGCCCCCTGGGAGCCTGACAGCCATTGGGATATATGTTTCTTATACAAGAACAGGAAACGCTACGGTGGGACCCAACAGAGGTTATAAAACTAAGGTTCTCTCAGCATCTTGGCCCTTTTTTTCCTTCACCCAACATCTTGAAGCATGTGATCGTCCTTTTCACTTTGGAGCTCCAAGGCATGTGGTCCTGTCCATCATTAAACCTTCCAAACAGCCTCCATGTTTCCAGCGTCTTTTTCCCCACTTGGAACTGAACCCAGACGGATAATTTTCTTCCGACACGATTCAATTCTATATAACATTCAACATTTGTCAACTTTGGAAACTTTGATTTTTTCCAAAGCACCTGAAGGCAGAGCAAGAAGCATTGGATGGAGGCTCCTTAAAGAGAGATTCAGCCTGGGACTAAGGAGAAATTTCCTGAGAGTGAAAACAATTAACCAACGGGACGGCTTGTCTCCTAGAGTTGTGAGTGCACCATCACTGGAGGTTGCAAGAAAAGACTGGACAGCCATTTGTTTGGGATGGCATAAGGTCTGCTCAAGCCAAGGGTTGGACTAGAAGACCTCCAAGGTCCCTTCCAGCCCTAGAATTCTATGATTCCGAGTCCACACAACTTAAAAGTCACCACGGTCAAAAAAGGTTGTGAAAAACTATTGTTCCTGCTTATATTATACCATTTGTAATCATACTGTAGGACAGAGGTATTCAACTTTGGTAACTTTAAGACCTGTGGACTTCGACTCCTAGTATTTTGGCTGGGGAATTCTGGGAGTTTGAAGTCCACAAGTCTTAAAGTTCCAAGATTGGACACCTCTGCTCTTAGATAATTGCCTTTCCCTGAACGATGGCCTTTATTTGGGGGCTCTATTTGTTCTGCCTCCACTCAAAGGACCAAGATTCAGAATTACAGAGTGAATTTTTCAGACTACTTTAAAAAAAGCTTGTGGTTGTTGTTTTTTTCCAATAAGGGAAAGAAAAGTTGATGAATGCTCCTTTGCTGGACGTGTTTGGGCAAAGCCTGGACAGCTGTCCCAACAAGATATCTTTGTTTTGCATTTTTGTTTGGTATGCCAGTTGGACTCCTTTCTCCGTAAGTTTAATTATAACATTCTTTTGAGATAAGCTGGCCAACCCGAAGACAATTTTCAATTCAAGGTCGTTCAAACAATGTCATTCTGATCAGCGTGAATCCGTCTCCAAAAAAGAAGCAACAGCTTTTTATCATCAAGCTTGTATCTTATTTTGGCTGGTTGGCTACAGACCTAAAACCCACCACCTTCCCTTTCATTAGCTGTCCACTTGGTTGCATCTCGCCATTAAGTATGTCTAGTTTCATGAAAAAAACGACTCAAACTGGACAAAAATCAGCTATAAGGCACGCGCATGGCAGGGATGGGATTCATATGTTTTTACTACCGGTTCTGTGGGCACGGCTTTGTGGGCGTGGCAAGGGAAGGATACTGCAAAACCCCCATTCCCTCCCCAGCCCACTAACCTGCTTTCCAGCTCCATTCTCCTGTGCAGGGCAACCAAAGGAGACCCAGCCGATCAGCTGGGACTCAATGGGAGGCAGAGAAGAGATGGGGTTGGCGGGGCCAGTCAGAGGTGGGATTTTTGCCGGTTCTCCGAACTACTCAAAATTTCCGCTACCGGTTCTCCAGAACTGGTCAGAACCTGCTGAATAACACCTCTGGCGCATGCCCAGTGAGGTAAGTTTGCCTGCAGCTCACGTGCTGCCATAAATGGCTCTGCGTGCCGCCTGTGACATGCGTGCCATAGGTTCGCCATCACGGGCGTAGGGGGTGAAACCCAAGTTTGGTTAGGGTTAGAGTTGGGTTAGGTTAGGTTAGGTTTGGGTTAGCATGGCTGGCTGGGGAATTCTGTTAGTCCTCATCCTGCCTTAGGCACAAAAGCTAGCTATTTGACCTCGGGCCGGTTCTCCTCTCTCAGCCCCGTCCAATTTACAAGGTGGTTGCTGTGAGGAAAAAAAGGCGTAGTACAACGTGCTGGGTGTGTTCGTTGCCTTGAGATATTTTTACAAATAGTAAAGGCAAGAAACAAATAAAAAATCACTCTTGAATGGAGCAAACTTCAAACTTCAAGAGTGTATTTACCATTTGGTCCGGAAAACAAATCAAGATGGTGGCTGCAATGGTGAAGATGCAGTTGAACCCACTGAGGCTGCCATCTTGGTCTTCTTTGACCTTATACCGAAGACCTCCCTGAAAGAGGAGTTCAAGTCTAGTTGGAGGCGATGAATTTTTGTGACAAACGATAAGAACCAGATGGTAAATATGCCATGTCCTCCAGGAAATCTTGCTGAAATAGGCCCATAAGTATCTACTCCAATGGAGGCCCATCGTGGGGACAAGTAGTTTGGATGCTACTCAGCTACTCCTTTGGGATAATACCTGGGTGCAGAACACAACATTCTTGTGTACTCTGCAAACACAGAAACAGCGTGGGATTGTCCCCGGGCCAGGTTTTGAACCTGAGGCAAGGGGAAGAGATGAGCAAATAGCACAATAGAACAGTGTTAGCTTTGGAACAGGATTTGATTGAGCCAATAAGCTTTCATTAGTTTTGGCTATTGATGTACCGGATACAGTATCTTAGCTGATGGTTGAGTCAAGGGAGTCAAGGTCAGAAAGACCTATAAAAAAATGTTTTCCTTGGATTGGAGCGCTTCTAGATGTTTCCAGTTCTACCTGAAGTAGTGTGAGGCCATTGAACATATTCAAGACATCCTGGGTTGGTTTGAGGTGGGGGTCTAATTTCTCCTCGCTGCCCTTCCAAAATTCAAACTTTCTAATGACTCTCCTTTTGGCTTTGATGGTGATGTTTGCAATTAATCAAAATCAGTCTTCCATGACCTGCTAAAATCCAGTCAAAATAAGTCTTCCATGACCTGCTAATATCCAGTCAAAATAAGTCTTCCATGACCTACAAATCTTGAACATAACAGAAGCCAACCGTTGGGATGTTGTGTCTCTGAGATATATTTTGAAGGACACACGGACTGGATTATGAATGAGCAAAAAGACATTTTGGAAGATCACAACAGAGGTTCATGCTAGCTTGGCAAGGAGTTTTAATTCCTGAATCAGTGGTTTTTTTTTTCAACTTTTGCAACTTTTAAGATATATGGATTTCAACTCCCAGACTTCCCAAGCCAGCCATGGTTGAGAGACGCTGCAAAAAAAAAAAAAAACCATCAGCAATCGCTACAGAAAAAATGGCATGTGTAGAAATATACACATTCTTATATTTTGAAGATAAAGATATAAGCAGGAATGGAGTTGTGCGTGATCCTTTCTTTCATTCCTAAACTCCAGATAGTTTTTGAACACGGTCTTGTCCTGCTGCGATCTGGGGTGAAGCTGTTGATCATGGTTGGTTGAAGGCAGAGGTGGTAATCAGCAGGTTCTGACCGGTTCTGGAGAATCAGTAGTGGAAATTTTGAGTAGTTCGGAGAACCAGCAAATCCCACCTCTGACTGGCCCCACCCCCATCTATTCTCCGCCTCCTGAGTCCCAGCTGATTGGCTGTCTCTCCTTTGGTTGCCCTGCACAGGAGAACAGAGCTGGAAAGCAGGCTAGTGGGGGGGGAGGGAAATGTGATTTTGCAATATCCTTCCCCTGCCACACCCACCAAGCCACACCCACAAAACTGATAGTAAAAAAACATGAATCCCACCATTTTAATAGGTGAGCTATAGTGATGCAGCAGTTAGAATGCAGTATTGCAGGCTAGTTCTGCCAATTACCAGCAGTTCAATTCTCACTAGCTCAAGGTTGATTCAGCCTTCCATCTTTCTGAGGTCGGTAAAACGAGGACCCAGATTGTTGGGGGCAAGAGGTTGCCTCTGTAAATCACTTAGCATGGGCTGTAAAACACTGTGAAGTGGAATATAAGTCTAAGTGGGAAGGAAGGAAGGAAGGAAGGAAGGAAGGAAGGAAGGAAGGAAGGAAGGAAGGAAGGAAGGAAGGAAGGAAGGAAGGAAGGAAGGAAGGAAGGAAGGAAGGGCTGTGGTTGCACAGTGGTTAGAAGCAGTATTACAGGTTAACTCTGCCGACTGCCAGCAATACGATCCTGACTGGCTCAAGGTTGACTCATCCTTCCGAGGTGGGTAAAATGAGGACCCAAAATTGTTGGGGTCAAGAGGCTGACTCTGTAAACCGTTCAGAGAGGGCTGTAGAGCACCGTGAAGCAGTATATAAGTCTAAGTGCTATTACTAAGTGCTAAGGTTTGACACCATCGTTCAACGTGCCACAGATAAAGCAAATCATAGCAGTGCCCCAGGCTGACAGCGTGGGTGCCACTTGGAGGTTTAAACACTGAGTCACCTACACTTCCAAGAAAGCTGCAAGATCTCACTCTTTTTCAATGGTGTGGTTGCAATCATGTAATGCATTAACTGAAGCCGGCTTGTGTTTGACAGAGTAAGTGTGAGTCAGCTAGGGGTGTTTGGCAGCCAGATTTTGTGGCATGGCTCCGAGGCTCAAATACCACGATGCCTAGCCTTTGAAAAGGAGGAATGGATTTGTGTGAGACACCCCCCTGCCTCTGCCAAATACAATCCATTGTTTCTTTGAGATTCTTGGTTAAGCAAGACATAAGCATACAACTTTAAATAAAACATTCTCAAAGATCCATCTCATCCTGGGCACCTTTTTTTTTTTTTTTTTGAACTATTACTATCTGGCAGACGGTACAGGATAATAAAAACAAGGACAAAAAGGCTGAAAAACAGCTTCTATCCCAGGGCAGGAGCTCTGTTGAATTCTACTGTATAGTGCAGTGTTGGTGCGGTGTCAGGAATTTTCGGTTCAATGTGTGGAGGGTGAAGGATGTGTGTTTGTGTTTATCTTCATTGTCATAATGTACACTGAAGATGGAATTTAATTTTGTTGTATAAGGTGCAATGACAATAAAGTAAACTATAATAAAATAAAATAAAAACAAGGATAAATAGGCTGAAAAACAGCTTCTATCCCAGAGCAGTAGCTCTATTGAATTCCACTGCATAGTGCAATATTAATGTAATATCAGGGGTTTTCAATTCAATGTATAGAATGTGAAGGATGTGTGTTTGTGTTTTATTTTTATAGTTATAATGTACACTGAGGATGGTATTTAATTTTGTTGTACAAGGTGCAATGACAATAAACAACTAAACTAAAACTAAAACTAAAACTAAAACTAAAACTAAAACTAAAACTAAAACTAAAACTAAAACTAAAACTAAAACTAAACCAAAACTAAGCGTAAACTAAAACTCAACTAAACTAATCTACTTTCTGTCACCAAGCAGCTAGGAGGAGTCTGGCATATGTGCAGGCCCTCTTACCATTCAGATTAAGTATCCCTCTGAGTCTTTTTACTGTCACAGACTGTAACCGTGATTGTAGGAGCTCTTCCCTTTATTGAACAGCTGTGTGGCTGTGCAAACTCAACACAAAGGCCAATTACAAGGTGCACAGTATGTACACGGGAACGCCATCATCAACAACAGATCATTTTTCACCATGGGAACTCTTCCTGCAACATTCAAGCCGTAGGATAGATCGGCGTTTCTCAACCTTGTTCCCTTCCAAGGAATATGGACTTCAATTCCCAGAATTCCTTAGCTGGCTGGGGAATTGTGGGAGTTGAAGTCCCACAACTCTTAAAGGGGCTGAGCTTGAGAAAAAAATGGCCGTTCAGCAACCCCTAAGGCCTGGCTGGTTTTTAGGTCTACCAAACAGCATGTTTCCGTTTCCCCAAATCTTTCTCTACCTCCTCAAAAGAGACAATGTTGTTGGGGTTTTTTTCCTGCCATGTTTTTCAAGAGCTTTGGGATTTATTTTATTTTTTTTAAAATTGGAGGGTCATTTGGCTCATCTTTGACGGAGGTGAGGCAGCCAGCATACAGTATATTTATTTACTTATTTATTTATTTTTATTTATTTTATTTTGTCAAGCGATTGTTAGATAACAGGTATAAGTATAAACATGGTTATGAATACATGAAATGGACACGAATAAGAAAAAAAAGAAACAATAGGGCAGGGACAGGTAGGCACATTGGTTACAAGGTAATAGGTATAAGTATAAACATGAGTAAGAATACAGGAAATAGATACGAATCAATGGGGACAATAGGACAGGGGCGGTAGGCACGATTGTGCACTTATGCACGCCCCCTTACAGGCCTCTTAGGAATGGGGTGAGGTCAATAGTGAAACTAGAGATGGGTCTTCAGCAGGTTCTGACCAGTTCTGGAGAACTGGTAGTGGAAATTTTGAGTCATTTGGAGAATTAGCAAATCCCACCTCTGACTGGCCCCGCCCTCATCTATTCTCCGCCTCCCATTGAGTCCCAGCTGATTGGCTGAGTCTTCTTTGGTTGCCCTACACAAGAGAACGGAGCTGGAAAGCAGGTTAGTGGGGTGGGGAGGGAATGGGATTTTGCAGTAACCTTCCCCCAGGAGTAGGGTGGGAATGGAGATCTTACAGTATCCTTCCCTCAAGAATGGGGAGGGAATGGAGATTTTGCAGTAACCTTTCCCTGCCGTGCCCACCAAGCCATACCACGCCACCAAGCCACGGCCACAGAACCGGTAGTAAAAAAAATTTGAATCCCACCCCTGACTGGAACCCAACAGGGTGAAGATGTTGAACTTGCAGCGATGAGAAAGTGAAGCTGTTCCATTATCATGCCATGCCAACGGAGCCTGCTCCATCGAAGGGAGAAACCTGAATAAGCCACTAATGACAATCAAGACAGCCACTATCTCTGCCAATGTCCTTAATCATACACGTTCTGGGAAAGCTTTGTTTGAAGAGCACCTTGGTTCGGTTTGTTCTGTTCTTTTGGGGCAGGGAACGTCCCGACTCATGAGCGATAATTGGCAGTGTTTCACCCACCTCCAGGCGTACTTTGTTATGGATATTAAAGCCAGATGTTGGAGCCAGGAGCCTTTGCCCTGTGACTTGTGAAGGGCCCGTTCTTGTTTAGCTCCTTGGGTTTATTAATTCTCTCCTAAGAAGGCACTGTGCCTGATTGTGAAGCACATTTCCTTCCCTGCTGTCAAGCCAAGGTGCAAAGGCTATTATCAACGGCAAAGAATTGGCAAAGAGATGCCTAAGTCCTAAGATGACGACAGGCAGGAAATCCAGAATGAACATTGGCTAAAGTGATCTGTGATGGCTGCAAGGCAGCCTCTCTTGATTTTTCCACCAAGGCCTTCCTCACCGATGAGTTTGCTTCTTCCTTAAAACAATGGCTCTTGTTTCATTCATTCATTCAAGGAGACATCTGGGTGACTGAATTCAGTTTCTGTGTTTCACTTCCTCTACCTCTATGAAAACCATGCAGGGTGTTGTTGTTTTTTGGTTTTGCTTTTTGTTTTGTTTTGTATCTTTGCAGGTGACATAATTATCATTTTTTTCCTTCACAAATTTTTTCTTCACAAAAAGGGGAAAAAAGGATTGGTTTCTAACCTTAGAAATGAGTTGCAATTCTTTGACCTCAAATTCTTGGATGGATGGGTGCATGGATGGATGGGTGCATGGGTGGATGGGTGCATGGATGGATGGGTGCATGGAGTCATGAATGAATGGATGAAGAGAGAGATGGAGGAAGGGATGGAGGAAGGAAGGAAGAAAGGGATGGAAGGAAGGGATGGATGGATAGATGGATAAATGGATGCATGCATGTATGAAGAGATAGATGGAGAAGTGGAAGGATGCATGGATGGATGCATGGAGGCATGAATGGATGGAGAGAGAGATGGAGAAGTGAAGGGATGGAGGAAGGAAGGCAGGGGTGGGTGGATGGATGGATAGATGGATAAATGGATGCATGCATGTATGAAGAGATAGATGGAGAAGTGGAAGGATGCATGGATGGATGCATGGAGGCATGAATGGATGGAGAGAGAGATGGAGAAGTGAAGGGATGGAGGAAGGAAGGCAGGGGTGGGTGGATGGATGGATGGATGGATAGATGGATAAATGGATGCATGCATGTATGAAGAGATAGATGGAGAAGTGGAAGGATGCATGGATGGATGCATGGAGGCATGAATGGATGGAGAGAGAGATGGAGAAGTGAAGGGATGGAAGAAGGAAGGCAGGGGTGGGTGGATGGATGGATAGATGGATAAATGGATGCTTGCATGCATGGATGGAGAGGTGGAAGGATGGAAGTAGGGATGGATGGATGGATCAGTCAGACAGATCTCATCAGTGACCAAATTGACTTCCTTGGTTAGAAAGGAGACAATTTCTAAGTTCTTACATAACTTATACAGCATAAATGTATTTCCCAGAATTCTTAACAACAGTCCTTCACATGGGAGGATTCTGGAGAATTGAAGTCCATGCATATCCAGAGAAAAGAAATCTGGAAAATACCAAATTAGTCAATCCTGTAATCTAGATATTATCTGTGATATCAGGCTTTGTGTTTGCTTTTTGGAAAGATTTGGTACTGTACAGATTTCTTTAAAAAAAACAAAAACAAAATGCTTGAGTCAGAAAGGGAAGGATATTCTTCTCCTCTGCCAAAGAGCACTGGCAGGCAAGCTTCCTGTGTATGGACCAGGAAGGAAGAACCACATCAGCTTCAACTTGGTATCTTTCATCATCTGGGATAAATTCAGAATTCTGAAGCCACAGCTGGAATTTCTTGGTTTATAGTGAATCCACCGAGGCAGAAATTCTCTCAAGGATTTCAAACGTTTCTCTCGTCACATGGGCTAAGTCGCCAAAGATTCTCCATCAATGGCCTTCTTCCATTTTGTTCCCATTCCTCTCTCCACAATCTCATACAGCGTGGATCATGTGCAGATCCTTCTGCCCCACCAGCTGCCTGTTTGGAGAGGCTTTCAGTTGGTCAAATAGTGTAGGGAGGAGGAAGAGGGAGAAGGAGAAGGAGAAGAGGAGGAGGAAGAGGAAGAAGAGGAAGAAGAGGAGGAGGAGAGGGAGGAGGAAGAGGAGGAGGAGGAGGGAGAAGAAGAAGAAGAAGGAGAAGGAGAGGAGGAGGAGGAGGAGGAGGAGGAGGAGGAGGAGAGGAAGAGAAGAAGAAGAAGAAGAAGAAGAAGAAGAAGAAGAAGAAGAAGAAGAAGAAGAAGAAGAAGAAGAAGAAGAAGAAGAAGAAGAAGAAGAAGAAGAAGAAGAAGAAGAAGAAGAAGAAGAAGAAGAAGAAGAAGAAGAAGAAGAAGAAGAAGAAGAAGAAGAAGAAGAAGAAGAAGAAAGAAGAAGAAGAAGTTCTTACAACAGGTATTGCCGGGGGACCAAAAATGTTGGCAATCCATTTGTAAATTTTCTCTTTTTGGCAGGTTCATGCTGAGATCAAATTAAACTGTCGATGTTTTTCTTTAAACCTTGCTATGCAGATGTTGGTTACGATAGTGAAAGGAGAAAAACCGGTTGAATTTTGACTTAGTCCTGAACCAGGAAAAGCAGGGGAGGGTTTAGGGCAGCCTTGAAAAACCTAAAAGAGAAGATGTTGGGGGGGAGGGGGGAGAGCCAACAGAAGGTACTGTTTATCTTTTCATCTAACAGGTGGAGAAGTTTTGGCCCTTGGACTGCAAAAGCTTGGGAATTGCACAGTGCCTCCCTTTCTCTCACACCCCCACTCCAAAAAAAGGAGGTAAGCTCAGAAGCAAGAAACTGGATGGAGGTCAAATCAACCTCTTCCCTGAATGAAAACAGTAGGATGTTAAGGAATATAGTTTTAATTGCAATATTCCTCCGTAGGGATTCCTCTACCCTAACATGCTAAAAGTTACAGTTTGGCAAGGCTGCAAGGCTCCCTCTCCAAGCTCTTTAAAAGCTCCTGGAGGACTTTGCATCAAGACCCGTGCGTGTTTTCTTTTGTTCTTTCATTTTATTTGTACATTTTTCTTTAGTATACATGAGCATTTTAATAAACAGTGTATCGTCTGGGTCAATTTACCTATACACAGTATCAATGATAACCATAATGTTTACTTGTATATAGTAGTATTTTTCTTTTTAACATGGGGTTTGTTTGACGAATGGCTAGACAGTAGAAGTAGAAATCAGAAGTTGGAAGAATAATACTACATACAAGTAAATGTTGTTATTATTAGGACCTGTGTGTTTTAACACACCCACAGCAGCCCCCCCAGTCTATCCATCCATCCGTAATGATGCCTGGCTGCCTCCTTGCCAAGGAAGGAGGCTTGGTTGGCTCTTGGCTGGGGATGTTAGTAGAAAACCCTGATTCTGAGTCATTCTTCTTATCATCAGGGGCACAATTATGTGTTCCTGGCACTGGGGTGGTAAGTATTCTTAAAGAAACCCCTTGGGCATTATTACCTGGAGGTCATGCCAAGGTCTCCCTCAGATTCAACCCTGGCAGATTCAGCCCAGGGGGTGTGTGGGGTCCTTTAACCCAGTGTTTTCTCAGCCTTCCCAACTTGAAGATCTGTGGGCTTCAGCTCCCAGAGTGCCCCAGCCAGCGTGGGAATTCAAGTCTGGGAGCTGAAGTCCATGCATCTTCAAGATGCAAAGGTTGAGGAACATTTAAATATGGACTTCAACTCCCAGAATTCTCCTTCCAGCCTTCCTTCCTTCCTTCCTTCCTTCCTTCCTTCCTTCCTTCCTTCCTTCCTTCCTTCCTTCCTTCCTTCCTTCTTCCTTCTTCCCTCCCTCCCTCCCTTCCTTTCCTTCCTCCCTTCCTTTCCTTCCTCCCTTTCATCCACCCAACACTTCTTTCCTTCCTTCCTTCCTTTCACTCCCTCCCTTTCCTTCCACCCACCCACCCACCCACCCACCCATCCTTTTCCTTCCTTCCATCCACCCAACATTCCTTTTCTTTCCTTCCTTTCTTCCTTCCCTTTTTTCCTTCCATCCATCCACCCATCTTCCCTTTTTCCTTCCTCCCTCCCTTCCTTTCCTTCCTCCCTTCCTTTCCTTCCTCCCTTTCATCCACCCAACACTTCTTTCCTTCCTTCCTTCCTTCCTTCCTTCTTTCACTCCCTCCCTTTCCTTCCACCCACCCACCCACCCATCCATCCTTTTCCTTCCTTCCATCCACCCAACATTCCTTTTCTTTCCTTCCTTTCTTCCTTCCCTTTTTTTCCTTCCATCCATCCACCCATCTTCCCTTTTTCCTTCCTTCCTTCCTTCCTTCCTTCCTTCCTTCCTTCCTTCCTTCCTTCCTTCCTTCCTTCCTTCCTTCCTCCCTTCCTTCCATGGTAAAGGCAGCTAGGTGATATGGCAAAGCTGGGTGACTTCGGGCCAATCATCGGGAGTCAGAGAGTTCTAGTCCCAGCCTCCCCATGAAAGTCAGCTGGGTGTCTTTGGACCAGTCCATCTTTCTTTAGCCCAACCCACTTCACAAAGTGGTTTTTGTGGAGAAAATAGGATAAGGGAGATGTGTTGAGTTTATTCACCCCCTTGAGTTATTTGTAAAAATAATAAAGGCAGGATACAAACAACTGAATACATCTCTCTGAATGGAGCAAAATTCAAGGATGCCTTTACATTGAAAGCCTGGGTTATTTAATTTCACTGGGCAATCTAATGTCTAATGAAAGTTTGAAGATTCTGGTGACACAAATGGATAGATTATTTAACTAGGTTATACTAGCTTATTTATCAGGCTAATTTCCCTATTAGGGAAATTCTGCATGTTGTGTCTGGGCCCAGAAGTCTTTTTCAACAAGTCTTTTTCAGTGGAATGAAACTTTGCAACAAGGAAGGAGAGGGAGGAGAAGGGAGGGAGGGAGGGAGGCAAAGGGACAAGGGGGGGAAGGAAGGAAGGAAGGAAGGAAGGAAGGAAGGAAGGAAGGAAGGAAGGAAGGAAGGAAGGAAGGAAGGAAGGAAGGAAGGAAGGAAGGAAGGAAGGAAGGAAGGAAAAGGGAAGCAAGAGGGAGGAAGGAACGAAGGCAAAGGGACAAAGGGGGGAAGGAAGGAAGGAAGGAAGGAAGGAAGGAAGGAAGGAAGGAAGGAAGGAAGGAAGGAAGGAAGGAAGGAAGGAAGGAAGGAAGGAAGGAAAGAAAGAAAGAAAGAAAGAAAGAAAGACTACAGGTGTTCAGCCTTCTGGCATCCTGATATTTTTATAGCACTTTTCACAAAGGATATCTGGTTTGTTTCCTCCCTCCTTTTTTTTTTCTTCTTATCAGCAGTTTCCCTCTTATTAGCCTTTTCCGTTCCAACTGTAAACACTGAATGGTTTTACAGCTTTAATTGTCAATAAAGGGCTTTTACGAGTAAATGGGTGGGAACGCATTCCCAGAAGGCAATATAACAAGGCTAACATGTCAGCGGCAATGCATTTACTTAGGTTACAAGTTACAAGCCCAGATCTCACAAAATTCCCCTTTTGGGTGATAATTCTTGGGGGGGGGGGAGAGAACCATAAATAAATGAAGCCATGCCAGTTCTCCCCTCAGGTAAGATGAGGATACAATAATTGTTCAATAAATAAATATATCTACAGATCCCCTCACATCCTGGACATAAATTGTTTCAACTCTTACCCTCAAAATGACACTTTAGGGCTCTGCATTTGTCAGAAATGGTGTATGGTCTCCTGCTTGGGTGGGGGGGGGGGGGGGTTGGGGTTGGACTAGATGACCTACAAGGTCCCTTCCATATCTGTTCATCTGTAATCTGCACATCAGAACAACTAGACACAAGGGCAGTTTTTTTCCTGAATGCCGTCATTCTGCTAAGCAACTAATTCCCACAACACTGTCAAATTAACTACTAAGACTGTATTACTATTCTTCTTCTCATCCTTCCTATCACCTATCCCTTCCCACTTTTGGCTATAAGCGTGTTGCTTGTATCTTTACAACTTATATTATTTTTATTGTTTCCTAGTACGATTTGATTGCTTATTAGTATCCTATGACTATCACTAAGTGTTGTATATATATATATATATTGTTTCCAAATAGTAGCAGCCTTTATTATGCATGTGTAGTTTAAAACAAAAACAAAATGTTTCAAATTTGAAACGTTTTGAGGTTGGAACATTTTTTAAAAATTTTTGAAAAACCTTTATTGAAATTTGAAATATTAAAATACAAATAAATTTAAAAATAGCTTTTTACAATTCTCAATCATCTTTGACAGTACTAAAATATCTTGCTACATACACATAATTCCGTACATTTCTAGTTATTCATATACATATCTATATCTTCTTCTAATCTGTACATTTCTTATTCCTATTTCTATTATCTAACCATTGATACCAATTTTCCCAAACTGTATAATATTCCAAGTCTTCCTTGTCCTTTAACTCTAAGGTTAGTTTATCCATTTCTGTGCAATCTAAGGTCTTTTGGATTACTAAACATTCTGTGTCTTTTTTCCAGTATTGTGCAAGTGCAGTTCTCGCCGCTGTAATTATATGCAAAATCATGTATTTTGTCTTTTTAGTATGTTTTCTCTTAATAATCCCCAGGAGGAACAGTTCCGGTTTCAGTTCTATTCGACATTTTGTAATTTCATACGGCCATTTTTGAATTTTGATCCAGTATTTTTTAACTTCAGTGTTAAACTAAATGGCGTATCTTATGATTCTTATGAATGTATTTTATTTTTTCTTATGTACACTGAGAGCATATGCCCCAAAGACAAATTCCTTGTGTATCCAATCACACTTGGCCAATAAAGAATTCTATTCTATTCTATTCTATTCTATTCTATTCTATTCTATTCTTCTATTCTATTCTATTCCTTATTCTATTCTTCATTCCAATATTCTATTCTATTCTATTCTATTCTATTCTATTCTATTCTATTCCTTATTCTATTCTTCATTCCAATATTCTATTCTATTCTATTCTATTCTATTCTATTCTTGATTTCTATTTCTATTCTATTTTGAATTCTATTCTATTCTATTCCATTCCATTCTTTCATTCTTTCTATTCTATTCTATTTTCTATTTTATTCTATTATTTCTTTCATTCTTTCTATCTTTAATTCTATTCTATTTTATAATTGATTTCTATTTCTATTCTATTCCATTCCATTCCATTCTATTCTAGTTCTATTCTATTCCAATATCAATTCTACTCCATTCTACTCTATTCCAATTTCTATTCTATTCCTGTCCTGTCCTGTTCTGTTCTTAGCAAAAAAAAAAAAAGAATGGAAGAGATGCTGAGAGTGCCTGGGTTTTATACCCTCTTTTGGGATTTGAATTTGAACTTGTATACTGATTAGTTGTCGGACTCCCATGGGGTCATGCAGGGACAACTCTGTAGGCTGTCCCAAGTCTCAAGCTTGGTTGAGCCTTGCTGGGTGATGATGTAATGAAAGTGAAGCAGGACCAGTGAAACATATAAAACTAGCATTAGAAGGATATGTGGTCTTGAGTCCTGTTTAGTAACCAGATTTGCTGCTACAAAAGGGCTTTGGGCAATTCCTATTATGGCTCTACCTGGAGTAGAACTTTGTTATGTAAAATAGGCTGGCCCAGGCAGAGTAATGGCCCATTAGCAAAAGTGGGAGTGGGGTGAGTTTCTGCCTCTCTGAGTTTCTACTTTTCTTTTTAGGGGAAATAGTCTGCCTTTTTAGTCTATCGTAGGATATTTCATTTTCCTAAGAGAGGGGTGGGTGGTAAATTCCTACACCGCTCTGTTGCTACAATCGTACTTCCTGCAATCAAGTTTGGAGTGGTTTACATTAAGTTTATACCTGTTGTGTGCTCTTGTGTTGTTCTGGTTGAAGCTGAAATAGTCATTAACGGGTAGGACATTGTAACAGATAATTTGTATGTACTATGCTTAAGCCCAATCTTAGCCGGTGTAGTTCAAGGTTGTCTAAGTCTAGAATCTCAAGTGTGGTGGTGTAGAGTGTAGTCTGTTTCGAGCAGAGGATTTAATAGCAGGGAGAGATCATGTGATGTGGCTCAACGCACAGCTATGGGGGTGGGAGGTTGGACTTTCTTCCCACTAATAAACCCGGGTGAAATTAATCCAGCCCATGGCCCGTGAAGACACCCGATGAAAAACAATAGTCAAAACAGAGGCCAGGCATTTCCCCGGGGCCAGCTTTTAAAGCGCTCCACATCCTTCTCTTGACAAAACAAAAACTTAAGCCTTTTGGGAACTGCATCTGCTGGGTGATAATAAGGACCATGATGAAATTCTTGTTCAGGCTTGCAGGAGGTTGAGTGGCGGTGACAGGCTTCTTCCAGCTTTCACCGGCAGATCAAGCCAGGATCAGCACACAGCACGCAAGCCAACTTTGAAGCCCTTCCAAACAGCCAAAAACTGAACAACCCCAGATCAGCGTAGTAGATCAAGGTTAATATCAGACTAACTGTCATGCCCCTGGTTGAGACTGACTCTGAGGGAGGGGAGGAAAGATGACAGGAGTGGAAGTGTGACTCTGGAGGTTGTGGAGGAGGCTGGGGAAGGGCAGAGGCTGGCTGAGCAGTCAGAGGAGGACCCAGGCCCATCCCCTCTCCATCCTAGGACATGCAGGGAGGAGAGGATAAGAGAGAGACGTGAATGGTGTGGTCTATGAGGGAGGAAAGGGCCTTGATCCCCTTCATGGGCTGCAGCTGTGAGTACTGGTTGAAAGGACAGACATGCATTTGGGCCAGTGCTGGAAACAAAGTGTGAAAATATCTCTAGTTTATGGTTCCTCTCTGAGTTTGGCGTCCCAGTGTGTGTTATCTGTGGATGTCCTCTAGCCCTTATCTTGCCTGGTTTGTGTTGCTTTTTTCCTTCTTGTAACTGTTTGTGTGGGAGTTTTTTGGCTTCCATCAAGAATATTCGGACCTTGGAAGCAAAGTGAAGGAATAAAAGGGGCTTTACCTGTTTTCTGTGACTGTGTTTGCTTTGTATCCCACCCTGGGTCATCACACTAACCATCTACAACATCTACAATAGAATAGAATAGAATAGAATAGAATAGAATGGAATGGAATGGAATGGAATGGAATGGAATGGAATGGAATGGAATAGAATAGAATAGAATAGAATAGAATAGAATAGAATAGAATAGAATAGAATAGAATAGAATAATTGGAATGAAGAATAGAATAAAGAATAGAAATAGAAAATAGAAAATAGAAAATAGAAAATAGAAAATAGAAAATAGAAAATAGAAAATAGAAAATAGAAAATAGAATAGAATTCTTTATTGGCCAAGTGTGATTGGACACACAAGGAATTTGTCTTGGTGCAAATGCTCTCAGTGTACATTAAAAAAAAGATACATTCATCAACAGTCAAGAATCATCAGGTACAAACAACACTTAATGATAGTCATAGGGTAGAATAAGCAAATTGGCAGAAAGCAATGCAAAGCAGCGAAGGAAGAAGTGGCATCAAATTAAAAAGAAAAAAAAGGATGATGAAGGAGGAGGTGTGAAAGTGGTTGAAACTAGATTGGTTAAGATCTACTTAGCAAATGTGGGAATTCACCCCCGGGGGAGGCGGGGTGATAGGGAGAAGGAGTGTTTCTCACAGAGATTGACTGGCTTATACACAGAAGTGAAAAATACCAATTTGGTTTTGAGTCATTTTTCAAAAGATAAACTTGAGCTCTCAAGCACCGCATCAAAGTCATGTTGGAAGTCTATCACTTAGGCCAAAACCAGGAAGCAAGCCATACAGGTAGTCCTCAACTTGCGACTGAGCCCAAAAAAAATAATGTTGTTAAGCAAAACGTTTCTTAATTTTACGGCCTTTCTTGTCGCAGCTGTGACGTGAATCCCTGCAGTTGTTAAGTTTGTCACAAGGTTGTTAAGTGAATCTGGCTTGCCAAGCATCCACATTTTGATCACTGACCATTGGGGAGACTGCAACGGTCATAAGCGTGCAAAAGGGCCAAGAGTCACTTTTTAAAACTTTGAACGGCCACTAAACAAATCGTAACCTTTGTAAGTTGAGGGCTTATTATTTTTAAAGCAGTGTTGTGGGATACAAGTTTGGCAAACAAATGATCCTCCTCCTTCTTCTTCCTTTTCTTGTTTTAGCAAACCACATTACAATTTTCATTTCTGTTGGAAGTAAAATCCAGTTCCAAGACGGGAGAAAGGTGCTGGAAATAAAGTGTGAGGCTGATTGGAAAGGAGGACTCTGTTTATGGATGAGCAGAACCAACCACAGCATGTAGTTCTGGGACAGCCGACAAATTGTTTGAATGAGTGGATGGATCTTATTGTAGGTTTCTGTGACTTTGAAGTTTGCACTGTTCTTGGGAATTGGGCAAGGAAGAGTGCTTTTGTGTCCTTTGGTATTTCAATGGTGGTGGATTAATCCTATTGCATCCTAAAGATCATGTCCTGTCCTTAGAATTTGGGTAAGAGGATGCAAATTTTAATGCCATCAGCTCCAACCTTTTGGGTATTTGTTTATGAATAGTTTGGCCTGGATTTCTTAATGGGCACAAAACATATCCAACTCTAAAGACTTGGAGCATCTGCTGGAAACTATTAACAAAGACTGGGACCTGCTTTCTGCCTTTAAGAACATGTTTGCTCTATTTCTCTTTTGGGCAAACATTCTATTCTATTGAGAATAAAGAATATTTTAATCTGGGGAGTGGAGTGGGGAACTTCCTACATTTTTTTTTAAAAAGCCACCTGGCAGGGTTCCAAACCATGCACAGAAAAGCAAGCATGCAAAGCAGAACGCCTTCAGATCATTAACATGATTTTATTTAGAGCAAAAAATGAATTTAAAAATGCTGGCAGGAAAACTATTGGATTCATGCTTTCAGTTAGGAGAGGCGGGGGGGAAATCCAGGAGAATTTTGAGCCCATTGACATGAAATCCACGCTTTGGAGACCGGAAAGCAAACAAATCAAAAGCTTTACGTGCTAAAATAACACTAACATAATTAGTAGCGAAGCTTTCGATGGAAACCAAAATAGGAATTCCCCATTCTGGCCTACGTATGGGATATAAATCTCTAAAACTTGTAACAGCCGTTCCATGGCAATTAAAAGTGGCCGAATTCTGCCAAAGGTGCAGGAAGAATTTCAACAAGTAGTCTCTCATCATACTTCATCATCATTTGTTGGATGTTCTCGACTTTTTCATCGGTTTTCCCTGTTCTTTGTTCAATGTTCTCTGTTCTTTGTTCAATGTTCTCTATTCTCTTTTCAATATTCTCTGATCTTGCTTGAATGTTTTGAATTCCTTGCATAATCATCTGCAGGGTCACTTTTTCTTTTTCTTGTTCTTTCTCTTGCCTTAACATTGTCTGCATGGAACGTTGTCCTCCTGTTTTTAAGTTTTCAAAGACTTCTACAGTTTTACCACAAAGCAATGCAAAACTTTTTTGCTTCGGGCTGCCCAGTGTGGAAATACTCTCTACGGGTTCAGAAATAAAAGATTTGCTCTTGCTGATTAGGAGAAAAGCGGAGGAGGCCGAGCCACCCACTGAAACTGATCGTCAGATTAGCGGTTCGGCTGTAAATCACCTGGGGACTTTATGAAAGGAGGCATAAATATCCCAACTAGAGCAGCCGAATCAGAGCACACAGCCAGGCCGCCTCTGCGGCCCTCCCTTGTTCGTGCAACTGAATTGGGGATTACAGGTAGTTTTTGGCTTACAACCACAATAGAGCCCAAACTTTTTGGTCGCTAAGCGAGGCGTTTGTTCGGTGAGCTTTGACCCCCATTTTACGACCTTCCTTTGCCACAGTTGTTAAGTGGATCGCGGCGGTTGATAAGTTAGGAAGACGGTTGTTAAACAAATCTGGTTGCCCCTTTGAATTTGCTTGTTGGAAGGTCGCTGCCATGGTTAGGGTTAGGATTAGGGTTGTCCAATCTCTTTTTAAAAACCTTCAGTGTTGGAGCATTTACAACTTCTGGAGGCAAGTTGTTCCGCTGGTTAATTGTTCTCACTGTCAGAAAATTTCTCCTTAATTCCAGGTTGCTTCTCTCCTTGATCTGTTTCCATCCATTGCTACTTCTCCTGCTTTTGGGTGCTTTGGAAAATAGGTTGACACTTTCTTCTTTGTGGTGGCACCCAGTGGTGGGATTCAATTTTTTTTTACTACTGGTTCTGTGGGCGTGGCTTGGGTGTGGCTTGGCAGGCAGAATAGTAGGAAGATAATTCATCTTGATTCCTGGAAGAAGTAGAGTGAAGCAAAAGTAATTTGAATTTTGTGATAAAGACAAAGATATATTGAAGCCAGGAGTGAATGTGAAATTACAGGACAGGCAGAATATTGATTGTTCTCAAGCAAAAGTGGGTCACCCATTTAGCTGGGATCATCTAAGGACTCATCCCCAGAGACTGGTAGACCATTCGTCTGAAATGGTATAGGGCAGTGTTGGCAAACCTTTTCGGCACTGAGTGCCAAAACGGGAGTGCGCACGCATGGAGGGGAAGCGCCAGAAACTGGAAGAGTAGCTCCATGGCGCACACAGGTGGGAGTGCTAGAAACAGGAAGAGCAGCTTCGCGGCATGCATGCACGTGCAGGGAAGCTGACCTTCCGGATTCCTGCGCACGCATACGCCCAGCCACCTGGTCTTCCCGTTTCTGGCACGCACGCATGCATGCACAAAGACCAGATGGCGGCACACATGCATGTGCCAGAAACTGGGAGAGCAATGGGTAATGGCTGGTGTGCCTGGAGAGACAGCTCTGCGTGCCACTTCCGGCCTGTGTACCATAGGTTTACCATCACGGGTATAGCGTTTCCTGCTTGAGCAGGTGGCTGGACTCTTTTATTCTATTATTCTGTTACTGGAATTGGGTATTTATTTATTTATTTATTTTTGTCAATTGCTTACAAGATAATAGGTATAGGTAAAAACATGGTTATGAATACATGGATACATATAAGAAAAATAAATAAAAAATATATATAAAAGAAACAATAGGACAGGGACGGTGAGCACGTTGGTGCGCTTATGCACGCCCCCTACAGACCTCTTAGGAAAGGGGTGAGGTCAATAGTAGACAGTCTAAGGTTAAAGTTTTTGGAGTTTGGGGAAGAAACCACAGAGTCAGGTAGAGTATTCCAGACATTGACCACTCTGTTGCTGAAGTCGTATTTCCTGCAATCAAGTTTGGTGCGATTTTAACCTTGAGTTTGTATCTATTGTGTGCTCTTGTGTTGTTATGGTTGAAGCTGAAGGATTCATTGACAGGTAGGACATTGCAATGTATGATGTTATATACTATACTTAGATCTTATGTCTCATTTAATGAAAAGAAGGACTAGAGGTGACACGATCACAATGCTCCAATATCTCAGGGGCTGCCACAAAGAAGAGGGGAGTCAACCTATTGCACCTCCAAAGGCAGGACAAGAAGCAATGGATGGAAACTAATCAAGGAGAGAAGCAACCTTAGAACTAAGGTGAAATTTCCTGACAGTTAGAGCAATTAATCTGTGGAACAACCTGCCTCCAGAAGTTGTGAATTCTCCAACACTGGAAGTTTTTAAGAAGAGATTGGATAACCATTTGTCTGAAGTAGTATAGGGTTTCCTGCCTAAGCAGATGGTTGGACTAGAAGACCTTCAAGGCCCCTTCCAATTCTGTTATTCTGTTATTTTGTTCTTCTGTTACTCCCACCACCCTGGGAAGAAGATCAAGAGTAGAGATCCTTCAAGATTCCTTCCATCTTTTATGATTCCTTATACGTGTTTTTCAGTGGTGGGATTCAAAAATTGTTACCACCGGTTCGATGGGTGTGGCTTGGTGGTGCACTTTGCTCGCATGCACACATTTTGTGTTGTGAGCGTGTGCCAAACACACACTTTGCCTTCTGCAAACCTGCACTCTCCTGGTCGCTTGAGCAGCTGCCTCGCAAAGTAGCTGTGCTTCAAAAACAGGGGTTAAAGGTGAGTATGGCAGCCTGGATGGGTGGGTGGGCTCACTGCTCATCAGCGTTAGCGGCTTGGCAGAACCGGGCCAAACCGGTAGAATAGCACCACTGGTGCTTTTACATCAAAAAAAGAAAACTTAATTTCATCTTTCTACACGCAGATGCTCTAAGACAGCGGTCACCAACTGGTGGGCTGCAGAGAAATGCCACCTCCAGAGCACCACCACCCCCAAAGCAATTAATCCAGGCTGCTCAGGAACACAAGACTGTGCCGCCCACATGGCCCGCAGGAACCCTCCCCGCCCACTCACTCCTTACCTGGCAAACTTGCCTGCTAAGTTGCTATTTTTCCTTTTTCTGACCATCAGCTGTTCTGCTGTGCTGGGAGATTTAGATTAGCTAGAGAGCAGGAAATCGTTGGATTTCTTGCTTTCCAGCTGATTTTTAGATCTTCAGCTCTGCTTTTAAGCAGAGCTGTACCTTCCTTAGAACTGAAACAGTGCAGACGGAGCTAGCCGATGGCAGAAACACAGATCTTTAAGTGAATCTGTGTTTTTTTGAGCAACTCAATCTTCCTGCCTGCTTTGCCTGAGTTTGGGTAAAAGTTGCTCTTTTTTTTTTTTTAATAAAAAATTCAATATTTTACATACATGATGTGTTGCGAGTTAATTTTGTGAGTTTGCTTGCTAGCAAATTTTTAACACAGAAGCCATGCCCAGCCAGTCACATGACCACATGACCACACCCGCAGAACTGGTTAGTGGTCCCCGGGATTTAAAATAATGAGTTTGGTGGTCCCTGAGGTCCAAAAGGTTGGCGACCCCTGCTCTAAGACAGGGGTCTCCAACCTTGCCAACTTTTAAGGCTTGTGGACTTCAACTCCCAGAATTCCCCCAGGGAGAATAAACCAGGATTTTAGATTTTTTGATCCTTTGACTTGGCAGTCAATTTTAAGAGCTGATATTTGAGGCAACGGTTGCTCTCTTTGCTCCTCGGTTATAGAGCTCCTATCTAAGGCCAGATTTCTCCAGAAATATGAAGCGATTTCAGATAAGTCAGAATGTGGCCTATGAATCACTTCTGGCTGAAAATAGAAAAGAATCAGCGATGATCTGGTTAACAGATATGAACTGTTGTGGTTTGAAACAAGGAGAAAATTTAGACCTTGGCAATACTATCGGAAGAGCTGCTGCCCCAGCTCATCCGAAGACTGTACAATCATTTCAAAAATGAATGGTTCCGGTTATATAACTCTTTGAGAAATGATTTTTGTCATAGGCTTCCGTGGAACTAGAGAGAAGAACTTCAGAGCCACAACAGGAAGTTAAAACAGAATGAATTTAAGAAAAAAAAAGGGGGGGGCATCCAATAAGCAGAAAACCTTGAAGGTGTTTTAGCCTTCCTCAACTTCCTGATTTCATCACAAGCACAGAGTGTGCGACCCGCCATAATAATACGATTTTTGCAGTTATGATTGGAGATGGTTAATAACGTCACCTCTGGTATTATTTCACTTGATTTTTTTAGACAAGGGAAAAAAGAGCCTCCACCAATGGGTTGTTTTTCCCTTATCTAAAAAGCCCACTAAAATAATACCAGAGGTGACAATATTAATAATAACTGCAGCAATCATATTATTATGGATGGTCGCACATTTTGACAGATGTTGAGACCAGAATTCTCAAGGAGCCATGATAGGCAGAAATTATTAATAATATTAAATATATCTTTGTTGGATGTAAGCTGTTCCGAGTAAAGCTGCCTTTTGCAATTGACCGATGATGATGATTTTTGTCCATGCCGATGGTGTTCAAGGGGTGAGCCAGATGCTTTGGGATTGCTACATTTATTGGTACTATATTTAATCTAAATTATTATAATCATTACTATTTCCTTAATAGTGTGCTTATCTATACATTTTTCAGGAATCAAGGAAAGACAAAGAAAAGTAAATTTGATAAGAACTGGTACTATTATCAAATGGAGGAAAGATAAGCTCAATATTATATGGATTCAATAAAGTAATTTAATTCTACCGTGTTTCTCACAAAATAAGGCCGGGCCTTATTTTTTTTTGACCCCCGAAAAAATGGCTAGGCCGTCTTTTTGGGGGGTGACTTAATTCCCCCCCTTGCATCCTCGGGCGGGCGGGCAGTGACAGTTTGGATGTTGACCTCAGCGTTGGTGGGGCACTTCGTATTGGGAGACCTTCCGCCACCGTTGCTTTCCTTTCTCCCCATGCCGCATTTGGCGCAGCCATGTGGGGCCGGCCAGGGCTCCTCCCTGCAACCGGAGCCCGGTGGAGACACTCGGCTTCAGGCGCTCCGGTCGCCGCCTTCCCGGGCATCGTTTGAAGGCAAAGCCAATTCTTTTAAAAGTGACACCCTACTACGACAAAGCCTCCCCTGCCCGAGAGGGCAGCCCAACCCCATGAGGGGAGGCGAATCTCCCGGGGCTGCAGCGCAGGATCGGCCCACCCCAGGAGAAGGGTCCAGCTGCCATCCCTGCCTGGTGCTGGGAGGAGCGTGAAAAGCTTCACCTGGGGCACCCAGCGCAACTGACAGGTGGGCCCTCCTGCCTGGCAGTGGAGCTCTGGCCAAGGCAGTGAGCGCTTCCCCACCGGGCCCTCCGCTCATCCTGCCAGGGCTGTGCCAGAGCCAGGTGGGCTGGGCAGAGGCGGGAAAGTGAGCCGCGGTTGCATGCCTGCCTCCCAAGCGAAAGAGCCGGGCCGACCCGAGCTTGGCTTCCCAAGTCCCTCCAGCCCGACCCCGAAGGGGCCACTGGGAGAGGCCACCCGAGGCAGTGATAGCGCCCACCCATCCACAGACAGGGAGGCGAGCCGATGGCAGCGCTGCTTCCCTGGCCGGCAGGTCCGGTGGAGAGAGCCCGAAGCCGCCTGTCCTTTCCACCCCTCGTCCAGCCCGTCCCCATCCCCATGCATCTCCAAATGCTGCAGCGGCACGGGCATCAGGCAGAGGCGCTCACTCGGCAGGGCTCAGCTCGGAGGACGCGGTGCGGCCCATCGCCTCGCCTTCCTGTGCTTGGTGACAGTAGGAAGGTTGGTGGCAAGGCATGGCTGCCTGTGGAGTGCTCCTAACAGGAAGCCCCCCACAATTTCCCCCCATTTTGCATGTTTAATATAGGCCTTAATTTGGGGGAGGGGCTTAATTTCATTTTATGCTTATAAAACATGCTGGGACTTCCTATTGGGGGAGGCCGTATTGTTGGAGAAACACTGTACTTATACATAACCCAAAAGGACCTTCAGACGGACTAGCAAGTCTAACTGATTAAGAATGTTATTTGTAAGAGACAATGCTGTTATTTCGGGAAGGAAGGAAGGAAGGAAGGAAGGAAGGAAGGAAGGAAGGAAGGAAGGAAGGAAGGAAGGAAGGAAGGAAGGAAGGAAGGAAGGAAGGAAGGAAGGAAGGAAGGAAGGAAGGAAGGAAGGAAGGAAGGAAATAAATGTTGATCAAAATGCCTCCTACATTCAGTTGCTACTGATGACCTTAACCAATACTCCAACCCAGTATTTCTCCACCTTTCAACTTGAAGATATGTGGACTTCAACTCCAGAATTCCCCAGCCAGCCAAGGTCTCTGAGGAATTCTGCAAGTTGAAATTCACAAGTCTTCAAATAGCCAAAGTTGGACATCCCTGATCTAGAAGTCGTGGGACTCCCAGCCTAGTCAAAGATAGGATGCTAAAAAGACAGCAAGGTAAGAAGTCTCCACCCAGCTGCCACATCTTCTATGGATTTTTGTTAGAAAGGCTGAGGAAATAAAGGCGATATTGGTTTAAAACAGAAAGGAGGGAGGCAGAAAGGAACATCAACAAGAGGAAAAGGGAGTGTAAGTTTGATTTGGCAAGTCCAAACAAAGGAATGACAGAATCGCCAGAAGCAATGAAGCCAAGAAATAAAGGTGGGGCAGAAAAGGGGGGTGGGTGGATGGACCCATTTCTTCCTCACCATTCATCATCCTGCCCCTAACAGGAAATACCCAGGTATGAGAAGTTGCAAATCGGACGTGTATGTTCTTTTAAACCTCCTGATTTGTAGAACAACAGTGACAGATGTCTTGAGGCTACAAGATCAAAGGGCCATTGTGCTGAATTTCTCAGCAAACCAGGCCTTTGTCCTTTGCCCAAACCCACAGGAATGGGAACAGCCCCATTGTTTTGACATGGGCTGATCAACCACAGACCCCAAATCTTTAAATTGAAGGCACAGCTTTGAAAGAACATCGGGACGCAACCAGGCAGAGTGTCATCTCCAGCAAATAAGGAAGTAACAATGGGAAGAGGTCCCCACCCTGCCTAACCCAATGAGATCTCACTCAGCCAATGAGTCCATCTGCTGTTGTTTGAACGATCACAGATCAACGTCACGCTTCTCAGAAGGAAGCTATAGAAGGCAGCTCGTAGTATTGGGACAGCCACATGAATTTCTTGAGATTTCTGTACACCACGGAACCAAGCCCCTTGAACGGCAACTTGGGAGTACACTGTTCATTGATTGTCACGAGCTAAACCACAATTTTTCAATCTCAGCAACTTTCAGATTGCTCATAGACTCCAAAAAGAATGCAGAGAAGAGCAACAGAGATGATTAGGGGACTGGAGGCTAAAATAGATGAAGAACGGTCGCAGGAATTGGGTATGTCTAGTCTACTGAAAAGAAGGACCAGGGGAGACATGATAGCAGTCACCCAATATTTGAGGGGGTGCCACAAAGAAGAGAGGATCAAGCTATTCTCAAAAGCGCCTGAAGGCAGAACAAGAAGCAACAGATGTAAACTAATCAAGGAGAGAAGCAACCTAGAACTAAGGAGAAATTCCCTAACAGTGAGAACAATTAACCAGTGGAACAACTGGCCTCCAGAAGTTGTGCGTGCTCTATCACTGGAGGTTTTTAAGAAGAGGTCAGATAATCATTTGTCCGAAATGGTGTAGGGTTTCCTGTTTGAGCAGGGGTCAGACTAGAAGACCTCCAAAGTCCCTTCCAATTCTGTTATTCTGTTAAAAGAGTTGTGGACTTCCATTTCCAGAATTCCTGTTTGCCAGGGGCATGCTTAGAATTTCAGAGGCGTTTAATGTGGAGTTTTCTGGATGCAAAACTTTACCTTTGGCTGAGACCAGTTTATCTACACTTCCATCTTTCCTCTTTTTGCTCTGGAGGTTAGTTTTGGAGAAGAGGAATGGGAACATACTCCTCTAGAAAAGGAATCCCTTGAAAGTTGATAAGGAATGACCCACCCATTTTTATGGAGGCAGAAACCGGTCCTCCGAAAGCTTTTCCTAACATTCTCTGCAAATGTTTGCAAAGACAGCAGCCTATTCTGGCTGGAAATGTTTGTCTTTGCATTGTTTCTCCCGACACTCCTGCCTTCCATTCACATTCTGCAAAATAACTTGGGTGGGGGGAAGGGAAGCAGAACTAGAACGCACAAGCCCACCCTGTGCAAACACGCCTCCTGGGATAAAACTCCTTATGTTGCAAACAGAAGCAAAACCAGGTTTCGAGAAAGTTTAAAATGGCTCCTTATCCAGCCAGTTGCACAAGAGAGTGCTTGGCCACAACTGGCCTTGAGTGAGTGAAATTGTGAAACCGGCGATGGAAAGCAGATGTTAACCCCATTGTGACATATCAGGAGTCTGAAGACACTGACGAAATGAGGATGGCATTACATCATCTCCACCGGCTGCCTGTCGTTTTCTGAGTCCAGTTCCAAGCACTGGCGTTGATTCCAAAAAAAACAAAACCTCCAATTATTTGAGGTCGGAAGAGTTATAAAAACTGCTGCCTCAGCTCCATTCTGGATTTTATTTTATGTGCTGTCCAGCCAGTGTATGGGAATTGGATAGTTGGTTAGCAATTGTGAGCTGTCCCCTTAAGGGAATGCATCATGGTAAATGTAGTTAAGGTATCCTGGGAAATGTAGTCCATGTCACGTGACCATATCCGGCACACATGCCATAAGTTCGCCCTCATGGGCCTAGGAAATGTCTGGTCACCCAATTACAGATAGTTCTCAATTTATGATTGGCCGTTTAGCAACCATTCAAAGTTATGACAGGCTATAACTATATAACTATATAGTTAGAAAACTGTAACAAAAACCCAGTTTCAAAATCCCCAACACCCCATGGCTTGGGTGCTTGGCAACTGCCCTGCATTTACGGTCATTTGCAGTGCCCCATGGTATAGGGTTTCCTGCCTGAGAAGGGGGTTGGGATTCTACCTGCCAGGGGTGGGATTCTACCGGTTCGCACCTATTCGCTAGAACAGGTTGTTAATATTCTAAGCAGTTCAGAGAACCGGTTGTTAGAAGAAATTACTGGGCTAATCCTGTAAGGAAGGCAGGAAGGAAACATTCTGGTGTTGCTTACAGAAACTGCCTCTCCGTTAACCCTTATTACATTCTTGGCAGGACTTGTCTCTGGAACTTCTCTGGAGTTTTTTTCCCCTCCTTTGCTGGTACTTTGCTTATGTGGAGTGACCATTCAAAGTTACAATGGCACTGAAAAAAGTGACTGATGACCGTTTTTCACACTTACAACTGTTGCAGCATCCCCACAGTCATGAGAGGCCAGGCGAGGAGATGCGGGCCTCGATGTGAGTGATATTGAGTTGGCCACGCCCAGCCAATAATATGACCACCAAGCCACGTCCACCAAGTAAGCCATGCCCACAGAACCGGTTGTTAACAAAATTTGAATCCCACCCCTGCTAGAAGCCCTCCAAGGTCCCTTCCAACTGTTATTCTGTTCTGTTCTATTCTAAATTCTCTATTCTATTCTAATTCTATTATATATTATATTATTTCTGATTTTTGCTGGTTTTGCAGGAAACCAGGGTTTGTTCTAGTTTCTGGCAAAAAAAAAAAAATCCCTGTCCATAATGAACCAAGAGATTTATTAAATTTGTATTTCATATTTCTACAATCCCTTAAAGACCACAGGGTTTGCTTTACGGCCTCTACATTCACTTAAGGACCACCACAAAAGATGTCATGAAATCGGGTGATTATTTTTTTTACGGTGACCAGCTTTTACAAGTGTCATGACTCAATTATGACTGTAATTATCGGTTGTAACTCAAGGAGCAACTGTACCCTTTTACAGTTGGTCTCCCATTTCGCTCCGTCCTTGTTTTGAACTGAACCAGCACTTAGTTTTAACCATGGGAGTATCTTGATGTTTCAAATCTGATGTTTATAAGGACGAATTTCATTGAAGGCCCAGAGGGATAGAAAATATTTGCACCCAGAAACCTCAGCCTTCTAGGTCATTCGATGCGGGTTCATTCCAATTCCAAATGGAGTTTTTGTTTTATTTTTTTTAAAGTGGATCCAGATAACAATGAAAAACAGCAGCTGTGGTCGACATCTCCGTGTCTGATTTGAACGTAGTCCTTGGAGCCAGCCAACTGTGCAATGGTGTCAGTGAGCCCGGTAAACAAATACCCAATTAAAAGAAGAAACAACACTAGCAAGTCCCTAAACCTTAGCGTATAAACATCAGGCGGTGCTGGAGAACGTCAAAGCATTAGGAGCCAATGGGGGATGCAATTTTCTTGCTCTGCTCTGCAATTAAAATTCTGTCAAGCTAGGTGCTGAACCTCTGCCTGCCTCTGGCAGTGGCTCCTTTCAGGATCCCTGTTGAAAATACTAAATGGCCTATCACTTTGTTGTTTGTATGTACAGCGAGAGCTTCTACACTGGAGACAAATTCCTTCTGTGTACAATCACACTTGGCCAATAAAAAGTATTCTATTCCACAGTCTCTTCTCATTCTTTTTCCTATTCTGTTCTGTTCTATTCTATCATTCTAATTCTAATTCTATTTCTATTCTAATTCTATTCCTATTCTATTTGTAATTTATTCTGTTCTGTTCTATTCTATTTGTAATTTATTCTGTTCTATTCTACTATTCCAATTCTAATTCTATTCTAATTCTAATTCTATTCTATTCTATTTCTATTCTATTTGTAATTTATTCTGTTCTATTCTATTCTAATTCTATTCATTTCTATTTCTATTTCTATTCTATTTGTAATTTATTGTTCTGTTCTATTCTATTCTACTATTCTAATTCTAATTCTAATTCTAATTCTATTCTGGGAGGTGAACATAGAAAGGCTGCTTCAGACCAGATTAACTATCTCATTAATAAGATTCTCTTGTTGACAGATAGTCCTCAACTTATGACTATAATTGAGCCCCATATTTCTGTCACTAAGCAACACCATTGTTAAGTGAATTGTATGACCCTTTTTTTGGAGGGAGGGAAAATTAAAATATTGCAGTTGACTCTTTTCAAAAAAAGAAACATCCTTTCTCGACATTTCTTTGACAGATCGGATAGAGCTAGCAGAAGTCTTGACAGAAGATAGCTGCTACCTTCTAAGGAAGGGTGCCTCAACCGTGGCAACTTCTAAGCTGCCTGGACTTCAACTCCCAGAATTCCCCAGTTGAAGTCTGCCCATCTTCAAGTTGAAGTTGCCAAAGGCTGAGAAACTCTGTTCTAAGGGATTTGTGGCTGATGAAACAATGAGAGCTGGTTGCCTTTCCTTTTGGGAACGGGCAGGAGCTGACACCATCCTTCAGGGATGACGAAGGTGAAATCCCACAAGGCCAGGAGGCTGGCAGAGTAACGTGCCTCTAATTGCCACCTTGCCCCTTGCCAACCAGCCGATGTACAGCTATAATTAACAGGAACACAGATCTTCCTTCTCTTGTAGCACCTTGAAGAAGAAGCACAAGTGGCTGGAAGAATGAAGATGCCCCTACAGAAAGTGAAATAATAAGGAAAATATTAGCCTGTGCAAAGATGGACAGATTACCTTTAGAAATCAAAGATAAGGGTGAGACAGAGTCATAATACTGGAGTCATAATACTCCGTTAGTCTGGAGTAAAATGTATCAATGGCTGGAGTCAAGGAAAAAGAAAGAAAGGGTTGACGCTTTATAGGAATGAAAGCTAAAGTTTTGAAAATCCAAGAGAATGGAATATAATGGATAAATATGAGATGATACGAATGCATGAGTATAAAAAGACGGTTGTAAATAGGTATATAATTGTAGATAAATGTACATAGAAATAATATGCAGCTAGCACTATACTAATAACGTAAGGAATAAGGAAATTAACTGTTATGTGTATCTTTATACAATAGCTTATATGGCCAAAATGATGGCCAAGAAAGTCGCACTGTGTTCAATTGTTTTTAATGTTTATTCAATAAAATTTATTAATTTAAAAAAAAAGAAGCACAAGTGGTGTAGAGTTGTAATTGCAGGAATGTTCCAATCTCAGATGGCAAACCTCAGATAAAGAACATTTCCAAGCAAATACAACTCAGGCAAACAAAGTCACTAATCTATGGATAAAGGAGGATTAGAGAGGGGAAGTAGACATATGTTAGACTTTAACTAGAGATAATTAATTGTATGGATTACTGTACTAAACAGTAACAAAAGTTAAGCAGTAACCAAAGTTAACCAATGATGGAGGATAACTAAAAATGTATATAAATGCAAGACTAGACTCCAATAAAGTTGATCATCATAATTCAGTTGTTCATGATCAAACAACTCGACTGCCTCATCATTACAACAAAGTGGGAAATTTATTTTAGGAAAGCAAGCAACCCTCCCAAAAAACAGAGTCTTCCAACCCAGTTTTTTTTTTCCTCCGTTCCCAACCAGATGCCTCTGGATCGTTCCCAGACTGGATGCGACCCAAACCTTCTTCCAACCACTGTTTCTCCTGCAATCTTCCCCCCACAAGGAGGTAACAAGGAGTCCTCAGGAGTGCCTGCCCCTTCATTCAGGTAATCCTCGACTTACAAACACAATCGAGCCCCCCCCCCCCCCACTGTTGCTAAGCGAGACAGCTGCTAGGTGAATTTTGACCCGTTTTTACGACCTTTCTGGCCACCGATGTTAAGTGAATCACTGCAACTGTTAACCTAGTAACCCGGTTGGGGAGTGAATCTGGGTTTTCCCGTTGACTTCACTTGTTGGAAGGTGGCCACAGAGGATCCCATGAGCCCGGGATGCTGCAACCGTCATAAATATGGGTCAGCTGCCAAGGGGCTGAATTTCAATCATGAAGCCATGGAGATAACAGATAACAGATAATCAGAGTTGGAAGGGACCTTGTAGATCATCTAGTCCAACCCCCCGCCCAAGCAGGAGACCCTACACCACTTCTGACAGATGGCAGTCCAATCTCTTCTTGAAAGCCTCAAGTGATGGTGCTCCCACAACTTCTGAAGGCAACTTCTGTTCCATGGGTTGATTGTTCTCACTGTCAGAAAGTTTCTCCTTATTTCCAGGTTGAATTTCTCCTTGTTCAGTTTCCATCCATCATTCCTTGGCTGGCCTTTGGGTGCTTTAGAAAATAGCTTGGGCGCCTCCTCTCTGTGGCAGCCCCTCAAATATTGGAAGACTGCTATCCTGTCTCCCCTGGTCCTTCTCTTCCCTAGACTAGCCAAGCCCAGTTCCTGTAACTGTTCTTCGTATGCCTTAGTTTCCAGTCCCCTAATCACCTTGGTTGCTCTTCTCTGCACTTTTTCTAGACTCTCAATGCTGCAAATGGTGCGAGAGAGGGTGATAAGTCCCATTTTTCAGGGCCGTTTTTAAGTTTGAACGGTCCCTAAACGAACTGTTAAGTAGAGGACTCTCTGTAGACAGAACCCCATTGAATAATGTGGTTAATAACGTGCATAAGCGCACCAACGTGCCTACCGTCCCTGTCCTATTGTTTCTCTTATTCTTTTATTTTTCTTATATGTACCCATTTCATGTATTCACAACTATGTATACATTTATACTTATTATCTTGTAAACAATTGGCAAATCAAATAAATAAATAAATAAAATAAATAAATAAATAGAATTTATCCAACCCCCCCCCCTCGTCGAAGTCTCCCCAAAGATTTGGCCATCTTTGTGCACCGTGCAATAAATTCCACGGGTTTAATGACAGGCCGTGGGAAAAGTTCTATCTAGACTGCATTGATGGGGGTAGATAAGGCCTCCAAATGAGAACAGCCTGTGCTTCCAAACAGGATACAAAAACCTCATGGAGACTCTGCCCATCAGGCTAATCTGTATATCTACCCACCTTAGGTAGCCCGTGTACCCATTAAAGACAAGGATGTCTCTGTGCTGCAAGGAAAAAGGAAATGGCAATGTAGCCTTTTCAGGGGAATCAAGAGAGAATGCATCTCTAATGATCTAAGTGCTAGAGCCCACTGTAACTACATAGTCAAAAAGGCGTTCAGAGTTGCTCACCTAATCTTACATAGCTTTTTCTCTGGTAATATTACACTAATAACTAGAGCATACAAAACATTTGCTAGACCAATACTCGAATACAGCTCATCCGTCTGGAAGCCACATTACGTATCTGATATTAACACAGTGGAGAAAGTCCAGAAATATTTCACAAGAAGAGTTCTCCACTCCTCTACTCGTTGCAGAATACCTTATGCCACCAGACTTGAAATTCTAGACCTAGAAAACCTAGAACTACGCCGCCTTCGGTCCCATCTTAGTATAGTATATAAAATCATACCTTGCAATGTCCTACCTGTCAATGAATACTTCAGCTTCAACCATAACAACACAAGAGCAAACAATGGATACAAACTCAACGTTAATCGCACCAAACTTTGATTGCAGGAAATACGACTTCAGCAACAGAGTGGTCAATGTCTGGAAAACTCAACCTGACTCTGTGGTTTCTTCCCCAAACCCCAAAAGCTTTAACCTTAGACTGTCTACTATTGACCTCACCCCTTTCCTAAGAGGTCTGCAGGGGGCGTACATAAGCGCACCAACGTGCCTACCGTCCCTATCCTATTTCTTTTATTTTTCTTATATGTATCCATGTATTCATAACTATGTTTTTACTTATACCTATTATCTTGTAAGCAATTGACAAATAAAATAAATAAACAGAATGATCAATGTCTGGAATACTCTACCTGGCTCTGTGGCTTCTTCCCCAAACCCCAAAAACTTTAACCTTAGACTGTCTACTATTGACCTCACCCCTTTCCTAAGAGGTCTGCAGGGGCGTACATAAGCGCACCAACGTGCCTACCGTCCCTATCCTATTTCTTTTATTTTTCTTATATGTATCCATGTATTCATAACTATGTTTTTACTTATACCTATTATCTTGTAAGCAATTGACAAATAAAATAAATAAACAGAATGATCAATGTCTGGAATACTCTACCTGGCTCTGTGGCTTCTTCCCCAAACCCCAAAAACTTTAACCTTAGACTGTCTACTATCCGCAGCAATATCAGAGAACACGTCGCATGTGCTTTGTGAACAGCAGAGAATCCGGAAGTTTGATGGAATCAGCGCTGGGTAGAAGCTTCCTAACGTAACCTTCTCAAACACCAGGGAGGAAATTCAAACTGGCATGGGAGCAGCCCATCTTGACCACGCCGGCAAGAGTCCAAAACTCTTTACTATGTAACTTCCTCCCCGGGTCTAAAGAGAGCTATGGCCTTCATATCAGCTGCAGGTGAAGCTCAAGGATAAAGATAACAAACTCCATTAGACTATCCTATGTTTAGAAAATAAGAAACTTCTCGGTTACAATCACAAGAAAGAGCAATTTGCAGGGTATCTGCACTTTTGAGAAGCTTATGCCAGTGCGCTGCCGTCTCTCTTCCAAGCGTTCCACTTCCCAATAATGGCACCCTTTCATCTTTATCTAGAATGATTATTTGGTCAAGTCTTACACCTGTTAGAATTGGATGGGACTATCTTAATATTGGAGGGGCTCGACCTATTTTCCAAAGCACCTGAAGACAAGACAAGAAACAATGGGTGGAAACGAATCAAGGAGAGAAGCAACTTGGAATTAAAGGAGAAATTTCTTCACAGTGAGGACAGCTAACCAGTGGAAGGGCTTGACTTCCAGAAGTGGTGGGTGCTTCATCACTGGAGACTGGCTGTCCAGTCTCTTCTTAAAAGCCTTCAGTGATGAAGCACCCACAGCTTCTGGTGGCAAGCTGTTCCTCTGGTTAGGTGTCCTAACTGTTAAGAAATTTCTCCTTAATCCCAGGTCGCTTTTCTCCTTGATTCATTTCCAACCAGAGGTGGTCATTCAGCAGGTTCTGAGCAGTTCTGGAGAACCAGTAGCAGAAATTTTGAGTAGTACGAAGAACCGGCAAATACCGCCTCTGACTGGTCCTGCCCCCATCTATTCTCTGCCTCCCATTGAGTCCCAGCTGATTAGCTGGGTCTTCTTTTGTTGCCCTGCACAGGAGAAGGGAGCTGGAAAGCAGGTTAGTGGGGTGGGAAGCAGTGGTAGGATTCAAATATTTTACTACCGGTTCTGTGGGTGTGGCTTGGTGGGCGTGGCAAGGGAAGAATACCGTAAAATCTCCAGAGGTGGTATTTGCTGGTTCTCTGAGTTACTCAAAATTTCTGCTACCGGTTCTCCAGAACTGGTCAGAACCTGCTGAAGACTACCTCTGGTGGGGAAGAAATGGGATTTTGCGGTAACCTTCCCCTGGAGTAGGGAGGGAATGGAGATCTTTCCCCTGCCACACCCACCAAGCCACACCATGCACACAAGCCACGCCCACAGAACCGGTAGTAAAATATTTGAATCCCACCACTGTTTCCAACCATGGTTTATTGTCTTGCCTTCTGATGCTTTGGAGAATAAGTTGACCCCCTTTCCTTTGGGGCAGCCCCACAAATACCGGAAGACTGCTTACCTATCCTCACTAGTCCTTCTTTTCTCTAGACTAGCCACACTTATTTATTTTATAAAGCAATTATAAGATAACAGGTATAAGTATAGTTATGAATACATGAAATGGATACGAATAAAAAAGAAACAATAGGACAGGGACGGTAGGCACGTTGGTGCGCTTATGCACGCCCCTTACAGACCTCTTAGGAAAGGGATGAGGTCAATAGTAGACAGTCTAAGGTTAAAGTTTTTGGGGTTTGGGGAAAAAAACCACAGAGTTAGGTAGAGTATTCCAGACATTGACCACTCTGTGGCTGAAGTCGTATTTCCTGCAATCAAGTTTGGTGCGGTTAACCTTGAGTTTGTATCTACTGTGTGCTCTTGTGTTGTTATGATTGAAGCTGAAGTATTCATTGACAGGTAGGACATTGCAATAGATAATTTTATGTACTATACTTAGATCGGACCGAAGGCAGTGTAGTTCTAAGTTTTCTAGGTCTAGAATTTCAAGTCTGGTGGCATAAGGTCTTCTGCAATGAGTAGAGGAGTGGAGAACTCTTGTGAAATATTTCTGGACTTGCTCAACTGTGTTAATATCAGATACATAATGTGAGTTCCAGACTGATGAGCTGTATTCAAGTATTGGTCTAGCAAATGTTTTGTATGCTCTAGTTAGTAGTGTGATATTACCAGAGAAAAAGCTACGTAGGATTAGGTTAACAACTCTTAATGCCTTTTTGGTTATGTAGTCACAGTGGGCTCTAGCACATAGATCATTAGAGATGAGTATTCTAAGGTCCTTTACAGAGCTTGGATCATCAACAAGGTCTTGACTGTTCGGCTTGTATTTTATTTTCTGATTATTATTTTTTAATCCAGGAAGCCCCAACATGACAGCTCTCAGAAATCACACTTCAGCCAGCATTGCAACAAAAAAACAATGAATGACGTCTGTTAATTGTGAGGGTTGTACTTCACACAACTTAAAGGTTGAGAAATGTTCTTGGGAGCCCCAGTTCCCAGACTCTTAAGCCAAACTCTCTAAGCTGCACACACATTCTCAGCCTTATGGTCCAGCTCCTAACTGCCATCTGCTGGGGGAGACAAACACACTTTCCTGCAACCAGGTTGGTCCTTGAAGGCATGAAGATCGACCTCGAGTACAGGGAGTCCTCCACTTACGACCGCAAGGCAGCCCCAAAATTTCTGTACTCAAGCGAGACATGGGTTCAGCGAGCTTTGACCCGATTTACTGCCTCTTGCCCCCGTTGTTAAGTGAATCATTGCAGTTCATAAGTTAGTCACAGGGTTGTTAAGCGAACCGGGCTTCCCCATGGACTTGGGTTGTTAGCAACCACCTTAAATCTGAACCGGCTGCCAAGCATCCGAATTTTGACCACGGGACCGAGGGAAGGCTGTTCAACGGTCACAAGTCACTTTTTTTTTCAGAGCCAGAGTAACGTCCCTAAAGGAACCGTTGCAATTCAAAGACACCAAAGCACATTCCATTAAGGATTCTAACTTGGCTGTTTCTCTCCAATAGGACAAGGGCCGGAAGGTCAACGAGGCCCAACAGATCGTCTTTGTCAACTCATAAAATATTTCTATGGCCTTTTTAGAGTTGCCAACAGAAAGGGAGGGGAGGGGGGAAAGGGGTTTGAAAGAGCAGTGTGGCAGCTTGGAAATCGAAAGTGAATTCCACAAATGTTTTCAAAGATAGTAACTAGGTGACCGAAGTTTCTGCCATGCAAAATTCTAACTGGAGAGCATGGTTGATAACTCTTGGCTATGGATATGTCCCATTAGAGAATATGAATTACGATACACACAGGGGGTGGGGGAAAACAGGGTCAAGGGTGACAATGAATGATGTCTCAGAGTCGGCTACACCCAAGCAGTGCCAGACATGTTAACCCCCAATAAATCCTTTCGAAGTTTTGGAAGTTTGGCTCAAGACTCATGATTTAAATGGGGATAACTGCCGGAATCCTGACAGTCTTATTTTGAGCATTGCCAGCTTGCTTTGTGGTTTTACAAAACCAGATCTTCCGTAGGACCTCCCTCGGCCTGAAGGCAAAGCGCTTTCTCTTCCATGCCATGTGTTGGCCTACGGAGTACATCCTGCCTTGATGCTCTTGCACAACTGGGTAGACCAAGGTCTGTCAATATTTATGAAATCTCAACCTCACCGGCTACCCCTCTGCAAGGCCACTTGGCACCTGGCTGCCGAGATGTTTCCAAACATGACCTTCTTTTACCTTTTGAGCTTCGGACCGCAACTTTTCACCACGGCTATAAAAATGCTCTTCCCCTCTCCGGAGAACCGGAGTCCCCAGGAGCCATGCAGCACACCGAAAGGCCAAGCAAGGGATGAAGCGGCAGATCCAGCAGTATCTGTTGGGTGGCCAAAGAGCACCACCTGCTGCCTTGAGGATTTTGAGTGATGGTCTCCTAAGATACTTGGCTCACTTGCTACCTGATGACTATGGAGGTTCTCAGTCACATGCAGGTCATGGTTATCCCAAAAGTGCTTTTTTCCCCCTCTTTTCTAAGAGGCAACTGGACCTTCTTGAAGACGTTTCGTTTCTCATCCAAGAAGCTTCTTCAGCTCTGACTTGGATGGTGGGGAATGAACTTGCTACCCGATCTTTTTGACTGAAGATACCAAGGACTGGGAAGCGGCATACGCAGTGCATTGAGTTGGGTCATGTCTTGAGAATAATGCTGCTTTCCAAACCCCAAATACAGCTTACAAGAAGTTTAAAAAATATGTGAGCAGCTGGTGAAGGGATGAAACTATGATTCGGATGACAAAAAGAGACAGCCCTGCAATTTTTAAGCTACCTTTCCTCCATTTGGCTGTGCAGATGATTCTTGACTCTTGATGAATGTATCTTTTCTTTTATGTACACTGAGAGCATTTGTACCAAAGAGAAATTCCTTGTGTGTCCAATCACACTTGGCCAATAAAGAATTCTATTCTGTTCTATTCTATTCAGATACGTAGACCTCAATTGAGTTTCCTTTTCTCAAATCAGTGAGATGTTGGTCAAGCTCACAACCCCAGTGAAAAACTTAACCAACTTGGCCACAGCTAATTAAAAAAAAAAAGTATTTACTTGCTTCTGAATTTTACAGCCCCATTAAAACACCTTTAACTTATGTCCGAAGCTGGGAACTTTGACATGTGAACTTAAAACACTTTGCTAGCTCTGTAAGGCCGTCTTCCCCAAAGCTTAGTTAGCACCCATCATGCCTTGCAAAAGTTGTAAAGCTATTCCGCCACTTATGACCACATCTGAGGCCAGAATTTGGTTTTAAGTCCCTACAAGTCTTAAGATAAGTCACCGTGGTTGTTAAGCAAATCATTAAGTTCTTAAGCAAATCAGATGATTGTTAAAAGTCCTAACCCAGTTTATGCAATGGATTGTGGGGGTGTTCTGATTTCTTTTTGGCCACTTCCCATGACTGTGGGATGCTGCAACCAGTTGTAAATTCAAGCTGGTTGCCAGGCCCCTCCAAATGTGATTACATGAGCTACAGTTATAACTTCGGGGATGAGTTATCAGTAACGTCAAGCCCCAAATTGACCTATATGTAGCCATTTTAGTTTGGCTTAGTATATTTTCTTTTTCTTACTTTCTCTTTGGCAGTCATGGGGGAGGGGTTTCGGGCTTGCCACATTCCTAAGTGGGGAGGAGTGGAGATAGAGTTGTTTAGGCTAGGTGATTCTTCTTTCCGTGGGAAATGAGCTGTCCATGCTTGGGCCCTCTGAGGTGGAGATTTATGACATCAAAGCAAGGTTGAATTACTTCTATTGGAGAATGTGACTTTGGGTTTTTTTTTTCCAGTTCATCGTAACTTCACATTATTGTTAAGCAACTAGTCGTCAGTGGAGAACTACCTATCACGGGCCTGGCACCGAGCATTTAAAATGAAAAGATCTCTGATATTTTTATCGATCTATTTATTTATAAAATTTATAGACCGCCCATCTTACCACAGGGTAAAAACTCTTGGATAGCAGTTGTACTGTTTGGGAATGGAGGGGAAGAGGGACGAGTTATTGGGTTTTTAAAAAATATCTGTAATGCACTCAGGGACACAGAATAAACTCTGTGTCAACAACACACATGCGTCTTTGTTTCACTCTTGACACTCTGATTTTATCTGACAGGTCACTGACCCGTCCATGGACACAGATAAAACAGAAATAAGGTAAGCTTGGCTCCCATTTTTCTAATCAATCCCCTTTTCTCAGTACTCCCGTTGACGGTGAATTGGGAGTGATTTCACAAAATTGCTACTCTTTCTTGGTAAAGGAATTCCTGGGCGTTCTCCGCCCCTATTCACCCCCCCCCCCACAAAGCAGCCCCAAATCAACATGCTGAGAACATCCTGTGTTCTGGCAGAAGCACCACACCGAGAGACATGCAACGTTTCTTTCTTCTTTGAGGTCAGCATTCCTCACACCGTGAGACCATCAGAGCAAAAGGTAGGCTCTCCTAAGGGTCACTCCCCCAGACAATCTGGGGCCCTGGGGTTCCCCCAAGCAGCCTCATCTGAAAGGAATGGGGGATGGAGGTCCCTTGATTCCAGCAGCGGGTGGCAGAAATCACACCTGGCAAGGCCGAGATAGGTCAAAGGGATCTGTAGCGAGCTAGCTGCCAATTCAGGGAGGCGAGCTTGGCAGGAGATTCACAGAGAGGCACCTGCTTGAATCCATCCATCTTGATCCCCCTTCTCTTCTCACGGGGCTTTCAAAAAAACCACAACACACAACACCCTCTTGAAGCCCGAAGTGTAGACGATGCCCAGCCCAGAAGAAGTGCAGATTTCAGGCTGAAACAGGAATGGAAAGAAGCAACTTGAACAAACCACTGGAGGTGCATTGTAAGAGGACCTAAATGCATAGAGTTTGTAGAAACATATAAACGTAATAAACTGATGAAGGGAACAAGGGTAGGGTAGGGTGGAATGGAATGGAATGGAATGGAATGGAATGGAATAGAATAGAATAGAATAGAATAGAATAGAATAGAATAGAATAGAATAGAATAGAATAGAATAGAATAGAATAGAACAGAATATAGAAAATAAGAATAGAATAGAATAGAATAGAATAGAATAGAATAGAATAGAATAAAGACTAGAATAGAATAGAGTGGAATAGAATTAAAGAATGGAATGGAATGGAATTAAAGACAGAACAGAATAGAATAGTATAATTAAAGAATGGAATGGAATGGAGAAGAATGGAACAGAATAGAATAGAATAGTATAACATAGCATAGAATATAGAAGATAAGAATAGAATAGAATAGAATAGAATAGAATAGAATTAGAAGAGAACAGAACAGAACAGAACAATAGAATTAAAGACTAGAATAGAATGGAATAGAATTAAACAATGGAATGGAATGGAATAGAATAGAATAGAAAATATGGAATGGAATGGAACAGAACGGAACAGAATAGAAGCTTGAAAGGACCTTGGAGAACCTATAGTACCTATAATACCTATATCCTGTAGGAGCCAGTAATTCATTGAGAAGGGCTTGTTTTAGTTTTCTTTTTAATTATTGTATTTATACTTTTATTTACTTATTTGTTTATTGTGTTACTCATTTACTTTTTAAATTTTAGTCCAATGATGGAGGGTGTGTGTTTATCCCAAGCGTCTTTAAACTCAGTTACTGAGGAACGACCCACTACCTCCACTGGAAGTTGGCTCTGAGCTCCCGCTACTCTTTCTGCAAAGGAAGAAGCAAACCATCTCCTTTCTAGCTTTCCTTTTGCCGATTTCCCTCTTTCACGGAGTAAAAATTTCCACGAAAAGCGCCAGAGTACCTGCAAGTTCGGGATCAGCTCGGCTTCAGCAGGCCCCGGTGCAACAGCGCCGCCTCTGTTTTTTCCACAATGGTTGAAATCTCTGCCATGGCCCCTCGGCCTGTATGACCAGAAAGCAGGGAGGTCAATTGTTGCTTTTTAGGTTGGGGGGGTCTACCTGTAATGTATCTTTCCACCTCACCCTAACGGGATTGGAAGGAAAGCAGAGGTGATATTCAGCCGGTTCTGACCGGTTCTGGAGAACCTGTAGTGGAAATTTGGAGTAGTACAGAAAACCGGCCAATACCACCTCTGACTGCCCCCCCCCCCCCTCTATTCTCTGCCTCCCATTGGCTGGGTCTTCTTTGGTTGCCCTGCACAGGAGAATGGAGCTGGAAAGCAGGTTAGCAGAGTTGGGGAGGGAATGGGAGGATTTTATAGTATCCTTCCCCTGCCACGCCCACCAAGCCACACCACGCCCACAGTACCGGAAGTAAAAAAAAAATCGAATCCCACCACTGAAGGAGAGACCCACCGACCTTCGTCTCCACAAACCAGTTTCTTCACTATGCAAGGGATCTCGACGTAGCCGAATTCTTTCAGTTGCCCCACCTGCCGAGCCGTGATGGGGTGCTCCCACATAAGGGTGTTCATGGCAGGGCAGAAGAGCAAAGGTTTGCTCACGTCCCAGGCACGGATGATGCACGTCTGCAGAGAAAGGCACAGCCTGAGGAGGGAACGGCCACCGATGGGGGACCTGACCACAAGGAGAATGTGGTCAGACCAGGGGTGAGATTCTACCAGTTCGCACCTATTCGCTAGAACTGGTTGTTAACATTCTAAGCAGTTCGGAGAACCAGTTGTTAGAAGAAATTACTGGCCTAATCCTGTAAGGAAGGCAGGAAGGAAACATTCTGGTGTTGCTGACAGAAACTGCCTCTCCGTTAATCCTTATTACATTCTTGGCAGGACTAGACTTCCTGTCTCTGGAACGTCTCTGGAGTTTTTTTTTACCCCTCCTTTGCTGGTACTTTGCTTGTGTGGAGTGACCATTCAAAGTTACAGTGGCACTGAAAAAAGTGACTTATGACTGTTTTTCACACTTACGACTGTTGCAGCATCCCCACAGTCATGAGAGGCCAGGCGAGGAGAGATGAGTGCCTCGATGTGAGTGATGTTGAGTTGGCCACACCCAGCCAATAACATGACTACCAAGCCACATTCACCCAGTCACATGACCACCAAGCCATGCCCACCAACTAAGCCATGCCCACAGAACAGGTTGTTAAAAAAATTGAATCCCATCCCTGGGTCAGACCTTTGGAGGCGGAGGCTGGTTGATTTATATAATAAACCAAGAAGTAGAGAGATTGTAAGACCATGGAGATGTTGCATTGGTCCTAAGTGTGAAAAGGGGTCATAAGTCACTTTTTTCAGTACCGTTGTAGCATTGAACAGTCACTGAACAAACTGTTTTAAGTTGAGGACTACCTGTGCTCTGTCTTGAAGGACTGACATATATCTTGGCGATGTAACTGTATCACTTGCACACCCAACATGCTCGTCATATCCTCATGGTTTACACAGGTGCCATTATTGCAGAAGGTTATGAAACATCACCTTACCACAACGTATCTTAATGAGGAAGAGCTGGAATTAAAAGTGTCACGCAATGTTCCAGTAACTCACCAGTAAGTTGTCACAAATGCCATTTGCAATTTTGGCAAGGGTGTTTGCATCCAAAGGAGCCACCAGCATGAGGTCAGCCCAACGCCTCAATTCAATGTGGAGCACAGGGTCGGTGCGCTTTTTCCACAGCTGAGGACAAGATACTGCTCCAATTAATGTCATTCACCCAGCATGCTTCATCGTGTTCTACATAAATACAACCCAGGTTACCTGTTGTGGTTCACCGGCAGCAGGTGGAGACGGCTTAGGTCTCGGAGAGCGAGGACTCGGATGAGGGGCCTGCATGTGATGCAGGGATGGGGCCAGGACCATCAGGGAATGGAATGCTGCCTTTGGAGATTGTGGAGGCTGGCAGCAGTGAGGAAGAGGTCCCCGAGGAGCCTGTGCCCAGCGCGCATGCGCGCAGGGCTGCTCAAAGGAAAGAGCGGCTCCAGCAGCATGGGCGACTCTGGTGTAAGGCTACAAGGTAATGGCCCCTCCCTTAAGAGATAAAAGCCAGCTGAGAAACCGCAGTTCTTTGCACGAAGCAAAGAAGTTTTTGCACTCAAGCCTTGCGGACGTTCGGAATATCTTGGTTGGTGTTTGCAGATTCTTTGCGTTTGAAATATTTCTTAGTGACTTTACCTAAGTGTTCTTGGCAGCCTTACACAATTCTTGGCAAGGCTCATGCTTATCAGAGACAATCAGTTTGAAACAGCCTTTTAAACGGGAAGGAACGGAATTCGTAAAGAATCATTAATAGGTTTTGCTGTTACCTCCGTTTCGTGTTTGTTTCCTCGGAACAAGCTTTGGGTCAGAACATTATCACACTTTCCTGCTCATCTTCCTAGGCTTGGTAAAATGAACTCAGAACCTACCAAGTTATCACAATTCAAACAGTGCAAGATATAAAAAAACACAAGATAATTTGGTGCTGCATTCTACAGTTATGAACCCAGGTGCAAATCAAAGCTGCTTAGCCATAAAGGAGAAGCTAAACCTGTTTGAACAATGCTGACCTCCCATTCATCAGAGTCGTCGTAAATTGTTACAGGAATCTCTTCGGCTTTATAGAAGTGTTTTGCATTTTCCGTTGTCACCACCTGAACTGCCAGCTAAAAAGAGACAAACGCTGGTATGAATGAGGGGTGTCTAAAATGGACCAATAAATAAAAACGACGGAAAACTGCTCACTCCAGGTATCTTCAGAAGCTCTGCCACCAAAAGAGGCAACTTTAGCGCAGCTACGCTCCCGGTTACCCCGACGAGGATGTGGGCATTCTTCTCCGAAGATCCACCGGGGCAGATTGGTGGCAGAGGAGACGCTGTAGCCTCCATGATCAGGTTGAGAGAGATGCTTTTTCACCTGCAAAACAAGAAAACATGAGGACTACTGCTCCAAATTAAATGCCTCTGTGCTGCATTTGGTCAATTGCAAGACTCACTGGTTAATTTTAGGCTCTATGTTCCACCTAGAGATGCCTCATGGGGGATGTGGGCAGCAGATAGATAGACAGACAGACAGACAGAGTTTCAGATAGATTAGATGGTGGAGGGGGGAGGGAGAGGAAGACAGGGATGGATGGATATAGATAATTGTGATAGATAGATGATAGATAGATAGATAGATAGATAGATAGATAGATAGATAGATAGATAGATAGATAGATAGATAGATAGATAGATAGATAGATAGATAGATAGATAGATAGATAGATATAGATGGTATAAATTATTGTGATTGATAGATATATGATATAAATGTGATAGATATATAATTGTGATAGATATATAATTGTGATAGATATATAATTGTGAGATATATAATTGTGATAGATATAAAATTGTGATAGATAAAAAATTGTGATAGATAGATAGATGATATAGATTGATAGATATATGATATAATTGTGATAGATATATAATTGTGGTAGATAGATAGATAGATAGATAGATAGATAGATAGATAGATAGATATAGATATAGAGATAGAGATAGAGATAGATAGATAGATAGATAGATAGATAGATAGATAGATAGATAGATAGATAGATAGATAGATAGATAGATAGATAGATATATAGATGGTATAAATTATTGTGATTGATAGATATATGATATAAATGTGATAGATATATAATTGTGATAGATATATAATTGTGATAGATAAAAAATTGTGATAGATAGATAGATGATATAAATTATTGTGATTGATAGATATATGATATAATTGTGATAGATATATAATTGTGGTAGATATAAAATTGTGATAGATAGATAGATGATATAAATTATTGTAATTGATAGATATATAATTGTGATAGATATAATTGTGATAGATATAAAATTGTGATAGATAGATAGATAGATAGATAGACAGACAGATAGATAGATAGATAGATAATTGAGAGAGAGAGATGATGTGATATATGATATACAGTAGATAATTGAGATGGAGAGACAGAGACAGGCAGACACAGACTGATAAAAAGCCCCTCCAACTCAGCAGCAAACCCAGCTGTTTTTCCAGTGCCACATGGGGATTTTCAGGGGCAAAACCCACCCAGGCTTATTCCTATTAAGCAAGAATCAGAAGAAAAACCCAGAGAATTGTGGAAAAACCCCAGAGAGCAACGTCTGAAGAGGCTCAATCTTTGGCCAGCCACGAAACCTCACCGGGGGAAGTAATCGCTCGTTCTTGCAGGTTGGCCTACCTTACAGGGAGGGCTTGGGGTGGGGGGATGTGAACTAGCCTTCAGCTTTCCCTGCCTTCCGAGTCTAAGATCCGGTATAAAAATATGTAACGGAGGCAAACATACGTGTCCCAGGATAATGTTGCATGATCCAATCTGGGTCGGTATAACATATAAAATCACATGTAAAAACTACATATCAAAAGGGAAGAGACGGGGGGAAGCGATAAGGGTACACAACCCACGGATCAAAAAGTTCCGGCCGGCGGATGTCAATAAAGACCGTACCTTCCGGTTCTTTCTGTATTAAAGCACGGCGGCTTTAAAGGGGGCTCAACTTCCGTTTCCTTCCCGAAGTGGTTAACGACGGCTCTAGCGGCTGGACGAACTCTTCTGACTCCACTTCCGGGTAGGATGGCCATAGAGTGGATTCCTAGACCCTTACGCAACTCGCTTCTCCCTCCCTCTTCAGGAGGATGGAAGCGATGCCCCAAATCAGAATTTTAGTTTTTAGTTTTAGAACAGAGACCTGCAAACTTGGCAACTTTGAGACTTGTGGACTTCTGGGAGTTGCCCAGAATTCCCCAGCCAGCTGAGGAATTCTGGGAGTTGAAGTCCTATTGTCCCCATCCTGTATTCTTACTCATGTTTATACTTATATCTATTATCTTGTAAGATTGACAAATCAGATAGATAGATAGATAGATAGATAGATAGATAGATAGATAGATAGATAGATAGATAGATAGATTGATAGATTGATAGATGATAGATAGATAGAAGTCCACAAGTCTTAAAGTTGCCAATTTGGAGACCTGTTTTAGAATGTGGACAGTGGAGCAAACACACGTTTCAGGAGCTAAGATAGGAGTTTCTGTTTTTAAGAGGAATCCTATACTTCTTCAATGGCTCTCCTGATGCTAAATTTGCTGGAAACCCCTCCTCGTATTACACATTTTGTAACTTGAAAACTCTAAGCAATGTTTTTCAAACTTGGCTATATGATGAGTGGATTTCAACTCCCAGAATTCCCCTGCCAGCAAGGAACGGCTGGGGAATTCTAGGAGTTGTGGTCCACTGATCTGGACAAGTTTAAAAAACACCGCTCTAGACTCCTGTGCAGTTTTGTCTCGTTGCAGTGGAAAGACAAATATTTTTTTTGCAGGTTTTGGTGCTTCTATTTTAATAATGGATTTTTGCTTTTGAAAACGTGCTTTTGCCAAAACTGCCACTAGGTCTAAGGCAAGAAAAAGCACCTAAGTAATAAGACTTACCCAAAGAAAATAATTGTATTATCTGCATAAAATGGTGTGTGAATCTGCTCACGTGGTTTAACTGTGGCTTATATAAACCAAGTCCCCCTTCACACTCAAGATACCTCAATTCCCTTTCTAGCCTCTTCACCCAGTTCCCCCACAACTTATCAGAGCTTCTCCACATACAACCCTGCATGTTGACATCCCTGTTTTAAGTCTAACCATCTACTACAGAAAGGAGCAAAAAGGCATTTTATTCATACAGTTTATTTTATTCATTAATTTCCAGGTTGACACTTTTTTCATCAGGGACAGACATGGAACAATTGTATAATCACATGTGGTCGGATGTTTTAAAATCCCCCCTCCTTTCCCCATTGAGATAGATATCTATTTTTTTTAAAAAAAAAAATCGCACTGTGAATTAGATACAGCGTAAGGATTGTGATGGCCACTGCTATTCTGTGACACGATTCTTCTCCGTCGAAGGAGAATAGATATTAGTACTAGAATAAAAGGAGCCTATTTGGAATCGATGCAAATATACAGACGTCCATCTCTTGTTCAGAATAATGACACCATTCTCAGCTTCTGCTATCAGACCGTTGCGATCAGCACAGTCCAACAAATAAAAGCACTTTACGAATCAAAGAATGTACAGGAATGTTTCTCCACCTTGTCAAGGTTGAGATGTGTGGATTTCAATTTCCAGAATTCCAGTTAAGTTGTTTTCTGGCAGATGTTCTGTTACTAGGTAACATTCGCCATCCCCATCAACACCATCAGAGCATTGACGACGTTACTTAGTTGGGTCAGGAAACGTCTGCAAGAAAACCACACCAGGCTCAGAGAGCACCAAGGACCCCACAATGCTACTTTAATTGACGTGCGTTGGAGAGGTTTATACAGATTAACAGAGTTAGAAGGGACCTTGTAGGTCATCTAATCCAACCCCACCCCCTGCCCAAGCAGGAAACCCTACACTATTTCTGAAAAATGGCAGTCCAATCTCTTTTTGAAAGCCTCCAGTGATGAAATTCCCACAACTTCTGTTCCATCAGTTGATTGTTCTCACTGTGAGAAAAAATCCTCCTTATTTCCAGGTTGAATCTCTCCTTAATCAACTTCCATCCATTATTCCTCTGCCCTTCGGGTGCCTTGGAAAATAGTTTGACCCTCTCTTCTCTGTGGCAACCTCTCAAATACTGAGAGGAAGGGGTCAAGCTATTTTCCAAGGCACCTGAAGGCCAGACAAGGAACAATGGATAGAAACTGATGAGGGAGAGATTCAACCGAAAAGTAAGGAGAAATTTTCTGACAGTGGGAGTAATCAACCAATGGAACAGAAGTTGCCTTTGGAAGTTGTGGGAGCTTCATCTCTTTCAAGAAGAGATGGATGCCTGAGATCAACACATCTGCTTAAAGCAAGACAGCTTAACCACCTGAATGCTCCCCTTCTCAACAGATGCCCAATACGGTTTGGTAGACTTGACAGATCCTGCAAAGAAGTGGAATCACGCAAGGGAACTAAGCAGAAAAGTCTGCAAGTGAGGAAAAACAGAAATCAAGATTCAATATAGGATAAAGGGTTTATCCTATATCCTATTTATTTGCAAAGTTGCCTTGATTTATTTATTATTTTGACCATCTCCCTGCAGCTACTCTTCTCGAAAGGAGGGGAGCTAATATTTTGCAAGGAAGTCAGAGCAAAACGTTAGCAGCTTGGCTGCTTCCAAAACAAGATGAATCTGCTTTTAAAATCTTAAAACCTCGAAATATGGACCGGATGATTTCAGAGAGCAAAAATACAACCAGGTCCTCACGGAAGGAAGAATTGGGTTGGAACCCATCCTAAAATACACATCGTATAAAGAGAAGGACCAGGGGAGACATGATAGCGGTCTTCCAATATTTGAGGGGCTGCCACAGGGAGGAAGAGGTCAAGCTATTTTCTGAAGCGCCTGTAAGCGGACAAGGAATAATGGATGGAAACTGAACAAGGAGAGATTTAACCTGGAAATAAGGAGAAACTTTCTGACAGTGAGAACAATCAAGCAATGGAACAGAAGTTGCCTTTGGAAGTTGTGGGAACATCATCAATGGAGACTTTCAAGAAGAGATTGGACTGCCATTTGTCAGAAATGGTGTAGGGTCTCCCGCTTGGGCGGGAGGTTGGACTAGATGACCTACAAGGTCCCTTCCAACTCTGATTATCTGTTATCTGTTATCGTGTGGTGGTTTAGTTTTTCCAGATGTTTTTAAAGGAAGACCTGCTTTTCATTCTATTGTTAGCTCTGATTAGAAAGTGTAGACTCATAAAATATGAATTTGCTCAGGCTGAAAGGAAGCGGCCCAAGAAGGGAACAGAATAGAGATGATGAAAACATCCAAGACAGATGTAGGCTGTCTTGGCTTCCATCTTGATAAACATGGCCTTCCCAGAAAAGTGAAATAAGCCCATATTTAGCTAGGTTTATAACTTGCTGGGGTTATTGCTGTGGCTTTTAGAGAGAGAAAGAGGAGGGAGTGAAGGGTTACGAAGCCGACAATCCACTATGCTGCAGGGAGAATCGGCAACATTCAAGAATGGGTGAAATGCTCAAGGGCTTCCCTCTCGTAGAAGTGAAGACCTCTTCCCTCCTGTGCTCTGAAAAATCTAGAAAAATCATGATCACCACAAGAAAATGTCGAAAAACACCACCGTACACAGTTTCACCCCCACAAAAAAAGGAAAAATGAGCACACACACACACACACACACATACAGGCACCACAGCACAACACAACTGTCCTGCAAGGCAATGCGTTACTTTGTCAGAGGAGGAAGAGGAGGAAGAGGAAGAGAGAGAAGACACCACAGGAGGCCCAAGGATGGGGACCCAGGAAGAGGAAGAATAATCCAATTTAGAGATTTTCCTCGTGGAAAGGTCTCTCCCACCGTCTTGCTGCCTCCACCCACCCCCAACCGCAACCAGCAACAAGATGGTGGAGTTCATCCCTTGGAAAGCTACACAACCTACCCTCACCCTCAACCCACGCCTTCTTTGTTCCTTCCTTGCCCACCTAAAGCCAACATCTTCTGGGGTTCACCTCGGGCTTCTCACATGTCATTGGGGTAGTTATAGTTAGGGGTGGCTGAGTACTGCGTTTCGTGCTGCATCATGGCATTCTGAGCGGTGCCCACGGCCACGTTTTGTGCCGCCTGCTGGACCTGGGGGTTTTTCCAGGCGCCGGTGGTCCACTCCTCCTGAGCTTTGCTGAAACTGCCGCCGCTCCCTCGGTAAAATTTGTGCACCTGCAGAGGAAGGAGAGAGAAGAAGGGATGGGTCCAGGTGTCAGCAGGCCCCCTGACTGTGTGCAATGCTTCTGTGGCACTGAATTAGAACTAGAATTGAGTAGAATTGAGTAGAGTATCATAGAGTATTGTAGAATAGAATAGAATAAAAAATAGATTGGAAAATAGAGTAGAGTAGAACCGAATCAGAATAGAATAGAATAGAATAGAATAGAATAGAATAGAATAGAATAGAATAGAATAGAATAGAATAGAATAGAAGGAATGGGGAATTGAATGAGTAAGATAGAAGGGTAGATGAGAGGAGAGGAGAGGAGAGGAGAAGAGGAATATAGAATAGAATTAGAATAGAATAGAATAGAATAGAATAGAATAGAATAGAATAGAATAGAATAGAATAGAATAGAATAGAATAGAAGGAATGGGGAATTGGAATGGAGTAAGATAGGGTAGGGTGGGTAGGGTAGGATGAGAGGAGAGGAGAGGAGAAGAGGAATATAGAATAGAATAGAATAGAATAGAATAGAATAGAATAGAATAGAATGGCATAAAAGTGACACATTGAAATATTGAATAACTAAATAATGAAAGATTATAATTTAATAAAAATATGTGTAATATTACTAGATTTATGTAAGCTTGTTGAATGAAAGAAATATGATTAATACTATTTAATTTGTATCAAAATGTATTGACACACAGGTGCTACTGTTCACGCATTGATACGTTTATAAAAAATAAAAAACTTGGGGAAAAAAGAATGGAATGGAATGGAATGGAATAGAATAGAATAGAATAGAATAGAATAGAATAGAATAGAATAGAATGAGAAAAAATAGAATAGAATAGAGAATAGAATAGAATAGAATAAAGTAGAGTAGTGTAGAGTAGAATAGAATAGAATAGAATAGAATAGAATAGAATAGAAAATAGAGTAGAGTAGAGTAGAGTAGGAGTAGAGTAGAGTACAGTAGAGTAGAATAGAATAGAACAGAAGCTGGAAGGGACCTTGGAGGTCTTCTAGTCCAACTGGAACTTCATCACTAAGTGATATGATTGTTAAGTGAACCGTCACATGACCACTCTTGATTTTGTAATCTTTCTTGTTGTGGTCGTTCAGCAAATGCATTGACTGCTTGTCCCAAAGGATGGTTGCAAATGCCAATCATGTGATCCCAGAATGTCCCAACTATCCTTCAGTGCAAGGGAAGATTGCATGACCCTTTCCCCGCCCCCCGCCTCCCCCAATGACATCGTAGCTTTGAAAGGTGGCTAAACAAGCAGGTTGTATGTTGAGGACTCCCCAGAGAAGGAACAAGGCGACTCAGTTCCTCTCTTTCCTCCAGACCTTCCTTCCTCTCATGCGCTGTGCCTCTTTGGTTGGTAAACCCAAGGCAAATGTTATCCTTCTTTATGGATCAGCACGCTTCTTCAAAAAAGAATAACAGGCTTTTTCTTACCATACTGAGAGCGATGAAGGAGAACACTGACATGGCTGTGAAGAGAATGGTGGGAATGAGCATGACAACAGCCGCGCCCACGTTGGTCCCAAAGAAAGAGATCGCTGCAATCCAGCCACTGCAGCAAAAAAGAAAAGAAAAGACTTTTTAGGGAATTGGGGGGCATTTTCTCCCATCGCTCAAGGGCGGTTTATTCTGTCTGGGTCTGTTTAATCCTGAGAGGTTCAGGGTCTTATCAGAATGAAGGAAATTTTAAAGCAGGTGAAGGAAAAGATGCTCCTTTCAAATACAGGACCGCAAAAAGAAAAAACCCTGCCTTTATTATTTATACAAATAATTCAAGGTGGCAAACATATCTATTATTCCTTCCTCCTCCTATTTTACCCACAACAACAACCCTCTGAGGTGGGTTGGGCTGAGAGAGAGGGACTGGCCCAAAGTCACCCAGTTGGCTTTCATGGCTAAGGCAGGACTAGAACTCCCAGCTTCCTGGTGATTGGCCCAAAATCAGCCAGCCAGAGGGACTACACGTCACCATCTCCTGGGGATTGATCCAAAGTCACCCAGTCACCAAGTCACTTTTCTTGGCTAAGGGAGGACTAGAACTCACCACCTCCTGGTGATTGGCCTAAAATTGGCCTTTAGTGTTTAAGGCAGGACTTAAACTTCCAGCCTCCTGGTGATTGGTCCAAAGCCACCCAGCTGGCTTTAAAGTCTAAGACGGGACTAGAACTCCCAGCCTCCTGGTGATTGGTCCAGTCACCCAGTCAGCTTTCATGGGTAAGGCAGAACTGGAACTCCCAGCCTCCTGGTGATTGGTCCAAAGCCACCCAGTCAGTTTTCATGGCTAAGGCAGAACTAGAACTCCCAGCTTTCATTTTACCAAGTCCATCAGAAAGTTTTCTGCTCGTCTTATCCAACTAGGGATCTGCGGCAAAAGCTAGATCTCAAGCTCCACGAACGCCGATCAAACACCCGAAGGCTGAAACAGCTACAACCATCCCAAACTTACCAAACTCCCCAGCCGGGGATGCCGATGGCTTGAATGATGCTGATCACGAGCTGCGCCATGAAGGTGAAGAAGAAAGCCATGAAGCTGAAGGAGCTGTCCGTCCTGCAAAAAAAAAAAAAAAAGAAGAAGAAGGTACTGTCTACTCAAACCTCAACAGCTTCCCGAGGGGTGGACTTCAACTCCCAGAATTCCCCAGAGAGGCAGAGTCACGGCAAGGATCGCTGGCTGCTGCCATCCAATTCAGATTCCCGTGCAGTTGCCTGGGCCTCCGCTTTGTTTTTATATATTATCTTTTACTCATTAAATGTCAAACTCAAGTCAACTGAACATTTAAAAATAAATCACAAATATCACTGAATGGCTCTGATGGTTGATAGAGGTTGCTGCCAGCATCCTAGGTATCAACCAAGGATCTAGGATGCTGGCAGCAACCTATATCAACTATGAGCGCCAGTCAATGATATTTGTGATACATTTTTAAATGTTCAGTTGGCTGAGTTTCATATTTAATGGATAAAAGATAATATAAAAATTGTTATTATTGTTAATATTGGTTAATCTTTAGTGAGATTCACAGCCTTTGGGGCTCAACAGCTTGAGTCCTAACCAAGGACCTAGGAACTGTTAAGGTAACTTAAGTGTTAAGGTAAATTATTATTATTATTATTATTATTATTATTATTATTATTATTATTATTATTATTATTACTGTTGTTGTCTCTTTTATTCATTAAACATGAAACTTAGTCAACGAACATTTAAAAATGTATCACAAATCCAGTGGCTGGCTCTGATGGTTGATACGGGTTGCTGCCAGCATCCAAGGTATCAACCAAGTATCTTCTTAAAATAATAATAATAATAATAATAATAATAATAATAATATTATTATTATTATTATTATTATTATTATTATTATTTTACCCCCTTGCAAGGCAGAGAGATTGCTTAAACAAGTCGTCTTTTTTTAAGCTGATATTCTCCCCAAGCAGCAGGACTCTAAAACAAATGCTAAGGATGATTTAATAAGCTCAGCTCTCTGGCCTTAATTGGTTGATTAGATCTCTCCTGTCAGCTCCCAACTCCTGCCTGAAACTGCCCAGACCTTAATCAGTTTCTCACCAAAAGCTTTTGCTGCCAGTCCATACACACATATAAATGGTTTTTTTAAAAAAAAAAATATTATGGTTTATCACTGCTGTGTTTGTGAGTGGTGGCTAACCCAAGTAGTCACTAAACGAGGAGCAGCTATAAGGAGAGGGGAGGGGAGGGGATGCATCATTGCAGAAAAAGAAGGGAGGAACGGAAGACAAGACCCCACCCTATCACTTACTTGAAAGCTTTGTAAATAGGTCTAAACCAGCAGACGTAGGAGCAGGGTGTAAAGAGAATAAGCCAAAGGATTGCCAGTCCAAAGTTAACAGCTCCGCCTCCTCCAATCAGCCATGCAAGGCAACCGATCAGATTGACTGCCAAGGTGATGCTATTCACTGCAGACACAGTTATAGAAACAGAGAGAGAGAGAAGAGACAGAGAAAAAGAGAGAGAGAAAGAAAGAGAAGAGAAAAACAAAATGAGAGAGAAAGAGAGAGAGAGAGAAAGAGACAAAGAGAGAAAATGAGAGAGAGAAAGAAAGGAAGAAAAAGACAGAAAAAAATGACAGAAAGAGAGAAGTGAAAGCAAATGAGACAGAGAAAGAGAGAGAGAATGAGAGAGAGAGAGAAGAGAAAGAGAGAGAAAATGAGAGAGAAAGAGAGAATGAGAGAGAGAAGAAAAAGACAAAATGAAAGAAAGAGAGAGGAAGAGAGACAAAGACAAAATGAGAGAGAAAGAGAGAGAGAAAGAGACAGAGGGAAAATGAGAGAGAGAAAAGAAGGAAGAAAAAGACAGAAAAAATGACAGAAAGAGAGAAAGAGAAAGAAAATGAGACAGAGAGAGACAGAGAGAGAATGAGAGAGAGAGAGAGAAGAGAAAGAGAGAGAAAATGAGAGAGAAAGAATGAGAGAGAGAAGAAAAAGACAAAATGAGAGGAAGAGAGAGGAAGAGACAAAGATAAAATGAGAGAGAAAGAGACAAAGAGGGAAAATGAGAGAGAGAAAGGAAGGAAGACAAAGACAGAAAAGTGACAGAAAGAGAGAAGTGAAAGAAAGAAAATGAGACAGAGAGAGAGGGGGAGAATGAGAGAGGGAGAGAGAAGAGAATAAGAGAGAAAGAGAGAATGAGAGAGAGAAGAAAAAGACAAAATGAGAGAAAGAGAGAGGAAGAGACAAAGAGAAAATAAGAGAGAAAGAGAGAGAGAGAGAGAGAAAGACAAATGAGAGAAGAGAAAGAGAAAATGAGAGGGACAAAGGGAGAGAAAATGAGAGAGAAATAGAGAAAGAGAAAGAGAGAGAGAAAAGAAAGACAAAGAAAATGAGAGAGAGAGAAAATGAGACAAAGAGACAGAGAGAGAGAGAGAGAGAGAGAAAGGGAAAACGAACAAGAAAGAGAGAGGGTAAGGAGGAGAGAAAGAGACAATGGGGAGAAAGAGAGAGAAGGAGCAAAGAAGCCGATCACACAGCCGGAGATAAACAGAGCTCACTGAAGATCCTAGTTCAGAAAATAGATTCTTCCCTGTTTTTAAACTATACAGGTTGTCCTCAACTTATGACCACAATTGAGACCAAAAAAATAGGTTGCTAAGTGAAAATTTCCTAAGTGAGTTTTGCCCCATGCTACGACCTTCCCTGCCACAGTTGTTACGTTAATTGCTGCAGTTGTTAAGTAAGTCACATGGTTGTTAAGTGAGCCTGGCTTCCCCATTGACTTTCCTTGTCAGAAGGTCGCAAAAGGGCATCACACTGCAGCCGTCATAAATATGAGTCAGTTGCCAACCACCTGAATTTTGATCATTTTCGACCATGGGATGCCTCAGTGATCGTTAAGTGTGAAAAACGGTCCTAACTCACTTTTTTCAGTGCCGTCGTAACTTTGAAACAGTCACTAAAATGAACTGTTGTAAATCTAGGACTCCCCATACAGTCGTTAATTCATGACCATTCTTAAGAGGGTCCCCATCTGACCGTGGCTGATTTTATGACCCTTTTTTTATAGCGGTCATTATGCAAACCCAATGTTCATGAATACAACACGGTAGTCCCTTAAGCGAACTCATTATTCACTATGGAGCATTTTTTGCTGGAAATTTTATTCCAGAAAAATAAAATAAAATAAAATAAAATAAAATAAAATAAAATAAAATAAAATAAAATAAAAAAAAAATAAAATAAAATAAAATAAAATAAAATAAAATAAAATAAAATAAAATAAAATAAAATAAAATAAAATAAAATAAAATAAAATAAAATAAAATAAAATAAAATAAAATAAAATAAAATAATAAAATAAAATAAAATAAAATAAAATAAAATAAAATAAAATAAAATAAAATAATAAAATAAAATAAAATAATAAAATAAAATAAAATAAAATAAAATAAAATAAAATAAAATAAAATAAAATAAAATAAATAATAAAATAAAATAAAATAAAATAATAAAGTAAAGTAAAGTAAAGTAAAGTAAAGAAGTAAAGTAAAGTAAAGATAATAAATAAAATAAAATAAAATAAAATAATAAAATAAAATAAAATAAAATAAAATAATGAATAAATAAAATAAATTAAAAAATAAGTAAAAAATAAAATAAAAATAAATAAAATAAAAAATAAATAAATAAATAAAGTAAAAAATAAAGTAAAATAAATAAAATTAAAATAAAATAAAACTATATATATAAGTTTTAGTTAGAGCAATGCAGTATATTCTCTCTTTTTTTTTCTCTGCAGCTTTTGCCGGGTTTATTTATTGCCCGTCAAACCAACGGATGCTGAACTCACACATCCAGAGGTAGTAAAGACGCTTGACCGTGGTTCTGTGAAGGGGTGGAATTTCCTCGTCGAAATCCTGGTAAAAACATGGCTTCAGGGGGATGAATCGGGGCAGAGGGGGGAAATTGTTCACTCTTTCTGCAATGAAAAGCAAAAAGTCATTTTGGGGGGAGGTGTTTTTCTCTCTTCCCAAACTGAAAAGCAAAGCAAATCCTGAGCAGTTATCTAAGATAAAACAAAAAAACAACGTTTTATATGCCATACAGATAGTCCTCCACTTACGACCATAACTGAGCTCAAAATGAGACATCGCTTCCATGAATTTGGTCCCGTTTTACGACTTTTCCTTGCCACGGTCGTTAAGTGAACCCCTGCAGTTATTACGTTAGTTACACGGTTGTTAAATGAATATGTCACAAAAGGGGATCACAATGACACTGCAACTGTCATAAATAGGAATCCGTTGCCAAGGGTCTGAATTGTGACCATGGGGATTCTGCAACGGTCATAAGTGTGAAAAACGGTCACAGGTCACTTTTGTGAAGGGTGTTGAACCGTCGCTAAATGAACTGTTGTAAGTTGAGGACTCCCTGTATGCCGTCAGGCGGAAAGACAAGGTCCACACATGAAGGTCCAATTAAACTGATCGATTGCTAAAAGCCTAGGTGCACCTGCTTAGAGTTAGATAAGAGTCCGCAGAAGTCAAGAAGTGTGGGATTTAGTTTCCTTGTGACGACGTAAGGGTTCTAGGCTGATCCCTCTTTTAACTCCACCCCCAGTTTCTGCCAGCTCCTTCTACGTGTAACTACTACAAAGTTACTGCTCAGGTTAAAGCCTTGACATTCCCAAATTTTGCTCAAAGCATCAATCCTTTACACAACATTTACTTTAATTTTCTTAGATTTCTTTTAAAATCCTTCCTTTATTAATTTTTATAAATAATTCCAGGCAGTAAATGTTACCCAATACTCCAAAGGTCTTCAAAATTGTGGTCTTCAACTCCCAGAATTCCTGAGCTAACATGACTGGAGAAGGAATTCTGGGAGTTGAAGTCCACAAGTCTTAAAGCTGTCAAGTTTGAAGGCCCCTTCAATACTCCTTCCTCTTCCTTAATTTCCCCATAACACAACAAGATTAACCCCAAAGGTCAAATTTACCATTCACTTACCTCCCATGGTGTTTCTTTGTCTTCAATGTATTGTGTATTGCGTAGAAGAATGCTCAGGTCACCACCGAAGCTGAAGTAGAAACCAAGAGGTGGATAGTGTTGTTATAACATTGAGCTACTAGAGGGCATTCATTTGGTTTGCACCCCTGAATATTTTTTATGGCCTCTTAGAGAAACAAGGCTGGGTAAGACCACACCTGGAATACTGCATCCAGTTTCGGTCACCACGTGACCAAAAAAGATGTTGAGGTTTTGGGGAAAAGTGCAGAGAAGAGCAACTATAAGATGATCAAAGGTCTGGAGACTAAAACATACGAAGAAGAACGGTTGCAGGATTTGGCTAGTTCTAGAGGAAAGATGAGAGCAGAATTCAAATATTTGAGGGGCTGCTAACAAAGAAGAGAGGATCAACTTATTCCCCAAAGCAACAGAAGGCAGGACAAGAAACAATAGATGGAAACTCATCAAGGAGAGAAGCAAGCTGGAATTAAGGAGGAATTTTCCCAACAGAGAGAACAATTCATCAGTGGAACGCCTTGCCTCCGGAAGTTGTGAATGCTCCAACACTGGAAGTTTTTAAGAAGAGATTGGATAGCCATTTGTCTGTGATGGTCTAGGGTCTCCTGCTTGAGTAGGGGGCTGGACTAAAAGACCTCCAAAGTCTCTTCAGGCTCTATTCCAATTGATCTTAGGTAGACAACGCCATTTGGTCATTGTCAACTGTTGTATTGACGAGGCAGTCGAGGTGTTTGATCATGATCAATTGAATCATGATGAACTTTATTGGAGTCTAGTCTTGCATTTATACACATTTTTAGCAATCCTCCAACATTGGTTAACTTTGGTTTCTGCTTGACTTTCATTACTGTTCAGCGTAGTAACTAACACAATTAATTATCTCTAGTCAAAGTCCAACATATGTTTACTTCCTCTCTCTAATCCTCCTTTACATTAGTGACTTTGTTTGCCTGAGTTGTATTTGCTTGGAAACATTCTTTATCTGAGGTTTGCCATCTGAGATTGGAACATTCCTGCAATTACAACTCTACAGTCAACCTGCTAATATTATTGAAACCTACTGAATTATAACCATCTATTGCCATTATCCGGCACCATATTATGGTGATTTTTTTTTTTTTTTATGTCTTGACGTGAATTTTATATTTTATCTTGCATGTTCCCTTGTGCACATGCAACTCTTAGAGAAGGACAGGTTCTCCGCCATGGTTTTAAATGTAGATCTTATGTAGATAAGATAACTGGAATCACAGCATGTAAACTTGGAGGAAATGAGATACATCTCTTAGTAAAGCTATTCCAGGCCTTTGGTGAGTCTGTTTATCCCGCCTCTGGATTAGGCAGTGAGATGGTCAGCGCAGATCAGAAGTGGCCTATTTCAAGATAGTCAGGGTTTCAGTCTCTCTCTCTCCCTCTCTTTCTTTCTTTCTCTCTCTCTTCCTCTCTCTCTCCTTTCTTTCTTTCTTTCTCTCTCCTTTCTTCCTCTCTCTCTCTCCCTCTCTCTTTCTCTCTCTTCCTCTCTCTCATTCTCTCTGTCTTTCTTTCTCTCTCTCTCTCTTTCTCCCTCTCTTTCTCTCTCTCTCCCCCCTCTCCTCTCTCTCTCTCTTTCTCTCTCTCCCTCTCCTTTCTTTCTCTCTATCTTCCTCTCTCTCTCTCTCCCCCTTTCTCTCTCCTCCCCCTCTCCTTTCTCTCTCTCTCTCTCTCTCCCCCTTTCTTTCTCTCTCTTCCTCTCTCTCTCCCCTTTCTCTCTGTTTCTTTCTTTCTTTCTCTCTTTCCCTTTCCCTCTCCTACATTGCAAAATCTTTTCTTTCTTTCTTTTTCACTTTTCCCGAAGCCAATTGGTTCAGTAACATCTGCCTGAAGTCTCCAGAGGTGACTTGAATGAACTAACCCAAGGGAATCTTGATCCAAATTTCTCCCAAGGAAAAGAATCAAGAGAGTTGGAAGCCTGTGAACCAACCTCCAGCCTCACGATCAGCCTGGTTACTGGTAACCCTGGGATCTGTAGAATTCTGGGAGTTGAAGTCCACCCATCTTAAAAGTGGCCAAGATTGTGCAACCCTGGCTTAGAGCAATGTGTGAGCCCAGGTAATGGGCTTTCTCTATTAGCAGTTAAAGTGAACTCTGGCAACTATGGCTTATTTCAAATCAAAACTTTTACTACCATTACAAATCGTGACTTATTTAACTCCCTTTTTACAACCCTGTAGTCCTTTGGTATGGAGTCAGGGCAACTGGTTGGAGATACTCAATGGCTTAGGATCATGTGTGAACTGAGCCACAGGCATTTTAGGCAGATCCTGCCACCACAGTTAATTTTCCACTATGTTCTGCACCCTCTCTGGTCTCTGGACAACATCTAACAGGAGAACCTCCGCCTTGAAATATATATATATATATATTTTACACCTCTCTTTCTGCTTGAGAAGGGCCTCTACACCAGCACTGTAAATTGAAATGCACACATCACGGAACTACACCCACAGAGTTTACTAAAAGCAGGTGATAAAACGCGTCCTTGCCTCGGAGTAAAAAGGCATTGCTTGAGAAATGCCAGCCAGGAGCGGAGATCAACAGCACTCTACTGGCTAGCTTCCCAAATTTTACTCAGGCGCCCAAGGTGGGTTTGTGAGCCTCCTGAGGCTTCCTGGAGAAAATGGATCCTTGGCTCTTCTCCGGCAGAGCCCGGTTAACACCCCGCCCCCCGACAGGTGGATTTAGCAAAACATGAGACTAGTGTTTTGGTTTAAAGCACATCTGCACCCTCCAGCGAGGAAAATGGCAGAGGGGGAGGAAGAGGAAGAGAGAAGGAAGGAAGGAAGGAAGGAAGATCTTCCCCTTAATCCCGCTAGCCAAATCTCCTGCTTGCCTGGCCTCTGCTGCCTCTGAATGAATGAATGAATGATCTTAGATCCTATCAGGGCTAAGAACTGCAGGGAGGAGGAGGAGGAGGAGGAAGAGGAGGAGGAGGAGGAGGAGCCTCCATCAACAATTTGCGGTTGTCACGAAGGAGTGGGGGGGATTCATCCCAGGGTTCCTAGGAAAAATGAGCTGATCTGCCGATCCGCTGAGCCACTGGATCACTTCTGCTGGTTGGGGAGGGGGAGGAGGAGGCTGCGGGGAGGGGGGTTGGAGGAAGAGGGGCGGAAAGACCCCTTCCCAAAGGCCTCTCCTCTCCCCAAGGCCGGCCAAGCCCTAGCCAGCAAAGGCTCCGCGATCCCCCTCCACCATCCTCCCCCAGCCACCTCCCGCTCTCCATTGCGGAAGGAGGGCCTAAAGGACTCACCGCCGCTCGCCGCTCTTGGGCCCCGCGCGGATCCCGGTCTCCGCAGCCCCCGGCCTCCCTCCCTCCCCCGCCCGCCCGCCCGCCCGCCGGCGCCCGCCCGCTACTGCAGAGCCGCGGCTCTTGGCGAGGACCGGCCGGTTTGCTTCCCCGCGCCCGGCGGGCGGCTGTCTCCGGCGGCGGGGCGAGCGCGCAGGCGGAGCGGAGAGGAGCGGAGCTGTCGGCGCTGTCCAGGGTGCTGACGCGCTCGGGGGGAGGGGCGGAGGGGGAGGAGCTTGCCCGGGGAAAGGGGCGGAGCTTGCGGGGGTTGTTTACCGGATTTCCAATCACAAGGACAAGAGCAGGCTGGGCGCTTATGTGTGTGTGTGTGTGTGTGTGTTGAGTGTTTATTTATTGATTTTTTTTATTTATTCATTTTGTCGAGCGATTATAAGATAACAGGTATAAGTATAAACATACTTATGAATCCATGAAGTGGATACCTATAATATTCTGTCCCACAATTTCACCTATGCAAAGAATTGGATATTTATTTATTTATTTATTTATTTATTTATTTATTTATTTATTTATTTAGTCAAGCAATTATAAGATAACAGGTATAAGTATAAACATAGTTATGAATCCATGAAGTGGATACATATAATATTCTGTCCCACGATTTCACCTATGCAAAGAATTGGAAATAAATTTATTTATTTATTTATTTATTTATTTATTTATTTATTTATTTATTTAGTCGAGCAATTATAAGATAACAGGTATAAGTATAAACATAGTTATGAATCCATGAAGTGGATACATATAATATTCTGTCCCACGATTTCACCTATGCAAAGAATTGGAAATTTATTTATTTATTTATTTATTTAGTCAAGCAATTATAAGGTAACAGGTATAAGTATAAACATAGTTATGGATCTATGAAATGGATACATATAATGTTCTGTCCAATGAGTTCAATGATTGCAAAGAATTGGACATTAGATGCCTCTCGACATAACTGTGAGTTACCTCGAGGATACCTAATCTAATCCAATAAAAGAAACTTTGTCTGGAAGAATTTGTAGAGTTATTCTATCTGTCTTTCTATTCAGCAAGTGAATCAAAGGACAGAATACATAAGAAAAATAAAAGAAACAATAGGACAGGGACGGTAGGCACGTTGGTGCGCTTATGCACGCCCCCTACAGACCTCTTAGGAAAGGGGTGAGGTCAATAGTAGGCAGTCTAAGGTTAAAGCTTTTGGGGTTTGGGGAAGAAGCCACAGAGTCAGGTAGAGTATTCCAGACATTGACCACTCTGTTGCTGCAGTCGTATTTCCTGCAATCAAGTTTGGTGCGGTTAACCTTGAGTTTGTATCTATTGTGTGCTCTTGTGTTGTTATGGTTGAAGCTGAAGTATTCATTGACAGGTAGGACATTGCAATGTATGATTTTATATACCATACTTAGATCAGACCGAAGACAGCATAATTCAAGGTTTTCTAGGTCTAGAATTTCAAGTCTGGTGGCATAAGGAATTCTGCAACGAGTAGAGGAGTGGAGAACTCTTCTTGTGAAATATTTCTGGACTTTCTCCACTGTGTTAATATCAGATACGTAATGTGGATTCCAGACTGATGAGCTGTATTCAAGTATTGGTCTAGCAAATGTTTTGTATGCTCTAGTTAGTAGTGTGATATTACCAGAGTTGCGGGGGGTGTGTGTGTGTCTTCAAGTAGAAAGCTGGGGGAGGAATACATGACCTATTTCCCACCCTCCTGATTTTCCCCGCCTGAGCTGGAAGTCTTGGCTCTGCCAGTTGGCTTGGGTCATTAATGGGGGAATATCAACCCTGGAGCAATTTGGGATGGACACCCTTCGAATGATGTGGGAGGATGAACGGATCTGCAAGGGGGGAAAAATTGCAGACTACAGGAATCATTAGCACCACCACTCAGGTGATGCTGAGGACACAGATAAACCTCCAAGTGACCTCAACGGCTCTCCCAAAAGCATGCAAATGACCAGCTGCCTGCAAGCGGTATAAATCCTTCCGTTCCCCACCATGCAGTTAGAGCTGAAGAAGCTTCTTGGATGAGAAGTGAAATGTCTTCAAAAAAAACAAGAAAGTCCAATTGCTTGTTGAAAAAAAGCACCTTTGGGACAACCCAAATGACCTGGAGGACTTCTGCAGACTTTTAGCTGTACAATTTGGGATGAACACCCTTGGAATGGTGTGGGATGAACAGATTTCCAGAAAAAAATGGCAGACGACAGGAACCATCAGCATTATTCAGGTGATGCTGAGGACACAGATAAACCTCCAAGTGGCCTCAATGACCCTCTAAAAGGATGCAAATGACCAGCAGCCTGCAAGGAGTATCAATCCTTCCATTCCCCACCAACCAGTCAGAACTGACGAAGCTTCTTGGATGAGAAGTGAAACATCTTCAAAAAACAAACAAGAAAGTCCAGTTGCCTCTTGAAATAAGCACCTTTGAGACACACCGGAGGTGATTAGTTGACTACCCCATTCCCTAAATATTCTGCTTCCTTTCCTTCCCGTCTTTAATTATAGCTTGCATTTTAATGCAATTTTAAGGTGATTCTATAGACAGGGAGCCCTCAACTCACAAACACAATGGAGCCCCAAGTTTCAGTCCCTAAGCGAGACATTTATTAAGGGAGTGTTTCCACACACACATCCATTTTAGGAGCTTTTCTTGCCCCAGGCCTTAAGTGTATCACTGCCATTGTTAAGTACACTGTTACACTGCCAGTAACAACCCGGTTGTTAAGTGAATCGGGCTTCCCCATGGCCTTCGCTTGTCAGAAGGTCGCAAAAAGGGATCACGTGACACACACACACACACACCGAGACAGTGCAAACCGTCACAAATATGAGTCAGTTTCCAAGAGTTTGAATTTTGATCATGTGACCATGGGGGGAATGCTGGCAAGGGTCATAAGGGTAAAAAACCGGTCATAAGTCACTGAAAAATAGTGTGTGTGTGTGTGTGTGTGTGTGTTTATTGTAATGTTGTTTATTGCAGGGGTTTCCAACCTGGGCAACTTTAAGATTTGTGGACTTCAACTCCCAGAATTCCTCAGCCAGCTTTGCTGCTTGCTTTGCTGGCTGAGGAATTCTGGGAGTTGAAGTCCACAAGTCTTAAAGTTGCCAAGGTTGGAGACCCCTAGTTTATTGTAATGGCGTAAGCAGCCCAGAGTCGCCTGGTGAAGGTCTCCTTGCGACCACTAGGTGGCGGGCTTTACTTTCTGCATTCGCTTTCTTACTCCATATTAGTTTCTCCATTACTTATTTATTCATTTATTAGATTTGTATGGCTGCCTATTTGCCATGGCGACTCAAGGCAGACTTATACAACATATAAAAGCACAATTTAAAAACAATACAACTCGTAAAATCAAACAAATTAATATAGTAAAATCAAACCCCACCCCACCTCCTCCCCCACAGCCACAGAAGATTACATGAGCCATTTAATGGCCTCCAGAGGTGGGATTCAGCCGGTTCTGACCAGTTCTGGAGAACCGGTAGAGGAAATGTTGGGTAGTTCAGAGAACCGGCAAACCCCACCTCGGACTGTCCCCGCCCTCCTCTATTCTCCGCCTCCTGAGTCCCAGCTGATCGGCTGGGTCTTCTTTGGTTGCCCTGCACAGGAGAACGGAGATGGAAAGCAGGTTAGTGGGGTGGAGGGAGGGAATGGGGATTTTGCAATAATCTTCCCCCAGGAGTGGGGAGGGAATGGAGATTTTTACTGTGTCCTTCCCCTGCCACGCCCACCAAGCCATGTCCACCAAGCCAAGCCAAGCCCCACAAGTCACACCCACAGAACCGGTAGTAAAAACAATTTGAATCCCACCACTGCTGGGCTCCAAGCCTCTCTGGGTTCCCCAGGCCCGCTGGCAGAACCAGGTCTTCTTCAGTGCCTTCCGGAAGAGTGCCAGAGAGGGGGCCATTCTAATCTCTGGGGGGAATGATGTTCCAGAGAGAGGGAGCCACCACAGAGGAGGCCCCACCAGGTGTATCTCCCTCAGGGGTGGGACCCACAGCATTCCCTGCCTCCTAGCTCCGATGGGTCAGGTAGATGTGACCGGCAAGAGACGGTCATCCCTCAGAACACCTGGTCCCAAGCCATGAAGGGCTCTAAAGGTGACAACCACCACCTTGAATTGCACCCGGAAGACAAATCGCCAGCCAATGCAGCTCCTGCAGGAGAGGTGACGCATGTGCACACCGGGATCTGCATAAAACCATGCGGGCCGCTGCATTTTGCACCCACGGGAGCCTCTGGATGCTCTTCAAGGGCAGCCCCATGCAGAGCGTGTTGCAATAATCAAGACGGGAAGTGACTAAGGCATGAGGGACTGTGAGTAGGGATTGTGGTTATTCGAGGCAAGAGAATATGTAGTCCTCGACTTACGGTGACAATTGGGACCAGAATTTCCATCGCTAAGCAAGGCAGCGAGTTGCACTCCGTTTTACAACCCGTTTTGCCGCCGTTGTTGTGAATCACGCAATGGTCAGCCAATCAAGGTTCCCCTGCATTGACTTTGAGCTAGGAAAAAAGTGGAATGGATAGCACCACCACTAGATGGGCTTGCAACTGGCTGACAAACCTTATTCAGTGAGTAGTCCTTAATAGGTATAGGGCTTCCTGTTTGAGCAGGGGGTTGGACTAGAAGACCTCCAAGGTCCCTTCCAACTCTGTAAGCCTGTTGTTCTGTTATTCTTCCCAAAGGGCTAACCAACTGCACTGTTTGGGACTCAGCTAGAGAGCCTGCTCAACAACCTCCCAGCTGCAATGCAACCTTAGACGGAGACCGAAGGGTTGATGCCAAGCACAGATAGAAAGGCATGTGGTGCCCAGTGCCAATGCTTCTGTATCGGGTGCTCCAATTTTCCATATTGCCCTGATAAAGGACAGGAGGGATGGAAGGAAACGGGGAGGGCCAGCGATCTGGTTACAGTATACTGCTTTTTTTGGGGCCAAGTTTTCAACTGATAATATTTTGTGTTGAGTCTTTCAAGCATCTCAGTTAATATAGATGCAGGGAAGCTATTAGGACAAATGAGGGAGGGAGGGAGGGAAAATGAAATGGAAGGAAAGAAGATAGGAAGGAAGGAAGGAAGGGAGGGAGGGAGGGAGGGAAGGAGGGAGGGAGGAAGGAAGGAAGGAAGGAAGGAAGGAAGGAAGGAAGGAAGGAAGGAAGGAAGGAAGGAAGGAAGATAGGAAGGAAGACAGGAAGGAAGACAGGAAGGAAGACAGGAACGAAGGAGAGGGAGTAAAGGGAGGATATGGGAATGAGAGGCAAGAAGAGAGGAAAGAGGGGAAGAAGACAAAGGAGGAGATGGAAGGAGGGAGAGAGGAAGGAAGGGGGAGGGAGGATATGGGAAGAGAGGAAAGGGGGTAAAGGAAGACAAAGGAGGAGATGGAGGGAGGGGAGGGAGGGAGGGAGGGAGGATCATAGCAAGAAAAAGTTTTTAAAAACTCCAAAGATAAGAAAGATAAAAAGAAAACATTACTATTCCATGAAATAATACATTAAGTGATGTGATGGAATTTGTTAAAACTAGTTTGAAACATCTGAATCTCAATGCATGAATTTGATCTTTTTTAAGGTTGGGAACAGTGACGATTTGTCATAAAGTTCATCCTGCTTCCATCTTTTTTTAAAAAAAACGGTGTCTGTTTCTTGTGTGTGTGTGTGTATGTGTGTGTGTGTGTGTGTGTGAAACCTGGCAGCAGAGATGCTGCTATCCTTATGCACAATTTCATCCACATAACCTGAGGCAGCTTCGAGGCCAACCCTGGCCAGAAATCACCGAGAATCAACTATCTGCCGTAGTTCAGGGACTCACAAGGCCATAAATACTAAATTTTGCATGTGAGAAATTATATTCCAACCCCACGGAGAGCCGCGTTATGAAAGAGTTGCTGCAAAAAAGGGAGGCTTCATTCGAAACTGCCCACCAGATTTTTTAAATGTTCTTTTCAAGCAAAGGTATCAGCAAACCTAAGCTGGATTTTGGAGAACCAGGTCACCGAGCAAAGAGAGAGAGAAAGACAGAGACAGAGAGACAGAGAGAGAGAAATTCTTCTCCATCCTCCATTTTAATCCCTCCCTCCTGTTTTTTCCAGCCTCTCCTCATTTAAATCAATCAAGCAATTCCCCCGCTCTCCTTTACCCCCCCCCCACCTGCCAGTTGCATCGCCCCAAATCCATCCCATTCCCCAATTTTGTCTAAGGTTTGGGGGGTTACGATTTCATCATTATTATATGATTATTTTTTGCTTGAACTCATTTCGGCTTTTTTCTTCGGTCTCCGATAATAAGCTGACAGAGTAATGAATGGCTCTGGATGGCAATTAGAGGATGAAGCTGCTAATAATGAAATTCATTTACATTTTAAGCGCTGCTGCGGAGAGATAGAAAGGGAAGCAGAGTGGAAAGCGAGGCTGGGAGTCATTAGCAGCCCCCCTCTTCTCCTCCTCTTTCCTAAATTAATCGCCTTATGGAGGGAAAGTGCCCTACCAATGGGTTTCAGTGAGGTGGAAACTGTTTAACATGATTGCAGGCGGTTGTCGTTGTTTAGCAGGTTGCAAAAAAAGAAAGCGAGGGGGGGAAAAACGAGAGAGAGTTTGTTAAGCCAGGTGATGCAATGCTAGCCTTGCCAGTGGATTTCTATAGCCAATCAAGCTTCCTTGTATGTGGGGGGACAAGAGGGTGAATTGCAACCCTGACGGAGGGAGACAACACGGGGATAAGAGTGAATGGCTTTGCACCTGGTGGTGGGGTGGTGGGCGGAACGGATTTGCTTGCCAAGGCTAGAATTGGGAAACCATACTGCTCTGTGTCTTATAAGATATGATGTGGGTATGTGCAGAATTTGGTACTTATTTATTTTGTCAGGGTTGTGTAGTGGATATTGGAGGTGGTGACCCTTTGAGAGCCATATGCAACAAAATTTCATTTTAATGTATGCTGATTAGTGTGCACTCAAAGTGACAATAAAGTTATTTATCTCTCTTGTTCTCTTTCTTTTTCTCTCTCTGCTATCTATCTCTACATCTCTCTCTCAATCTGTCTATCTCTACATCCCTATATCTATCTATCGGTATCTATCGGTATCTATCTATCTATCTATCTATCTATCTATCTATCTATCTATCTATCTATCTCTATATCCCTCTATATCTATCTATCTATTGGTATCTATCTATCCATCCATCCATCTATCTATCCATCTATATCTATCCATCTATCTATCTATCTATCTATCTATCTATCTATCTATCTATCTATCTATCTATCTATCTATCTATCTCTATATCCCTCTATATCTATCCCTCTATCTATCTATTGATATCTATCTATCTATCTATCTATCTATCTATCTATCTATCTATCTATCTATCTATCTATCTATCTCTACATCACTCTATGTTTATCTATCTATCTATCTATCTATCTATCTGTACATCCCTCTATATCTATCTATCTATTGATATCTATCTATCCATCCATCCATCTATCTATCCATCTATATCTATCTATCTATCTATCTATCTATCTATCTATCTATCTATCTATCTATCTATCTATCTCTACATCACTCTATATTTATCTATTGGTATCTATCCATCCATCCATCTATCTCTACATCACTCTATATCTATCTATCTATCTATCTATCTCTACATCTCTATCTATCTATCTATCTATCTATCTATCTATCTATCTATCTATCTATCTATCTATCTATCTATCTATCTATCTATCTATCTATCTAATCTTTCTATCTATCTATCTCAAAAATGATTCTCTTTTCCTTGAAGTCTTTGGTGCTGTCTGAATTTGCAAACATTTCATTACCCAATTTGGATAACATCATCGTTCATTTTGACCTTCCGTTTTTAAAAAAATCTGTAATTATTTGTGCGTTTGTCAGTGGTGTGATTCAAACTTTTTTACTACCGGTTCTGTGAGTGTGGCTTGGTGGGGGTGGCAGGGGAAGGATACTATAAAATCTCCAGTCAGAGGTGGTATTTATCAGTTCTCCGAACTACTCAAAATTTCCACTACCGGTTCTCCAGAACTGGTCAGAACCTGCTGAATACCCAGCTCTGGTGTGTATGATAAGAGTGTAGATGGAATCCGAAGGAAAAAGGGGAGAGCTTGGCTCCACCCAGTTGGCTCTGGTCCCTCCCCATTCCTTTTTAGCCCCACCCACCCCTGACCCATTCCATAACTCTTTTGGGGAGAAGCCAAAAAAGACTTGCCAAGAAAGACTTGCCACCTGGCATGTTCCATTTCAGCTCCACGTCTATCTATTCTTCCCCTGCAATTTGCCAACCAAACTCTCGTCTATATTGATTGTGTTGTAACAATAAAAATGGTTCTGCAACCAATTATTATTTTGTTTAAAAAATAAAAAAGCAGACATCCATTCAATAATGGGTGGCTTTCTTTGGACTGTTAAAGGATTGTGGTCATTCCTGCATATCATCAAGGGCCACTCATTTGGTGAGGGGAAAGAACTGGAGGCAGCTTGAGATGGAGAAAGAATTCCCGGGAAATTAGCTTTTAACAGAATAACAGAGTTGGAAGGGATCTTGGAGGTCATCTAGTCCAACTCTCTTCTCAAGCAGGAAACCTATATCATTTCAGACAAATGGCTATCCAGTGTCTCCTTTAAAAGCCTCCAGGGGTGAAACACCCACAACTTCTGAAGGCAAGCTTTTCCACTGATAAATTGTTCTCACTGTCAGGAAATTCCTCCTTAGTTCCAAGTTGCTTCTCTCCTTGATTAGTTTCCATCCATTGCTTCTTGTTTTGCCTTGGAGAATAGCTTGACCCACAGTTCTTTGGGGCAGCCCCTCAGATATTGGAAGGCTGCTATCATGTCTCCCCTAGTCCTTCTTTTCATTAAACTAGACATATCCAATTCCAGCAACCATTCTTCATACGTTTTAGCCTCCAATCCCACAATTTTTGCTCTTCTCTTTCTAGAGTCTCAACATCTCTTTGTTTCATATCATGGTGGCCAAAACCGGATTGTCATGCCTGGTGGAGACTGACTCTGAGGAAGAGGAGGAACAGCCAACAGGGAGTGGAAATGTGGCTCCAGAGGTGGTGGAGGAGGCTGGGGAAGGGCAGAGGCCGGCTGAGCAGTCAGAGGAGGATCCAGGCTCATCCCCTATCCATCCTAGGGCATGCAGGGAGGAGAGGATCAGGGAAAAGTGAGGTCTACTCAAGAGGAGATTACCATGATCTTCCTCATGGCTTGCAGCTGGGAGCTATGTATATAAGTTTGCAACTGCGCAGTTAGAATTGCTGAAGTCAATTAGTGTTTACTCTGAAAGAGGCTTATCTTTGCTGGCATTCTTCCCATGGACTTGTCTCGGTTATTTTCCTGGAGTTTATAATTAGTTATCTTGGCTTGCTTCAGGACTCTCATCAATGCGGTTTGTTTTGGTTTTCTGTTTGCCTCATTATTTACTTTTATGACTTTAAACTGTGCCTAATAAAACAGTGAAGTTAAGTTGAAGGCTTTACCGGACTTTAATATATGTTTTGGGTTTTGGGTTATTTTGAGAGACTACGGGGTCATCACACGGATGCAATATTCCAAGAGTTTTATAAGAGCTTGTTAAGTTTGTCCTTGAGACGTACAGCGGGGTGGGTTAATCTGTCCCCAAAACCTTTTGCTTTTCAGCATTTTGCACAGTTGTGTTTACAACTCAAAGCATGCACATTTCAAACAACTAAGAATTCTTTTCAACTGCAGGAGATCAGCCTTGGCCATTGACATGACTGTCTTTTAAGAGGAATAGCTTGGATATTACTTCTTCTTTCAAAAGCAATTGCTTTATAAATTCCTTTTTGCTCTCACCCACCTAGCAATTTATTTCCATCGGTGGCACTGATGGAAACCACTTTACATTTCTTATTTAAGCTGACAGCTTCATGCTCCCTTTCCTTCCTTCCTTCCTTCCTTCCTTGATCGTGGCGTATCAATAAGCCATTGAATTTGTTTCTGGTGTAATCATGAGTTCATGATCTTCCTTTTATGTGAGCCCTGCATAATTATTTATTTAGCAAATTTAGACAGCTGCCCTTTCACAAGAAGGAATTGCCGGGTGGCTGGCATGCACAATAACAATTAAAAGGAGAGTGCAATCAAGAAGCATCAAACATAAATGTAATATATATATATTATTACAGCTTCTCTTTGCTCATTATCTAAACACGGAGTGAAGGAGCGTCTTTAAGGAAGAATGCACTGGCTGTGCATAAACTCAGCTCAGTTTAGCAACTGAGAAGCTGAGACAATTTGCTGGCAACCGTACAAGACGACGGTATTGGCGAGTCTTAAAAATGGGGATTAACGGTGGCATTAGTAGCAGTAGTAAAATTTAGCAGTATCCCAAATAAATAGCTTAGAATACGCACATACATAGAGACCAATTGGGGATGTTTAGTAAACAGCAATTCAGAGAGATCCTATGAAGCCAGAGACTCAGCTGCTAACTGAAATATAGGTCAAGCATGCTATGTAATTGTCATGTTTTATCAAAACAAATATGTCATTTTTATTTATTTGGATTGCCAATGCCTTGCATTTAAAACAGCCGTCTTCAGCCCACAGTTGTGCTTGCTATACATATACATCGGGAGTTGTGATCCGGCATATCTCCCAAGTATTGGATTAGAGAAGGCCGTGGATAACAGAATAACAGAGATTGAAGGGACTTTGGAGGACATCTAGTCCAGTGGTCGCCAACCACTGGTCCGGGGACTACTGGTGGTCCATGAGAAAATTTTGGTGGTCCACAGAGAATTGTCACCCCCAAAGCAATTAATCCAGGCTGCGCGGGAACACAAGGTTGCCCTGCCCACATGGCCTGTGGGAACACAAGGCTTGCGTCGCTTGCATTGTGCACAACACGAGGTAGTGAGGGGAGGGGAGGAAGGGCAGAGGGGGAGAACTTGCCCCACTCTCCCCATGCATATGGCCTGGCCACCAGGCTGCTTCTTTCTGCTTCTTTCTTTCTTCTTCTGCTTTTGGCTGCATGCAAGGAAAGCAGCCAAAGTCTTTCTTTCTCTCCCCCAAACCACCAGAAATGAGTCTTTGGGACCCTGCAAGGCCTCCTGCTCCAAGAGGCTGCACCGATGTGACAAGTCTCACAAAGACTCATTCCTGGTGGAGTTTGAGGGAGAGAAAGAAAGACTTCTGCAGCTTCTGCTGTTTTCCTTGCATGAAGCCAAAAGTCTCTCTCTCTCTCTCTCTCTCTCTCTCTCTCTCTCTCCCTGAGAACGGAGCTGGAGCCGTCTTGCGATCCCAAATAAAGAATGATCAATTGGTTGGAAAATGGGGTGGGGAATTTTCCTGCAGACTTTTTGGGGGATTTTCCCAGGGTCTCTGGTCCACGGGATTTAAAATTATGAGGTCCAAAAGGTTGGTGACCCCTGTTCTAGTCCAACCCCCCGCCCAAGCAGGAGAGCCTGTCCTATCGCATTCCAGACAAATGGTTATCCAGTCTCTTCTTAAAAACCTCCAGTGATGGAGAAAGGAGGGAGGGAGGAAGACAGGATAACAGAATACACAGGACGGGAACCTTGGAGGTCCTCTAGTCCAACCCCCCACTCAAGCAGGAGACCCTGTACCATTTCAGACAAATGGCTGCCCAATCTGTTCTTTAAAAACTCACAACTTCTGGAGACAAGTCATTACGCTGGTTGTTCTAACAGCCAGGAAATGCCTCCTTCGTTTTAGGTTGGTTCTCTCCTCCGTTAGTTGTGGTTAACCACAATTTACTGAATAAATCAGAATTGCTTGGGTTCAACACAAACCAAAAACAACAGCTTGCAAGGCACGTTGGCTGAAAACTCAGAAAAATGGCTAACCCAACAGTTAAAACCAAACCACTGGTTTGCAGAGATGAAGGAGAGAGCACTGGGTGGCTTTGATGCTTATCTGAAAATGCCCCCATTCCATCCAGGTACTTGACAGTCCAAAGGGGAGAGATTTACAATCTCCAAGAGGCATAAAAACAGTCCTGAGGACTCCAGTGCAGCTGATATCTCAATTGCAAATCAATAATCCTGCAGGGTTTATCCAACTTTCAACTGTTTTTCTTCTTCTTCTTCTTAGCCTGGAGTGCAGCAAGTCCATCAAGAAACCTTAGATAAATTTAGTCACAGGAATTAATTTTGTTTCCTTTCTTCTGGGATAGGAACAACCAGGATAACCTTGGACAAATCTCTCCGTGGCCCAAGGAGAAGGTACCTTTGACAAAATGTATATCTGGAACCTCCCTATTACTTATTTGGCTTCACTATCCAAGTTTCCAGAGAAAATATTTGTAGCTCAGGATGGAAAGGTGTGGGAGTCCTGGATGCTTTCTGAGCTGGGTTGCTTTCTTGCAAACATTTCATGACCCAACTAGGTAACCTCATCAGGGCTGGAAGGGAATGGGGTTTGCAGGGGGGGGAGGAGTAAAAGGAGAATGGGGTTCTTGGTTCCTTCTCAGCTGGGTTGTTTTCTTGCAGGCATTTCATGACCCAGCTAGGGAACATCATCGGGGCTGGAAGGGAGTGAGGTTTGTGGAGAGATGGAGAAGAAGAGGGAGGAGAAGGAGGAAGAAGAAGAGGAGGAGGAGGAGGAGGAGGAGATGGAGATGATGATGAAGAAGAAGAAGAGGAGGAGGAGGAGAGGAGGAAGAGGAGGAGGAGGAGGAGGAGGAGGAGGAGAGGAGGAGGAGGAGGAGGAGGAGGAGGAGGAGATGGAGATGGAGGAGGAGAAGAGGAGGAGAAGAGGAGGGAGGAGAGAGCGATGGAGATGATGAAGAAGGAGGAGGAGGAGGAGGAGATGGAGATGGAGGAGGAGAAGGAGGAGGAGAAGAGGAGGAGAAGATGGAGATGATGATGATGAAGAAGAAGAGGAGGAGGAGAAGGAGGAGGAGATGGAGATGGAGAAGAGAAGGAGGAGAAGAGGAGGAGGAGATGGAGATGATGATGAAGAAGAAGAGGAGGAGGAGGAGGAGGAGGAGATGGAGATGGAGGAGGAGAAGGAGGAGGGGAAGAGGAGGAGAAGATGGAGATGATGATGATGAAGAAGAAGAGGAGGAGGAGGAGGAGGAGGAGGAGGAGATGGAGAAGAGAAGGAGGAGAACAGGAGGAGGAGATGGAGATGATGATGATGAAGAAGAAGAGGAGGAGGAGATGGAGGAGGAGATGGAGATGGAGGAGGAGAAGGAGGAGGAGAAGAGGAGGAGGCGATGGAGATGATGAAGAAGAAGGAGGAGGAGAGGGAAATGGAGAAGGAGAAGAAGAGTGGGAGAAGGGGAAGGGGAAGGAGTGAAAAAGGAGGCAGATGGTGGTGAAAAGGCGGAAGGAGTGGTGGAGAAGGAGGAGGAGGTGAAGATGAGGAAGAGGAATATAGGAAGGGTAATGTTCTGTCCGTTGACCTCAGTAGGTGCGAAGGTCATCCTCCCCCAGGGAACCAAAGACTTGGAGACAGCCACCAAGACATAAGGCAAGTCCCACCTCCAACCCTACTAAAGGCAGAAGACCGGACTGGCTAGACTGGGAGGGGAGGGCTCCAAAGCGCGGGTGGGCGGGGTCCCCAAGGCTAAACAGACACACACACACACACACACACACACTCGCCAAGCCCACCCACCCCATAGCCCCTCTCCCCAAATAACCAGACGCTCCCAGCCTTCCAGCTTGGTAGACCATCACCCACCCACCCCGCCCCTCCGCACCCGGCCCTCGTCCTACCCTGCCGGGCCGTCCGCCGGTTGGAAGGGTGCCTTTCTGGAGCGCTCCCCCCTCCCTCCCTCCCCGCCCCCCCAGGCGGAGGGCTCTCTCCCGGGAGAGGCGGGGAGAGCGCGGCGGAGACGACTCCGAGGCAGGGACCGCGGCCGCCTGCACTTTGCTGACACGGGCGATTCCCACTTGCGCACAGCCCGCCCGCCCAGCGCTCGTCCTTGAGCCAGGGAAAAGACTCGGGTGCCGCCGAGCGAAGCGCCGAGAGCGCGCAGTGACTCTTGCAGGGCACCGGGCGTCGCGGAAGGGAAGGAAGGAAGAGAGGGAGGAGAAGAGAGGAGAGGAGAAGAGAAAAGAAGGAAGGAGAGGAAGGGAAGGAGGGAGGGAGGGAGAAAGGAAGAAGGAAGGAAGGAGAGGAAGGAAGGAAGGAAGGAAGGGAAGGGAAGGGGAAGGGAAGGAAGGAAGGAAGGAAGGAAGGAAGGAAGGAAGGAAGGAAGGAAGGAAGGAAGGAAGGAAGGAAGGAAGGAAGGAAAGAGAGAGAGTTAGAGAAAGAAGGAAGGAACGAACGAAGGAAGGAAAGAAAGAAAGAGAGAGAGAGAGAAGGAAGGAAGGAAGGAAGGAAGGAAGGAAGGAAGGAAGGAAGGAAGGAAGGAGAGGGAGGGAGGGGAGGAAAGGAAGGAAGGAAGGAAGGAGTGGGAGGGAGAAAGAAAGAAGGAGGCAGAGGAGAGGAGAGGAAGGAAGGAGATGAAGGAAGGAAGGGAGGGAAAAAGGAAGAAAGAAGGAAGGAAAGAGGGAGGGAAGGAAGGAAGATCTGACCAGGACCCCCGTCCTGGCGTTCAGCCGCGCCTCGACGGCGGCAGAGAAGTCGGACGGGCGGTTGGACTGGCTCTCCCCCCCCCCCCGCCCACCCACCACCCAGGAAAAGCTGAGCCGGGACGCTGGAAGTGGCGGCGGACCGGCTCCCGAACCCGCGCGCTCTCCCCGCCTTTAAGCCGCGATCCCTGCTTCTTCCCATCGTCGGCGGTGGGGAGAGGGGGGGACGGACGGTTCGAGGAACCCAAGTCGGTCCAGGATGCAGGCGAGAAGGCTGCGGAAGGCGCAACCGGCCGGGGAGACGCATCGGGCGGCAAGTCGGGCTCCCCACCGCCTTCCCCGGAGATTTCCAGAGCTTCGGGACGCTTCCCGGTGAGTCTCGCCCTCCACTCCCCGCACCCGCCAAGTCTTGGGCGGGTTGGGTCTTCAAGCGAGTCGGAGATGCAGCTGGGAGACCTCGAGCCGGGACGCACCTCGTCCCTGACCGAGGCGCCTCAGACGACCGAGGGGATGAGTTCTGGAGCCGCCGAGGCCGCCGCCGCCGCCGCCGCTGCCTTCCTCCCCGTTGAACCCCCGGCCGCCCAGTCCAGGATGGAGAACTTCAGGAAGGTGAAGACCTCCGAGCAAGGCGGCCCTTCGCCTTTCCCGGACCTGCAGCCCCACGTGGTGGAGATGAAGGTGAAGGAAGGCAGCAAAATCCGGAACTTGATGGGCTTCGCCATGGCCAGGATGGAGAAAGAGGAGATCCGGCAGATCGTCTTCAGTGGCTGCGGGCGGGCGGTCACCAAAACCATCACCTGCGTGGAGATCATGAAGAGGAGGCTGGGAGGCCTCCACCAGGTCACCAAGCTCCAGTACCGGACCTTGGTGGAAGTGTGGGAGAACCAAGGACCCCGGTCGGAAGGGCCTCCGGAACACCTCACCGTCCACAAGAACGTGCCCTCCGTCTGCATCCTCTTGTCCAAGGACTTGGTGGACCCCAACCAAATGGGCTACCAAGCCCCCAGCCCTCCAGCTAGCCTCTGGGCTGAGAGTAGCATCTCCCCCAAGGCAACTAAGAGAAGGTTGCCTGAGCCCCAAGAAGAGGACTAGCCCAACCCTACAGTCCCCAAACCAAGAACTCGGGGAGGGTTCATGACTTGTGGGTTTTGTACACCGGTGGTGCACTTCGTGTGTCCCTTCAGCCTTCGGGGAAACGTGAGGGAAAAATAAATAATAATCCAAGCTATAATTCGGGAAGACTGGTTGAGTTTGCCATTTGCATTTAGAGACGCTTTGGAAAGAGAAAGGCAGGCTTGCAGTAGAGTGGATGTCACTTGTGCTTGCCCTGGACTTGCAGATGGAATAATGGAATTGGAAGGGACCTTGGAGGTCTTCTAGCCCAACCCCCTGTTCCAGCATGGGTACAAGGAAAACATGGCTTGATTCAACTGTGATGTTTTCCCCTGGTGTTGACTTGGTGGTGTGAGTGATTGAGAAACGCATGGGAGTTACGCTACTTTGATTTGGATGGTGAAGAAAGCCAAATTTAGGTGACCCTTGGAGGTGAGATCGAATTGAGATGGAGGGCAGAATGGAAGGGGAAAAGAGACTGTTTTTTGTAGATGCCCCCAGCGGAATGACAGACTGGCTAAAGAAGGAGGCACTGGAGGCACCAAATGCTCAAGAGCCATAAGTAGCACATCTGCTAAGAGCTTATGCGAAGGAGCGTATTTTAATTGCTGTAAGAGGGGAAAACATTTTGCGGAATACCTAGGAAATACGTTACTCCTTGTTCCAGCGGAAAGGTGCATGACTACATTGTACTTGACGCAATACAATATACAGTATATTGTACACCAATACAATGTTCTCTAAAGGATTTTTTTAGGCTGTTTCTCAATAGGAAAAAAATAAACCCTGGTTTGACACAAGAGGAGATTCACACATTGTGAGAAGTGCCCATGTTTTCTTTGGTTTGGGCTCGGCAGGGTCTGTAAATCCTGGTTTGTAAAACATGGGTTCAGATTTGGACTGTTCTGCACACCCCACCGGTTGTTTTTTGCTTCGATAAAGTTTTATTGAACAAGCCATGGTTGAATGTCACTTATTGACGTTAACTTTTGGGGGGCTGTTTCCTTGTTTTGGGGGGGGGTGTGTGGCTAAAAGATGATAAGGGACAGATCATTATTTCAGCTGTAGGGAAAACAATCAGGGAGGATTTCCCCATCTGCTTTTTTCATCGTGCAGTTCCATCTTCTCTAGCTTCTGGTCTCCAAAGTCATTAGACCTTTCCATTGATGGTCATGGTATGTTTGTCCTTGAGAAGAGCTTTCCCTGATGTCAATCTTCTAGAGATGTTGGATGCCCAAGCCGAGCTCAGTGAAGGTCACTTAATGAGGATGATGTTATCCATTCAGCCGTGTCCGACTCTAGAGAACTCTATGGGCCAACTCTTCCACTGCTTCTTTGTATTGTTCTGTGCTCTGGCTAAGGTCAGCTTTGATAATATCCAGCCATCGTCCTTTGATATCACTTAATACCTGACCCCAAAACGGAGGCAGAAAACCTTCCCGAATTCCCCCCCCCATCCGCTAAGTCTATATTATATCCAATATTTTTTTTGCCCGTGCTATCATGCAACCTTTTACTACTTCCTCTTCCAAAGCAAATTTTAATAGATAATTATACATCCTTGTTATAAATTGCTTCTCGGGGCCTATGAGAATTTTATCTAATGGTTGTAGCTCAGTATGAATTCCAAATTCTTCTACATCTTTTTTTGTATCTGGTTTGCAGCTGGAGATATGGCCACCAGTCTATGATTATACCTTTGCTCTTTTCATTCCTGGCTTGTTTTTAATTTTCCCTGATGATCTAATATTTCTTCGTGTCTGATCACACTTGCCTCCTAAGGACAACATGCATACCTCTGTGTAGTTTCCTTGACGGCAATATGAAAAGCGCCAACAAAATAAACACTGCAAACACAAACCACCTTCCCAAAGCCCATAGTTGAAGGCCAGTCCTCAGCCTGCTGTGATAAGGAGCTGAGAAGCCTACATTGAGATGTTTGGGTGGTCAGGAAGGTCCTGTTTAAGTCACACCTTCATTACCAGCTGTCGGGGTTATTAATGGCCAGCTTCAAGGCTACAGCCCAGTGATTTCATTTGAGTGAAGTCCAGAAAGAGACAGATGGACCTATTTTGCTCTTTTCTGCCATCTGAGGCCTCAGATTAGAGAGATGCGAGCCAGGGATCCAGAAGCTATTAAATATTTCAAGCTTTCATGCTATTCCTAGGATGCATCTCCTGCGTCTACGGGCTTTGTTTTATCGTGGGACTGCAGCTCAGTTTTGCATGGGGTAAAGGAGCTCCTGCTAAGATGCTCAAAATGAATAATGGCATGCCACCCATCGCTGGGCTGATTTTGCAAACAGTTTTTGCTTTCCTTAGGAGCTTAAGATGTGGATATTATGAAATCATTCATGGGAATGACTTGGGGGCTGATGGGTTGAACCATCTCCTCTATTTCTCTCTCTCTTTTTTCTTTTTCTTTAAACAAAATATTAAATGGGCGCACAAAACATCTTGGAATGGAATGAGCTATTTGGAGAAAATCATGCCAGTGTTATTAGCATTTTTGCTATTTACATTTAGCAAAATAATCCTTGGGATTGGGCAGAAGCCCAGGGTTATCTCCTTGAGCCCTGAACCTAAAAAGAGGAGAGAAAAGATTGTGCTTTATTCCTTAGACTTTTTCTTATTCCAAGGTCCTTTTTTTTTTTTTTTTGGTTGTTTCTCTTCTTCCTGATGTGTTTACAGTGCTTCTGGTTTAAAAAGCTTTTAAAGCTTTCCAGGCCTTGAGCGAATATTATAAAAGTGACACAATACCAGAGACTTTGTAAGGTTACACGGGTATTTCAGAAGTGGATGGGGAAAAAAATCCATCAAAAGCAATCATTCTTGGAGACAAATAATGTGTCAGTTGGGATATAAAAAAAATATGCTGGGTTCACCACTACAGAAATGAGAATAAATATTCACTCTCTCCAGAGAAGAGGCTAGCCTTTGAAAGACTCCTACACACGGGCTGGGTCTGCACAAATAATGGGACTTGCTGACTTTTGGCTTATTCTCAGGTACAAACACAGAAAACTGTAGATTATTTTACAGATCGAATAAAACCATGAGAGTCTTATGTAAAATCACAGAAGAAATAAGCTAAGCCTTGAAGGGTTTAGTATAATCTTGACCACAGTTGGATTTAGATAGTTATGTGAATCCAGACATTTTTAATTACTTATTTATTATTTAAACCCCACCTTTCTTTTTGATAAATAACTCAAGGCAGTGAGCATACCTAATGTTCCTTCCTCCTCCTATTTTCCCCACAGTGACAAAGTGAGGAGGGTTGGGTAGAGTGAATGTGACTGTCCCAAGGTCACCCAGTCAGCTTTCATGCCTAAGGCAGGACTAGAATTCACCGTCTCCTGGTGATTGGTCCAAAGTAACCCAGCTGGCTTTCATGCCTAAGGCAGGACTAGAACTCACCATCTCCTGGTGGTTGGTCCAAAGTCACCCCATTGACTTTTTAGTCCTAAGACAGGACTAGAACTCTCAATTTCCTGGTTTCAACCCTGGTGCCTTTGCCGTTAGTCTAAATTCACTCTCTGAGTAAACAGTCTCACACAAGTCCTCATAGATTCTTTTTTTGAACACTTCTCTGGGCTCGAATCGGAGGGATGGAGGGTTTTCGTGAACATATGAATTACCCAGACCTGATCATTACCCAGCTTTGAAGGAAACCTTAATGCCCAATTTATTTGTTCCATTTCCATAAAATGTAGTTCAGCCGTAATTGCCTCAGATGTGAGTATTGTGGTTTGGAATTTTAATGTTGGTGATCAATGGGCTGTGATCACGTTTGATTATAATGTGCTTTAATTGCCTGCACCTGATTGCTGAGGGCTACTTTGAGGGAAGGGGGTGAGTGGCTTGAAAGTTGCCTTGCAACATACCTGTGTTTTTTAAAAATCAACGCATTAATATTTACGCAGCAAAAAAGGATACCGTAATTAAAACGAGTTGGTTTTCAGCACCGTGGAGAGCATCCTATGAGGTAGCTCGCTCCAAGGCTGGATTTTGACCACAGCTGGGTTAACCCAGATGTTTAAGCAGCTGGCTTTGTAGTCGTGCTTTCTGGGAGTAAGACACAACACATAAGCCAGCATGCTTTAATGGTTATGGCACCAGGCTAGAAAGCAGGAGATGGGGAGTTCTAGTCCCACTTTAGGCATGAAAACCAGCAGACTGGGGGATTCTGGGGGTTGAAGTCCAACTATCTTAAAGTTGCCCAGGTTGGTAAACCCTGACCTTATGGATAACGTTCTCCACTTGACCAACACCACAAAGACAGAGGCATTGTTGTCCGACAGGAAGCTTACAAAATATCTGAGACACGAAGAGGGCCTGCTCTTCGGGCCAAGCATCCGTTTTCTGTTCATCTGCAGCCACATTCTTATTCCTTGTCTCTTGCTCTTCAGGCGGAGGGTAATGCCATTGACCAAGACCTTCTACAAAAGGTTGGCAAAGCGGGCATCCACCTTGGCTTTTGACAGACAGCGTTTTGCATTCCCATCAGCTCACGTCGGCTACCACAAGCTGTCAGACACGGTCAGGGTTTCGCTAAACCTCCAGCCAGTTTCTCTGTATCTTTCTGTTTATCAAGCCAACTTTGGCTTTGAATCGGATGCCAGGGCAGCTGGGTGGTTGCCGAAAATGAGAAATCCGGATATAAAAATGGCACAAACCTTAGAGACGTTTGGAGAGGGGAAAAGAAGACCTTGCCATTCTGGAATTCCACCCCCCTCTCTGCCTCCTATTTTTAAGGGCCCCTTTCTTTGAAAATACCTGATCTCCCTGTTTTAATGCAGCCAGGAATGAAAATAAGGGGGAAAAGGCAGGATGTGCTGTAAAATCTACAGGAGAGAGAAAGAGAGAGAGAGAGAGGCAGAGAAGCTCCTAATAGGATCTGTTGTTAGTCCGCCTTCTTATCTCCCAGCAAACAGCTGCTTCCTTGGAGCTATTGGTGGACGCTTATCTCTTTGCCACACAGATCAATTCATTTTGCTCATTTTCCTGCTCTATGATGGAATATTAATTTTCCGCTGTTGTTCTCCTTCACCTCTTTGTTGCCTTTCTTCTCCCACTTCCTTCCCGACAAGACTGGGATCAATTGTGGAAGGTGTGGAGGGACTCAAACCACCAAGGCAGACAAACCTTGGGAATCATAGAATCATAGGATAACAGAGTTGGAAGGGACCTTGGAGGTCTTCTAGTCCAACCCCTTGCTCAGGCAGGAAACCCTACACCATTTGAGACAACTGGCTGTCCAATCTCTTCTTTAAAACTTCCAGTGTTGGAGCATTCACAACTTCTGGAGGCAAGTAGTTCCACTGGTTAATTGTTCTCACTGTCAAGGGGATAGATAGATAGATAGATAGATAGATAGATAGATAGATAGATAGATAGATAGATAGATGATAGATAGATAGATAGATAGATAGATAGATAGATAGATAGATAGATAGATAGATTGTCATGCCCCTGGTGGAAAATGACTCTGAGGGAGAGGAGAACAGCCGACAGGAAGTGGAAGTGTGGCTCCGGAGGTTGTGGAGGAGGCTGGGGAAGGGCAGAGGCTGGCTGGGCAGTCAGAGGAGGACCCAGGCCCATCCTCTAGGCATCCTAGGGCATACAGGGAGGAGAGGATAAGGGAGAGACATGGCCTACTTGGGAGGAGAAGGCCTTGATCCTCTTCATGGGCTGCAGCTGTGACAACTGGATAAGAGGACAGACATGCATACGGGCCAGTGCTGGAAACAAAGCATGGAAATATCTCTAGTTTATGGTTCCTCTCTGAGTTTGGCATCCTTCCCAGTGTGTGTTCTGATATCTGTGGATGTCCTCCAGCCCTTATCTTGCCTGGTTTGTGTTGCTTTTTTCCTCCTTCTTGTAACTGTTTGTGTGGGAGTTTTCTGTCTTCCTTCAAGGATATTCAGAGCTTGGAAGCAAAGTGAAGGAATAAAAGGGGCTTCACCTGTTTTCTGTGACTGTGTTTGTTTTGTATCTCACCCTGGATCATCACATAGATAGATAGACAGATAGATAGATGGATGGATGGATGATTTGATCCCATCTCTTTTCAAACCCGTGGCAGCTTATCCATAAAATATATCACACTACAACAAAAGAACAAATAACTCCCCAAAGGAGGTGTACACTGGAATCCCACCCACCCAGGATTGGTTCCCTCTGGAAAGAATTGGTCTTCTGGCCAGCATTGGGGTTAACCTCACTTCAAGCAGAAGGCTATTTTAAAGGGCTGGAGCAGCTTCCCCCAAATACTCTTGTGACCTCCCCAACATGAGGAAACAACCAGCTACCTCTCCCAGCATAAGAGTCAGGCCAATTCCAGTGAGAAGATCTATGGTCCTGTCATAGGCCTCAGAGAAGGAAATGACAAGAAATTGAAGCGGTAGGAGAAAGGGCAGATTCAAGCAAATCATCAGTCTAGAATTGTTGCGTTCCCATGAATGGTCCAATTTCTCTCAAACTGCAACTTAATGTGTGGTCCCAATTCTTTGTTCTTGACAGAAGCCAGGAATTGAAGCTTAGAGACTTCATCCATCCTTCAGTCTTGAGAACCCAATGCCTCAACTGTCACTTGGTGTAACAACCCAACTGCCAGATCTTCGGTGGTTAGCAAGGTTACTTGAAGATCAGAGGCCCTTCTTGGCATTCCTCTCTTTGGAAAAAGACTGAGGTCAGTCCTCTGGGGTAAATGAGATGGAAACACTAACAGTTCAGTTAATTCTACTTTATTATAAGGCTACATTAACAGAATCTTTATATTAACAGAACAGTAGACTCAAGTATTTATTTTAAATTCTGTTATAGAAATATCCCAATCAAAGAGGAACACAAACAAATCACAAGCAATAAATCTTACTTTAAGATCAGAGGTTTATTTCATGAGCAATTTGGAACATGAAAAGCCATCATAACGTTACTTATATCAATAACCCATTGCAATGAGGTCCACTGACATGGCTGAGTCCAGCAAGGAGTAGCCATGGCCAGTAGCCCTGAACTCATCCCAAGACATTCTTTTTATACTTTTCTGCAAAATCCCATTTCAGAGCAACAGCACAGCAGGATTACAAATAGCTCTGGTACATTTTGAAATCATCTTATCTAAAAATTTGGTTCATGTCTCTTTATTCTGGCATCTGCTATCCTCCAAGGGCCTTGTTGAATCTGATAGATCAATAGCCTATATTTTTCTTCCCACAATTCCTTTCCAAACAAACCTCTTTTGATCAGGCTGTTGAAATTAGATGGCCGATCGTCAGCCTGAAGCGTAAGAGGTAACAGATAACAGATAATCAGAGTTGGAAGGGACCTTGTAGGTCTTCTAGTCCAACCCCCCGCCCAAGCAGGAGACCCTACACCACTTCTGACAGATGGCAGTCCAATCTCTTCTTGAAAGCCTCCAGGGATGAAGCTCCCACAACTTCTGAGGGCAACTTCTGTTCCATGGGTTGATGGTTCTCACTGTCAGAAAGTTTCTCCTTATTTCCAGGTTGAATCTCTCCTTGTTCAGTTTCCATCCGTTATTCCTTGTCTGGCCTTTGGGTGCCTTGGAGAATAGCTTGACCCTTCCCCCTCTCTGTCGCAGCCCCTTAAATATTGGAAGACTGCTATCATGTGTCCCCTGATCCTTCTCTTTACTAGACTAGCCAAGCCCAGTTCCTGCAACCATTCATGAAATGTTTTAGCCTCCAGCCCCCAAATCATCCTGGTTGCTCTTCTCTGCACTTTTTTCTAGAGTTTTCAACATCTTTTTTATAGTGTGGTGACCAAAACTGGATGCAGGACTCTAGGTGTGGCCTTACTAAGGCTTTATAGAGTGGTATTAGTACCTCCCTTGATCTTGATTGTGATATTTCTAGGAACATTCTTTTAAGGAAATGTGAAGCAAAATGGATGCGTTTAATTCCACTTAACATAATTAGCATGAATTAATTAATAGTTGGTTTTTGTTTCAGGCAGCCTTGCGGATGAAAGCGCCAGGCCCATGATGCAGACTGGGAGCAGATTGGTCGTTTTTTTGCTGTAGAGAAACGGAGGGCAGGAATTGCTGACATTAATTCTACCAGCAATGTTTTAAATGTTATATATCCCCCAGGATGTTTCTCCACAGTGTCTCATCTGTCAGATTGTTACAGGCACTAAGAGCTTCAGTGTTTATTTTTGCACCTATAAAAAGTTTCACCCCCCGAGCACCAGAAGATTCATCCATCATGCCGAGGTGGCCTATGGCAGAACCATCTGGTGAATTTTAGCCTGTGATGGAGTTTTTAATGAGCCGGGTGGCATCTTGAGCCCAATAAAACTGCTTGAGACGCAGAATGCAATGGAATAGAGAATAGAGAATAGAGAATAGGATAGGACAGGACAGGACAAAACAGAATAGAATACAGGAATAAGAATAGAATAGAATAGAATAGAATAGAATAGAATAGAATAGAATAGAATAGAATAGAATAGAATAGAATAGAATAGAATAGATGAAGACTAAAATAGAATAGAATAAATGAATATAATAGAATTCAGGGATGGAATGGAATGGAATGGAATGGAATGGAATGGAATAGAATAGAATAGAATAGAATAGAATAGAATAGAATAGAATAGAATAGAATAGAATAGAATAGAATAGAATAGAATAGAATAGAAGAGTTGGAAGGGACCTTGGAGGTCTTCTAGTCCAACCCCCTGTGGAATGGAATAGAATAGAATAGAATAGAATAGAATAGAAAATAGAATAGAATAGAAAATAGAATAGAATAGAACAGAATAGAATAGAATAGAATAGAATAGAATAGAATAGAACAGAACAGAATAGAATAGAATAGAAAGCTGGAAGGGACCTTGGAGGTCTTCTAGTCCAACCCCTTTCTTAGGCAGGAAATCTTATACCATTTCAGACAAATGGTTATCCAATCTCTGCTTTAAAACTTCCAGCGTTGGAGCATTTGGTGGCGCAGTGGTCAGAATGCGGTACTGCAGGCTACTTTTGCTGACTGTCGGCTGCCTGCAATTGGGCAGATCGAATCCCATCAGGCTCAGGGTTGACTTGTCCTTCCACCCTTCTGAGATGGGTGGGTAAAACGAGGATCCAGATTGTTGGGGGCAAGAGGCTGACTCTGTAAACTGCTTAGAGAGGGCTGTAAAAACCCTGTGAAGTGGTATATAAGTCTAAGGGCTATTGAGACTGCAGGCTAACTCTGCCCACTGCCAGCAGTTTGATTCTCACTAGGCTCAAGGTTGACTCAGCCTCCCATCCTTCCGAGGTGGGTAAAAATGAGGACCCAAAATTGTTGAGGGCAAGAGGCTGACTCTGTAAACCGCTCAGAGAGGATTGTAGAGCACTATGAAGCGGTATATAAGTCTAAGTGCGATTGCTATTTACAACTTCCAGAGGCAAGTTATTCCACTAATTGTTCTACCTAAAACTACAAAGAGACCTTCCCTAGTTTCTCCAGCGTAAAGGGGGAGCGGGAGAATTATATTGTCTGTCTCACAAGATTCTGTCGATGTGGCTTTGCAATAAAGTAGAATTAGCTCATCTGACTGTGATTCCCATCTAGTTTATTCTGCAGACTTGACAGAACTGCGATGGTGCAAACTATAACTGAGCGTTTTTAATGTGCCGCACCAAGCCAACCATTGCAAAACATGATTTATGACTCAAGGCTGAGAAGTAGAGAGGCGGCCTTGAAGAAGGCATGCAATCGAGATTATTTAAATGCCAGTGTAGACTTGGAAAGAAAGTGAGGAGGAACAGCCCCGATTGCAGGGCAGGCCAGCTGGGGAATCGGCAACCCTCAAGCATAAATGTTTAAACCTTTAGGAAAATCTCCGGAAATGTCTACACCAGCAACAAGGTGGCACAGCAAAGCAGTAGTTTGATTGCTTATTGTACCCCATGACTATCATTAAGTGTTGTACCTGATGATTCTTCAATCTTGACAATCTTCAATCCAAAGATTCTTCAATCTTTTCTTTTATGTACACTGAGAGCATTTGCACCATGACAAATTCCTTGTGTGTCCAATCACACTTGGCCAATAAAAAATTCTATTCTATTCTATTCTGTTCTGTTCTACTCTATTCTATTCCATATTCTATTCTCTATTCTATTGTATTCTATTCTCTATCCGGTTCCATCCCATCCCATTCTATTTAAATTATATTCCTATATCCTTCTATTCTATTCTATGACTATCATTAAGTATTGTACCTGATGATTCTTGACTCTTGACGAATGTATCTTTTCTTTTATGTACACTGAGAGTATTTGCACCAATTCAAATTCCTTGTGTGTCCAATCACATTTGGCCAATAAAGAATTCTATTCTATTCTATATTTTTCTTTCTTTCTTTCTTTCTTTCTTTCTTTCTTTCTTTCTTTCTTTCTTTGATGGAATTTGTCAAACAAAAATCGAGAATCTCAAAAAACAACTCAAAAAAGGGAGATAGCCAGGCAGCCAAAGCCATGCAAAAAAAATAAAAAAAATAAAAAAATCCCACCGTAACTTCATCTATTCCTCATCCCCCTTTTCTAGGTTTTTAATTAGAATTAAAATTGCAGAATTGAACATTCCTGCAACCTTCCACTTTTTTCTTCCTTTTTTTTTTTTTTTTTTCCAATTCAGCATCTTTGGAATTCTCCTCGGCCTCCTCTGATTGGCTGACGGCCAGCCAGGCAAGCCCCGCCCGCCTCGGCGCGCGGCAGAGGGGGAAAAAACCCGCCCCTTCCTTTTTTTCTTTTTTTTCCCCCCGCTCCCTCCCTCCTTCCCCTTTGGGACGCCCCCGCCCCGCGAAGGCGGCCTTGCTTGTTCTTTGCCTAGCCCGGCCCCTTTTTTTCCCCGCCCTCCCGCGTGGCGTCAGTGCGCGTGACGTGGCGTCGTCGCGCCGCCCTAGCCCGGCTCCTCCCCTTTTTGTCCTCCGCGCGCCGAAGGGTGAACGCCGCGGGGGAGGGGGGGAGGCAGCGCGTGGCGAGCGAGCAGCCTCAGTCGCGCGCTTAAAAAACCGCCCGCGGTCTCCTTCGCGTCCGCCTCTTTTTTTCTTTTTCCTTCTTCTTCTTCTTCTTCTTCTTCTTCTCCGCCTTCCATTCTCCTCAGCCATGCTGGCCGCCGCCCGGCTCCTCCGCAGGTGCGCCGCTGCTCCAGCCCTGCGCGGCCTGGCCCTGAGGACGCCCGCTGCGGCAGGTGAGACACCCCCCCTCGCCTCAGAGCCCCCTGATGGGGGTGGGAGAATGGCCCCCTCTTCTCCACAAGGGAGGCGGCGGACTACAACTCCCATCCTCCCCTGCGACCTCTATTCATCCTCCCGCTTCCCCTCACACGTCTCCTGTCAGATTTGACGGGTCGGTGACCGGGGGGGCGGCGGGAGGGAGGGCAGGAGATCACCCTGCAAGGCGGCCCCTCATTTCTCCACACAGACACGCACACGAGTGGGGAGGCGGGCGGGCGGGGATGGGTCGTCTCCCGGGCGTTCTCCTCGCTTCCGTCCTCAGGATCCCGGGCGGGAAGGTGACATTGAACCGGCGGCCTGGCTGAGAGAGAGAGAGAGAGGGGAAGAAAGAAGGCGGGGAGGCCTGAGGGCGGAAGGCCCGTCGCTCTCTTTTCTGCCCCCCACCCTACCTCAGGAGGAAGCCGGGCTCGCTCTGGGCTTAAAAGACAAAAGGGTTGAAGGGGGAGGCGGGAGAGAGGACTCTGCCCCCACTGACCCTTTATCCCCTCAAAGGTGGATTTTCTCCCCTTCTCTACACACAGGTAACACCTCCCCTTCTCTCCCCCCAGGAAATGGGGCTCACTTTGGGGTTAAAAGGCAAAAGGGTTGGTTATTTGAGGAGGGGAAGGGAAGAGGGGAAAGGACTGCCCCAGTTGACCCTTTATCTACTCTAAGGTGCAATTCCCCCCCACCCCCATACACACACACACACTTTCCCCCAAAAGGAAACCTTGCTCACTCTGGGGTTAAAAGGCAAAATGATGGGGATATATTTTTTGGGGGGGGAGGGAAAGGACTGTGCCAGTTGACCCTTTATCCCCTCAAAGGTGGATTTTCTCCCCTTCTCTCCCCCCCACCAGGAAATGGGGCTCACTTCAGGGTTAAAAGGCAAAATGATGGGGATATTTGGGGGGGGGGAGGGAGAGAAAGGACTGTGCCAGTTGACCCTTTATCCCCTCAAAGGTGGATTTTCTCCCCTTCTCTACACACAGGTAACACCTCCCCTTCTCTCCCCCCCAGGAAATGGGGCTCACTTTGGGATTAAAAGGCAAAAGGGTTGGTTATTTGAGGAGGGGAAGGGAAGAGGGAAAGGACTGCCCCAGTTGACCCTTTATCTACTCTAAGGTGGAATCCCCCCCCACACACACACACACTTCCCCTTCCACCCAAGAGGAAACCTTGCTTGCTCTGGGGTTAAAAGGCAAAATGATGGGGATATTTTTTTGCGGGGGGGGAGGGACGGAAAGGACTGCGCCAGTTGACCCTTTATCCACTTGGGTGGATTTGTGTGTCATGTTTGAAGAAAACCAAATGCAGTGCCTTTCACTTTCCTTAAATGAGATTCAGACGTCTGTCAGTGACATATGTTCTGATTTATATCTATTAAATGAGATTATTTAAAATTCAAGGTATAGCTTCTATTCTTAATAGGCTACACCCAGAAATTATGTATAGCTCAACAAAAGCTTAATAACTTTTAAGGAAGTTGAAAAGACATTCCTTTGTGTCTTACTCTCCCTTTTATTAACAACAAGCTTTAGTTGAAGAGCCTGTTGGTTATAGCCTCCCTGCCTTCCTCTCACCTCATGGACTTTGGACCTTTAGGTCCACAGCCTTGTGTTACTTTAGATTTTACAGTGGTATTTCTTTTTCAGCTTTTTCCTATTTCAGAGTAGGAATAGGTGTTGGAGGCTGCCTCAAGAATATGTCACTCCTATTTGCTGCATGCAAGATTTTATTTCACACAGCTGTGCCTTAAAGTTCTTTACCTCCCTAGCATCAAGGTACATTGGCATATGCTAAATAAATAATCAGGACACATAAGATATTATTTTCACAGTTGCTATATTACATTGATGATATTTTAATACCTCCAAAGGCCCATTTACTTAACAGATGTTGAAAGTTTAATTACTCCGTGTTGGTAGAATTGGGCAGATGAGAGAAATGAAACTGCATGTTAAATATTTAAGGTTTTACATTCATTTAGCACAGTTTATATGTGCTCATGAAGGCATGCATCTTTTAATAAGAATTTGTTACCAGACATTTTTATAACAGTGGAAATAAGAATTAATTTAGGTTAGGTTAGTTTACTTTATTGTCATTGTACCTCGTAGGACGAAATTAAATACCATCTTCAGTGTATTAGCACTAGTCAATCAATATTACATTACAAGGTTTGCTCATTTACTTCTTAAAAGATTGCAACACTAAGATTAGTGAAGTGAAATTCCAAAAAATCAAATAATTTCCCAGCTTCCTTATTTATCAAATTTATATGCCACCCATCTATCTCCCTGATAAGGCTACTTTGGGTAGCTTACAGACCATAAAAAGATAAATAAATAAAAGCAGTTAAAAAATTAAAACTATGCAGAAGTCAAGAGCCAAGAGATGGATAGTCTTCTTAACCCATTGGCCATCCCCAGTGGTGAGCATCCCCCCTTGAGCCACCAACCAGAGGGCAAACCCAAGCTTTACTACCCTTCCAGAAGGCCAAAAGGGTGAAAGAAGGTCTTGCCTCCAGTGGTAGAGTGTTCCACAGAATCAAGACCACAAACTTGAACATAATTTTCTCCTATATTATTAATAATATAATACAGACTCCGAGACTCTTCTCGTGTTAGTATTTTCTTCCTATGCCTTGAATGATTAAGCTACTGGAGTAATTCAGTGTTAAATGTCCCCAGTATCTTTTATGCCTATGGTATTTAATTGTTTTGCGGAGTTGAATTATTTAAGAACAATGAAATAAATATTCTCTCTGTGGAAAAATTCCAAAGTCTGCAATGTCCAGCGATGTCCATTTTATGTCCATCAATGTTACAATCGTGTTAACATTATGGGCAGATTCATTATGGTCATAACTCCAGGACTACCTTTCCTTGTAGTGTTATAGCTTCATCCTTGAATGTTTCACACTTTGTCTTCTGCTCCTTCCCATTTTTGTTCCAAAAACCAGCACTACCTCTGCGTTGCTATGGTCACAAAGCAGAGATCACAGATGAAGAACTGGATGCTCGTTGGGTGATGTTCTTCAACAAACCTGATATTGATGACTGGGAACTTAGGAAAGGTAACACACACAGGAAGCATCAGTGGGGGCGGCATTAGAGAAATTGTATTTTCTAAAGATTTGATTGATTTGTGCAACCCAATAGAAATTATATAGGCCCCTTTCTTGGAGCAAACACAATGATCCCAGAGTAAAAATCAAAGATCTTGAGTCCAGTCCCCCCCAACTTTGAACAGCTAGATTGGTCCAGCAAAACTAACTATAATACATTACGATTAACAGTGTTAGACTTTGAGATTGAAGTAAATGTTAGAGACTTAAGCTTTTAACCCTGAAATTTTGTCTTAGATTTTGTATCTGGATATAAGCAGAATTACTACACCTTATATGTTCCACAGCAAAATCTGAGATGATAGAATAGAGAAACAGAGGGAGAAAATAATTAAATTTTATGTTATGATTTTGTTAAATGCATCACAAACACGAGAAGGGGAGGACTAGAATGAATGCAGCAACTCTCCTTCTATGCTCGTTTCTTTTGACAGGCATTAACACCTTGGTTGATGCAGACATGGTTCCCGAGCCAAAAATTATTGATGCGGCTTTGAGGGCATGCAGGCGGCTAAATGACTTTGCTACCACAATCCGCATCTTGGAAATGGTAAAGGTGAGTGAAGGCATCCTTCTGTTTGCAATATAAAGCGTGGTGGTGAATTGTTCCCTTATACACCTCAGTGGCATTCACTGACACACTTCTGAGATTCCCACATGCACACACACAATCCTTACATGGGCTTAAAGTGGCCCTTATAATGAACCATTCACCACAGGCAGAAATGATCTTGAGTGGGAGAGGCAGAAGAATCGGACATGAAGCAGTGGCCTAGTAGGCCAGATGGTTTATATTCACTGACCTTATCTCAGAGAGAGTATAGGTAGGGGATAAAGTGTCTACTTCTACATGGGCAGACTGCTCCTCCTAGTTCATTAACGCCCATCCAGTGCCAAGAGAGCCAGTTTGGTCTAGTAGTTAAGGCACCAGGCTAAAAACCAGGAGACGGTGGGTTCTAGTCTCACCTTAGGCATGAAAGCCAGCTAGGTGACCTTGAGCCAGGATTATTGTTCTGGGGAAGAGGAGGAAGGGGTATTATGCATGTTCACTGCCTTGAGTTATCTATAAAAATAATATCAATTTAAAAGGGAATTCAAGACACTGAATGTAACAAGCATATGCTTCACCTAAGTGTTACAGCTTCTCTGGACATGAACTTTTCAGAAATAAGGTCAGTGGTTAGAAATAATGACTTCAGGAAAACCACGTATGAGTGACAATAATTGCAGCTTGCTAGCAATCCAAATATTTGTTGTTTGTGAGTTATGCATATTTCTTGGATAAAATCGGGGCCATAGAAAAGTTCAGCTCCTGGGCTTAAGTGTGCTTGTCTTGCCAAATCTACTTTTCAAGTTCTGAAGTCTTGTGTTCTCTTTGAATTAGTATAAATCAGGCAGATACAGGGATATATATCCATACGTTATCCAGGAACTTAGACCAACTTTGAATGAATTGGGCATTTCAACTCCAGAAGAACTGGAAATGGACAAAGCGTAAACTTAACAGTAAGAAAACATATCTTTAATTTTTGCTTTGTATGTATGTTCTTCAGTATTCTGTTTGGTGTTTAAAATTAACAAAGGCTTCTAAAATGTAGAAAATACACTTGTCTACCATTTTGATAAGGTAGAGAAAAACATTGCTGTCTCTTTGCAGAAAATGTAGGCTATGTGATATGTTCTAAATAATTGGAATCCATTTTCTGTAGAATACTTGGGCTCTGATACCTGTGAGTTTTAAAGTATATTAAAAATGAAAAGATACCTCATGTACTTCACTTTACTTTTTTGCGGGGGCCGCTAGTTTAAAATGCAGCAGACATCCCTCAAATACAAAAAATAAATTAAGCTCTGTATTTCTAAATAGCATTCAGATATAATCCTGCTAACTTCTTGTCACTATTTGCTCATATTAACCATTTATTTTCCCTGATACACAGAGAGGGAGGGAGGGAGAGAGGGAAGGAGGGAGGAAGAGAGAACACTAGTGAAAGTATTTTGCCTACAAAGCAAAATTAGAGAAATTAACACAAGCAAATTTATGCTAAAAGAAAACTATGGAAACCGTATGTATAGTTGGAAGCACATGTAATGGAAATGCAGGAAAAAGTCCCATGTTACAGGACAAGAGGAGACCAGGGGTCTCTTAGCCTCTTATTGTTTGTGGGGTACATTTGGTGTTTTGAGAATACATCGAAGGCACTCCCACAAAATGGATCGGGGCTTCCCCATTCATAAAATGGCTGTGATGTCAAGGTGATTACATATTTGCAAAGCCCCAGCAAATTTGAATGCTACGCCACCCTTTCTATCTCTCTTCCTCCATCCTTCCCTCTCCTGCCTACAGTCTCTGCTTGTCTTTTCTACATCAATTTCTCTCAGATTTATTTTTTTTAAATGTAAAAAGATCATGGAGCTCGATAGAAATTAGGTGCTTTTGTATACAAGTAGCAACCTGGGCGTTACACAAAGCATCCGAAGGGTAGACAAGTGGCAATTAAATGCTACAAGTAGTTCCTTAAATTGCTCTAGGCAACCACGTATTCATCTGCAGCTAGGGTTGAAGTTGGAACATCCTTTCTTAACCTTTCTATCCACTCTCTCCTCAAGAGGCTTGTGAAGAGATAGAGACCTTGAAAAGAATATGTCCAAGTTAATTCCAACTATCTGTTCTTTTCCAGATGGACTTCCCATGAGTACACTGTTAAGGTTCTGTGACTGTACAACAATTACCTGGCTATAGACATTATAATTACTTATTTGAAATCACTTCTTCCTTTTATTGAATCCTGGATATGTATTGTAAAGTTGACCTAATAAAGAGGAAATGGTTTGAATTGACTAGTGTTTATAGCCTGTGATTATGGATTATTGAATTCCGTACATTTCTGCACAAAAAGTAGTTCTTCAGATTTCAAAAAATGAAAGAATCCAGCATTTTAACATGCTAAACCAATTATGAAATTAAAATTTCGTAAGTATTAATTCATGTTAAGAACATCATATTGCTTTCATGGAATATATGTTGGACAAGAAGCTTGAATGACTCCAGCCACTTACACAAATCTTAGCATATACTATATAAAAAGAAAAATCTCACATCTCCACATTAGATCTGTTAATTTGCTGGCTGTAATTTCCTTTGATCCAATGACTTTTTCTTATATCACTGAGTATATACTAAAATGGAGACTTACATAAAATAAGAAAACAGATATAACAAGCTTTAATAATTCATAGTGGTAAATAATGAACGTTATTTTGATAGGATAAACATACAGATGCATTACATCTTGATGTGAACAATTGTATCCCAGGAAAGATGAGAAAGTTTAGGAAAAGCAGCTCATATATTATAAATTCAGTTTATGTACTCTTCGTATAATGGCTAAGAATTGCTCCATGTTGCTTTGTCCTTACACGCCTTCACAGCTTCCCTTCATAGAAATAGGTTAATTGAATCTCTTGCCACAATATTTATTAAATGTATATATATAAGTTAAATTTATATCTCATCAAGCAATGTTATGTAATTTACAACAAGGTATAAATTTATAATTTGTAAGAAGGGGTTCCGCAGGGCTTGGTACTCTCTCCACTCCTGTTCAACATTTATATGAAGCCGCTGGGTGAGATCATCCATCCACATCACCCATGTGCTGATGATACTCAGCTGTATGTCTCGGCCTGTGGTGAGTTAAGTGTTGCTGTGTCCTCCCTCTCGTAGTGCCTGAAGGCTGTTAGGGGCTGGATAGGGAGCAACAGGTTGAAACTAAACCCTTGCAAGACCAAGTGGCTTTGGGTTTGGGGTTTGTTGGCTCAGGGAGAATTACCACCTTTGTTCTTGGATCAGGTGGCACTACCCCCAAGAGACGCTGTGCATAATCTAGGGGCTTTCCTGGACTCATAACTCCTCGAAGGGCATGTGGCGGTCGTGGCCAGGAGGGCCTTTGTGCAACTGCAGGTTGTGCACTAGTTACACCCTTTCCTGGACCAACGGCCCCTACTCACAGTCCCTCATGCCTTAGTCACTTCCCGTCTTGTTTATTGCAACATGCTCTGCATGGGGCTGCCCTTGAAGAGCATCCGGAGGTTCCAGTTGGTGCAAAATGCAGCATGGTTTTATGCAGATCCCGGTTTGCACATGCGTCACGTCTCCTGCAGGAGCTGCATTGGCTGCCGATTTGCTTCCGGGTGCAATTTCAAGGTGCTGGTTGTCACCTTTAGAGCCCTTCATGGCTTGGGACCAGGTGTTCTGAGGGATGACCGTCTCCTGCCGGTCACATCTACCTGACCCATCGGAGCTAGGAGGCAGGGAATGCTGTGGGTCCCACCCCTGAGGGAGATACACCTGGTGGAACCCAGAAGAAGGGCCTCCCCTGTGGTGGCTCCCTCTCTCTGGAACATCATCTCCCCCCAGAGATTAGAATGGCCCCCTCTCTGGCACTCTTCCGGAAGGCACTGAAGAACACCTGGTTCTGCCAGCGGGCCTGGGGAACCCAGAGAGGGTTGGAGCCCGTCAAATGGCTTGTGTGATCTGCTGTCCTTGGAGCAGCGGGATGGGGTGGGAATTTGGGGGGAGGTGATTTATTTATTTTTCCAGATTTTGTTCTATTGTACTTTATTAATTAGGTTCCTTTTGTTATGGTTTTTTATTTTTTTAAATATGCTTTCCCATTCTGTAAGCCACCTCGAGTCGCCATGGGCGAATAAGGCAGCAATATCAATTCAATAAATAAATAATAAATAAAACCACCACATAAAGCAAAACGTTGACATTAAAATTAACAAAAATAGGTATGGGCGATGGGAGTTGTAGTCCATCTGGAGCAGGCTGGAGAAAACCCTTTTTTCACACCAATGAGATAAAATTATACTTGGAGGGTTTTGTTTTTTTTCCTGCTCGTCCGTTCAGCAACATTTTCAGCAATCGGAGGGCAATTGACAGGCACCATGGAGCGCAAGTCCGCCAGCATCCTAGAGCGCCCCTTCTAATTCCACCCCTGCTCTTCCCAAAAACAAACAAAACAAGGGCCCGCCTCCCATTGGTCAACTCTCTGTCTCTTTAACCCGCCCATAGGCGTTGCCCGCCGGAAAGTGAGAGAAAGAGAGCGAGGGCGGGGCTTTAACGGAAGAACCGACCAATCCGGGAGAGAGGCGGATGCTAATTTTGAACAAGGGACCGGCCCCGTCGCGTTTCCTTATTGGCGGAGCGGCGCGATGACGGGCAGGCGGGGGGCGTAGGCGTGGCTTCGGGGTGGGGGGGCGGTGGGGGCGGAACCCTCTCCCGCAGAAGCGGCGATGGCGACAGGAGACGGAGGCGAGGAGGAGCCGCCGCGGGGGAAGGAGGCCGGGCCGCCCCTCGGGCCCAGCGGCGACCTGGTGAGGCCGGGAAAAAGAGCGGCGGCCTGGGGGTTGAGGTGGGGTCTTTGAGTTCGGGCCTTCATGCCTCTAGGAAGACACCCCCCCCCCCAAAAAAAAACCCCACCGCAGCTTCTTCTTCTTCTGGTCTTCCTATTGGAGGAGACGGAGTAGTTGGGGGGGGTAGACTGCTGCTGGCTGGGGAGGCTCCATTCACAACCTGGGCCAAGTTATGTCAAAGACGAGGAGGGAGATCCAGGCTTTCCCAGCCTGGCCCAGGAGGGGGAGAGTAAACTCTATACCGGACCCTTAATCCCCCTCCCCATCACCCCACCTCTCAAGACTGACGTTTGGGTGGGGAGAGGCTTCCTAACCCTTTGGAAAGTGGGCAGAGGTGGGGGGGTCGGGCTGGGGGTCTCTGAGTTCTGGCCTTCATGCCTCTGAGAAGACCCTCCCCTAAAAAACCCCACCCCTTCTTCTTCTTCTGGTCTTCCTATTGGAGGAGATGGAGCAGTGGGGGGGTAGACTGCTGCTGGCTGGGGAGGCTCCATTCACAATGGGCCAAGTTATGTCAAAGACGAGGAGGGAGATCCAGGCTTTCCCAGCCTGGCCCAGGAGGGGGAGAGTAAACTCTATACCCGACCCTAATCCCCCTCCCCATCATCCCACCTCTCAAGACTGACGTTTGGGTGGGGAGAGGCTTCCTAACCCTTTGGGAAGTGGGCAGAGGTGGGGGGGTCGGGCTGGGGGTCTCTGAGTTCTGGCCTTCATGCCTCTGAGAAGACCCTCCCCTAAAAAACCCCACCCCTTCTTCTTCTTCTGGTCTTCCTATTGGAGGAGATGGAGCAGTGGGGGGTAGACTGCTGCTGGCTGGGGAGGCTCCATTCACAACGGGCCAAGTTATGTCAAAGACGAGGAGGGAGATCCAGGCTTTCCCAGCCTGGCCCAGGAGGGGGAGAGTAAACTCTATACCCGACCCTAATCCCCCTCCCCATCATCCCACCTCTCAAGACTGGCGTTTGGAAAGGGGGCTGGGGGGTGGGGGCTCAGTGTTGGCCTCTGCTTTTCAGCCTCCCTCCCCCCCAGGGCTGTGTTAAGGCAGCCCCCCCCACAAGCATTGGGGCCCCATACTAATCTGTGTGTGTGTTAACCCTTCCACGCACCTTGCATCGTATAAATACAGCAACACACGGCTGCACAGCATGTTTTTAAACGTTTCAACACCAGTTTTGTTGGAAGGGCCAATAAAATAAACATATGTTTCATTTTATGGACCATTTACATTTTTTATGTCCAACGCAATGGCTCTTTCAACTTCTCACTCCCCACTTTCCTTTTTCAGGGGCAATGGGACAAACGAAGGATGTGCCGAGACCCCCCGGTAGAGAAAAGAGGTCCCTACATTATGAACAAACCATCTTCTATTCAGGATAAGCTACGTAAGTAAAAGAACACGCAGCTTTTCTCCAATACCACCAGAAATGTGCTGTTTATACAAAGTCCTCAACTTAACGACTGTAACGGAGGCCGCCCATTTAAGGTCATGTCATGGCGGTCATAACGTGGATCGCCCATGGTGACCGTTAAGTGAACCAAACTTAGAACCAAAAGGCTGTTTTTTTCTGGCAAAAGCGTGAGATGCTGCTACAAACAGCCATAGTGAAAATTGGGTTAGTTACAGAAGCCCAAAGTTTGCAGAGCCAGTTGCTGAATTTCTCTTCCTGTTTGGTTTTTTTTTTGGTGTCAAAGAAAAACATCGTGAGATGGCGAAGGCAATGCTGCGGAAGAAGGGGGTGCTTTCAGGAGCCATCCGGCAACAGCCCAAACCAGGAGGCTTGAGGTCAGCTTTTCATGTCCTTTTCTTGAATAGAATAGAATAGAATTCTTTTATTGGCCAAGTGTGACTGAACACCCAAGGAATTTGTCTTGGTGCAAATGCTCTCAGTGGACATAAAAGAAAAGACACATTCATCAAGAGTCAAGAGTCATCAGGTACAACACTGAATGATAGTCATAGGGTACAATAAGGATAGAATAGAATAGAAAATAGAATAGAAAATAGAATAGAATAGAAAATAGAATAGAAATAGAATAGGAATAGAATAGAACAGAACAGAATAAGAGTAACAGTAACAGTAAGAATGAGAATGAGAATGAATAAGAATAGAATAGAATTCTTTATTGGTCAAGTGTGATTGGACACACAAGGAATTTGTCTTGGTGCAAATGCTCTCAGTGTCCATAAAAGAAAAGATACATTCGTCAAGAGTCAAGAATCAGGTACAACACTTAATGATAGTCATGGGGTACAATGAGCAATAAAATCATACTAGGAAACGGTCAATGTCAATTGTAAGGATACAAGTGACAAAGTTACAGTCATACAGTCACAAGTGGGAGGGGATGGGCGATAAGGAGTGATGAGAAGGTTAATAGTGATAGTAGTGCAGACTTAGTAAATAGTTGGACAGTGTGGAGGGAATTATTTGTTTAGCAGAGTGAGGGCATTTGGGAAAAAACTCCTTGCGTCTAGTTGTTCTGGTGTGCAGGACTCTATAGCGTCGTTTTGAGGGAAGGAGTTGAAACAGTTTATGTCCGGGATGTGTGAGGGGTCTGTAAATATTTTGACAGCCATTGTGTTGAATGGCAGTGATAATTCTGCATTTTCAGGATCAGCCGGGGATGCCGGGGGATAATCGGCAACTCGCAAAGTGGAGCCTTTGAAATGAGAGCAGGGGGTGGCAGCCTTAAACACTCAAAAGAGCCACAAACGGAAGCCTCCCCCATTCAATTCTGGAGCCGACCAGACTCTATGACGGTTCCCCCACCATAGAATCTCCTCCTAGCGCGGCATCCTTTTCCCTCTACCTGTCAACCAGAAGCCCTATCAATTCTGGAACCAACCGGCAACGGAGCCACAGCAGAGGGAGGAAAGAGCCACATGCGGCTCCAGAGCCGCAGGTTGCCGACCCCTGAACTAGAGGAATGAACCACTTTTTATGTTTTTAGTTCACAGAGAATCCTACCTTTCCTTCCCAGAAATACAGGTTGTCCGTGACTTACATCTACGATTGAGCCCCAAAATTTCTGTGGTTAAGTGAGACATTTCCCTGGTGTTTATCCCTGCTTATCTGGGTGTAAACTGCTGGAGAGGATGTGTTCTGGTCTTTTTGTTTCCTTTTTTTTTCGTTTAGCTTTTTTTAGTGTCTCTTTTGAATGGTGTGTAAGTGTGGTTTATCTCTATGGATCTGTTGATGACTCATTTTTGTCTGAATGCCAAGTTTCCAGGAATTCCCTAGCATTAATAAATTTAGCTCGATCTAGGTGGACATCTGCTTCGGCCTTCTGATCAGGCCCTGCACTCTCCCCTTCCACCCCCACTGCGCCTGGTAGCTTCATGGTAGTGTCTTCTTCTTTTTACCAGGACGGTGAAATTCAACAAGGGCTACACTGCGCTCAGCCAGACCTCAGACGAAACCCTGGTGGCCCTTGATTCCGACAGGTGAGAGGCATGTAAGCATTGCTTGACTTTCTGGGTGGGTCTGAAAAAACAAGGTTGAATCCTGTCCCACAAATGAGTTGGCTCTACAGAAGTAGTCCTCAACTTAATGACCAGTCCTCACGACCAAGCAGCAGCTATACGACAAGAGGAGGAAATAATTATTTGATTGTAGCTAGAGCAAAAAAAAAAAAACTTGGTTAGCTCTCAGCTCCAAGAATAAATACCTTGCCTAAGCAGGATGTCCCAAATTAAGGGACTGGAGGCTAAAGCACATAAAGAACAGTTGCTGGAATTGGGTATGTCTAGTTTAATGAAAAGAAGGACTAGGGGAGACATGATAGCAGTCTTCCAATATTTCAGGGGCTGCCACAAAAAAAGAGGGGGTCAAGCTATTCTCCAAAGCATCTGATGGCAAGGCAAGAAATAATGAATGGAAACTAATCAAGGAGAGTGACAACCTAGAATGAAAGATAAATTTCCTGACAGAACAATTAATCAATGGAACAACTTGCCTCCAGAAGTTGGGAATGCTCCAACACTGGAAGTTTTTAAAAATACGTTGGATAAAAATACATTTGTCTGAAGTTGGTGTAGGGTTTCCTGCCTAAGCAGGGGGTTGGGCTAGAAGACCTCCAAGGCCCCTTCCAACTCTGTTATTCTATTCTAAATCTTTATTGAAAAACGCCGATCAGTGGCAGGACGGCTTCTTACAATCTTTGTGGGAGGCCCGTTGATTTTTATAGGTGAGTTGGCGACTGAAAATGGGGCTTGCGGTATCCTTTCAACTTGTCCTTCATTTTCTTCTCCTAGCGATGACCTGGAATCAAGATGTTCTTCTGGTTACTCCTCGGCTGAGGCAAGTCTGGTATTTTATAATTGAATTTAAATAATTGAATTGAATTTAAATCAATCTATATAAAAGCGAAATATCCCTCACGCATCATCACAAAATCTCCAGAACTGTAAAGCCTACAAACTTGAAATTTGGCACGTATGTTCCTCTTGGCTTCTAGGGGCTCACTAAGAAAAGATTTTTCGAAATGACTATCAGAACATTTAGAGTATTTCCTAAATTATCGTTATCATCATTAACACGCTCCGATGCTAAGGAGTTCTACTCCCCCTCCCCACCTAAAAAGAAATATGTTCCAAATGCAAAACACAAGCAGAGGAGAGAAGTTTTAGTTTCATAGCCCCAGGCAGCTTTAGTACAGAACAGTTGAGCCTAAGCCACGCCCAGACTCCTTGCTGTCTGCTTGCTCACACAGCAAATACTGTTTCAGTTTCCAAACAGCCCTCAACTCTCTTCACACACTGATAGGACGCTAGCCAGATGAATACGGATGGATGCTGGTAGGCAGGGGCAGAATTTTTTCCTCCTTATTTTCCTCCCCAAAAACTAAGCCCGCCCACAAAGTTTCGTAGCGAAGCATGAGTATCGAGCTAGCAATTTAATTTGTTTCCTGGGTTACGAGCTTTTTAAGAAAGGCAAGGGTTTGCTTGATCGGTCTGCTCTTTCTCCTGTTTATAATCACATATGTGGAATTGGGGGCTACATTTAATCTTGTGTGTGCATCTTTTTGTGCGTGAAGTGGACCGGCCTAAAGTTCAGAGACCCGAATGTCGTGTTTTTTTTTCTGCCTTTTTTTAACCTAAAGCAGAGAACACCGACTCTCCTGGTTATTGGCCCAAAAAGTCACCGAGGGGGTGGGGAAAAGGGGCCCAAAGGCACTCAGTCAACTTTCCTGCCTAAGGCGGGACTAGAAGTCACTGTCTCCTGGTGATTGGCCCAAAGTCACCCAATTGGCTTTCATGCCTAAGGCGGGACTAGAACTCTCCGTCTCCTGGTGATTGGCCCAAAGTCACCCAGCTGGCTTTCATGCCTAAGGCGGGACTAGAACTCACCGTCTCCTGGTGATTGGCCCAAAGTCACCCAGCTTGGCTTTCATGCCTAAGGCGGGACTAGAACTCTCCATCTCCTGGCGATTGACTCTAAAGTCACCCAGCTGGCTTTCATGCCTAAGGCGGCACTAGAACTCACCGTCTCCTGGTGATTGGCCCAAAGTCACCCAGCTGGCTTTCATGCGTAAGGTGGGACTAGAAGTTGTACCGTGTTTCTCATATAATAAGGCCGGGTCTTAAATTTTTTTTTTTGAGCCCCGAAAAAATGGCTAGGCCGTCTTTTCGGGGGCGACTTAATTCCCCCCCCCCTTGCATCTTCGGGCGGGCGGCGACGGCTTGGATGTTGACCTCGGCGTTGGTGGGGCACTTCGTATCGGGGTCAACGCAGGCAGCACCATATCCGGGTGTGCAACAAAAGTACTTCCTAACGGCAAGCCCCCCCCCCGCCATTTCCACCCCCCCCCATTTCGCATGTTTTAATATAGGCCTTAATTTGGGGGAAGGGCTTAATTTCATTTCATGCCTATAAAACATGCTGGGACTTCCTCTTGGGGGAGGCCGTATGGTTGGAGAAACAGGGTAGTTTCCTGGTGATTGGCCCAAAGCCAGCTCTCCTGTCTTAAGGCAAGACTACAACTCACCGTCTCTTTTCGGTGATTAGCCGAAAGTCACCCCTACCAACTCTGACGCCTAAGGTGGGATTAGAACTCAGAGTCTCCTCTGGTTTCCAGGCCAGCACCTTAACCACTAGACCTAATTCTGCCAGGTAAGTTTGCCATGGAACCTTGTTATTCCATATTTTATTTTTTCCCCCTCCTTCAGGTCAACCAGGATCTCAGTCGGCAACTGCTGCAGGACGGCTACCGCCTGGATGAGATCCCCGACGACGAGGATCTCGACCTGATCCCCCCGAAGCCCATTTCTTCCTCACCGTGTTCCTGTTGCTTCGGCGACGCTGCCTCCTGCTCCATCCAGTAGGAAGAAGCCCCGGAGGGCTGCAACTAACACGGGTCAAGAATTCAGCACTTTTTCTTTCCCGGTTCCTCTCTTTTTCTCTTGGATCCCTGCTGAGCCCAGCCTTGAACTTTAGGTCAGATCAGCAGGATTGGGGTGGGGTGGGGTGGGCAGCCCTGGAGATTCGGTCCCTGGAAGGGCGAGGCCGTGCCCTGCTGGCACCTTCCTCGCTGCTCCAAGCGTCTTCTGGATGGTGCAACATAGATGCGTGTTAACCGCTAAGTGTTCGGGAGCCTGGTGGATGCCCTGTGCAAAGAGAGGCTGTTTTTTTTTCTGGATGGGTTCGGCACTCCTGAGGACTAATCAGGAGGCAAGGGTTTCTTCCCTATAAAAGGTGAACAGAAAACCTGTGTGCGTGTAAATAAGTGAACAACAGCAATTCCGATAACTAGGTTTACAATATATTGGGGTTGCAGAGGTCAATATACGAAGGGAAAAACAACAACTATGCCGCATAGAGACAGAGGAAAGAGGTTGCTTTTCCTGGCGAGAGGGAAGTTCTTGAGATGTTTCTGCAGGGCCTCCTTAGAATGGAGGTCTTGTCTTGCATGGGCCTTTTTTTTGGGTCTCCAGCCAGCTTGTTGGTGGCTTTAGTTACTAGGAAGTAAAAGGGAAGGAGGTTGAAGATGCCTGAGTTATAACATTCAGCCTTTCATGGATCTCCTGAAAGAATCTCAAGGCAACCTAACCTCCATCCTTCTGTTTGAAGGTTGACCCTCTCAGATCCATGGGCAGTTGGGCAATAAAACTGCAAATCTTCTGGGAAACTGCTGGCCTTAATGTGGGAGCAACGGCTGGCAATTGTTGAGCAATTGATTTATTGGGTAGATGGGATTTTTTGGGGGGGTTGCTTTGGACCCCTTTCCTTTCTGGGGAAGTTTAAAGGAATAAGAGGGGAGGCTAAGTGAGGAGGACAAGGTTGAATCAGCTCATCAGCTGTGGAGGTCGCATATAGCTCTCATGTTATCAACCTCTCCATTACTTTTAACGTTCTCTAAACCTGGTGGCCCTCAAATGGACAAAGGTGCTGTTTAAAAACAGCCTCTGAAGACCACCAAGGGACCATTGTCTATGTTAAATTAACCCATGGAAAAGTACACCTGCATGCTCTCAATCCATTTCACCTCGATCTCCTTGTAGGAAAGGACGAGTTTTAGGCAGCTTGCACAGACTCTGTAGGTGTGTTGACTTGCGCGCCAAGCCGTTCTGGGGAAGAAGTCAAGATCTAGTCTTCCTAGATCACCAGCACTGACTGACCCAGAACAGAAATGGTCTGTCCTTGACCGCTTTAATTTAAATCCATTGTTCTCAAGAAACATGTCTCAATTAACGTCTTAGAGATGTTGATGGGACAGCCTTGAACGTCCACCATCTCTAGGGACAAGGTGTGGTGGGATTTCTGGATGTTGGATAGGATGTTTTGGATCTTGGATGGGACACGTTGTACTCTCTGAGGGTGTAGTGGAGTTCAACAACATTGAAATTGTCCATCTTTGCTTCGTTGGTTGTGGGGACTCAATGTCATCTCCCAAGTTTGATCGTAGAAGATCTGGAGAATTCCTCAAAGTGCATCCCTGCAATTTGAGAAGGATGTCCCAGTGTTGATATCCTATACATCTCACTCCTGGTCTCAACCTCCCCTCCCCCAAAAAAATAATTAAGTCCATTTCTTCCTCACACGCACAACTTGCTGTTGAGGCTGATGTCGTGACTCTCTCAAAACGGAATGGGATTAACTTGCCGTGGCCAACTCAGCAACTCCACTTAATTATTTGAAATAATTTAAATAATCATTTTAATTTCTGTCATTCACATTTCATTTGGTCCTTCCTTTTGCATCCTTTCTTTAATGATCCTGTCCACCTTTTTTTTTTTTTTTATGTATTAGTGTAACTTGTCACACGACATGTTGGCTGCGGTGAGTTATCGTAGTCCCTTCTCAAAGCCAATGTCTTTGGTTGACATGTTCCAGGGTGAAACAGAGATTCCACTGGAAGTTTCCTGATTACAAAGCTAAAGATGTCCAGTAGATGGCAGGCAGAACACAGTATTACCGCTGCCGCCTTCTAGTTATCTGGATTTTTTTTTTTTCAATCCCAAATCTGATTTCTCCAGCCATTTTTTAACCAAACTTATCCAACATCAGTTACTAGCAGGCACGCTGATTTGGAGGGGTTTTTTTTTGCCCTGCTGGGACACCTCACCAGCAAGTTAATTTTTTTAAAAAGTGACCTTGTATGTACAGATCTTTGAAGAATTGGCTTGCTAGAGCTATAAAATCACCATTTCCTACCCCTTTCCCTCCATCTGTGCCGGATTACAATTGCTTGAAGTTCAGACTTGGAAGTCTTAATCATTGAAGGGAAGGCACATAGTAGGTTGGAGGAAGTTGTACTGATAGTGGTGAATATTATAGTATAGTGGCGAAAGTTGTACTAAGCTAAACCAATCTTGTTGGTTTCGCTATTATTATTATTATTGTAAAGCTGCTGTTCCTTTCCATTTATTAGGGAAAAAAAGGGCTGCTTTTGTTGGCACAATCCTGGACAATGTTTTTGTCCAGGACAGAAACTACAATGTTCACAACGGAGTCCATGTTACTTATGCACTGCTCGTTCAATGAGCCTTAATGACATGTATTTAAGGCTTAGAGGGGACCTTAAAGATCACCTTGTCCAGAGTTCTCCAAATTTGGAAACTCTTTAAGTCTTGTGAAGACTTCCAAGGAGTTGAAGTCCAGAAGTCTTAAAAGTAAAATATATGTAATTTTGCAAAGGAAGAATTAAGATGCTAGTAGGCGTTATACAAACACATTTTTGCTCAGCTCTCTTCTGCAAAGCTGAGCGAATGGATGATTCTACAAGCATTTGGGGGACAGGCCCCATTAAATCTACCCCGTAGACTTTATTTTTTAAAGCTGCCTTAAAGCACTAAAATGCATTACATGAAGTTTCTTTTTGTTAAAAAAAAAAAACTGAACAGCACAAGACAATCTTATGGGAAATTTAATATTATTGTATACTTGGTTCATTGTGTGTCTTTTTTTTTTTGTACAGTCTAACCAAGGAAAGCGTCTTATCCAATAAAGTACCTTCTACGCTACACCCTTTGTCCCTTTGTTTATCTGAAACTGATGTTCTCATCTTGGTAAAAATGCCAACTAGACCCTTTAGGTCAAATGTATTCAACCATAAACCGGGTTTGTATAGCATGCTATTTAAAAAAAACAACCCAGGAATATAGCTTATCACACCTGGGTAAACAAAGTATTATTTATTTTTATTTATTTGATTTTTATTCTTCCTATATTGTTTTTATTCCTTCCTTCCTTCCTATTTTCCCCACAACAACCCTGTGAGGTGGGTTGGGCTAAGAGTGAGTGGTTCAAAGTCACCCAGCTGGCTTTCATGCCTATGGCAGGACTAGAACTCACAGCCGCCTGGTGCCTCTAGGCCTCTAACCTCTAGGCCAAACATCATGGGTTAATGTGACGGCTGGATTGGCACAATATGCAAGACTAGGCTCAAGATGTACAGTGCGTTAATCAAAAGATCTAGTTAGGATGCTTGTCAGGGTCCAGTGTGTGTGTGTGTGTGTGTGTGAGAGAGAGAGAGAGAGAAAGAAAGAAAAAGAAAGAGATAATACAGGGTCAACATCTTGTCCAGTGAAAACATTTCAGGTAATCCCAAAAGATGTTTCTTTTTTTCCCCCCCAAGAGGCAACTGGACCTTCTGGTTTTTCTTTGAAGATGTTTCACTTCTCATCCAAGAAGCTTCTTCAGTTCTAACTGGATGGTGGGGAAGGGAAGGATTTATATTCCTTGCAGACAGCTGGTCATTTGCATCCTTTTAGAGGTAAGTTGAGGCCACTTGGAGGCTTGCCTGTGTCACCCTGAGGAAATCCTTCCATTCCTCACCATCCGGTCAGAGCTTGAAAAGCTGCTTGGATGAGAAGCGAAAATCTTCAAAAAAACAAAACAAAACACACCAAACCCCAGAAAGTCCAGTTGCCTCTTGAAAAAAGCTCCTTTGGGGACATCCTAGAGGATGGAGAATCTCCATAGACACTTCAAGTAGTCCTCGACTTACAATTGGGACCCGAATTAGTGCAGTCATTAGACAAGCCATCCCATGACTGGACCAATTTGTGCAACCCAAATTACACCACCATCGATTACTGTGTGCCCCTCTTCTACCCCCCTCATTAATTTGCCAACCTCAAAATTTGGGAGGTTTCTGGGAGTTGAGGTCCACCTGTCTACAATTTGCCAAGGTTGAAAAACATTGTTTTAATCTTAAGATCCACGGACTACCACCCTAGTCAAAGAAGCATGACACAGGAGAAGCATCTATTGAGAGACATGTTCTTTGTCAAGTCAGAAAACAAAAGCATGGCCCACAGCCTCCTTTGTTCTCCCACTTAGGGGGCAGCGGGGCTACCAAAGCATTTCCAACCCTACATTTTTTGGAGCAATGGGCCAAAGGAGTGTTGGCCAAAAGCCAACCAAGGAGAGAAGACCGTTGATATTCCTAAGTCGCCTCAGCCTCAATCCTTGAAAGGCGAAACAAATGGGAGAGATGTGGACCAAGGACAGCTTCTGATCTTGAATTACTCTAAAGAGGAAAATCGCTCGGTGTCCCTTATTACAAGAGGCAGAAAGCCCGGAAAAGAACCATCCCCTCAACGGAATTGAAATGCAAAGAGAGGCTCTCGTTGGCAGAGATGAACAACACGGTTCCGGGACGTAGAATCATTTCAGATCCAGCTGCCGTGGAAGTGCCGACGGCCGAACCCTGGACCGTCAGCAAGATGCTTGCCGAGTCGATGGCCGAAATGAGGTACAGATTAAGGGAGGAAGGGATCTGTAAAGAAAAAAAGCAGAGGGGTTGCTCGACACGGGAAGTAAGAGAAAAGAACAGTCTTCCTGAGTTTGGTGGAACAGGAAGCAGCTGAAGCTGGAACAGGAAGAAACAAACAAACAGGAAACAGCTGAAGCTGGAACAGGAAGAAACAAACTGAAACAGGAAACAGCTGAAGCTGGAACAGGAAGAAACAAACTGAAACAGGAACAGCTGAAGCTGGAACAGGAAGAAACAAACTGAAACAGGAAACAGCTGAAGCTGGAACAGGAAGAAACAAACTGAAACAGGAAACAGCTGAAGCTGGAACAGGAAGAAACAAACTGAAACAGGAAACAGCTGAAGCTGGAACAGGAAGAAACAAACTGAAACAGGAAACAGCTGAAGCTGGAACAGGAAGAAACAAACTGAAACAGGAAGCAAGTGAAACTGAAACAGGAAGCAAGTGAAGCTAGAACAGAAGCCAGAGAAACAAACAGGAAGTAGCTGAAGCTAGAACCGGAAGCAACTGGAACAGGAAGCAATTGAAGCTGTAGTAACAGACCAAAATCAGAATTCCTTCTACACTTGCAAGCATCCCAAATAGCTGAGTTCCAGAAGAAAATGGACTGAAGGCACAAATTTATAACCCCTCCTAAAATTAGAATCACAATTGTCTGTCCATTCCTTCTGTTTCGGGAAAATTCTCCCCAAAGACATTTTTGGGATGCTATCAGAATAAATTATTATGACTCTTAATGGAAGCTACCCATTATGTTTGTGATTTCACAAGTGTGGGACTCCTCACCTCTATCCTCATGACAGCAAAATCTGGAATGGGAGGGTCGTACAGGAAGATGCAAGGATCCAGGCGGCTTGGAATAGGGGGCAGCAACTTTGAGCCGGCAGGAGCTGGTGTGTAGTTCAACATTTCGCACAGGGTCAGAACATCGATGTATTTGGGCGTCAGGCCAGCGCGCACCGTGTTGTCGGAACAGGCCATACATTCAATGCAGTCTGTAGAGTAAGGACACTCGTTAAGCAGCGGTGCTCAAATCTCACACAGAATCAGAAGTCCCATTATGGCTTTTGAAGTCACCTTGGCACTATGAAGACGTGTGGACTTCAGCTCCCAGAATTCCCCAGCCGGGCATGTTGGCTGGGGAATTCTGGGAGTTGGAAGTCCACACATCTTAAAAGTGACCAAGGTGATCAAATTCCCAAGAATTCTGGAATTGAAAGTCCACACATCTTAAACTGACCAAAGTTGAGGAATTCTGGCTTAGATAATGTGGGGACTCAACCCTGGCTTAACCCTTGGTTAAAAGAGACCCAAAATGCCAATTTTCTCCCACCCACCACTCCATGCAGATACTTGCTTCCTGTGAAGGGACTCACCTCCATAGAGGTAGGCGTGAGGTTCATTGGCTCCCAAGAACATGCATTCCCCAGGCTGCAGCTTCATCTGGTTCAGGAAGTAGATAACAAAGCAACCGATATCGCCTGGGTATTGAGAGTGTAACCTGAGAAGGAGTTCTCCACAACTGGCTGAAATATCTTTTCCTGCAGCAGCTGAAGAATAAGACACGGGAAAGAGAGTTGAGCAAGGATTGGTCCAGGATAGGCATTTTTGTGTGTGTGTAAATTTTATTTGAGTTTTCTCAAAAATAAAAATAAAATACAAATAAAACATATTTTTTGAAAGCAGCATAATCCCGGGTTACATTTCTTCGTACAGACGCAAATTCAGGTTCATGCTCATTTTTATATCCTATTCCGTATCTTATTATTATTTTACATTTTCTACATGGCTTCTCCCCTCTTTTAATTTTCTCAATTTTATTTTATTTATTTCATCTCAGTTCAAATCATTATAGTTATATTTTTTGTCTGTCCTGTTTCAACTATGTATTATCTTTTCTCATTAAACAAAATTTCTCCTGTGGTTACTGATGGGAGTATGACGCCTTTATGTCTTTTCCCTAAAGTTGTAACACTCAATATAACACATAACTTCCATTCCCATAGAAGTATGATATTTAATTGAAAAGTAACGTTAAAAATGTTAAGACTTTAATGAATATTAATATTAATGATGGAATTGAATTGGAATGGAATGTTGTTTTAATTATATACATTTATAATTTTTTTCTCCTTTTTTTAAGAATACAGTGTGTAGTTTAAGAATGTACCAAGCAGAATCCCAGGATAGCCTTTTTATGGTGCCAGCAACACCTTCATCCGGGTACATGTCAGCGTGTTCAGATTAGCCTTACAGAAGAATCCCAAAAACTGACCCTTCAGAATAGCGAAAAGAGTCTCCAGTCTTTGGAAACAGGATGATGGGAACCTTGTTGAGGTTCACCAGAGCTCAAGTCCAGGGAGAAGAAGGATCTGGAAGGACTTCAACCCTAATGGCTCCTTAAAGAAATCCATAGCTTGGAAGAGAGCTCTTAATGGTGTACTCCAAGGGTCTTCGAACTTGGCAAGTTTAAGACTTGCGGACTACAACTCCTAGAAGTCCTGAGCTAACATGACTAAAGGAGGAATTCTGGGAGTTGAAGTCCATAAGTCTTAAAGCTATCAAGTTTTAAAAGCCCTGGTGTATTTGTTCTTTCCTTAACCCCCAAGGTCAATTTTACCATCCTTCATAAAACCAAACTTGGAACCACCGAAACACCCAGAGATGACTACAAAACCCAGCCTTCTTTAGCTTAGGATTTGGGTCACATTGACTAGACTAGAGTTATCAAGAATTGTGACTTCAGGAACACGGAGTCTAGCTCGCACCTCTGTATTAACCTGTCCTGATCTCCTTACACGACTAACCTTCCTGGGAAATCCGCTTGACCAGCTGGTTGAGGTGATCAACAAAGACCTTCTTCTCGCTCTTCATCATCCTGGTGAAGCAGACCCTCAGAGCAGCTGACACACCACGGGGGTCATCCCTCCCACTTCGCTCCAGTTGTTCCGCTGCTACATTCCCGATCAGAGCTCGAAATTCAGGGACATCTGTAGAAAGGCCAGAGAGATGGTTGGGAATCCACCCTAACGGGTGGCTGATCTTCCATGTCGTCTCTTGGATTATACAGAACACAAGAGACGACCTTGGTGGAGATAGCCAATCTCCATCAGAGTAGTTTTAGCCTTCCTGCAGAGTGGATCTCATGATGTAGTCTACCTACTGAGGTTGACACCATTTGGAGAAAACAAATTCTCTTTGGAGAGAAGGTGACTCTTAAGTTCTAAGAGTTCACCGCTCATTCGTGTCTGGAATTCACACCTTCTCTAACGTGAAACTTGAATATCTCAAGTTTCAGGATAGGAATGAGATTATATTGCTCCACTGTTACTTTAACTCAAAAAAAAAAAAGGCATTAACTAATCACCCAGCAAGGTTCCTACAGTTCTAATGCAACGTTTTCCCAACATTTTCCTAATGCAACGTTTCCCCAATGTTTCCTAATGCAATGTTTTCTCAACGTTTTCCCAATGCAACGCTTTTCTCAACGCTTTTTCTAATGCAATGTTTTCCTCCAATGCAACGCCAACGCTTTGCAACGCTTTTTCACGTTTTCTCAATGCAGCGTTTTCAACGTTTTCCCAATGCAACGCTTTTCTCAACGCTTTTCCCAATGCAACGCAATGCAACGTTTTCAACGCTTTTCCAATGCAATGTTTCAACGCTTTTCCCAACGCTTTTCAATGCAACGCTTTTTCAACGCTTTTCCCAATGCAACGCTTCAACGCTTTCCTAATGCAACGCTTTCTCAACGCTTTTCCTAATGCAATGCAACGTTTTCTCAACGCTTTCCCTAATGCAACGCTTTCCGCTTTTCCCAATGCAACGCTTTCCTAATGCAACGTTTTCTCAACGCTTTCAATGCAACGTTTTCTCAACGTTTTCCCAATGCAACGTTTTCTCAACGTTTTCCCAATGCAACGTTTTCTCAACGTTTTCCTAATGCAACGTTTTCTCAACGTTTTCCTAATGCAATGTTTTCTCAACGTTTTCCCAATGCAACGTTTTCTCAACGTTTTCCCAATGCAACGTTTTCTCAACGTTTTCCCAATGCAATGTTTTCTCAACGTTTTCCCAATGCAACGTTTTCTCAACGTTTTCCCAATGCAACGTTTTCTCAACGTTTTCCCAATGCAACGTTTTCTCAACGTTTTCCTAATGCAATGTTTTCTCAACGCTTTTTTTCAACGCTTTTCCCAATGCAACGCTTTTTTCAACGCTTTTCCCAATTTTCTCAACGCAATGCTTTTATGCAATGCAAGTTTTCAACGCTTTTCCCAATGCAACGCTTTTCTCAACGCTTTTCCCAATGCAACGTTTTCTTTTCTCCAACGCTTTCCAACGTTTTCCCAATGCAACGCTGCAACGCTTTCCAATGCAAACGCTTTTTCCCAATGCAACGCTTTTCCGCTTCCCAATGCAACGTTTCTCAACGCTTTTCCTAATGCACGTTTTTCAACGTTTTCCCAATGCAACGTTTTCCCAACGTTTTCCCAATGCAACGTTCTAAGTAAGAAACCTTCTGTCCAAAACTCCCAGGATCTACTAAGCTCAGATCATTTATCTTTGTAGGATCTGTGTGTCTGGTGATCCTTTTCCTCCTTCCCCTCGCACACTTACGCTGAAGGAAAGCTACAATCTCTTCCACAGGCCGGAAACCACACAGTCCTTCAAAGGGGGTTAGGGCGATGGCCATCTCAGGCTTGTGATTGGTGTCTGGATAGTGTTCTGGATACTGAGCGTGAAGTTTCTCTGCCAATTCCTAGGAGAGGAGAAACGGACAACAGGTAAGACCAGCGTCCAAGTCGGCTTTGATCGTTGAACTGATACCCGATCCTTTTCTGATCGATGGATCGCAGAATCTGGGAGAGACCTCAGATGCACAGAGAGGTGGACTAGTGAAGGGTAGTGACCCAATCCCAAAGGATCAGAAATGACCCCAAAGCAATACAATTTGGAGATGGGTCCAAAAGGTTCCTTCTGTAATAAGCAGCTGAGTTGGAACCCAACAGAGATTAAAGTCAACCGAACTGGCTTGATAATCTATCCCCTGTGTAACGTTCTGTTAATGCTCCCAGATCCAGCACACATGGTCCATTTTGACCCTGAAATTAACCCTGGTCTTCCCCACTGCTTCCTTCATCTCTTGTGGTAGAACCCAAGACAAAACTGCCTGCCTATAGTTGACCCTCCAATGCCATCATAGACCTTGTCATACATAACAGAAGACCCGATTTAAGGAGCAGGAACCTAACCAACCTTGGACGATCTTTAGAAGATAAGCAGGCTTAGACCAGGTTATCCTTGGGATGGGAAACAGAACACGCAGTAGTAGGATTATGGATTACACTGCGAAGTCAAAAAAAAAAATCTTCCTAGAAGAAGACAGTAACAAATCACTTCTATAAGGCCACCAAGAAAAGCATGTAGATGTGTTTTGGGTTCTACCACTTGAGCCAAAGACGACTTTGCATGAGCCGTGGTGGCGCAGTGGTTAGAGTGTAGTACTGCAAGCTACCTCTGCTGACTGTCAGCTGCCTGCAATTTGGCAGTTCAAAACTCACCAGGCTCCAGGTTGACTCAGCCTTCCATCCTTCTGAGGTGGGTAAAACGAGGACCCAAAATTGTTGGAAACAGCAGGCTGACTCTGTAAACCGCTTAGAGAGGGCTGTAAAGCACTGTGAAGCTGTATATAAGTCTAAGTGCTATTGCTGCTTTCCTTCCTTCCTTCCTTCCTCCCTCCCTCCCTCCCTCCCTCCCTCCCTCCCTCCCACTATTGAGTTAGCAGTGGCTAACTCACTGCTCACTGCCAGCAGTTTGATCCTGACCAATTCAAGGTTGACTCAGCCTTCCATCCTTCCGAGGTGGGTAAAATGAGGACCCAGATTGTTGGGGGCAACAGGCTGACTCTGTAAACTGCTTAGAGAGGGCTGGAAAGTACTGTGGAATAGTACTGTGGTATATAATAGTAGTGCGCAAGCCATGTTCTCTACACCAGGGATCCCCAACCTTTTCGGACGCTTTGCGCCCGGTTCAAGCGGCCCGGCAATTAGCTCTTAAGTGTTAGTACTATTGCTATACAATAGTAGTGGCAAGCCATGTTCTCTACACCGATCATTTTCTGAAACCCAAAGCTTCTTCTAAATGCCATGTAGTTTTCTGCTGTTTTGAAACTTGTCTCCCCCCGCCAAAAAAATATAGTGTAAGGTTCTAAAATAAGAGCACACCACATACCTCCCATCCCCAAAAGAAAAAGAGTTAATATCGGACATATAATAACACCGATCCCCCAAGAGGGCCATCAGCCAAGAGAAACCACAATTGGAAAATGGCAAAATATTCCCACACACATCCAAGGAAAAGCTCTTACCTTGGTAGGGTGGGCCTGAATGGACAAAGCTGTATTAACCGACAGCACTTTGAAGAGGAAAGGCAGTTGACCTTGGAAGATGTCCTTCACCTTTGACCCCAGGCAGGCAGGGTTATCCGCGATCCATTGGCTTAACGTCTTTTGGGGAATGCGGTTGTCCAGAATGACCGCATCTCCCTTGGGGTGAGCACCCATCCAGAGCTGGAAAGGAAACGAAAAGTGGCACTAGGGATCCCAGAGCACCTTGGGGTATGGCATAACATGAAAAGTGAGCCCAGCTCATTGTCATGGATGTTATAATCCTGGTTAGATCAATCATGGCTTCACATATTGAGTCAACCCACCCGAGAAGCATGTCAAGTCTTAGCAAAGGGATCGGCCAAACGTATTTGTTTCCCTTGTGATCTAGAAGTTAAAAACTGGGAGACTGTAAATTCTAGTACCATGGTTGGTATGAAAGCCAGCTAGGTGACTTTGGGTCAATCACCAGGGGATTGTGAGTTCTAGTCCCATGGTTGGTATGAAAGCCAACTAGGTGACTTTGGGTCAATCATCAGGGACTGTGAGTTCTAGTCCCATGCTTGGTATGAAAGCCAGCTAGGTGACTTTGGGTCAATCACCAGGAGACCGTGAGTTCTAGTCCCATCTTAGCCATGAAAGTCAGCAAGATGACTTTGGGTCAATCACCAGGGGACTGTGAGTTCTAGTCCCATGGTTGGTATGAAAGCCAACTAGGTGACTTTGGGTCAATCACCAGGGACTGTGAGTTCTAGTCCCATGGTTGGTATGAAAGCCAGCTAGGTGACTTTGGGTCAATCACCAGGAGACCGTGAGTTCTAGTCCCATCTTAGCCATGAAAGTCAGCAAGATGACTTTGGGTCAATCACCAGGGGACTGTGAGTTCTAGTCCCATGGTTGGTATGAAAGCCAACTAGGTGACTTTGGGTCAATCACCAGGGGACTGTGAGTTCTAGTCCCATGGTTGGTATGAAATCCAGCTAGGTGACTTTGGGTCAATCACCAGGAGACCGTGAGTTCTAGTCCCATCTTAGCCATGAAAGTCAGCAAGATGACTTTGGGTCAATCACCAGGGGACTTGAGTTCTAGTCCCATGGCTTGAGTGAAAGCCAACTAGGTGACTTTGGGTCAATCACCAGGAGACTGTGAGTTCTAGTCCCATGGTTGGTATGAAAGCCAGCTAGGTGACTTTGGGTCAATCGCCAGGGACTGTGAGTTCTAGTCCCATGGCTGGTATGAAAGCCAACTAGGTGACTTTTACATCGCCAGGGACTGGAGTTCTAGTCCCATGGTTGGTATGAAAGCCAACTAGGTGACTTTGGGTCAATCACCAGGAGACTGTGAGTTCTAGTCCCATGGTTGGTGACTTTGGGTCAATCGCCAGGGACTGTGAGTTCTAGTCCCATGGTTGGTATGAAAGCCAACTAGGTGACTTTGGGTCAATCACCAGGGGACTGTGAGTTCTAGTCCCATGGTTGGTATGAAAGCCAACTAGGTGACTGGGTCAATCACCAGGAGACTGTGAGTTCTAGTCCCATGGTTGGTATGAAAGCCAACTAGGTGACTTTGGGTCAATCGCAGGGACTGTGAGTTCTAGTCCCATGGTTGGTAGAGCACTGGTGACTTTGGGTCAATCATCAGGGGACTGTGAGTTCTAGTCCCATGGTTGGTATGAAAGCCAACTAGGTGACTTTGGGTCAATCACCAGGGGACTGTGAGTTCTAGTCCCATGGTTGGTATGAAAGCCAGCTAGGGGGTTTGGGTCAACACCAGGAGACGTGAGTAGTCGCATTGCCATTAAAGTTTGGGTGCATCCCAGGAGATGGGGAGTTCTAGTCCCACCTTAGGCATGAAACCAACTGAGCGACCTTGAGCCAGTCACTTTCTCTCAGCCCAAGGAAGGAAACAATGGCAAACTACTTCTTAAAAACTCATCAACTGCAAAGACTTTTTCCCAGGCCAATCGCCAGGAGTCAACACTGACATGAAGGCACACATATATATATACAAGTATGTGTTGGCAGTAATCTCAACGGCCCCACCTCAATCGAGGTGACCCGCCACCCTCACGGAGATGGCCGTGACTCCCAAATCTTGTCTTTGGGGACGGCTGTGAGCGAGACTTTCTTTTTTTCTCTGTTTTCTTAACTCATTAGGTTTCTTCGGCTTCGTGTGAAGGAAGACCAGAGTGAACTTTTGAAAAATGGATGCCGGGAACTTGGTTGATCTGCAAGAACGAGGACTCACCTCAGCGTAGGGCTTGTCAGCGTCAATCTGCACCATCGGATCATTGCTTTCTAAGAGCTTGGCCACTTGGCTGTCCCGTCCTGGCTTACCCCACGCGTAGTTCTGCACAGCACAGGCCAGGGGAAACACTGAGCGAGTCAAAAAGAGAGAGAAAGAAGAAGAAGAAGGAGAAGGAGGAGAAGGAAAAGGAGAAGAAGAAGGGGGAAGAGGAGGAGGAGGAGGAGGAGGAGGAGGAGGAGGAGGAGAAGAGGAAGTCATTCAAGGACATCCATCTCACAAGCATCACCATCTCATTGACCATCTTATAACCAAGTACAGGTTGCTCAATCTGGGTTGAAAGATGGTTCTGGAAAGCTGCTTGTTATTTTTTTCCCAAGGTTATCATTTCACAAAAGGTAAATAAAAATGTCAAGCGCAGGGGAAATCAGGAGATTCGTGCAGTCCAAATGATGATAAAGATTTATTGCAAGCTTAAGTCCTCTAGAAGAATCTGAACTTTTAATCATCTGGGCAACTGAATGGCGCTAGCAGAGTGTTTACTGGCCAGATGCCCTTCCTGTCACCAATGTGGAGTTATATTCAGCAGATATAATCTCAACGTGCCCAGAAATATCTGACTCTAACCTAGGATCGAACTCACAATCTCCTGGTTGTGAGGCAAGAGCTCCACCTCTAGGCCACCGCACCATTTCAAGAATCCGAACTATTAATGGTCCAGGCAAATTACTGGGAGTTAAGAAAGGAATTCAATGTGGACAGGACTTAGGATCTGTTATGGGCACACAGGGATTCATGACTGATGACAGATTTGACCCCTTCTTCGGGCTCAGCCCGGCCATCTCCTACCCAAAAAATTCTCTAGCGTTCAACTATCCTCCACCTAGAATTATTTAATGCAGGGAGAAGGGAATCCAGGACACGACCTTGCAAAGAAGTATTAAACGCTCTTTTCTGCTCGCTTCAACCTCCAAATTAAATTACAAAGCGTGCCGTGCAAACCTCACCATTACAATTTTGCAAGACCAGACTTCCTGTATGTCTCTGCTTAGGAACCCAGCCGATTTTGGGTTTATCTCAAAAAAAAAAAAAAAACTAGGATTAAAGATTAAATCTTTTGCTGGGTTCCAATCAGCCAGTTAATATATCAAGAGTAGATTTCGCTGCAAGACAACAAGCAGTGCCAACAAGGTACAAAGCATAATCTCCCCTCTCCTTTTTTTTAAAAAAATAATAATAAATTGGGCCGTTTCTATCTGTTTGTTCCCGCCGAGAGAAAAGCGAAGGGATAAAGGATGACAAGGGATTAAGATTAAGATTACAGGGACACTTGATTTGCTACAAACAGCTGCAGCAGTTCCAAAGGGTCACGCTGCGTGCCTGCCCTGCCCTGAGATAAATGGCTATTTTGGGAACATCTCAGGCCAGACTGAGATGAGTGAGAAACAACGACGGATTTCTGCACATTTTTCTGCATCCATTCCTCCATGCAAAAATCCAGAGAGGTTGAGTGGAACCTTCCTCCCCAGAGAGAAATATTATGCGTCGGGCAATCTTGGATCAAATTGATCTCCTTTTGGCTCAGAAGCGACCACAGTGGCTCGCAATTCCAGCACATCCCTTTCCTTGCCAGTCTCCATTTCAGATCCAGCATCTGCAAGAAAAGCTGGGGGAAAAAACCTCCCCACCGAAGCCCCCAAAGACAGATTCACACATCTTAGTTAATTGTTAAGCTGGATTGTTTACGCCAGTGGTGGGATTCAATTTTTTTTTTTTTTTTACTACCGGCTCTGTGGGCATGGCTTGGTGGGTGTGGTGTGGCTTGGCATGGCAGGGGAAGGATACTGCAAAACCCCTATTCCCTCCCCAACCCACTGACCTGCTTTCCAGCTCCGTTCTCCCGTGCGGGGCAACCAAAGAAGACCCAGCCAATCAGCTGGGACTCGGGAGGCGGAGAATAGATGGGGGCGGAGCCAGTTAGAGGCGGCATTTGCCGGTTCTCCAAAGTACTCAAAATTTCTGCGACCGGTTCTCCAGAACTGGCTGAATATACCACCTCTGGTTGACGCATCTTTGCAAGGAGAACCATGAAGGTTTTCCCTGGATTTTTATTTAAAAAATAAATAAAACTTACTTCCCGGGATAATTTGGAATACAATCCCCCCACAGGGTTAACTCAGCTTAGTTTCCAAGCCCAGGTGAGCTTGGGAGAAATTGTGGATTACTGCAAGGAGGGGAGGGGGCACTTTCCAGGCACTTTCTACCCTACATCCTGGTCGGACCTCCCTCCCTGTTTCAATTTCAGACCCTGCTGAAAGGGGGAAGGAAGCTATGTGACCCCAAGCGGCTTCTCTAAATCGGCAGCCAGGTAGGCAGGTTAGAGATTCCCTCTGAGCAGACACCAGAAGGTGGGTAGGGTTTGAAAAGCACATTCTCCCACACCTGGGCATCCTCTCAGGTACTGTAACTTCAGCTTCAACCACAACAATACACAGGCAAACAACTGATACAGGAACTGGGCCTGGCTAGTCTAGGGAAGAGAAGGACCAGGAGAGACAGGATAGCAGCCTTCCAATATTTGAGGGGCTGCCACAGAGAGGAGGAAGGGGTCAAGCTGTTTTCTAAAGCGCCTGTAGGCCAGACAAGGAACAATGGATGGAAACTGAACAAGGAGAGAGATTCAACCTGGAAATAAGGAGAAACGTTCTGACAGGGAGAACAATCAACCCATGGAACAGAAGTTGCCTTCGGAAGTTGTGGGTTCATCATCACTTGAGAACCTTCAAGAAGAGACTGGACTGCCTGCCATCTGTCAGAAATGGTGCAGTGTCTCCCGCTTGGGCGTGGGGTGGGGGGTTTGGACTAGATGACCTACAAGGTTCCTTCCAACTCTGATTATCTGTTATCTGATACAAACTCAAGGTAAACTCGCACCAAACTCGATTGCAGAAAATACGACTTCAGCCACAGAGCGGTCAACACCTGGAACTCACACTCCCTGACTCTGTGGTTACAGCCTCAAACCCCCAAAACTTTAACCTTAGACTGTCTACTGTGGACCTCACCCCACGCCTAAGAGGACTTTAAGTGCACCAGCGTGACATAAGTGCACCAGCGTGACTACCGTCCCTGTCCTATGGTTCCCTTTTATTCGTATCCACTTCATGTATTCATAACCATGTTTATACTTATACCTGTTATCTAATACTTGCTTGACAAAATAAATAATAAATAAAATAATAAAATAAATAAATAAAATTAAAATAAATTAAAATAATAAAATAAAATAATAAAATAAAATAATAAAATAAAATAAAATAAAATAAAATAAATTCCCCCACACACACACACCTCCCTCTCCCTTCTCCCTGGAGTATACAGCGCTGAGGCCGCCAAGGGACCCTGAATGCAGCGTCTGCTGGGGCATCAGTGCTTTTTCCAGCCCGGTTTGCAGTGCAGGGGTGTGCCCACCGCCCCAAATCCAACCATCATCCCCCGCCCCCACCAGAGCATATACAGCGCTTAGGCGATCAAAGGAGCGTTGAATGCAGGAATGCAGCGTCTGCTGGGCATCAGCGCCCCCCACCCGCACAGTTTGCAATACAGGAGCGTGCCCACCGCCCCCAAATCCACCCACCTCCCCCAGCCCATCATCCACCGCCCCACCAGAGCATATACAGCGCTTAAGCGGGCGAACGTCCACGAAGGCAGCTTTGCTCGGGCATCCGCACCTTTCCGCCCGGTGCAAGGGGGCTTCTTCTCTCCCTCCCCCGGAAGACCCTCCCCCAAGACCCCGCCAGACCAGCCGGGCAGCCTCTGGCAGCTCTTTTCCCAGCCGAGATTCATTCATTTTTGCAAACTCGCCTCTTTTTTTTTTTTTTTTTTTCCTTGTTTCGCATTTTGCAACCTGCTTCATTTCGCTCAAACTCACCTCTTAACTCGTTGGCCATTCTGGGATTTCCGACTGAGGCCCGATCTTTTCCTCTTTTCCTCTCTTTTTCTATTTTGCCAAGCCGAAGCGAAAAAGAAAAAGAAAAAGAAAAAAAAGAGTGAAAGAGACGCCGCCACGCCTCTTCCCGGCAACCGGCTGGGCAAGCTGGGTAATGTAGTTCTTCAATCCAGAGCAAGTGGCTTCTTTTTGCAAATCTGGAGGAAGGAAAGCGGAATCGGAGTGACTTCGGAGCCGGGTTCCTTATTCCCCAATAAGTCTTTCAAATCCTTTGAAACACAAAACAAGAGACGACAGGCAGGGGTTCCACCGGTGCAGCTGCCCTTTCGTTGATTTGAGACTACAGTACCCATACACTGCTGATCTGGACTACAATTCCCATCCACCGCTTTCCCTCCCAAGCCAAGATTGTTACGTTTTCCTGCTGCCTAGCAGAAATATATACATAATATAGATTTTTTTTCAATTCATAAATACATATATTTATCTATTCACATAATTTTATACATTAAAAAAATAGTAGAAATATAGACAACATATATAGAAATATAGACATTATCTATCTACCCCAATGTTGGTCAACCTGAGCTACTTTTAAGATGAGTTGGACTTCAATTCCCACAATTCCCGCTGGCTGACTGGCTGGCTGGGGAATTCTGGGAGTTGAAATCCACCCACCTTGAAGTGGCCAAGCTTGACAAATACATATTTTGTAATATCTCTGATTAATAAAGCTCTGAATACAATTTTTTAAAAATATGAAAACATTTTCTTAGAAATGTTGTCTGAAGATTCCCAGTTAAGAGCTGGCTGGGTTTTGCTTTTTTAATAAGGAAGGACATGTAGGAATGTTTCTTGATCAAAGGAAAATAAAGGATTGTGATAAAATATTAGCTGTTGTCTTTTTTGTTCTATTTCATGCCTTTATTGTGATGCAGAAACTCCATAATAGAATAAGAATTTTTAATTGGCCAAGTGTGATTGGACACACAAGGAATTTGTCTTGGAATTTGTAATTCTGGAATAACAATCATTTGATGAGAGTTTTAAGACATCTGGAACTAGAATTTTATCCCATTTCAAGCTGGGTATATATTGATTATTGGTAATTCTCATCTCCAAAAGTTCAAAATTTCTTATGCCCGTAACCAAAGCAACAGCCACTGTGATAATTCAGCTCTGTTATATGGCTGTGTCCCCGTGGTTAGTTTCTCATTTGGCATGGAAATGAAATCAGGGTTAGTCAATTAAATCTGGCTATTTTATTAGTTACGTATTGTAAGTTTATTCACCATTTTATTAAGAAAAAAAAGGAAGATGATTCTTTCCTGTCCTCCAAAACCTGTGAGGTGGAAGCATAAATGCTTTAAATAAATAAAACAATGACAGAAAGGAGGTTGAGATTAAAGCGCATTATTATTGAAATATTATTATTATTATTGAAAATAATAATGACCATATGGCTGTTATAGAAACTATTTGAAATTTGAAATCTCTTGCGGAACAAGCCTAATTTATTTTATTTCTGTTTTACTAATTTATTTTTCTTATAACACCGAACTGTTCTTCAAGTAATTTGAACAATACGATTAAGGGACTATAATTCAATCAGAGCGCCACATTTTAAAAAAAATAAACACCAGCGCTATTACACCATAGAATACGGTAACGAACTAGACCTTTCTGCCGTGCGCATGCTCACAAAGCGTGCGCATGCTCACAATGTATTCCCCTCCTCAGCATCTTCCTCCCGGAAGGCAAAGGGAGACCAAAACACACATCTTTTTTTTTTTTTAAGTCAATTTTACGCATGCGCGTCCTTCTTGCCTCGCTCCTCCTCCTCCTCCTCCGCCCAGCCGATGAGATCACAAGGTGAGGGGGGTGAACGGGGCGGGGCTTAACCTTGTCACGTGCAAAAAAAAAAAAGAACGGGCGCCTCGCCCTCCGGGCGGCACTGCGCAGGCGCGGCCGGGAGTCCGAAGGTGGGGGCGGAAACCAGCCTTCTCCCGGAAGTGTGTGTGGTTTCTAGGGGGGCAGGAAGCGGACCGGGGTGAGAACAGGTGCGGCGGGGTCTTCGTCCCGGGTGGCGGGCGAGGAAGAAAAAGAATTTAAAAAGCGGCCATGTCGGCCTTCGACGCGAACCCCTTCGCGGATCCCGTGGACGTCAATCCCTTCCAGGTAAGCCAGGCCGAGCTTCGGGTCTCCCCCCAACCCCCCCCCCACTTTAGGGGCGAGTAGGGAGAGGGTAGGCCTCACTTTAATTGGGGGGGGGGTAGGCAACTATACTTCATGGGGGAAGAGGCAATGAAGTAACCTGACCCCCTTCGTGGGGTCTGGCAAGTCATTTCCCCCCATAAGTAGGTTTAGGACTACAACCCCCATCGTCCCCAACCGCCTCTGGGCCGGGAATTCTGGGTCGGGGAGGGGGCAGTGAAGTAACCTGACCCCTCTCCCCCCCATGGGGCCTTGGCAAGGCACACACACCCATACCTCACCTGGTGCTCCCCGCCCCATAAGTAAGTTTAGGACTACAACCCCCATCGTCCCCAACTGCCCCTGGGGAGGGGGCAGTGAAGTAACCTGACCCCCCCCACAATCCGACCTAGCAAGGCACACCCCCCCCATGCCCCACCTGGTACTCCCTGCCCCATGAGTAGGCTAGAACTACAACCCTCATCGTCCCCAACCACCCCTGGGCTGGGAATTCTGAGCCGGGAGGGGCGATGAAGTAACCTGACCCCCCTCCCATGGGACCTGGAAGGCACCCTCCCATGCCCCACCTGGTACTCCCGCCCCCATGAGTAGGTTTAAGACTACAACCCCCATCGTTCCCAATCGCCCCTGGGCTGGGAATTCTGGGTGGGGGGAGAAGGGGTTCCACAGGGATTTGTGGGTCTGGGTTGGAGGGGGTGGTCTGTTTTTGTCAGCTGGCACCCCAATTTTGTGGCCCTTTTTCAGCTTCTGAGCTTTTTTGCTTTTTTCTTTTCGTAAAGTTTTTTTTTTCATTTTTAAACATCCATCCATATCATTTCATGGACAATGTGTGGGAGTCTGAGTGTCATTCATTTTGATACAAAAACAATACCGATACAAATAAAAATTACCACATTAATCAGACTTACGTCATCTAATGTCATTTTACTTTTTTTTCCCTTTATTGTTTTTTTTTTTTTTTTTGTACTTCACCTTTAGATTTCACTTCCTTAAAAGGTGGGGAAAGTAATGGTAGGAATAGTGGCCAATAATGAGCAAAGATCAGCTGGGTTAAGTCTGGATCTGAGCTTTGGTTTCCCTCCTCCTACCCAAGCTGCCCTTCCCTCCACAGGGCCCAAAAACTAGAGGCGAAACACGATTTACAGTGTTGTGAGCCATTCAGGGTTGCTCAACATTGAGATGGGCGGCTTATGCATTTCATAGATAAATACAAGGAAATAAGTAACGTTTTCTCCTCCCTCCCCCAAGAAAAGGTAAAATATGCTGGTTTTTACTGAATAAAATGTGACTATTTCCTTAACCCAGGGCAGGGACTCCAGCCTTGGCCACTTTTGTGGAACTTCAATTCCCAGAATTCCTCAGCCAACATAACTGGTTGAAGAATTCTGGAAATTATTGATGTCCAGGTTGCCAAGTTGGGAAGACCTGAACTGATTTCTCCAAAGAAGTAGCCATGTCAGTCTCTTACAGCCAAAACAGCATTTATGGGTATTGTGGTAAAATTTAAGAGCCAGGAGGAAAGCTTTTTCTTCCCTAGTCCCCACCGTGTGAAAAACTTCATTTCCCCCCAAGGTGAGGCTGGTTCCAACCCCGTTAACTTTCCAGAATGTCCTGAAAATATTTGTCAACAAATTTGGGGAAACCCGTGATCGTGAGGAGCCGGTTAGACAGTTGTATGATGGTTCTCTTTTGCACGCTACATTTGCCATCATTTTTTTTTCTTTAAAGTGTGGTTTAAATGTTTTTCTACATACGTGTTTTTGTGTATTTTGTTTTATTATGTATGCTGCCCAGACTCTCTCTGTGAGATAGAAATCTTCTTGTTGTTAGTTGTGAAGTCGTGTTCAACCCATCACGATAGAAATACAACATATAAATAAATTGCAATCAGCTCAATTTAAGCAAGAAATGTGTTTGTCCCCAACATTCATTGTGGCTTCAGCTAATTTAGACAGTTTCCTGCTCTCTAGCTCTGATCCATGCAACATGCTTAACCCTGAATTGAATTGTTTATTGTCATTGTACGTAGCATATACACAGCATACATACAATAAAATTCACATAACACCCAGAGACCAGACTCAACATGCACACACACATTACAATCCCCAAACACCTCCCCACCCACCTAAAAACACACAAGCATCCACACAACAGACCAAGTAATACTGTCCAACAGCTCACTGATGGTGGTCCTTAAGTTCACTGTCAAGTGCAATTTAGTTCTGGAATAAAAACTATTCAGAAAACGCATGGTCCGAGTTTTAATTATTCTGTATCTTCTGCCAGAAGGTTCACAAAGATTGTGAGCAGGATGGGAAGAGTCTCTGAGAATGTTGTGTGACAGCAAGATGCAAAGATGCCGTCCAGGGCTGGTATCTGGAGCCCAATGATATTCTGGGCAGTTTTAATGATTCTCTGTAGAGCTTTTTTGTCCACTACAAAAAAGGAATAAAACATAGTTGCTTCTCTTCACATAATACACTGGAACAAATAAGCCATTTTGTGCTTTAACACGATCGCTTGGTTCCTGTATTACTGTAAGCCACAAACTACCCATATCTGCTTTAGCTTACGGTAGTGTAGTGCGTTGCGTTAAACCAAGGGTGTGTGTGTGTGTTGAAGTTGAAGCCTTAAAAGGAAGGGGGTTTAATTGTACTGCCAACTTCTTGATGAAAGATGGAGAGGAGGAAAAAAAAGAGATCAAAATGTAAACATGATTGTGCTAAATAGATTAGTCAGATTTGTTTCAAGACGTTCATTTCTCCAGTAGGGAAATGTTGTTTCCTCGTATATAGATAATATAACAACATAAAAATGATAGTTGTTCTTGGAAGTGAATACTAAACAAGGATTGTAGAGAACGCTTCTGATCTGCTGTTTGAGGTTCCCTGATCGGAGTAAATAACTATTCAGCAAGCTATGTATGAGCAGAGCCACGTCGGCAATGATTTTCTTGAAATATCAGCTAGGTTTTGGGGTTGTGCTGCTGTACCTCAGCAAGATTTTGCTGCTGTTTGCTCCCCTTTGCTAAGATATTTCCTGCCCTATTTTTCAAAGTGTTTTTTTCATCTTTTTTTAATGCCCTGCTTGTGACCTTTCAAATGCAAGGCATATATATGTTTGCTAAATATGACTACTCGCTGAATCTCTGCTGTAAGGAGTGTTATTGTTCATAATCTGGCAGAGATTTCATCTGCTCTTTTATTTGATTTTGCAGCTTTTAAGACACATTTCCTGTCGCTTTCCTCATAATTCTGCTGAAAAGCCTGGATTTTGCTGCAAGGGCTTTGAAGTTTGTCATTCCAAGTCCCTAACAATGGAACAGAACCTACGCCAGAAACTATTATTTAAAGTTTTTAATCCTTCATTGCAAATTTATTTAGACCTAAGAGGAGTAGGAATTTCCTGTTCAGTTTCTCTTGCCTTTTCCCCCCTAAGTTAGCTTAATTTATGGATTTGGGATGAGGATTAAATAAAATTACTCCCATTTTGGAACATGAAGAAAGTGGGCCGCGAACGCAAGATTTATCAGGATCTTTGTGCGATAGTGTGATTGTCTCTGTGCATCTGGGCAGCTGTTTGAGGTAGGCCAGCTCAAGAAATGGACACGACGATGATGCCAGGAATGCTACTTTATTGTTGTAGGATCCTATAGACAGGTAGTCCTCGTCTTACAACCCCCAATTGAGCCCAACATTTCTGTTGCTAAGTGAGACATTTGTGAAGTCAGTTTTGCCCTGTTTTATGACCTTTCTTGCCACAGTTGTAAATCACAGTGTCAACTAAGAAGGTACTTCTTTGGTCATTTTAGCTGCCAGCAGAAAGGGAGTGGGGGAAACAGTGCATTCCTCAGGTGCCTAGATAATCGCCCTGGCAGCCCAAAGTTGGCAAGAATATTACTGGAGAGCCTGATTGATGACTCTTGGCTATGGATGTGTCCCATTGGAGAATATACATCCAAGGGGTGGGGGGAAGACCAGGGTCAAGGGGGAAATGAATGATGTATTTTAGTATCAGCTGCATCCAGCCAACGCCAACATGGCCACTTCTAATAAATTTTCTTTTCTCTGAGATGCGGCTAGAGGCTTTTGATTGGAATGAGGGTGAATTTGTTGGAGTCCTGACACACGGCTGGTGTTAAGCTAGCCACCCAGTTGTTAAGCAAATCATCCAGCTTCCCTGTTGGCTTCGCTGGTCAGAAGCTCCCCAAAAGGGGAATCACGTCTCATACACACACACACACACACACACACACACACATGGGACAGTGCAACCGTCATAAATGCGAATCAGTTACCCAACATCTGAATTTTGATTTTGTGTCCCTGGGGATGTTGCAGTGGCCGTAAGTACGAAAAACGGTCAAAACTGAGTCAAGAGTCATCAAGTACAACACTTAATGATAGTCATAGGATATAATAAGAATAGAGTAGAGTAGAGTAGAGTAGAATAGAATAGAATAGAATAGAATAGAATAGAATAGAATAGAATTCTTTATTGGCCAAGTGTGGTTGGACACACAAGGAATTTGTCTTGGTGCAAATGCTCTCAGTGTACATCAAAGAAAAGATACATTCATCAAGAGTCATCAAGTACAACGCGTAATGATAGTCATAGGGTACAATAAAAATAGAATAGAATAGAATAGAATTCTTTATTGGCCATGTGGTTGGACACAAGAAAATAGAAAAGATACATTCATCAAGAGTATAGAATAGAATAGAATAGAATAGAATAGAATAGAATAGAATAGAATAGAATAGAATTCTTTATTGGCCAAGTGTGGTTGGACATACAAGGAATTTGTCTTAGTGCAAATGCTCTCAGTGGACATCAAAGAAAAGATACATTCATCAAGAGTCAAGAATCATCAGGTACAACACTTAATGATAGTCATAGGGTACAATAAGCAATCAAATCATACTAGGAAACAGTCAATAAAAATTGTTAGGATACAAGCGACAAAGTTACAGTCATACAGTCACAAATGGGAGCGGATGGGCGATAAGGAGTTATGAGAAGATTAGCAGTAAGAGTAGTGCAGACTTTGTAAATAATATCACTTTAACAGGCCTCGGTAAGGCCACACTTGGAATACCGCATCCAGTGCTGGTTGCCACAATGTAAAAAAGGATGTTGAGACTCTAGAAAGAGTGCAGAGAAGAGCAACCAAGATGATTAGGGGACTGGAAGATAAAACATATAAAGAACGGTTACTGGAATTGGGTATGTCTAGTCTAGTGAAAAGAAGGACTAGGGGAGACGTGATAGCAGCCTTCCAATATCTCAGGGGCTGCCCCAAAGAAGAGGGAGTCAAGCTATTCTCCAAAGCACCTAAAGACAGGACAAGAAGCAACGGATGGAAACTAATCAAGGAGAGAAGCAACCTAGAACTAAGGAGGAATTTCCTGACTGTTCGAACATTTAATCAGTGGAACAACTCGCATCCAGAAGTTGTGACTGCTCCAACACTGGAAGTTTTGAAAAAGAGATTGGATAACCGTTTGTCTGAAGTAGTGTAGCATTTCCTGCCTAGGCAGGGGGTTGGACTAGAAGACCTCCAAGGTCCCAACTCTGCTATTCTATTCTAAAATCTTATACTAAATCAAGGCAGGGTCATTTTTTTTAAAAAAAAAAGGTTTTTTTTATTGATTTTAATTTTAAAATTTTAAAGGGTCATTTTTGTCTCCTTTCTCACAATTCTTTCAATTTCTGGACTCTGTAACCTCTTTTCCATTTCCTTCCTCAATTGCTCTTTCATATCTTCTCCAAGGTCATCTCTAAATTCCTTTACATTAGATAATATAGGGTGGTTCCCGCGTCTTCCTACTTCTGCTTTAACGCTCTCTTGGAAAGTTACTCCAACCTTGGAAGAAACAACTTTAGTTTTATTGTTTTGGGGGGAGAAAAGATTCTTTTGTTTGAACGTCACTTTCAAAGTGTCAGTTTTTGTCTTGCAGAATTTGTTTGTAACACTTTTCTTAATCCATTCACTTTGCTTCCTCGTGACAAGATGCGAGAATTGCTAACTAAGGCACTCGAGACGAGGGTTCTGACAATAAGTTGCTGAAGAAATTTTTATTAATATAGCTAATGTTATCTCCGCAGATATTTTCACGTCTGTAGCCTTTCTGCTTCTGAAATATTGTACCTGTTACTCTAGGGTTGCGAGCTGCTGGGAAGATACTTTTGTAACTTTTGGTACAAGGCTTAGGATCTTTTAGTTATGGTTTTTGTTAAAAAATAAAAAATAAACATGCATTTAGGACGTTGGAAACCTTGTATTTAATGAGATGGCCTTTGGCACTGATTTTACCATTGGAAAGTTTAGTGATTCTTTGAGAAGCACGGATCTGCTTGAATTCTTTTCTTATTTAATCTTAATTTAATCTTTTCTTGTTGCTTTACTTCTGAGATTAGCCTGTAGGTTTTTAACTGTTGCTTGGTCCAGTTACTCCTGCACAATTCATAATTTGTGACACCAGTTTTTACGAAAAATAGCACAATAGTCTCTTCTTAAAACCCTTTGAAATACTATTGTTCTTCTCATCCTTCCTATTACCTATCTCTTCCAACTTATGACTATAACCATGTTACTTGTATCTTTGCAAATTATATTTTTTATTGTTCCCTAGTATGATTTGATTGCTTATTAGTATCCTATGATTATCATTAAGTGTTGAAACTTTATGATGCTTGATGAATGTATTTTTTTATTTTTATGTACACTGAGAGCATTTGCACCAAAGACAAATTCCTTGTGTGTCCAATCACACTTGTCCAATAAAGAATTGAATTCTATTCTATTCTGTTCTGTTCTATTCTGTTCTATTCTATTCTATTCTATTCCATTCCATTCCATTCCATTCCATTCCATTCTTATTCTACCCTATAGCTATCATTAAGTGTTGTACCTGATGATTCTTGACTCTTGACGAATGTATCTTTTCTTTTATGTACACTGAGAGCATTTGCACCAAGACAAATTCCTTGTGTGTCTAATCACACTTGGCCAAGAAAGAATTCTATTCTATTCTATTCTATTCTATTCTATTCTATTCAAAGCCTTTAGTGATGGCCTCTGACTGGCCCCGCCAAACCCATCTCTTCTCTGCCTCCCATTGAGTCCCAGCTGATCGGCTGGCTTTTTGGTTGCCCTGCACAAGAGAACGGAGCTGGAAAGCATGTTAGTGGAGTGGGGAGCGAAGGGGGATTTTGCAGTATCTTTCCCCTGCCCCACCAAGCCACACCATGCCCACCAAGCCACGCCCACAGAACCAGTAGTAAAAAACATTTGAATCCCACCACTGTATTCCACCCATTTCTGTGTTCCCAAAGGCATCTTGACTCTGGGCCAAAGACAGGCCCTCCGTTTGCACAATCGCCAGTGAATAAACAGTTCCTTCTTTTTTTTCCTTTTTGGCAATGCCAATCTGTTGATTGACAGAACATATCCCTGTCCCCAGAAAGCAAGCCGTTGGGCTGAGCCAGCTATTGCAGCCATGCCTGGCAGAGCCCATCTTAATCTCAAAACAAAACGCCTTGAATTTGCTGGCTTCACACAACGACGGCGTGTTGATTGATGTGTTGCCACCTTGTATCGCCATGCGTCCCTTTTTTTTAACTCTCTAACTTTTTAAATCCTGACGTTGTTAAGTCCTTGTTGCCTCCAGAGCTGCTTGGTGGTGAGTAATTCCCCTCGGGGAGTTTTTCCCATTTCTAGAAAGACCACTTGAATCTTAATTTATATATATGGATTTTATTATATGAAAAAACATCATCAAAAAGCACATCAAAGAATGTTCTTTCTACGCCAACTCAGGAATCTCAAACTGCCCAAGGAGCTGCTCATACAATTCTACAGAGGAATGATTGAGTCTGTCATCTGCATCTCTATAATTGACTGGTTTGGTTCTGCAACCCAACAGGACAGACACAGACTCCAGAGGATAATTAGGACTGCAGAAAAAACAATTACTACCAACCTGCCTTCCATCGAGGACCTGTATCCTGCACAAGTCAAAAAGAGGGCTGTGAAAATATCTACAGACCCCTCACATCCTGGACATAAACTGTCAACTCCTTCCCTCAAAATGACGCTAAAGAGCGCTGCACACCAGAACAACTAGACACAAGGACAGTTTTTTCCCCAACGCCATAATTCTGCTAAACAAATAATTCCCTCAACACTTTACAAAGTCTGCATTACTATTACTCATCACTCCTCATTACCTCTCCCCTCCCACTTGTGACTGTATGACTGTAACTTTGTCGCTTGTATCCTTACGATTTATATGGACTGTTTCCTAGTGTGATTTGATTGCTTATTGTACCCTATGACTATGATTAAGTGTTTTACCTGATGATTCTTGACTCTTGATGAATGTATTTTTTTTATTTTATGTATACTGAGAGCATTTACACCAAGACTGGTGTGTCCAATCCCACTTGGTCAATAAAGTATTCTAAATATATATGGATTATCTTGGAGTTGTATCTTTGTTTGTCAAAGGAGGTGGCAGCTGGAGTTTTGTTTTCTTGAACTGGGCGTGGCAATGTGGGACAGGCTGATTTGTTCTGCCGGTGTGCGTAGGTTTTGTAACACATAACGGAATAATTCCCGAGCCTTGTAAGGAAAGTCTCGGTGACACACAACGCGGCTAGATCAGGGGTCTCTAACTTTGGCAACTTTAGGATTTTGTGGACTTCCAACTCCCAGAATTCCCCAGCCAGCATAGCTGAAGGCTTCACAAAGAACAGCTGGCTGGGGAATTCTGAGAGTTGGAAGTCTTCAGGTTGCCAAGGGTGGACACCTGACAAAAAGAGAGAGGGAGAGGGAGAGGGAGAGAGAGAAAGAAAACGAAAGAAAGAAAGAAAAAGAAAAAAGAAAGAAAGAAAGAAAGAGAAGGAAAGGAAAGGAAGGAAGGAAGGAAAGGAAAGGAAGGAAGGAAGGAAAGAGAAAGGAAGGAAGGAAGGAAGGAAGGAAGGAAGGAAGGAAGGAAGGAAGGAAGGAAGGAAAGAAGAAAGAAAGAAAGGAAAAGAAAGAAAGGAAAAGAAAGAAAGAAAGAAAGAAAGAAAGAAAGAAAGAAAGAAAGAAAGAAGAAAAAGAAAAGAAAGAAACAATTCTTAAAATAAGAGTTCCAGGTATACTTGTAAGAGAAGAAACAGACATCTTGCGATCTCCGGAACTAAAATTATATTTATTATACTTACTAAGCTTTTGTCAGCCTCTGCTGACATCGTCAGAGTAATAAACTACCATTACAGAGATCCATGCCTTTATATCTTATTAATCAATTTAGCCCTTGCACACATAATATTTATACTTATATTTTCCCCCAAACTTGCTCTGGCCACTAAGAACATTGTCCAGCTGTTTTGGTGTCCATGCACTAGGCTGCTTCCCCTATTCTACCCTGTTCAGGAAGTCCAACTTTCCCACTTAGGCAAGCCTAGGGCGACAAAATGAAGTGATGCAATTCGCAAGCCGCCTCTCTTCCTTTTTTATAAAGCCAAGATTCTGTCATTTCAATAAAGCTGCCAATCACTCAGCAGACTTTCAGGTTTGTTCAGCCTGTTCCGTGATGCTGCTTCTCCTATGATATTAAATTTTGTGGGTACTTGAAGCAGAATCTAGTGTCTTAATTGCTTTTTTTTTTTTTTAATATTCCATTAGGTAGTTCAAGTCATGAAAGCCATGTTTTGCTATTATTGAGCTCTTTCCCTCTTTTAAATTTTTTTGTTAAAGTTTGAAACAAACTTTTCTTTAACTTTCTCAAAAGGAAACAGTGATCTTCTTGGTCCAGACAATCAGCAAAGAAAAATATAATCCTTTAAAAACGGACTGTTTTGTGGGTACCAGCAGTTCCTCAACTTACGACTACAATAGAGCCCAAAATTTATGCTGTTAAGCGAGACATTCATTAGGCGAGTTTTGCCCACCTAACAACCGAGTTATTCAATTTAACAACCACAGAGATTCCCTTAACAAACAGTGGCAAGAAAGGATCGTACAATGGAGCCAAATTCATGTAACAAACAACTCACTGAGCATCCTAAATTTTTGGGCTCAGTTGTGGTTGTAACTTGAGGATTACCTGTACTGGTTTTCCAGCCTCCTTACCTGCAAAAGTGATTCACAAAGTTGTATAACAACATTGCTCAGGGCGGGAGTGTCAGCACTTGGACTCTTTGCCCGAAGTTATCCATTAAACAGAGTTTTTTGCAAAGTTCACCACCAATCCAGCTAAGCTGTGATGGGGGTTGTTTTGTTGCGGCTTTGCAACGGGGAGATGCAACATTTTGGTAGCCCCCTTTACAGTGGGAGAGTTGCGGGCCACAAAATAGATGTGGCTACATTTGGTGGAATTCGGATTTGGAATTTGAAATTAAGAATTTTCTTCATTTTGGGGGACTAACCTTGTTTTTAGGGTTTATAATTGCCCACTTGGGAGCGCAGGAAACTGCCATCGGTTCTTAGCCATCATGGTTAGGGGGGAGTTTCTTGACAATTTAAATGTTAAAAGGCTGGGTCTGCAGAATGCCTGAATGCTTTCAAGGAAATGTTTTCCAAACTTGGCAACTTTTAAGAAGCATGGACGTCTACTCCCAGAATTCCCCGCCATCTTAAAATTCACAAGGTCGAGAAACATCAGTCTAGACTGTAAACAGAACGGGCCCAAGAACCTCGTCTCAAATTAAACATACACCCCTGTCATGTTCCAGGGAAACTATTAATATTCCTCCTCCTCCTCCTCTCGTCTTCTTGTCTTCCAGGATCCTTCGGTCACTCAGCTGGCCAACGCGAACCAAGGTAACCTGGATGAATTCAATCCCTTCTCGGACAGTTCTCGGCAAGTAAGTTCAGGGGTAGAGACAGCCTTCAATGACCCACCATGGTGGGATCCCTGTAGGGAATATTCTTCGATGCTCTGCAGCTATGTCCTATGTAGCTTTCAGTGGTTTTATATGTTCTTTTAAACGCTTGGTGGGGAGCTGCCCAAAGTTGGTTGAAATAGAAATTGCGCTTAGACTTATATGCCACTTCACAGTGCTTTCCAGACATCTCTAAGCACAGAGTCAGCCTCTTGCCCCCCCCAACAATCTGGGTCCTCCTTTTACCAATTTTGGAAGGATGGAAGGCTGAGTCAACCTTGGGCCAGTCAAGATCGAACTCCAGACTGTGGGCAGAGTTTGCCTGCAATGCTGCATTCTAATAGGAAGGGAAGGGAAGGGAAGGGAAGGGAAGGGAAGGAAGGAAGGAAGGAAGGAAGGAAGGAAGGAAGATAGCAATAGCTCTTAGACTTATATACCGCTTCATAGTACTTTCCAGCCTTCTCTAAGCGGTTTACAGATTCAGCTGATTGTTGCCCCCAACAATCAGCTACATAATATGGTTTTTTTTTTTAAATAAATAATGAGGGGCTGGTTGTCTTATCTCTTATCTCCCACTTATCTGATATCTGCTCCCTTCCTCCCCGTCTTTTAAGTTTTAGTTATAACCTGTATTTTTATTGCAATTTTACATACATGCTTACGTACAGTTTTACTTTGAAGTTGTAAGACGCCTCGAGAGACACCCTGCAGGGGTGGCAGACAAATTTCACAGATAATAATAATATTTTCCTCTCATCCTTTAGACAAATGCTGCTCACACCATCCCAGCAACACAGCCTGCGGGTGCCTCTCAGCCTGCCGTACTTCAGACCTCAGTGGAGCCCACCCCACAGGTGTGACCCCCTCCCCCTCCCCATATACTCCTTGCATTATTAGAGTCTGTCCTTGCAGGACTTCATCCCATATCCTAGGGCCTAGGGCTATCCCATAATAGGCCCATGTCGTGCTGATCCGGGTGGTAATCCTCTGGAAAAGATACCTTAATATCTTTTTCCGTGCATTTTGAGGGTTTCCCCCCCTCTGCTCATAAGGAAGAGGAAACAAGCTTGTATTCTGGATATTTAATCTGGAATTCTCCTTGCCACTCCCCTCGTCCAGTTAGGTTGGGATTCCAACTCCCAAGGTTCATAGCTAGCTTGCTTGCTCAAAGGATTCTGGGGGGTGTGGTCTCTGCACATCTGGAGGAGGGCCAAGAGGAAGAAGATTAATGTGACATGTGACCAGGGTGGATTAAATCAATCCGCTGCCGCTCTCCCTTTTATATCACTTGACTAACTTGGAATATTTCCTGCCAAACCCCTCTCTAATTTTAGAACTGTGCTGGCCACTGAAGGAGCTTTGCTGAAATTTTCTTTTGTTTCCCTTACTTCATTCTTCGTTTCTCTCTTTTGCCTCCGGGGGTCCTTGGTGCTCTCTGAGCTTGGTAGTTTCCTTCCCAAACCGGATAATGTCATCCCTCTAACCCCACTCCCTTCTAGCACTGATGCTGTTACCTAGTTGGGTCATGAAAGGTCTACAAGAAAAACCACCAAGCTCAGAGAGCACCAAGGACCTTTCATGTCAGCCCTGAGCTACAAATAATTCTCTTTTTTTGCCTGTTTTACAATATCTCCTCCTAATAATAATAATAATGACCTCAAAAAAAAAAAAAAAAAAGGTTTGCAAAACCTCACAAGAATCCATGTCTACGGAGATTCTCGGGTCATGATTGTCCCAAAGGTGCTTCCCCCAAAGAGCCAAATGGACTTTCTGGGGTTTTTTTCCCCCAAGACGTTTCGCTTCTATGACTTCCACCCTCCCCACCCTCCAGTCAGAGCTGAAAAGCTCCCTGGATGAGAAGCGAAACGTCTTCAAAAGGAAAAGCAGAAAGTCCATTTGCCTGTTCAAAAAGAAAAAAAAAAAAGCACCTTTGGGACTCACAGTGATCCGTCTGTCCACGGATGACAGTGACGTTGCTTAAATCCCTTCCTCCAAAGAACACATGAAATGGTGAGGAATATTTAATTTTCTACCCTTGGATGAGGAAAGAGATGCGTTTAAGTATGTTCCCGGTGCTGTATTTTTCCCGTGTGCAGTTTCTCCTCTTCTTCCCTTGCCTCACTTGTCTAACCTGTTTCGAGGGCGAGTTAACTCAGTTGCAGGAGTTAGCAGATCAGGCCCGTCCCGTGAGCTTAGAACAAGCCTAGTTGGTGTGTTGCAGCTGCTGCTTAGACAGGCCGGCAAGTACCTGACTCCCAAATTCATCTCGGCAAGTTCAGAAAGTTCAGAGAGGCAGAAGTTGCTAGAGGACAGCAGCGGTCAGACTCGCCGGCAGGTAAAACGCGCAGGGCAGCAAATGCCACCAGTAGAACCTCGCATCCCTTCCTCAAAAGGAAGTTTACAGGGCTGCCTCAACTTAAACGACCAGGAGTGGGATTCAGCCGGTTCGGGACGGTTCGAGAGAACCGGTTGTTAAATTTACATCTGGTTCGCCGAACCAGTAGTTACTAGTAATGGCGAACCTTTTTGTTGCGATGTGCCAAAAGCTAGCACCCACAATGCAATGCCCCGCCCCCTTACTTGCACTGTGCATGCGCGCACCTCCCAGATGATTTTTGGCCCATTTGAGGCCATTTTCACCCTCCCGGAGGCCTCTGCACCCTCGAGAGGCCGAAAAATGGGCCTTCCAGAAATACCGGAAGTGCCCGTTTTCAGCCTCTGGAGCCCGAGGGAGGCCATTTTCACCCTCCCAGAGGCTCAAGGGAAGCCTCTGCAGCCTTTGGAGGCCGAAAAACGGGTCTGTTTCGTCACGTCTGGTATTTCCGGAAGGCCCGTTTTTCGGCCTCCCAAGGCTGCTGTGGCTTCCCTCAAAAAGGCCTCAAACAGGCCGAAAATCAGCTGGGAGTCGCACGCATGCGCAGCGCAGGTGATTTCGGCTGGGGCTCCCATGCCCACACAAATGGCTCTTGAAATGGGTCACTTTCCTGCTTCCAGAGGGCCTCTGGACTCCAGGGGAGGCTGTTTCTGTCCCCCCAGAAGCCTGAGGGAAGCCTCCGGACTCTGGGAAAGACAAAAAAAAATCAACCCTCCCAGAAATTCTGGTAGGCCACGCCCAACCAACAAAACGATCGTTGGGATTTTTGAATCCCACCCCTGCTTACGACCGCAAATGGAGCTCAAAAAGTTCCATCGTTCCGTGAGATGCTTATTTACGTGAGGTTGGCCACGGTCGTTAAGCGAATCACTACCGTTTTTTAGGTGAGTCGCCCAGGCGTTAAAGCAAATCGGGCTTGACTTTGCTCGCCAGAAGGTCGCCATGACCCTGGAGCATTGCAACCGTCATAAATATGAGTCATTCGCCCAGTGGTCGTAAGTGTGAAAATGGTCATAAGCCACTGTTTTCTGTGCCATTGTTAACTTCCAACAGTCCCTAAACAAAAGGTTGGAAATTCAGGACTACCAGTTGTAATCAACTTCTCCCCAAAGGGATCCTGCTTTATGATTTTTATTCCTTCTGATCATTAAAACCCATTTCTCTTCTGAGTTATTAGTCCTTTCCTGATGCTGTTTGGAACAAGGACCTGGGAAAGCAGAAAGAGAGATGGGGATGTATTTGTCCCTCAAGGGAGAGAGAGTTGAAGAAGTTCTTCTATCTGCACTTCTGAAATTCTTTTTTTATTTCAGGGATGCACAATTTTCTAGAAAGCTGATCGCAAAACCGTAGATGGCAATGCATTTTGAGAGTCTGGAGGGTGGTTTGTTTGTTTTTTAAAGGTTGGCTTCCACTGGCTCCTTGGAGAAACCTTGAAACAGATAACCAAATTCTTCCAAAATCCATAAAATTTAAGTATTTAACGGTGCCCCCATTTATTATTAATTTGTTTATTAAATGTAAACACTACCCATCTCCCTCACAGAGTTAATTCACAGTGGGGAAAAAAAGGTCTAAAAATCTTATAAAATTGCAATACGTCAATCAGAAGAGCCAGATAAAACCAAGAATTAAGAGTAAATTATTAAAAGGCTGCGTTGGAGCGAAAATGCTGGATTTGCAAACTGCCTGAATGCTTTCGAGGCACCATTTTCCAAACTTGGCCATTTTAAGATGCGTAGACTTTTAACTCCTCAGCCAGGAGGATTCTGGGACTTGAAGTCCACACATCTTAAAAATGGCCAAGTCCGAAAGAAAAAAAAAAGCCGTTTTAAAAGACTAGAAAGCAAAACAACCTCCACTCCAAAATGATGATAGGTACAGGGCCTTTCACTAGCACCCCCTACCCACCCCCTAGAATTTACCTTAACCCTCCCCTCCCCTTTTCTAATCGTTTTTATTGCTTCTCCCCACCTTCAGTCTATGGCCTCAGCAGCGCAGGCTGGGCTCCTGAAGCAGCAAGAAGAATTAGAAAGGAAAGCTGCAGAATTGGACAGAAAGGAGCGTGAACTGCAGAACAGCGCAGCTGGCTTTGACAGTGAGTAATAACAGCGTTGGAAGGGACCTTGGAGGTCTTCTAGTCCAGGGGTCGCCAACCTTTTGGACCTCAGGGAAACTCCTCATTTTAAATCCCACGGACCAGAGACCCTGGGGAAAATCACCCCCAAAAAAATCTGCAGGAAAATTCCCCCCACCCCATTTTGGTACTGATCAATCATTCTTCATTTGGGATCGCAGGACACCGTCTCCAGTTCCGTTCTCAGGGGGAGAGAGAGAGGGAGAGAGACTTTTGGCTTCATGCAAGGAAAGCAGCAGAAGTCTTTCTTTCTCTCTCCCAAACTCCACCAGAAACGAGTCTTTGTGAGAGTTGTCATGCCGGCACAGCCTCTTGGAGCAAGGATGCTGTTTGGTTTACAGAACTTTAACTTTCATTCCTACAAAGCGTCAACTCTTTCCTTGACTAGCCATGGACACATTTTACTCCAGGCTTCATAATACTCTGTCTCACCCTTATCTTTGATTTCTAAAGTTAATCTGTCCATCTGCCCTGACTAATATTTTCCTTATTATTTCACTTTCTGTAGGGGTATCTTCCTTCTTCCAGTTTTGGGCATACACCAATCTCGCCACTGTTATTATATATATCATTAAATATATTGTTCGTTTACTGTGTTTCTCGTTAATAATTCCCAGCAAGAACGTTTCTGGTCTGAACTCTACTCTGCTCTCTGCTCTTTAATGCTCACCCCCTCCCCCAAATAATAAATGAGGAAGACATCTACTCCAACCCCGCTCCTCAGGGCAGGCTTCCAGATTCCGGCACTGTGGTGGAAGCCCTTCCTAGAATGTGTTCTCTTTTCTCCACTCCAGCAAAACAGAACAACTGGCCCCCGCTCCCAAAGATTTGCCCCATCAAGCCTTGCTTCTATCAAGATTTCTCTGCGGAGATCCCAGCAGACTATCAGCACGTTTGCAAAATGATGTATTACCTGTGGATGTGTGAGTAAAAGGAGGGAATCGAAAGAGGCCTGGGAGCTTTCTCCGAGATAATGAAAACATCGAGAAATATTTTTGTTTAATTTTTTTTTTTTAAAAAAAGGTAAAAAAGAACCAATTGGAGGTGCACGGTCGATGTTGCCAATTTCCATTTCCACCACAACTTGAACCTCTAACTAAAAATGATCCTTAGCTCCGTTCGTTGGGAAAGGTCTAGTTTTATTAGAAGTTGAAGGTTATCACAGTCAAGCATAGCCAGAACCCGAGAATTGCGCGCCAAACATTCCCGACGTTTAACTTGCCCCTCCCATAACTGTTTCCCATTGCTGACTTCCACCCCCTCCCAAACCAATCAGGTTCAAACAAGTTTGTTTTCACAGCGGTCAGTTCAAACGTAGGTTGGCATGCAGCTGCTATCTTCACCCAGCCGGGTGATCTTGAGGTAGCATCTCAGGGAGATAACAGCATTTACTTTCGTTTCCCCCCACAAGTGTTCTGCCTCCCATCCATCCTCCCCAGAGTTCGTGGTAGACTGTTACCACATGATAGCAAAGCACAAGCAAGAGTAAGGTGGCAGCTGGCAAGGAGTCCCTTCTGCCACGTGGGTGGAGGAAGAAGGTTAAGGGGAGAAGCATAGGTTCCTATTAAAAGCACAGGCATTAATATTATGATGCCATTAAGATTTTAAAAACTGAAGAGGGAAGCACCTCTGTATTCTCCAGAGGTCCATAAAAGTGGATTTGGTTCCAAAATGAACCTCTCTGTGATGACCCAAAGGGGCGTGGCACAAAAGCAACCAAGTCACAAAAGTAGGTAAAGTCCCTTTAATGCCTCCAACTTGGCCTCCAATGTCCCGTTATCATCGGCTGGAGAAAAAAACTCTTCCAAGAAAGGGAAGAAATTCTGTCCAAACCCAAAGTACATCTAAATTATAAATAAAAACCAACATAAACCACGCTGCAGCAATTAACGAGACAGGGCAGGATAAGGAATTGCAGACTTCAAAAGATAACAAAACACATACAGTTGGGAGGATGCCAGAACCCAGATAAGACTTGACAAACAAAGATAATTCACGCTTTGCTTCCACCAGAGTGCTGTGCGCAAACACCCTTTTTTAAATCCTGTTTTCCCAGCTGCAGCTAATGAATGGAATCAGGACCCTTTTCTCCCCGTAACCCCCATAACCCACGTTGCTCCTTTCTAAGTTCCTCCCTGCGTGCCCTAGGATGCAGGGTGGGTGGGCCAGGGTCTGCCTCTGTGCCCTTCCCCAGTTTCTTCCACAGCCACCGGAGCCACACTCCCACTCCCTGTCAGCTGCTCAACCTCCCCCTCAGAATCAGATTCCATCAGGGGCATGACACTCTCCTTAAACTGTGCGTAAAGTGGAGTCTCATTGCCCTCTGGATTAGGAGTAGCACAAAAGAGTTTCACTTTTAATTGGTTTAACCAAGATTTAGAATAGAATAACAAAGAGCTGGAAGGGACTTTAGAGATCTTCTAATCCAATCCCCTGCTTAGGCAAGAAACATTTCAGACAAATGGTTATCCAGTTTAACCAGTAACAGTTGAGAAGGTGTTTTGCAGAATGAGCTAAGGGTCCCGAGTAGCACGGGGTGTGTATGAGGGACCCTTTTGGACAACCTGGTTCATCGAACGGAGGTATGACTGAAAGAAGTTGGTCGAGACTCCCTCTTCAAATAAAACAGTCCTTTAATCCTGTCTGTGCAAAGCACAGAGCGTGTGACCACTCCAGAATTTAACATCCTTTGCGGTGACAAGAGCATCCCTATTTGTCGTGCTCACGGCCTCGAGGAAATCCCCTCCCGCAGTTGGGGTCTTCAGCAAAGCTTTTTCGCTGATTTTTTTTTTTCTCTTGTTCTCGCCTGGCCAGTTCACTCGGTCACCTTGCTGTTAAACTTCCTCGCCTGCCTGGCAGTATTCACAGTGGAACCCACCACCACGGGATCAGATTTCGGCCTGTCCATCTTATGGCTCGTCTTGTTCACCCCCTGCGCCTTCCTCTGCTGGTATCGGCCAGTTTACAAGGCTTTCAGGTGAGTACCACGTCCCTCCCGGAGGGCAGGGGTGGCACCTCGTGTTTAAAGGAGCCATCGGTGGAATGATCCATCTGTTGTGGCCCGCCGGCGGCTAGCGGAGCTGGCAGCAGAGTCACACAGTGAGGAGGTTGGGGAAGAACCTGGGCCAGTCCTGGAGTTATCAGCTGCCTTCGGAGTCGGACAGCAGTGAGGCCGAAGAGCAGCTGGAGCCTGTTCCCAGTGTGCGCATGCACAGAACTGCCAAAAGAAAAGGACAATTATGAACTAAGGGTTGATGTGGGAGTAAAGCCACAGGTAAGCGGTGCATGGCCCCTCACATAGGGATTAAAAGGGGAGGGGGCTTTTGCAGGAAACAATTTGTTCGTTGCCGCAGTGGGAAGATCTGTCTGGGCATCTCAGAGACACTGTGCCGAGTCCTTCCTTGTCAGCACTGCGTTTGGAAATATTTACTTGGCAGCTCTCCAAGCTAGAGAAGGCCCGTGCTCCTAATTACACCCTTGAAAGGCTGTTTGCCAGGCCGTTGGCTGAATGCGAATGCCAGAAATTCACCTTCATTTAATAAAAATGGTTTTGCCGGGACAAAGAGCCGGTTTAAGTGCTTTTTGGGGAAGACTGAGGTCAGAACACGGTTGGGACAGCCCCTGGCTTGACTCTCTCTCTCTCTGTCTCTTCCACAGGTCTGACAGCTCCTTCAGTTTCTTTGTCTTCTTCTTCATATTTTTCTGCCAAATAATCGCCCACATCGTCCAGGCTGTTGGTATCCCTAACTGGGGGAGCAGGTAAGCCTCGTGGCCATCCCGAAGCCCTGATGGACAGAGCAGGCTCTTCTGCTAGCGGACGGAAGAGAGCTGCTGCCTTGGGGGGGTCCCCTTTTTCTAAAGCCTCTTCTGTGTTTTTTTTCTCCTCCTGATCTGCGGCTTCCACAGATCCCAGCTGAAGCACCTCTAACTCCACCTAAAAGGCCTGTATTTCTAACTTTTTCTAACGCATCCCACCTGTGCTGTGCTCGCCTCCCCTTGCATGTTTTCTGATGCGTGAATGGTCGGCGCACTTCTCTCTCTCTTTCTCCGCCCTTCTCCCTCTCCTCTCTCCCTCCCTGTCTCCCACTCTTTTTCCTTCTCTCTTTCCCTCCCTCTCTCTCTTTCTCTCCCCCTTTCTCCCTCTCACCTTCTCCTCTCTCTCTCTCCCTCTTTCCCCTCTCCCTTCTCTCTCCCCCGCCCTTTCCCTCTCTCTTTCCCTCCCTCTCTCTCTTCCTCTCCCTTTCTCCGTCACCTTCTCCTTCTCTCTCTCTTCCTGTCCCTCCCTCTCCATCCCCTTCTTCCACTCACTCTCTTACCTCTCTATCTCCCGTTCTCTCCTCCCTCCCTCTTTCTCTCCCCCATTCTTTCCCTCTACCTCTCTCCCTTTGCTCCTTTCTCTTTCCCCCTCCCTCTCTTCCTCTCTTCCCTCTCTCTCTCTCTCCCTCTCTCCCTTTACTCTCTCCTCTCCCTCCATCTCCCACTCTTTCCCTCCCTCTCTCTCTTCCTCTCCCCCTCTCCCTTTCTCCCTCTGTCACCTTCTCCTTCTCTCTCTCTTCCTGTCCCTCCCTCTCCATCCCCTTCTTCCACTCACTCTCTTACCTCTCTATCTCCCGTTCTCTCCTCCCTCCCTCTTTCTCTCCCCCATTCTTTCCCCCTCCCTCTCTCTTCCTCTCTTCCCTCTCTCTCTCCCTCTCTCCCTTTACTCTCTCCTCTCCCTCCGTCTCCCACTCTTCTCCTCCTTCTCTCTCTTCCCTCTCTCTCTCCTCTCTCCCTTTCCTCTCTCCCTCTCCCCCCTGTCTCCCACTCTTTCCCTCTCTCTTTCTCTCCCCTCTCTCACCTTCTTCTCTCTCCCTCTCTCTCTCCCTCTCTCCCTTTCCTCTCCCTCCCTGTCTCCCACTCTTTCCCTCCCTCTCACTCTTCCTCTCCCCCCCTCCATTCTCAGGGGGAGAGAGAGAGAGAAGGAGAGACTTTTGGCTTTATGCAAGAAAAGCAGCAGAAGTCTTTCTTTCTTTCCCTCAAATGCTGCCAGAAATGATTCTTTGCTGGCGCAGCCTCTTGGAGCAGGAGGCCTTGCAGGGTCCCAAAGACTCATTTCTGGCGGAGTTTGGGGGAGAGAAAGAAAGACTTCGGCTGCTTTCCTTGCGTGCAGCCAAAAGCAGAAGAAGAAAGAAGCGGAAAGAAGCAGCCCGGTGGCCAGGCCAGGCGAGTGGGTCAAGTTCCCCCCCCTCCGCCCTTTCCCCCCTCCCCTCATTACCTCGTGTTGTTTGCAATGCAAGCGACGGAAGCCTTGTGTTCCCACCGGCCATGTGGGTGGCGCAGCCTTGTGTTCCCGCGCAGCCTGGATTAATGGCTTTGGGGGTGACATTTCTCTGCAGACCACCAAAATTTTCTCGCAGACCATCAGTGGTCCCCGGCCCACCGGTTGGCCACCACTGTTGTAGTCCAATCCCCTGCTCAGGCAGGAATCCGTATACAATAGCAGACAAAGGCTTGTCCAATCTCTTCTTAAACACCGTTGGAGCATTCACCACTTGTAGACATTTATTCCTGGCTGCTACCTGTGGAAAGCACGACACCTTTAGGCCAAACAGGCCTCTGTGGAGCAAATTCTGCAGCAGAAGAGACATTGGTTCATGTTTTTCCAGGGAGCTCTTTAGAGGAACCTGCCAGGGTCTTTCATACAGCTGGCCTCCTGTCTCTGGAGTCTTTGATTCTCCCTTCCCAGGGGCAATCTGAATTCCTACTCATTCAATATTCCCCTCTTCCTTTTTCTTTTTCTTTTCTTCTTCCAGCGGCTGGATTTTTGCCTTCTCCGCGACCCAAAACCTGGCTGTGAAGATTATCATGGTGGTGGTAGCCATGTTCTTCACGACCTGCGCCGTGCTCTCCCTCTTCCTGCTGAAACGAGTGAGTGGCCTTGCGAAAGGACAAGTGATTGACAGGGGTCTAGAACCAGGGTTGGGATTCTACAGGTTCGCATCTATTCTCTGGAACCGGTTGTTAACATTCTAAGCAGTTCGGAGAACCGGTTGTTAGAAGAAATTACTGGGCTAATCCTGTAAGGAAGGCAGGAAGGAAACATTCTGGTGTTGCTGACAGAAACTGCCTCTCCACTAACCCTTATTACATTCTTGGCAGGACTAGACTTCCTGTCTCAGGAACCTCTCTGGAGTTTTTTCCCCCCTCCTTTGCTGGTACTTTGCTTGTGTGGAGGGACCATTCAAAGTTACAATGGCACTGAAAAATGTGACTTATGACCCTTTTTCACACTTACGACTGTTGCTGCATCCCCACAGTCATGAGAGGCCAGGCGAGGAGATGCGGGCCTCGATGTGAGTGATATTGAATTGGCCACACCCAGCCAGTCACATGTCCACCAAGCCATGTCCACCCAGTCACATGACCACCTAAGCCATGCCCACGGAACCGGTTGTTAAAAATTTGAATCCCACTCCTGTCTAGAACCCTGCAGTTATCTCCATATGGGTCTTCGAGTGGCCTTCCTTCCTTCTCCTTTTCCCATGGGGTGAGGGGGGGAGGGAAACTTCGAATGGTCACTAAACGAACTGTTGTAAGTCCAAGGACTACTCGTATGCTTCTATAATGTTTTTTGTCATGCCTGGGTGGATGTTTGCCCCATGAGTGGTTCACTTGTGGTACCAAGCCATGGTGCCAATAAAGGAGAATATTTGCAGCTCAGGGTTGACATGAGGGGTCCTTGGTGCTCTCTGAGCTTGGTGGCTTTCTTGCAGACGTTTCATGACCCAGATAGATAACATCAGCAGTGCTAGAAGGGAGGTGGGTTTTTGGAGAGGAGGAGGAGGAGGAAGAAATGGGAGAGGAAGAAGTAGTATAGGAAGACTGTGGGACTCTGAGCTTGGTTGCTTTCTTGCAGACATTTCATTACCCAAACTGGATAACATCATCAGTCCTAGAAGGGAGGTGTTTTTTAGAGAAGAGAAAGAGGAGGAAGAATAGGAGGACAAATGGGGTCCTTGGTGCTCTCTGAGCTTGCTTGTTTTCATGCAGACATTTCATGACCCAGCTAGGTAACATCATCAGCGCTAATCCATGGGTTTGTTGAACAAAATTGGCCATGGCGATGCTGCCACCGCTGTCAAACATGAGGAGCACCCTAACTTTAAACTCTTGCTCAATGAAGGGCTGTAATTCAACCCGTACAACATTTGCATAAATGGCCAGCGTGCCGCCAATTTTGCGCCGCTGGGGTTGGTGGTCTCATCCAATGGAACAATGGGCTGAGCGGGGCCAGCCCTGGACCTGCCGGCGGGGCTTTTCCTGAACATCTCACTGTCAGGATTCCAGCGATCGCCCCAATTCCATCATGAGCCTCGAGCCAAACTTCAAAAGTACTTCTGTACTTCATACAGAACCTGTACGAAGGCCGACGCTGAGACACGTAGTTTGCAACCGCCTGTGACGCTCCCTTCGCTTTCTCCCCTCCCAAAGGTCCACTCGCTCTATCGCCGGACAGGCGCCAGCTTCCAGAGAGCCCAGGAAGAATTCTCCCAAGGCATCCTCAGCAACAGGAACTTTCAGACGGCGGCTAGCGGAGCAGCTTCCGCGGCGACTCAGAATGCTTTCCAGGGAAACTGAGCTTCCCCAGCGAGGCGCCTGCTTCCGTTCCTCACGGTACCTGATCGCCCACGTTCAGGTGGTCTTCACCCCACCCCACCCCTTCCTGGGTGCCAGCCTTAACTCCCACGAAGCTCACAGGAAGTTTTCTCTCCAACTTTCCCCCCCGCCCCCCGTCTCTCCATCCGCGTCTTGTTGGAAAGTGCAAAATTCAGGAGTGCCTAAAACCCTTTGGTGTGATTTTCTTTGTTTTTTTTTTTTCCTCCCTTCCCTCTTTCCTTCTTCGTTCCCTCCCTCCTTCCTTCCCTTCCAATATACATATCTTGTTTTTTTACTGAAAACGTGTGTGTTTCCTGCACTTTTCCTTCCGTTGTGGCCGGCGGTTTGCGGGGCGGGAAAAAAAGCGATTTTTGCACTCTTGACTCTCCCGCCGGAAGCCTCCCTGAACAATTCCTTCCCTTTGTCTTCCTGGCCGCTGCCTTTGATGATTTTTTAATGAGCTGAAGATCGTTAACCGCCAGTGTAGGATGAGCTGTATAGTACGGGCTGTTTTTTTTTTTCCCCCCTGGTATATGTTTTCTGGGAGATGCGAAAGGCACAATTTGTGGCAGACACTCCTGGCTCCCCAAAGCCAGCAAAGCAAACCAGGTTTCCTATCTGGGGGTTGGAATTTTGGATGGTTGGGGAAGCATAAAGATTTATTCCCCAGTCACATTAAGCCCCCTGAACATTAGCAACCTGGATTTTGAAAGGAGGTGATGGGGTTTCAGGTGAAGCAGTGCAGCAAACCTTGAGATGAAGGAGACAATTATTTCTAATTCGATTTTATTCAGTGCTGTCATATATCTGCTTTGGTCCCTCTGCCCTCCTCGCCCAGCCTCAATGCAACTGCCAAAGCAAACACTTCTTCAAGGAACACGTTTTAGCAAAAGCTCCCGTTTCTCAATAATAATAATAATAATAAAATAGGCCTATGGAAACACCTCCTCTGATTTTTACCAGAATTTTTTCCCCCCACAGTTGCCGGCACCTTTAGTTTCAAAATAAAATTTGGAGAGAAAAAGACCAGAGTTTTACCCAAGGCTTGTTTGGAGCAGAATGGATGACAGGCAGCTACCTCCAAAATCTTAAAATCTCTTTTTTTATTCAAAGCTGAATGACAGCCGTTAAAAAAAACTTTCGGCCTCTCCTCGAAAGGCCCCGTTATGAGTTCTCTGCAAAACGAATCAGTGTAAAAAGAAAATTTTAGATCCCTCCTCTTCTGGTAGGCTGGATCGATGGATCAACTTGAAATTGGGGATATATAGCTCTCAAAAACACTAAGCGCTCTTTGGTTACTTCCATTGACCTAATTTAAGTGATCTAAGATGCACATCTTACAAGTATCTTTTAATAAATCCGATGAAGGAGAAACATTCAAAGGGCTCAGATGCATTTGCAGTCCCACTAACCATTTCCCCCCCTTGTTTTTTTTATTTCTTTAGGTAAACTTATGTGTCTTTCTCTCCTCCCCACAAATACATAGGTGTTTAGGGTTGGTTGGTTTGTTTTTTTCCACCACGGATGTTTCCAAACCTTTCTGAGGTTGGATGTACCATAGCGCATCCCATAGGGAAGTATCTCTTGGTTTCTGTCTCTCTCTCTCTCTTTATTATTATTATTGTTATTCTTTGAAGATATATAATGATGGCGGAAATTAGATTTTTTAAAAAAAATAAAATAAAAATCTTCCCCTCTTGGATTTTCCACCTCTAATTTTTTTTTTTTTTTTGGTTCCTGTAAAAAAAAATTGTATATGTCAAACTTTTGTGGTTAAATGCAGAATAAAAATATCAAGACTTAGTAGAACTGTATTTTGCTTTAAATTGTGTGTTCCTTTGAATGGCATTAAGCATCAGAGCTCTTGCGTTTTTCTTATTGCCTTGTCTCCTTCTGTTGCTGGATACCTTTGTTTCTTTTATTTTATTTGTTTGTCAAACATGTACAAGATAACAAGTAGAGGTATGAACATAAAACACGAACCAAGGAAATAAATACAGATAAATAGGGACAGATAAATCTTGATGCGTGTCCTTCAAAAGATGAACAGGAAGCAATGCAAACCGATTTCTGGAGGCAGCTCCCAAAGGAAATGATTCAAGGAATCATTTCCGGGCATCCTGAGACAGACAGACAATCTTAGTGGCTGTTTGCACACTGTCCGATTTTCTGACTTTACAAGACACACCCAGTCACAAACACGACAGAGGCTGGGCTTGCACAACAGGCTTTGACACATGACACACACACACACAAAAACACAGGGAAGGAGGGAGTTTGTATCTCACTTTTATTATTGTTTTTATCAATAATTCAAGGTGGCAAACCTACCTCCATGCTCCTCCCTCCCTCTTATTTCCCCCACAAATACAATCCTGCTCGGTGGGCTGGATTCCCAGCTGGCTTTCATGCCTAACATGGAACCAGAACTCTCCCATCACCCGTTGTTTGGCCCAGACTCACCCAGCTGGCTGTCATGTTTAACGTGGAACTAGAACTCACCGTCTCCTGGTAAATAGCTCAAACCCACCCAGCTGAGTTTCTTGCCTAAGGCAGGACTGGAACTCAGTGTCTCCTGGTAATTCGCCCATAGTCATCCAGCTGGCTTTTGAACCTAAGGTAAGACTCTAGAACTCACTGTCTCCTGGTAATCAGCTCCAAGTCACCCAACCACGCTCTCATGCCTAAGGTGGAACTAGAACTCACCGTCACCTGGTAAATGGCCCAAACTCACCCAACCATGCTATCAAGTTTTAAGGTGGAACTACAACTCACCATCTTCTGGTAATTGGCCCATAGTCACCTATGTATTGAAGGCAAGACTAGAACTCACCATCTCCTAGTCACCCAACCAAGTGGAACTGCAACTGTCTCCTGCTTATTGGCCCCTTAGTCACCCAGCTGGTTTTTATATCCAAGGAAATCACCACCTCATAGTCACCCAACCAAATGGAACTAGAACTCACCATCTAGTTATTGGCCCATAATCACCCAGCTGGTTTTTGTACCCAAGGCAAGACTAGAACTCGCCATCTCCTAGTCACCCAACTAAGTGGAACTAGAACTCACCGTCTCCTGGTAATTGGTCCATAGTCACCCAGCTGGCTTTTGTACACAAGGCTAGACTACAATTCACCATCTCCTAGTCACCCAACCAAGTGGAACTAGAACTCACCGTCTCCTAGTTATTCACCCATAGTCACCCAGCTGGTTTTTATACCCAAGGCAAGACTAGAACTCACCACCTCCTAGTCACCCAACTAAGTGGAACTAGAACTCACCGTCTCCTGGTAATTGGTCCATAGTCACCCAGCTGGCTTTTGTACACAAGGCTAGACTACAATTCACCATCTCCTAGTCACCCAACCAAGTGGAACTAGAACTCACCGTCTCCTAGTTATTCACCCATAGTCACCCAGCTGGTTTTTATACCCAAGGCAAGACTAGAACTCACCATCTCCTAGTCACCCAACTAAGTGGAACTACAACGCATTGTCTCCTGCTTATTGGCCCATAGTCACCCAGCTGTTTTTTAGACCCAAGGCAAGACTAGAACTCACCATCTCCTAGTCACCCAACTAAGTGGAACTAGAACTCACCGTCTCCTGGTAATTGGTCCATAGTCACCCAGCTGGCTTTTTGTACACAAGGCTAGACTACAATTCACCATCTCCTAGTCACCCAACCAAGTGGAACTAGAACCCATTGTCTCCTAGTTATTCACCCATAGTCACCCAGCTGGTTTTTAGACCCAAGGCAAGACTAGAACTCACCATCTCCTAGTCACCCAACCAAGTGGAACCAGAACTCACCGTCTCCCGGCTTCTACCCTGGTGCCTTCACTCCTGGACCAAAACCGGCCTTAAGGGGCTTCCAGTGTCCCATCTTTACCCCAGACCAAGCCGTTCCGCCCCCCCTTCCCCCCCCAACGTCCACCCCCCACCCCCCAAGGAGCTTCCTCGCCCGCAGCGCAGCGTTGCAAGCGGCGCCGCCAAAGCCAGCTTGCGCGCCGCCAGGCCTGCGCTTTCCCGGCCGCTTTGCCAACCAGGAAGCGGAGCAGGAGGAGCCACGGCCGCCTCCGCCTCTTGGCCTCCAAGCGGGGCGGGGGGGGTGGGACGGAGCTGGAGAAGCCCAAGCCCGGCCCGGTTGCCTCCGCCTGGCCTGGCCCCGGCGGTGGCTGCGGTGGAGATGGACGGGGCCGGCTGGGCACCTCCGCAGCTGGAGGATTTCTTGCTCACCGAGCGGTTGGGCAGCGGCACCTACGCCACCGTCTTCAAAGCCTACAGGAAGGTAAAGCCGGGGAGCCCCCTTTTTGCCCAGCCCTGCTGGGGCCGGCCAGCCAAAGGTGGAGCCTCCCCTGCCCGAGGAAGTCTACCTGGAAGGGCAACAACCTGCGCGCCGATTCTTGGGTTGGGGACGCGCGTGCAAAAAACAAAAACCTTGGGGAGCCAGTTGGACAGGAGTCTTGGGGGGGGGGATGATTCACACACACACACACACACACACACACACACACACCTCCTCAGGGGTTTCCTAAAGGTTGTGGTCTTGGAGCCCCTTCCCACTTTGCCCCAATGGGGGTCGAGTTTTGGGGTGCAGGGATTATCTGTGGATTTGGTTTAAAAGTGAAAGCGGAGGCGTGCGCAAAATCCTGATGGGTTGGATGGCGCAACAACGACCGAAAGCAAGGAAATGTTAAGAAGGGTGGGATATTTTTCATGAAGAACAAAACAAAACAAAACCAAAAAAAACCACCACCCCTTCCCATATTTTGTTAGCAGGTTAAAAAAAAACAATCACAGGGAGCAGAGAGGCATTTGTTGGTTGGTTTGTTTGTGTATTATGTATATGTATTTATTGATTTGATTTGTCAATCGCTTACAAAATAATAGGTATAAGTATAAACATGAGTAAGGATACAGAAAATAGGTACGATTAAATGGGGACAACAGGACAGGGACGGGAGGCATGATGGTGCACTTATGCATCATAATAAATAAATATTAAATAAATTATTATAAAATAAATAATAAATATGTATTTATTTATTACAGTTTTCTTCCCACCCATCTCCCCTACCCAGGGTTTTAAAAAAAACCCCATTCTTAAAAGCTAAAAAATATAAAGTATAAAACAATTAGTCCCTTTTAATAATTTAAACAATGCAGCCCAAAGACAGACAGGGGTAGATTGCAAGCATTTCGTCCTGACTCATCAGTAACCTACATTACAATAACCCGGTGAAGATCAGCCTCAAATATAATATGAGCTATGAGATGTCGACTCATAAAATATTAGATCTATTTTCACCATGTTGTAATGTAGGTATTGATGAGTCAGTGCAAAATGTTTGCATCTACCCCTGTTCGTCTTTTGGCTGTATTGTTTAAAATATAAAATAGCCAAGGTTGAAAAACATTTTAAAAAGCTAAACGATATAAAATACGCACGGTTAAAAAACATTTTAAAAAGCTAAACAATATAAAATACCCAAGGTTAAAAAACATTTTAAAAAGCTAAAAAATATAAAATACCCAAGGTTAAAAAACATTTTAAAAAGCTAAACAATATAAAATACGCAAGGTTAAAAAACATTTTAAAAAGCTAAAACATAAAATACCCAAAGTGAATTAAAAAAAAGAAAAAAACTAAAAAATATAAAATACGTATAGACATTTTAAAAAGCTAAAAAATATAAAATGTACAAGGTTAAAAAACATTTTAAAAAGCTAAAAAAAAATCCCCAAGGTTAAAAAACATTTAAAAAAATTAAAAACATATAAAATACCTAAGGTTAAAAAAAACATTTTAAAAAGCTAAAAAATATAAAATATGTATGGTTAAAAACATTTTAAAAGCTAAAAAATATAAAATAACCAAGGTTAAAAAACATTTTAAAAAGCTAAAACATAAAATACCCAAAGTGAATTAAAAAAAAGAAAAAAACTAAAAAATATAAAATACCTATAGTTAAAAACATTTTAAAAAGCTAAAAAATATAAAATGTGCAAGGTTAAAAAACATTTTAAAAAGCTAAAAAAAAATATAAAATACCCAAAGTTATATATAAAAAAAAGATTAAAGCTAAAAAATATAAAATAAAAACCTTACTAGAAAATTCCCAACTCTTTTCCTTTCTGTCTTGTTAGAAGAACACCCGAGAAGTGGTAGCCATCAAATGCGTGAGTAAGAAAAATTTGAACAAAGCATCTGTCGAAAACCTGCTGACCGAAATAGAGATCCTGAAGAATGTCCGGCACCCTCATATTGTGGAGTTAAAGGACTTCCAGGTGCAAAGAAGAAAGGGGGCGGGGTGTGTCTTTTGCCTAAGGTAGAGGTGTGCGTACTGGTCTTAAGTCCCCTTGTTCAGGTCCGTTGTAACTTAGAATGGTCGCTCAACAAATAGTCGTAAGTCAAGGACTACCCCGAAAGGAGCTAGAGCCATTTCTTTGACCAAGAACTTAGAGCACCTGTCTCCTAAGTGCAATTTTGCACACATTTATTCAAGCAATAACTCCCACTGGGGCTCGGTATTCCCTCCATAAGGACCAGAAACTTGAAAAAAGAAAGAGGTTGGCTGGATGGGAATGGGAAAGTAGATGTGCTTTTGATAAACTTGATGGAGGGTTTTCTCCCCCCCGTCTCTTCTTTTAGTGGGACAAGGAATACATCTACTTAATCATGGAATATTGTGCTGGAGGTGATCTGTCCCGTTTTATTCGTAGCCGGAGGATTCTTCCAGAAAAGGTGGCTTGTATATTTCTACAACAACTGGGTGAGGAATAAAAAGAGAAACTTGTGGACTTCAACTCCCAGAATCACCCGGCCAACTGTGGTATCCTGGCTGGGGAATTCTGGGAGTTGAAGTCCACAAGTCTTAAAGTTGCCAAAGTTGTATATTTGTGGTTTAGAGCCGTGGTTTCTTTAAGAGGGTTGAACTTTAACTTGGAGGTTGGGGAATTCTGGGACTTGAAGTCCACCTTTCTGAAAGTTGCTGAGGTTGAGAAATGCTGGCTTAGGGATCTAGTCCTCAAGAATACAGACTGTTTCAGAGTGCATTTTCCTTTTTTCAAAGCAGCTTGTGCCTTGAAGTTCCTTCACGATAAGAATATCTCCCATCTGGACCTCAAACCCCAGAATATTCTACTGAGTTCCTTGGAAAAACCTCATCTCAAGCTGGCAGGTATATGAAGGGCCGGAACGACGGAGTAAGGTTGAGCTCAATTTCTCATTAAAATCCCTTCAAGTGGATTTGTCATGCCCCTGTTGGAATCTGATTCCGAGGGAAAGGTGGAACAGCTGACAGGGAGTGGGAGTGTGGCTGGTGGCTGTGGAAGAAACTGGAGAAGGGCACAGTCCGGCTGGGCATTCAGAGGAAGACCCAGGCCCACCCCCTCTTCATCCTAGGGCATGCAGGGAGGAACGGATAAGGGAGCAACGTGGGTTACGGGGGAGAAAAAGGCCCTGATTCCCTTCATTAGCTGCCGCTGGGAAAACAGGATAAAGAGGGTGTTTGCACACAGCTCCTTGCTGGAAGCAAAGTGTGAATTATTTTGGTTTGTCAAGTCTTATCTGGGTTCTGCCATCCTCCCAACTGTGTGTGTTGTGTTATCTTTTGAGTTCTGCAATTCCTTTTCCTGCCCTCGTTAATTGCTGCAGTATGGTTTGTGTTGGTTTTTATTTATAATTTAAATGTACTTAGGGTTCGGACGGAATTTCTTCCCTTTAAAAATTGTTCTTGGGAGAGTTTTTTCTCCAGCCGATGATAACTGGACATTGGGGGCCAAGTTGAAGGTATTAAAGGGACTTTACCTATTTTTGTGACTTTGTTGCTTTTGTGCCACACCCTGGTCATCACAGGATTTTGCTCAAAAGTAACACAATCAGTAGGAGTTGACTTTACTGTTTTGGCTGTAAAACATCATCATCTTTTAACAACCCCATAATCCTTTGCGGGGTGGACTCTGGACAACTCAATGGAGCTGAGTGTTTACTGGCCGGATGCCTTTCTTGTCACCAGGGCAGAGTTTTGTTCAGCAGATATAGTCTCATCCTGCCCAGAGAGACAAATGTCTGCCTCTACCTAAGATCGAACTCACAGCCTCCTGATTGTGAGGCGAGAGCTTCACCTCTAGGCCACCACACCTTATATCGGTTGCAAAGGCGAGGAACAATCATAAAGCACTTTTTGGCAGGCCCCCAAATAATTGGTAAATGAACGGTGGTAATGGTTAGGATTGCGAAACCCTAATCCTAACCCTAACCTCTCCATCATGGTTTCCCCGGAGTTGCAGGAATGAACCCTCCTGCGAAGGTTTTTAATCAATGCTCCCTCTTTTCCCCTTAGATTTTGGGTTTGCACAGCACATGTCCCCCAGGGACGAGAAGCATGTGCTGAGAGGTTCTCCACTTTACATGGCGCCAGAGATGGTGTGCAGTCGGCAATACGATGCTCGGGTAGATTTGTGGTCGGTTGGCGTGATTCTCTATGGTAAGATAAGATAAGATAAGATAACCTTTATTGTCACTTTTTTCAGTAAACATACTAGCACACATTAAAAAATGAAATTCTGGTGCCAACTCTCAAACGATAGATAGGCAGACAGATAGAGATACATATATATGTATGTGGATCTTTGGTTATTTGGGTTTTCTCCCATGTAAAATTGGAAGTATTTTGACGACGTTTTGACGAAATCTCATTTGTCATCTTCAGGCTTGTGTCTTCGGCTTTGTGCTTCTTGGAGTACAAAGTTGAAGACACAAGCCTGAAGATGACGAATGAGATTTCGTCAAAACGCCCAAATACTTCCAATTTTACGGAGAAAACCCGAATAACCAAAGATCCACATACAAATACCCGCGAAAACCTCAGAAAACATATATATGTATGTATATATGTGTGTGTGTGTGTATATGTGTGTGTGTGTACACACACACATACGTATAAAGGTAAAGGTTCCCCTTGCACATACGTGCTAGTCCTTTCCAACTCTAGGGGGCGGTGCTCATTTCCGTTACAAAGCCGAAAAGCCAGCGCTGTGCGAAGATGTCTCCGTGGTCATGTGGCCGGCATGACTAAATGCCGAAGGCGCATGGAACGCTGTGACCTTCCCACCAAAGGGGTCCCTGTTTTTCTACTTGCATTTTTTTACGTGCTTTCGAACTGGTAGATTGGCAGAAGCTGGGACAAGGAACGGGAGCTCACTCCATTACGCAACGCTAGGGATTTGAACCGTTGAACTGCCAACCTTTCTGATTGACAAGTTCAGCGTCTTAGCCACTGAGCCACTGTGTCCCTTTTATATATGTGTGTGTGTGTGTGTGTGTGTGTGTGTGTGTGTACACACACAAAATTTTATATTGGTACCTATATATTCTGGCGGCACAGTGGTTAGAATGCAGTACTGCAGGCTACTTTTGCTGACTACTGGCTGACTACAATTTGGCAGTTCGATTCTCACCAGGCTCCAGGTGGACTCAGCCTCCCATCCTTCCGAGGTGGGTAAAATGAGGACCCAGATTGTTGGGGGCAAAGATGCCGACTCTGTAAAACCGCTTAGAGTGGGCTGAAAAGTACTGTGAAGCGGAACATAACTCTAAGTGCTTATTGCTATTGCTATACATGCGCACGTACATATATATGTATTAATCACACACACACACACACACACACACATACACTTCAGTGGTCTAGGTCGATGTCATTTGAAATTCCTCCGGGGTCAAGTGATTTTGGAGGGAAGGAAGGAAGGAAAGGAGGGAGGGAGGAAAGGAAGGAAGGAAGGAAGTAGGGGAGGGAAGGAAGGAGAGAGAAGAGAGGTGAAGGGAGGGTGGGAGGGAGGAAAGGAAAGAAGTAGGGGAGGAAAGGAGGGAGGAAGGAAGGAAGGCAGGAAAGGAAGGAGGGAGGGAGAAGAGAGATGCAGGGAGGGTGGGAGGGAGGAGTCAAGTGATTGTGGCTTCCTTCTCTGCGGCTTCCGTGGGATTCTTTCCGACCTCTTTGCAAGGCATCCGATCCTTAACCAGGTTATCCTTTCCCTCCCCTCTTCTTAGAGGCTCTCTTTGGCCGGCCTCCTTTCGCCTCCAAATCGTTCACTGAGCTGGAGGAGAAGATCCGGAGCAGCCAACCTGTTGAGGTAACCCTGCAAGGCCACAGGTGGGGGACAGATGCCTTGGTTGGTTGTGCCGCGAGTTTTACAGTCGGGTGTTGTTTTTTCCGAGCTGCTTTGCATTCCCTTTTCCTTCCTTCGTGCCCCTTTTCTTCTGAGAAGGAATCTGTCGGTTTCCCCAGATTCTCCTAAGGCAAGGGTCGCCAACCTTTTGGACCTCAGGGACCCACCAAACTCATCATTTTAAATCCCGCGGACCAGAGACCCTGGGAAAAATCCCCCCCCCAAAAGTCTGCAGGAAAATCCCCCGCCCCGTTTTCCTACCGATCGATCGTTCTTTATTTGGGATCGCAGGATACCGTCTCCAGCTCCGTTCTCAGAGGGAGAAAGAGAGAGAGAGAGAGACTTTTGGCTTCATGCAAGGAAAGCAGCAGAAGCCGCAGAAGTCTTTCTTTCTCTCCCCCAAACTCCGCCAGAAACGAGTCTTTGCCATCACAGCCTCTTGGAGCAGGAGGCCTTGCAGGGTCCCAAAGACTCATTTCTGGTGGAGTTTGGGGGAGAGAAAGAAAGACTTCTGCTGCTTTCCTTGCGTGCAACCAAAAGCAGAAGAAGAAAGAAGCGGAAAGAAGCAGCCCGGTGGCCAGGCCAGGCACATGGGGCGAGTAGGGAAAGTTCCCTCCCTCCACCCTTTCCCTCCTCCCCTCACTACGTGTTGTTCACAATGCAAGTGATGCAAGCCTTGTGTTCCCATGGGCCATGTGGGCAGCTCAGCCTTGTGTTTTTGCACAGCCTGGATTAATTGCTTTGGGGGAGGACATTTCTCTGCAGACCACCTAAATGTTCTCACAGACCACCAGTGGTCCCCGGCCCACCGGTTGGCGACCGCTGCTCTAAGGGATCCATTGCACAAGCCTGCATCCCCCACCGTTTAGGTTCTCTTTTGAGTGATTGAAAAGTCAGCAGTAAACCTTCACCGGCTTCTCCCGCCTTTCCTGCACAGCTTCCCAGCCGCCCCCGACTCTCCCCGGAATGCCGGGATCTCCTGCAGCGGCTTCTGCAAAGAGACCCCCAGCAGCGTATCTCCTTCCAGGCGTTCTTCGCGCACCCCTTTGTGGACATGGAGCACATGCCCAGCTCGGAAAGTTTGGGGAAAGCCGTGAGTATCAGCAAACAGGGGAGAGAGGAAGAGAGAGAGAGAATGAACGAAGGAGGGAGGGGAGGAAGAAGGAGAGGGAACGAAGGCAGGGAAGGAAGGAAGGAGGGAGGGAGAGGAGAGGTGGAGAGAGGGAGGGAGGGAGGAAAGGAAGGAAGGAAGTAGGAGAGAGAGGAGGGAGGGAAGGAACGAGGGAGGGAGGGGAGGAAGAAGGAGAGGGAACGAAGGCAGGCAGGAAAGGAAGGAGGGAGGGAGAGGTGGAGAGAGGAGGGAGGGAAGGAATGAAGGAAGGAAAGGAGGAAGAATGGAAGGAAGGAAGTAGGGGAGGGAAGGAGGGAGGGAAGGAAGGAAGTAGGAGAGGGAAGGAGGGAAGGAAGGAAGGAAAGGAGGGAGGAAAGGAAGGAAGGAAGTAGGGGAGGGAAGGAGGGAGGAAAGGAAGGAAGGAAGTAAGTAGGAGAGGGAAGGAGGGAAGGGAGGAAGGAAAGGAGGGAGGGAGGAAAGGAAGGAAGGAAGGAAGGAAGTAGGGGAGGGAAGGAGGGAAGGAAGGAAGGAGGGAGAAGAGAGGTGAAGGGAGGGTGGGAGGGAGGAAAGGAAGGAAGTAGGGGAGGAAAGGAGGGAGGAAGGAAGGAAGGCAGGAAAGGAAGGAGGGAGGGAGAAGAGAGATGCAGGGAGGGTGGGAGGGAGGAAAGGAAGGAAGGAAGGAGGGGAGGGAAGGAAAGAAGGCAGGAAAGGAAGGAAGGAAAGGTTTTGTAGTTCAGTATTGGCAGAGAACTACAGAGAATAAACAGTCAAATATGCCTGGTTTAGCTGAAAATGTAGAAGTAATAATTGTATCCAGGAAAGGAAGGAAAGAAGGGAGGGAGGGAGACAGAGATGGTAGGAAGGTGGGATGCAAGGGAGGAAAGAAGGGAAGGAAGAGGGAGAGAGAGAGAGGGAGAGGAGACAATGAACAAGGGAGGGAGGGAGGGAGGGGAGGAAGAAAGGGAGGAAAGGAAGGAAGGAGGGAGGGAGGAGAGGTGAAGGGAGGGAGGAAGGGAAGGAAAGAAGGAAGGAGAAGTTTTGTGGTTCAGGATTCGCAGAGAACTGCAGAGAATAAACATATGCCTGGTTTAGCTGAAAATGTAGAAGTAATAATTTTATCCAGGAAAGGAAGGAAAGAAGGGAGGGAGGGAGACAGAGATGGTAGGAAGGTAGGAAGAAAGGGAGGAAAGAAGGAGGAAGGGAGGAAGGAAGGAGGAGGGAGGGAAGGGAAAAGAAGGAAGGAAGGGAGGAAGAAAGGGAGGAAGGGAAGGAAGGAAGGAAGGAAGGAAGGAAGGAAGGAAGGAAGGAAGGAAGGAGACGTTTTGTAATTCAGCATTGGCAGAGAACACTGTTACAGCAAAAGCCCTCCCCACCCCCAGATAGATCAGACCAAATCCACTCTACAGAAAAGCTAAAACTACTTTTATTGAGAGTGGCTCTAATAGCAGACTCTTGCAAGTCTGACTGAAAATCCATAAATATACAGATAAATTATGTTCCTCCTCCTCCTCCTCCTCCTCCTCCTCCTCCTCCTCCTCCTCCTCCTCCTCCTCCTCCTCCTCCTCCTCCCAGTGAAGTGAATTTCAGAGGGATCTCCCTGAGTGACCTCCAAATATCATTGGAATGACGGGAGCAAATCGTGAAGTTCAATCGCATGCTTGTGGTAGAATTAGGGGAGCTAGAAGTTCCATAGCCTGCTTCCAAGTAATGCACCCATCGAAAGCACAACTCCAAGGCAGGTAGATTCCTCAAAGATCACCTCCGGAGTCTTAAAGTTGCTAAGGGTTGGACACTCTTGTTTTAGAGGAGTGGGTCTCCAAACTTGGCCACTTTAAGACTCGTTGGACTTCGGTTCCCAGAATTCTCCAGCCAGCCGTGTCTGTTACTTTTTTTCTCTTAACCTCCTAAAGTGGAGAGAGAGATTGCAGAGGAAGGGATCACAAGAGAGTAAGCTATGCTGGCTGGGGGATTCTGGGAGTTGAAGTCCACAAAGTCTTAAAAGTGGCCAAGTGGGGAAACCTCTGTTTTAGAGGATGGACTCTCTTGGCTCACAGACTCTTCTCTTGAGCATTGCTTAATTCTCTTCTTACGTTGCTTAATTACAGACCAAACTCGTCATGGAGGCCATCAAGAAGGACCAAGAAGGTGATATGGCCAGCGCCCTTTCACTCTACTCCAAAGCTCTGGAGTACTTTGTTCCTGCCTTACGCTGTGAGTAGGCCAGTTGCTCTTTGCTTTTCCCTTCCTTCTTTCCTCTAGAGTGAGCCAACCCCGCCTGAGTAAAAACAAAATGCTCCAGAGGGCAGGACAAGGAATAATGGGTGGAAACTTAGAGAAAAGAAAAAGAAAAAAAGATCCAACCTAGAATTATGGACAAACTAGCTTGGATACCCATGCTTCACTACCAAACTATGCGGTCGGGCTTAGTTTTTGTGGAGAAAAATAAAGGGAGGAAAAATTCTGCCTCTGCCTACCAGCATCCATCAGTATTCATCTGGATAGCATCCGGTCAGTGTGTGAAACAGTTGAGGGCTGTTTGGAAACTGAAGCAGTCTTTGCTGTGTGAACAAGAAGGAGACAGCAAGGAGCCTGGGCGTGGCTTAGCTCAACTGTTCTGTACTAAAGCTGCTTGGTGCTCTGAAACTGAAACTCCTCTGCTTGTGTTTTGCATCTGGAACAGATTTCTTTTCAGTTGGGGAGGGGGAGTAGAACTCCTTAGCATCACGACGGGCAGTTTCCGTTACGGTCGCAAGTCGAGGATGGTAGACTCCGTTGATTTTGCCTCTCTGTGTAATGCCCAGCCTTAACCCTGCTCCCTTCCTCGTCCCTCTCGTTGCCTCCAGATGAACGGGATGCCCAACGGAAGGAAGCTATCCGATCCAAGGTTAGTCCATTTTCCAACTGACCCGATGGCTCAATTTTCAGGCCAGCTTTTCGGGAAGGTGAAAATGCTCCTTTGCAAGCCAACTAAAAAAGTCAACTAAAAAATTACTTCTTTGGTCTTTTTAGTTGTCAGCAGAAAGGGGGGGGGGGGAAGCAGTGCATTCCTTAAATGCTTCAGATAATTGTTAGGCAGCCAAAGCTGTTGGCACGCAAGACTATTACTGGAGAGCAAGATTGATGACTCTTGGCTATGGATGTGTCCCATTGGAGAATATATGTACATCCAGCGGGTCATGGGTGAAATGAATGGTGTGTCTTAAGAGTTGACTGCACCCAGGTAACACCGACATGGTTATTCCTAAGAAATCGATTTTTTTTACTCTGGGACATACGGCTAGAGACTTATGATTTGAATGGGGGTGCAAGTTGAAGTCCTGGCACTAGATTAGACAAGGATTTCTGCCTTAGGCAGGGAAGGTAGATGGGACCCACTGATATTGTTTTTTTCCCAATAGGCTTACTCATGAGAAGTCATGTGTAAAAAAACAAACTTGAAAGCAAGCAGAAAAGTAGGACCGGTAAAATAAATTTTAGTGCCAGGCAACTCCTAATCAATATGAGCTGGTTTGTGATCTTGGTAGGCACACCAATATTCATAAATTTCATTTTTTGAAATATATATTATATATACATTTATATACTCCTTGATAAAGGAGCTCCCTTGGGGACAAAATATGGCAAAATGGTCCATATTTATCCAGGCAAAACGGTCAGAATTCAATCCAGCTGGGAATAAATTGGAGCAACCATATTCCCTAATTCCTGGTCGGCTTTTAGCGGTCCGTAAATCCAAGTTTCTCAACCTTGAGAGCTTTAAGACAGGTTGACTTCAGCTCACACAATTCCTCAGAAGCCAGACGTATGGAAAAAACAAAACAACAACCTGGTTTTATAACCATGTTTTGAAGTTGTCAAGGTGCTGGTTAAGGGAATTCTGGGAGTTGAAGTCCACCTGTCTTAAAAGTTGCCAAGGTTGAGAAACACGGAGTTCCATTGCAGTTTGCCAATGCGTAAATCTCAGAAATAATCTATGTATCGGCAATATTTTACACCGAGCGCCCTTTGGCTGTTCTGATTAAAACCAATTTGTTGATTTATTTTTGAGAAAAAGAAAGAGGGCACTTTTAATTTGCAAAGCACCTAAAAATAAAAGGTAAAAGGTTCCCCTCGCACCTATGTGCCAGTCATTTCTGGCTCTAGGGGACAGTGCTCAAATCTGTTCCAAAGCCGAAGAAGAGCCAGCGCTGTCCGAAGACGTCTCCGTGGTCATGTGTCCGGCAGGACTAAATGCTGCTGAAGGCGCACGGAACACTGTTCCCTTCCCACCAAAGGTGGTCCCTATTTTTCTACTTGCATTTTTACGTGCTTTTGAACTGCTAGGTTGGCAGAAGCTGGGACAAGGAACGGGAGCTCACTCCGTTATGCGGCGCTAGGGATTCGAACCGCCGAACTGCCGACCTTTCTGATCGACAAGCTCAGCGTCTTAGCCGCTGAGCCACTGCGTCCCAACGCAAGGCGCCTACTTTGCCGTAACTTCTTCTTTTTTTAACCTTCTGCTTCTGCATCCTAGTGAGTATCAGGTGAGGCTGTGTCCTCCCACTTTTAAGCCCGACGTTTCGTGTTTATGTCCTCTTGCCCAGGTGAGCGATTACATTTCTCGTGCCGAGCAACTCAAGGCACTGGTGGCGTCCGACAACAAAACCCTTTTGCAAAAAGGCTGCCCTGGACGGGACATTTTAAAAGGTAAATTTCTAAAGGAGGGGAAAATTTCTGGATGAGGTAGCATCATCAAAACCTTTTGCTTGAAACAGTGTCTTGTTGATAAGATGTAAATCAGGGTCTCCAATCTTGGCAACTCGAACTTGTGGACTTCAACTCCCAGAATTCCCGAGCGCTGGGGCATTCTGGGAGTTGAAGTTCATAAAGACTTAAATTTTGGCTAAGGCATTCCGGAAGTTGAAGTCCACAAGTCTTTTAAAGTTAGCTGGGGAATTCTGGGAATTGAAGTCCACAAGCCTTTTAAAGTTGGCTGGGGAATTCTGGGAATTGAAGTCCACAAGTCTTTTAAAGTTAGCTGGGGAATTCTGGGAATTTAAGTCTACAAGCCTTTTAAATTTGGCTGGGGAATTCTGGGAATTTAAGTCCACAAGTCTTTTAAATTTGTCTGGGGAATTCTGGGAATTGAAGTCTACAAGCCTTTTAAATTTGGCTGGGGAATTCTGGGAATTGAAGTCCACAAGCCTTTTAAATTTGGCTGGGGAATTCTGGGAATTGAAGTCTACAAGCCTTTTAAAGTTAGCTGGGGAATTCTGGGAATTGAAGTCCACAAGTCTTTTAAAGTTAGCTGGGGAATTCTGGGAATTGAAGTCTTCAAATCTTTTAAATTTGGCTGGGGAATTCTGGGAATTGAAGTCCACAAGTCTTTTAAAGTTAGCTGGGGAATTCTGGGAATTGAAGTCCACAAGTCTTTTAAAGTTAGCTGGGGAATACTGGGAATTGAAGTCTTCAAATCTTTTAAATTTGGCTGGGGAATTCTGGGAATTGAAGTCTTCAAATCTTTTAAAGTTAGCTGGGGAATTCTGGGAACTGAAGTCCACAAGTCTTTTAAAGTTGCCAAGGTCGGTGACCCCTGGATTAGAAGACCTCCGGGGTCGCTTCTAGCCCCGTGATTCTATGATAAACCAGGATCTGTTGCAAAATGATGCCAGGTGTCCATCCTGCAGGCGTGTCGAGGGCCACCAGAGGGCGCTGCTCCACCACCTCCCTTTCTCCAAAATCAAGCCATTTCCCCTGAGCTGCATTTACTATTTTAGGACAGAGCTGGCAAAAGAAACAGCACGTTGTGTTTGCATACGTTGTTGTAAATTTGCAAGACTGACAATCAATTTCGGGGGTGTTTGTTGTTGGCCCAAGAAACTTTTCTTTGGCAAAAAAGGTTGTAAAATCAAGCGTGGGACGTTTAACAATCGCCTTGTTTAGCAATGGAAATTCCAGTCGTAAGTCAAGGACTACCTCTATATGAAAACCAGCCCCTAAGCTCTTCCCACCCGAACCTCTGGGAACTTCCTCTTACGTTTATTTGCTTCTTTGGTTACAAGGCAGCTAATTCTGCTGACTGCCGGCTGCCAGCAGTTCGATCCTGACCAGCTCAAAGTTGACTCAGCCTTGTGTCCTTCTGAGGTTGGTCAGATGAGGACCCAGATTGTCGGGGGCAAGAAGTTGACTCTGTAAACTGCTTAAAAGGACTGTGAAGCACTGCGAAGCGGAATATAAGTCTAAGTGCTATTGCTAAGTAGGGAGGGAAGGAAGGAAGGAAGGAGAAGGGAAGAAAGGGAAGGAAGGAAGAGAAATAAGGAAAAGAAGGGAGGGAAGGAAGGAGAAGGGAAGGAAGGAAGGAGAAGGGCAGGAAGGGAAATAAGGAAAAGAAGGGAAGGAAGGAGAAGGGAAGGAAGGGAAGGAAGGAAGGGAAATAAGGAAAAGAAGGGAAGGAAGGAGAAAGGAAGGGAAGGAAGGAAGGGAAATAAGGAAAAGAAGGGAAGGAAGGAGAAAGGAAGGGAAGGAAGGAAGAGAAATAAGGAAAAGAAGGGAGGGAAGGAAGGAAGGAGAAGAGAAGGAAGGAAGGAGAAGGGAAGGAAGGAAATAAGGAAAAGAAGGGAAGGAAGGAAGGAGAAGGAAAGGAAGGGAAGGAAGGAAGGGAAATAAGGAAAAGAAGGGAAGGAAGGAGAAAGGAAGGGAAGGAAGGAAGGGAAATAAGGAAAAGAAGGGAAGGAAGGAAGGAAGGGCCATGGTGGCTCAGTGGTTAGAATGTAGCATTGCAGGCTAACTCTGCCCACTGCCAGCAGTTCAATCCTAACCAGCTCAAGGTTAGCTCAGCCTTCCATCCTTCCGGGGTGGGTCAAATGAGGACCCAGATTGTTTGGGGAGGGGGAGGGGCAACAAGCTGACTCTGTAAACCGCTTAGACAGGGCTCTAAAACACTGTGAAGCGGTGGTGTAAATCTTAAGTGATCTTGCTATTGCTCTTACTTGGCTGCAACCCTTTTTCCTTCTTCTTCTTTTGTGTTCAGAGATGTCCAAGAACAAACCTCGCCTTTCTGCTGCCCTGGACGTAGCATCCGCTGCCTTGGCCAAGGTCAGCTGCCAGGGGAGACGGGGAGGGTGGCCTGGGTTGAACTTGAAGTCCTTGAAGTCAACACGGCCCGAAGAGATCTGATCTTTTCTGCTTCCTAAAATCCCCGGCTTTCATTTTATCCAGCGGACTCCACGTTTGGCCGGGGGGAGGAAGGGGAGAAAAGAAAATCCTTTCTCCATCCCTTTCTCCCCGGAAAGACCCCCCCCCAACTACACCTCCATCAGCAGGGCTAGTAAGGACAGAGAGATTTACTCCCTTCTAGCACTGAAGATGTTACCTAGTTGGGTAATGAAAGATCTGCAAGAAAACCACCAAGATTAGAAAGCACCAAAGACTCACTTTCTCTTTCTCTCTCCCCCCCTCTCTCTCTCTCTCTTCTCTTCTTTCCCTTTCTCTCTCTCTTTGTCCTCTCTCCCTCCCTCCCTCCTTCTTTCTTTCTTTCTCCTCTCTCCCTTCCTCTCCTCTCCCCCTCCCTCCCCCCCTCTCCTCCCTTTCTCCTCCTCTCTCTCCCTCACTCCCTCCCTTTCTCTCTCTCTCTTCTTTCCCTTTCTCTCTCTCTCTTCTCCTCTCTCCCTGTCTCTCTCTCCCTCCCTCCCCTTTCTCCCTCTCTGTCTCTCTCCCTCCTTCCTTCTTTCTTTCTCCTCTCTCCTTTCTCCCTCCCTCTCTCCTCCTCCTCTCTCTCCCTCCCTCCCTCCCTTTCTCTCTCTCTCTCTTTCCCTTTCTCTCTCTCTCCCCTGTCTCTCTCTCCCTCCCTCCCCTTTCTCCCTCTCTGTCTCTCTCCCTCCTTCCTTCTTTCTTTCTCCTCTCTCCCTTTCTCCCTCCCTCTCTCCTCCTTCTCTCTCTCCCTCCCTTTCTCTCTCTCTCTTTCTTTCTCTCTCTTTCTCCTCTCTCCCTGTCTCTCTCTCCCTCCCTCCCCTTTCTCCCTCTCTGTCTCTCTCCCTCCTTCCTTCTTTCTTTCACCTCTCTCCCTTTCTCCCTCCCTCTCTCCTCCTTCTCTCTCTCCTCCCTCCCTCCCTTTCTCTCCTCTCTCTCTCCCTTTCTCTCCCTCTCCTCTCTCTCTCTCTCTCTCTCTCCCTCCCTCCCCTCTCTCTCCCCTCTCTCTCTCTCTCTCTCTCTCTCTCTCTCTCTCTCTCCTCCAGGAAGAAGAAGGAAAGGAGGACAGCGAAACACTGGAGCTGTATCAGCAGAGCTTGGGCGAATTGCTGCTGATGCTGTCTGGTGAGTGGCAGGTTTGCAGGGCGATGCCGGGGGGAGGCTGGAGGACAGGAGGAAAGGGCTGGAGATGGTCAGGGGGTCCCTTCTGTTGCCAAACAGGCCTGATTTCAGGGCCTAGGACCCTGGGAGACGTGAAGGGCAGAGGGGGGAAGAAGACCTCCTGATGGAGCAGAGGAAAGGGAACGAAGCTAGCCGTCTCCTCAAACGTCTCCTTTTTCTCTTTTTTTCTTAAATCCAGCGGAACCTGCAGGAAGGAGACGAGAATTACTACACACTGAGGTACATTCTCCAATGGGACACCTCCCTAGCCCAGAGTCGTCAGTCATGTTCTCCAGTTAGATATTTTGCAGGGCGGAAACTTCAGTTCACCTCGTTACAATCTCTGAAAAAAACTATGTATGGAATGCAGTTTTGATTTCCAAGCAGCCGCACGGCCCTTTCAAACCCCTTTCTCCCCCCTCCCCCTCTCTTTCTGTTGGCAACTCTCAAAAGACCATAGAAAATTTTTACGAGTTGACACCTAGAGGATTGACACACACACGCACACACACACACCCCGGACACCAGTTCTACGGATGTGTTTAGTCATGGAAGAGTTTCAAATCGCTTCCGGGCCAGGCTGATGGGCTTCCCGGGGGCTCCTTGGCCGTGGAGAATGGACAGGCCTGACTTGATGGACCCAGAGGTTGGTCCCCTGGTGTCCCTAAGGATTGATGGGCCGAGGGCGATCCGAGGACCCTTCCCACGGTCCCCGTTCTCCAAAGGATTAGCGGTCCATGAAAAAAAAGGGAAATGGCCGAAATGTGAACTTGTGTTTTGCCTTGGCAGATCCAGGTGCTGATGGGCCGAGCAGAGTATCTGAAAGGACAGATCAAGGTATTTGGGGGAAGGCGGGGGGAGGGAAGAGCTGCCCTCCGTTGACCTGCCCAGGAGGAGACGCCTCAAAGCATGGAGCAGAGGTGATGGGGGAAACAGGTGCGGTGGTACCGGTGGCTGGCCAGAAGTCGAAGCCGAGGAAAATGGGGAGCCCTGAACTCAGGTCTTAAGTCAATTGGCCCAGATCTCTTTTTCCTTGCAGATCAAGGAATCGCAGTGGGAAGCTGAATCTCTCGGAAATGGGGGCCTTTCGGATTCTGTGAGGAACTGTAAGTCTGGTCCCTTCCCCCTTTCTGCCTGCCTGCCTGCCTTCCTTTCCTTCCTTCCTTCCTTCCTTCCTTCCTTCCTTCCTTCCTCCTTCCTTTCCTTCCTTCCTTCCTTCCTTCCTTCCTTCCTTCCTTCCTTCCTTTCCTGCCTTCTTTCTTTCCTTCCTTCCCTCCTTCCTTTCCTGCCTTCCTTCCTTCCTTCCTTCCTTCCTTCCTTCCTTTCCTGCCTTCTTTCTTTCCTTCCTTCCTTCCTCCTTCCTTCCTTCCTTACCTGCCTTCTTTCTTTCCTTCCTTCCTTCCCTCCTTCCTCCCTTCCCTTCCTTCCTTTCCTTCCTTCCTTCCCATTCTCATCACACCTCTCCATGCCCCTTTCTTCCACCCTTCCCTCCTTCCTTTCCTGCCTTCTTTCCTTCCTTCTTTCCCTCCCTTCCTTCCTTCCCTGCCTTCTTTCCTTCCTTCCTTCCCTCCTTCCTTTCTTCCTTCCTTTCCTGCCTTCTTTCCTTTCCTTACTTCCCTTCCTGCCTTCCTCCCTTCCCTTCCCCTTCCTTCCTTCCTTCCTTCCTTCCTTCCTTCCTTCCTTCCTTCCCATTCTTATCACATCTCTCCATGCCCCTTTCTTCCACCCTTCCCTCCTTCCTTTCCTGCCTTCCTTCCTTCCTTCCTTTCCTGCCTTCTTTCCTTCCTTCCTTCCTTCCCTCCTTCCCTCCTTCCTTTCCTGCCTTCTTTCCTTCCTCCCTTCCCTTCCCTTCCTTTCTTCCACCCTTCCCTCCTTCCCTTCCTTCCTTCCTTCCTTCCTTCCTTCCTTCCTTCCTTCCTTCCTTCCTTCCTTCCTTCCTTCCTTCCTTCCTTCCTTCCTTCCTTCTTCCACCCTTCCCTCCTTCCTTCCCTTTCCTTCCTTCCTTCCCATTCTCACCACACCCCTCCATGCCCCTTCCTTCCACCCTTCCCTGCCCTCCCCTGCTTGTCAGCACTAGCAAACTAGTTAACATAGAGAACCAGCCAGTGTAGTAGTGGAGGCACCTGGCTAGAAACCAAGAGACCCTGAGTTCTAGTCCTGCCATAAGTACGTAGGCACCCTGGGCGACTCTCTCGCTGCCTCAGAGCGAAGAAGACGTGGAACCACTTCCAAATAATCTCACCAAGAAAACTTAGCAACGGATTCAGGCTGGTGCCAGGAGAGACAAATTCGGAGCCAGCCATTTAGAACGCCAGCTTTAAAACTCGCTAAAACTAATCTGAAATTCGCATTGTTGACCTGTTGTTGTTTTTTAACGATTTCAATTCAGGTTTAATCCAAATTGCTTCCTACCCCCCCCCCCCCACCCCCCCACCTTTTTTTAATGGATTCATTTCAATCTAAATTGCTTCCTTCCTTTTCTCCCCTTTTTCAGCATGTACTTTACAGTGATCCATCGCCTGGGAGCTTCCTTACTCAACCAACGAGAGCCGTGGACAATCCAAATTTACGCCCCATTTTTTGGGGACTAAGAGTTGCTGGCCCAGAGCTGCGTCCCTCTGCAGATTGAGACGGATGGAGCAAACTCTGGGGAACCTTGAGGTTATGTAGACAGTCGATCTTCGTACGGCGTGATTTATTTTTTCCAGTTGGCAAAACCGAATTGAAGTGAGTAGAGGCTGTTATCAAGCACTTACAGAGCAGGGAATAAGCTCAGGGTAACTTATGTTGAAGTTGCGTAGTGGTACACAATGTTTACAATTGGGTGGTGCCGGGATGGTTCTCCTGACTGAAGAAAGATGGAGAATCTTGTAGAGAAATGTCTTCATAAACTATTTTCTAACACCTGTGCGAGAGTTTGTTCTTTTATTTTCCATTGTTCTGACCCAAACCTTGTTCCGAGGAAACAAACACGAAACGGAGGTAACAGCAAAACCTTTTAATGATTCTTTACGAATTCCGTTCCTTCCCGGTTAAAAGGCTGTTTCAAACTCATTCTCTCTGATCAGAACGAGGCTTTCCAAGGTGGCGCAAGGCTGCCAAGAACATTAGATAAAGTTACCAAGAATTATTTCAAACACAAAGAGTCTCCAAACACCAACCAAGATATTCTGAACACCCACGAGGCTTGAGTGCAAAAACTTCTTTGCTTCCTGCAAAGAACTCCGGTTTCTCAGCTGGCTTTGATCACCTTGCAGTCTTACTCCCGAGTCACCCGTGCTGCTGCAGCTGCTCTTTCCTGGTTTGCAGTTTTGAATCCATTCAGAAACTGGCTCCTGTTTGATCTGGAGGTTTGAAGCAGCTCAGAAGGTCTGTGTAATAAAATCCTAGGGCTGGAAGGGACTTTAGAGGTCTTTTAGACCAACCCTCTGCCCAAGACAGGAGACTTTTATATCATCCTGGATAAATGGCTGTCCAATTATTATTTTTTCTAAAAATATCTCCAGCAATGGAACCTCCGCAACTCCAGAAGGCAAACTGTTCCATTGGTTCTCACCATCAGAAAATTTGAATTTGGATGTTTAAACCGATTTAGTCCAAACAGATGAAGACATAGAAGATGGGTTGTGTCCCAATAATGCAAAAACTACCTGTTTCCCCCCCCCCCCATTTATGCTCCACTCTGTCATGGGCGGTTCAACAGCTGTATTTGTCACCTGCCAAAGGGACGCGGTGGCTCGGGGGCTAAGACGCTGAGCTTGTCGATCAGAAAGGTCAGCAGTTCGGCGGTTCGAATCCCTAGCGCCACGTAATGGAGTGAGCTCCCGTTCCTTGTCCCAGCTTCTGCCAACCTAGCAGTTCAAAAGCACGTAAAAAATGCAAGCTGAAAAATAGCTCCGTGCGCCTTTACCTTACTACTCATTTAAAGAAGAAACCAAATATGTGAATAAATCTGGCCTTGGCTGATTTGTCCATATCCAATCCTGACCACCCTCTTTTGAAATAAGAAGAGCTTCAGACATACCCAGTCCTTCTCGTTGTGTTGAGCTGCGTCGTTGTAGACTTCAACCGCTGCTTTGTGCTTGCCCAGGAGAAACCTGCAACACATTCGCTCTTTCGTGTTTTTTTTCTCGGCTTGTTTACTGGGGATTAAGGGTTTGCCAGTCCTGGGATCAAGGGAGCTTTGAGGAAGCCACTTCTATTCTCAGACATAACAGAGCAGCCAAGGGCTGCCTGAAGAGTTATATTCTTTGACCACCCGAAAGGGAAGCGGTGGCTCAGTGGCTAAGATGCAGAGCTTGTCGATCAGAAAGGTCAGCAGTTCGGCGGTTTGAATCCCTAGCGCCGCGTAACCGAGTAAGCACCGGTTACTTGTCCCAGCTTCTGCCAACCTAGCAATTCGAAAGCATATAAAAAAATGCAAGTAGAAAAATAGGGACCCCTTTGGTGGGAAGGGAACAGTGTTCTGTGTACCTTCAGCATTTAGTACCATCCCTAAATTGTACAAAATGATGCATCTCTCTCTCTCTTTCTCTTTCTCTGTCTCTGTCTCTCTTTTTCTAATTCTCCTTCTCTTTCTCTCTCTTTTTCTAATCCTTTCTCTCTTTCTCTTTCCCTCTTTCTCTCTTTCTCTTTGTCTTTTTCTAATTCTTTCTCTCTCTTTCTCTTTCTCTTTCTCTGTCTCTTTTTTCTAATTCTTCTCTTTCTCTGTCTCTTTTTCTAATTCTTTCTCTTTCCCTCTTTCTCTCTCTCTTTCTCTTTGTCTGTCTTTTTCTAATTCTTTCTCTCTCTCTCTCTCTCTCTCTCTCTCTCTCTTTCTCTTTCTCTTTCTCTCTCTCTCTCTCTTCTCTGTCTCTTTCTTTCTCTCTCTCTCTTTCTCTGTCTCTCTCTCTCTCTCTCTTTCTCTCTCTTTCTCTTTTTCTAATTCTTTCTCTCTCTCTTTCTCTCTTTCTCTTTCTCTCTCTCTCTTTCTCTATCATACGTAATCTCTTGGAATTATAATGTGTGTTTGTTCCCATTCCATAACTGAAGCAAAGGATAATGAAACGGACAAGGTGAAATTAAGTCTTTCTGTTTTGGGACAAGGGGCGGAAACGGAATCCTTTCCCGCCACCGTTTCCTTCTCCAGTTACAATCGGAGCTGAACTTTTCAGAGGCCATTTAGCTGTCACCCTCCTTGATTATCTGAATGTTACGGAAAAGAACAGCTTCTCCTGCGGCTGGAAAGGGACAGCTGGGTCTTTAACATTTGCGGCTCCGCTTCTGGCAATCAGGGATTTGAAAAACTTGCACGAAGCAGCGGACGAAGGAGGAGAAAACTGGGTGGACTTTCTCAAGATTCTTGACCTGAGAAACGGTTAAAAGTTTGGGCGGTTTTCTCCCTCCCCCCCACCATCCACTGGGGAGAGGGGGAATTTGCCAGGCTGCAAAATTGTCTTCCAAGTGCAACCACACTTTGTGTGTGGGGGTGGGGGAGAGAGAGACCACAGCATTGTGATTCCCAGGGAGTCAGGATCCAAATTCTACTTCTGAAGGGTCCTTGATGCTTCCTGAGCTTGGCTGTTTTCTTGCAGACGTTTCATGACCCAACTAGGCAACATCATCAGTACATCTTTTTTATAGTCTGGTGACCAAAAACTGGATGCAGTACTCTAGGTGTGGCCTTACTAAGGCCTTATACAATGGTATTAGTACCTCACTTGATTGTATCCCTCTGTTAATGCCTCTGTTAGCTTTTTTGGCTGCTGCTGCACACGGCTGGCTCCTATTTAGCTGGTTGTCCACTAAGACTCCAAGATCCCTCTCGCAGTTCCTGCTATTGAGCCTGGTTTCACCCAGTCTATATGGGTACTTTACCTCCAAGATGGCTTCCAACTCTTGTTATTCTATGTTAATCCGATCAGGCCACCCCACTTGAGAGAGAGAGAGAAAGAGGGAGAGCAAGAGAGCGAGCACCTTGGAAGTTGTGGGAGCGCCATCACTTGAGACTTTCAAGAAGAGATTGGACTGCCATCCGTCAGGAATGGTGTAGGGTCTCCCGCTTGGGCGGGGGGTTGGGGGGTTGGACTAGATGACCTACAAGGTCCCTTCCAATTCTGATTATCTGTTATCTGAGATTGGACTGCCATCTGTCAGAAATGGTGGAGGGTCTCCTGCTTGGGCGGGGGTTGGGGGGTTGGACTAGATGAGCTACAAGGTCCCTTCCAATTCTGATTATCTGTTATCTGAGATTGGACTGCCATCTGTCAGAAATGGTGTAGGGTCTCCCACTTGGGCGGGGGGTTGGACTTGATGACTTACAAGGCAGTGGTGGAATTTTTTTTACTACCGGTTCTGTGGATGTGGCCACCAAGAGGAAGGATACTGCAAAATCCCCCTTCCCTCCCCACCCCACCAACCTGCTTTCCAGCTCCGTTCTCCTGTGTAGGGCAACCAAAGAAGACCCAGCCAATCAGCTGGGACTCGGGAGGCGGAGAATGGATGGGGGCGGGGCCTGTCAAAGGTGGCATTTGCCGGTTCTCCAAACGACTCAAAATTTCCGCTACCGGTTCTCCAGAGCTGGTCAGAACCTGCTGAATACCCACCTCTATTACAAGGTCCCTTCCAACTCTGTTAATCTATGAAATGGTGCAGAATCTCCTGCTTAGTTGGGGAGGTTGGGCTAGATGACCTACAAGGTCCCTTTCCAACTCTGATCATCTGTTATCTCGGAAGCCTCCGTGGGGCAGATTCCTTTTCCAGACCGACGCGCGCCGCCTTCCTTTTCTTACAACCGGAGGTCATGTGGGCTCCTAAAATAAACCAAGCCAACCTCACATGGTCTCCGCATCAAAGTTGTCAGAAAGGTTGATGGGGAGCGAACAGAAACAGGGGGGGAGATGTTTGGGAAGAGAAGAGCCTCAAGAACTTGGAGTGGGGAGGGGGAGAAAAGGACCCCACGGGAATCACCATCCAGGAGAGAGAAGAAAAGCAGGAGGAAGAATTAGAAACCCACCAAATTAAGGAATCTCACCCACCAGGGAGGCTAAAGTCCCCAATGTGTTGAGAGCAAAGGATTTTTCATTATTCGATGTCCAAGTCCATTTTTGGCACCTGGCTGTCCTCGGCCACGCTCCTCGCCTCCTGTGCCAAACAGCTGGTTCAACCCACTTTTTTTTTTTCTCCCTCTGTCAAGAATGGCCACTAATGAACGGCATTGGTTTCATTCAAGCTATTAGGAGTACTGTTTTGTGAATAAAAAGCATCTGGTCTTTAAAGAAACGGTTGGACGCCAAAGAAAGGAAATGAAGAAAGGGGGAGAGGAGGAAATGACAGTTTTATTTTTTTTAAAAAAAAAGCCAAAACTTTATTAGAGCTCATTAAAAAAAAAAAATTCCTGGCCTTCTGGTCTTTGTGTAGATCCTGTTATTAACGGGGTTGTTGTATTTGACGTTCTTTCGTACAATAGAGACTTCGTTGCAGAAATTCACAATGCATTGATTGCCCCATTAAATACCCCAATCGTTCTATAGAGGGAGAAGTTGGTCATCCTCAGACTGGGCTGAAAACATTTTCATTATTTGTTTGGTTTAAATTTATATGGCCACCCCATGCCAGATCAAGCATGATTCCGGCCAGCTCTCGGTTAAAAACGCTATAAATCCTATGGCACTAAAAACCAACCCAATTGTTTAAGTAATGACTTTATACATAGTCTGGACAAATTCTGCCGGATGTAGGAAAAATATATTGTATATCATTTATAATACAACATATATCTAATCATGTAATACTTACAACATACACAGTTCGTTTAGTGATCAAAGTTCTGACGTCAATAGAGTAGAGTAGGGTAGGGTAGAGTAGAATAGAATAGAATAGAATAGAATAGAATTTAGAATAGAATAGAATAGAATAGAATAGAATAGAACAGAATTTAGAATAAAATAGAATTAGAATACAATAGAATAGAAAAGAAAAGAAAAGAAGAAAAGAGAAAGGAAAGGAAAGGAAAGGAAAGAAAAGCAAAGAAAAGAAAAGAAAAGAAAAGAAGAAAAGAAAAGAAAAGAAAAGAAGAAAAGAAAAGAAAAAAGAAAAGAAAAAAGAAAAGAAAAGAAAAGAAAAGAAAAGAAAAAAAAAAAAAAAAAGAAAAGAAAAGAAAAGAAAAAAAAGAAAGAAAAGAAAAGAAGAAAAGAAAAGAAAAGAAAAGAAAAGAAGAAAGGAAAAGAAAAGAAAAGAAAAGAAAAAAAAAAAAGAAAAGAAAGAAAAGAAAAGAAAAAAAGAAAAGAAAAGAAAAGAAAAGAAAAGAAAGAAAAGAAAAAGAAAAGAAAAAGAAAAGAAAAGAAAAGAATAGAATTATTTATTGGCCAAGTGTAATTGGACTTTGTCTTGGTGCAACTTCTCCAGAAGTCAACATGCCTATCTTTCCCTCTACCATAACAGAATAACAGAGTTGGAAGGGACCTTGGAGGTCTTCTAGTCCAACCCTCTGCCTAGGCAGGAAAAATATACCATTTCAAACAAATGGTTGTCCAACCTCTTCTTAAAAACTTCCAGTGTTGGAGAATTCACAACTTCTGGAGGCAAGTAGTTCCACTGGTTAATTGTTCTCACTGTTTGGTATGAACACTGGTAAAATGTTTGTAAAGGATGCCCTTTGCTTAACATTGGTGCAACTCATAGGAAAACACTGAACTGGGCCAAATAGTAGAATGGGTATATTATACACCCTTCTTAACACTGTTAATTTAATGGCAACCACTAAGGGAATGTTTACTTGAGCCTTTTCCTGTTAACCAAGCTGTGTGCGCTGCTTACGAGGAATTAATAATCTCTTCGTGTTTCTGAGATAGAGGTGAACGGTAGATGGTATTTTTGGAAGTTAGCACCCACTCCTCTCCTAGGAAAATGAAATATCCTAGGAAATATTAAAAAGCCAGAATATTTCCCCTAAAAAGAGAAGTAGAAACTCAAGAGAGGCAGAAACTCAAAATCCCCCCACCTTTGTTAATGGGTGGGTCATTAAGGCCTGGGCCAGAGTATTCTACATAACAAAGGCCTCTGCCCATCTCACCACATGGCACCTGGGAAGATTGCATCAGCCAGCACTCAGGTGAAGCCATGCGGTCCAGACAAAGCCTACAAAGTTAGCTAAGACCCCCACCCCTGGGAGCCTGACAGCCATTGGGATATATGTTTCTTACGCAAGAACAGGAAACGCTAAAGTGGGACCAAACAGAGGTTATATAACTAAGGGTCTCTCAGCATCTTGGCCCTTCTTTTCCTTCACCCAACATCTTGAAGCATGTGATTGTCCTTTTCACTTTGGAGCTGCAAGGCATGTGCTCCTGTCCACCATTAAACCACCTTTCCAAACAGCCTCCATGTTTCCAGTGTCTTTTTCTCCACTTGGAACACTGAACCCAGAAGGATATTTCTTCCAACAGGGTGATTAATTTAAGCAACATATAATATTTTAAAAAAATAAACGGCGCCGTAGACGATTGGGTTATTCGTGTCACCCAAACCTAGCCACCAGGTATCAAAGCAGGTAACCTTTTCCTGGGTATAATCCAGTTTTGGAAAATGTCTGTTACTTCTTTGAATTCCTTCCGATTTGCCATTCCCCTGAAAGACCTCTCTATCACTCATCAAACCTTGCAATGAGATGCTTTTTCACTCTGCAGATGTCACTTGAGAATGATCTTAAAAAACAGACCAATAAAAAATGTATGTCAGGACTAGAAGAGGCTGCCTGGAGTATTTTTAGCTACCTTTAAAAAAAAAATATTTTCTCCCTCGGTTGGAAAAAAACAAAACAAAACTCCAAAACAATTCATTTAAAAACTCTTGCCAGCTTGTTTTGACAGCCCCGACATGCAGAGTTATGGGGCAGACTTCTGCAAAAGTAAGAAGCTCAATTAAGATTCCAAAAGGAGACTAATATCAATTGCTTCCAAAAAATAAAAATAGAATAATTCTTTATTGGCCAAGTGTGATTGGACACACGAGGAATTTGTCTTTGGTGCAAATGCTCTCAGTGTACATCAAAGAAAAGATACATTCGTCAAGAGTCAATCATCAGGTGCAACACTTATTTTTGTACAACAAAAATAAAAAATGAATTGTCCCTTTCATATATATCATAGCTAATTCCCAATCCCAGATCCTTTGCTGTAAGATTTGCATTTGAGCCGCAATTCTTTTCGTGAGGCTGATGAGGTATCAAAGCAATTTCGTGGGAGGAAGGAATGATGTTAAAAAGAGGCTCAGCGTTCGTTTATCTGGCCCGGTGCGGGGAAGGAAAAAAAAAAAAAGATCATGAAAAATAAAAGATCAAGTTTGTTCCGTCGCTAGTTCTGGGAGTGATTCATATCAGGAAGTGGTATCACCTTTATTTTTAGAGCAGCAGGCAATTTGCAAGATCCCTCAGGTCTTCTGCACGGCTTGTACAAAATGCAAAGCCAAGAAGGCAGCTGCGTTGATCATGACAAAGACACACACAATTTTTTTAAAAAAAAAAAATCCCCAGATTTGTCTTTTATTAGGTCAACTCCAGGCTTACAAGAAAATATCTGCGATCTTGGAGTTTCCAAAAATATTTCCTCGAGCAAGATTAAAGCATTGAGAAGTGGGGTGGAAATAAGACAAAAGGTTGCTTTTTTAAAAAAACAAAAAAAAAACCCTATTGAGTCCAGATTAATCTTAAATAGTGTATTACAAGATTTACCTCCTTGCAAACGGAATCTATAGGGGTGCTGGGTTGGGTCAAGGATTTTTTTCCAGTCCTTCTGCTAGGAAAAGCAGAAGGAAATAAAATAGATTCCCCACCACCCATAGCTGGGAATATCAAAGCCAGCTGCTAATGTTTAGACTATTTTCATCCTTTGAAAAACACAGAGATCCCTTGATAGATGAGGAATCTGCTAACTTCAATATGCATCTGAGACTGTAAGCTGATTTTTTCCCCCTGATGTTCAATTGTGTTTGATTCTGTGGGTGGTTTTTTTTTTTTTTTTTTGCCTCCTTCCTAGCGCTGAGGGAGGGTGACTGGCCCAAGGTCATCCAGCTGGCTCAGTGCCTTAAAGCAGGACTAGGATTCACAGTCTCCCAGTTTTTAGCTTGGGGCCTTAAACACCCCAAACAAGCTGACTCTCTATAAGAAGCTGATCTATAGACCTGATTTCACATCATTTTTTTCCCCCGCTCTGCTTTCATCTTTTCCCCTCTGGATTGTTAATCATCTCTTGCTTGGGAAGGCTTGCAGCTGTTTTACAAACCTTCCGTTTGACTTAATCGTCACTTTCAGGACATCATCTGGATTTTTCGTTCTATGTTTAGTGTGCCAAGCAAGGGAGGCATTCTCAGAGGACTGTGAAATGAACTTCTGTTGGCAACCAACTCATTAGCACCGAAGAAGAGCCAGAAGCCACTCATCAAACGTTTCTATGCCTGTTTTGGAGTTGCAATGAACAAAAGGAGGGGAAAGAAATTCGAAGGAGCAGAGTGGCAGTTTAAAACCAAAAGTGCATTCCATTCTTATCTTGCAAAGATTGTAACTAAGCTACCTGTGTTTCTCCCTGGGGGAAATCCCTCATTGGAGAATGTGATTGATGACTCTCAGCTATGAACGTGTTTCGTTGGAGAATATTAATTATGATACACCCAGAGGGGTGTGGGGGGCAAAACAGGGTCACAGGAGATAATAAATTATGTGCTTCAGAATCGGCTTCATACAGGTCATGCCAACATGTTCGCTCCTAATAAATCCTTTGAAGTTTTTGAAGCTTGGCTCGAGGATCATGATTTAATTAGGGCAACTGCAGGAATCCTGACACTCACACTGTAGAGTCAAAGTCTACATATCAACACTTTTCACAATATCTCCCATTAGGCTCAGCTAGGATTTTCAGGGGCAGGCCATGTTCTTTACTGCGAGGGGTATACAACCAATAACTTGACGTTGGAGAGCAAACCATCCCAGTTGGGAGAAGGGGTCAAGTAGGGAATTAGTCTGGACTCCTTCCATAAACACAAGAGGCAAAGTCTGACCCAACCTTGAATGTCTTTGACCCTTAGCTGGTCTTCGCTAGGCAAAAGCTGTACATCAGGGGAGATTCTTGTATTATAGGCAGAAAGCAATAAAGTAGCTTGTTTGAACTCTACGCCTGTGAGTCTAGTTGTGCTCTCTGTCAGGATTCCCTAATTAAATCATGATTCTCGAGCCAAACTTCAAAAAACTTCAAAGGATTCATTCGAGGCGACCTGCTGGCACTGCCCTGTAGGAAGCCAACTCTGGCCTACGTCATTTACAGTCCCCTGTGACCCTGTTTCCCCCCCCCCCTCCCCCCTGGGTGTGTCATCAATCACATTCTCCAATTGAGCACATTCACAGGCTGGGTGTCATCATTCACGTTCTCCAATTCAATATATTCGCAGGCAAAAACTCTGGTATTTTAGTTACAATCTTTTAAAGATGAAGAGTTGGAACGTAGTTTCACTTTCAAACTGCTGCACTGCTCTTCCAGTATTTCCTTCCTCCCCCCACCTTTTTTTTTAATGGCAACTACTAAAACAGGCATAGGTAAAATTACTTGTCTCCTTTCTCCAGGAATATTTGTGAAAGAATATACCTGAAAGGAAACGTCAACTGTCAACTCACCTGTTACTAATTTAAGATCTTGTAGATCGTCTAGTCCAACCTCCTACTCAAGCATGAGATGCTATGCTGACAAATGGTTGCTCAGTCTCTTCTTGAAGGTCTCAAGTGATGAAGCTCCCACAACTTCTGAAGGCAACTTCTGTTCCATTGGTTGATTGTTCTTGCTGTCAGAAAATTTCTCCTTATTTCTAGGTTGAATCTCTCCTTGATCAGTTTCCATCCATTATTCCTTGTCTGGCCTTCAGGTGTCTTGGAAAATAGCTTGACTCCCTCCCCTCTGTGGCAGCCCCTCATATATTGGAAGGCTGCTATCATGTCTCCCCTGGTCCTTCTCTTCACTAGACTATCCATGCCCAGTTCCTGCAACTGTTCATTGTATGTTTTAGCCTCCAGTCCCCTAAATCAGGGGTCCCCAACCACCGGTCCGCGGACTGGTACCGGTCCGCGGAACAAGTCCTACCGGGCCGCTGGTTGCTGGGCGCCGCCATCTTTTTTTGATGAAAAGTGCTTCCGGTGAGCTTTTCCGGTAGAAAGCTCACCGGAAGCACTTTTTCATCAAAAGATGAGCGGCGCTCAGCGCTCGGTGAGCTTTTCCGGGTAGAAAGCCATTTCTACCCGGAAAAGCTCACCGAAGCGCTAGCGCCGCCATCTTTTGATGAAAAAGTGCTTCCCGTGAGGTCACCGGAAGCACTTTTTCATCAAAAAAAGATGGCGGTGCCCAGCTGATGCCGGTACCGGGCCGTGGCGCCCAGCTGATGCCGGTACCAGGCCGCGGCATAAAAAAGGTTGGGGATCACTGCCCTAAATCATCCTGGTTGCTCTTCTCTGCACTCTTTCTAGAGTCTCAACATCTGGATGCAGTACTCTAGGTGTGGCCTTACTCAGGCTTCATAGAGTGGTATTAGTACTTTCCTTGATCTCGATTGTATCCCTCTGTTGATGCAATTTAGGATTGCACTGGCTTTTTTGGCCAGTGCCGCACACTGCTGGCTCATTGTTAACTGATTGTCCACTAGGACTCCTAGATCTTTTGGGTTCATAGTTTAGAAACTGCACAATTGTGATGTAGGGCCTGTGGTCAATTTTGCGATCCCCCAAGATCGCTAAGCCTCTTTATTTGTGTCTTTGTGTGTGTAACTCTTCGTTAATATGCCCTGATGGTGCCGTTGTCTTAGCCCTTAAGAGAAGAAACAGCCCGTGTTTAGACTCCAGATAACGCAACATCTTTTCTGCAAGGGAACCACAGGACAAGGGAATGCATAGAAGCTTGGTCTTTATTCCACCAAATCGAACAGTACCATGGAAAAAAGAGAAGGGAAGCATTGAAGGTCGAGGGTCAAAGAATACTGCATAGTCACGTCACAACATAAAGATTGCCACGTTTGTCACACAGGTAATTATACCTTTCCCGCTAGTTCTTGAAAACATGACAGTGAGAGGTCCCAGGTTGTATTGTTAGACACTGAGACAGAGCACAAAAACGCCTACGGGATTATGGTTGATTAAGCACCAACCAAAGAAACTTTCATCCTTGTATGGCTTCAGGGGTAGAATGAGAGGCCCAAGCTGTGTTTTTCTCCACCTGGAAAATGGGGGACCATGGAGCTGGGCTTTGGGAGGTTCTGGAAGTTCTGACTCATAGTAGGGGTCTACGGTGGAGGAGGGAGGGTGGGATTTTTCTCTTGCCCCACTTCCTTGCCTTGAACTGGAAGACGTACAAGTGGGCAAGCCATCTAATTTACAAGACTCGGAACCTCCCTTGGCAAGGATTCCTTTGCTTCTTCAGTGCCCTCTTCCAATTGTGTTTTGGTAAAGAGGGGTGGTCTGTAGGGGTGTGCGTGTGTGTGGTGCACATTCATTTCAGTACACAGCCAGGACTGGAAGACGTATAAGTGGGCAAGCCACCTAATTTACAAGACTCGGAACCTCCCTTGTCAAGGATTCCTTTGCTGCTTCAGCCTCTTTCTACAAGAGGTGCCCTCTTCGAATTATGTTTCTGTAAAGAGGTGTGTGTGTGTGTGTGTTTGTGCGTGTGTGGTGCACATTCATTTCAGTACACAGCCAGGACAACTCCCAGGAGGGTAAATGGCTCTTATCCTTCCCCATCAAAAGGTTGATGGAAGATAGACTGTCTAGATGTATGAGGAAAGGGAGAAGGTCGAAGAGAGGTAGCACTTCAAGGTGGACCATGGTAAGGGAAGGAGGAGCGGGTCAGACAACTGATGGTTCTAACCTGAGACAGGTACGCACATCTCATGTTCACTGAAGAAGGATGGAAGGAGGAAGATACGTTACAAGGGAGAGGATTCGGGCTGCAAAGAAAATACTCAGCTCACACACACGCGCGCACACAAGGAAGACAAACTCATTGGGCGTCTGTTGGGTCTTTTCTCATCGACTAGGGTCAGCCTTGCCCCCTCACAGACCAGACCACCCCACCCCACTCACACGGGTCCCAAGTTGACCAACTGGGATCAAGAGGCAGCATGGAGTCACATGACGGTGCATTTCTCAGCCGACTGCTTCAGGTCGTCTATGGTGGCTTGGGCTTTGTCCTTCAAGGAATCTAGGTCTAGGTTCTGGATGTTGGTCAGCTGTCCGATAACAGAGTCCTTCTCCTCTTCTTCCTCGTTGTCTTGCTCTATCATCTTGGCCAGCTCCTTAGGCAGCTCCACGTCACCCCCGGCGAGTTGGATCTGGTTGTCGTCGGTTTCGTTCTAGAGAAAAGAAGGTTAATTGATGAGCCGCGGTGGCGCAGTGGTCGGAGGGCGGTACTGCAGGCTACTTCCGTGAACTGCCTGCAATTTGGCAGCTCGAATCTCACCAGGCTCAAGGTTGACTCAGCCTTCCATCCTTTCAAAGTCAGTAAAATGAGGACCCAGATTGTTGGGGGCCATAGAGAGGGCTGGAAAGCACCATGAAGTGGCATGTAAGTCTAAGTGCAATTGATAGTGCCCCTTCCTTCCTTCCTTCCTTCCTTCCTTCCTTCCTTCCTTCCTTCCTCCCTCCCTCCCTCCCTCCCTCCCTCCCTCCTCCCAGTGGTTAGAATGCAGCATTGCAGGCTAACACTGCTCACTGCCAGGAGTTCGATCCTGACCGGCTCAAGGTTGACTCAGCCTTCCATCTTTCCCAGGTCGATAAAATGAGGACCCAGATTGTTGGGGGGCAAGAAGCTGACTCTGTAAACCACGAAGAGAGGGCTGGAAAGCACTATGAAGTGGCATATAACTTTAACTGCTATTGATAGTGCCCTTCCTTCCTTCCTTCCTTCCTTCCTTCCTTCCTTCCTTCCTTCCTTCCTTCCCTCCCATTGGTTAGAATGCAGCATTGCAGACTGACTCTGCCCACTGCCAACAGTTCAATCCTGACCAGCTCAAGATTGACTCAGCCTTCCATCCTTCTGAGGTTGGTAAAATGAGGAGCCAGATTGTTGGGGGCAACAGGCTGACTCTATAAACTGCTTAGAGAGGGCTGTAAAAGCACTGTGAAGCGGTATATAAATCTAGCGCTATTGCTATTGCTTCCGACTCAAGGTGGAGAAAATTTCATCAATGGCGGTAAGTCTCAGCAAGAGGCACTTCTGGTAGATCTCAACTTACGACCGTAATTGAGACCAAAACATCTCCCATTGAGCAACACAGTCATTGCATGAGCCACGCCTAATTTTACAACCTTTTCTGCTCACATGAATCTCTGCTGTCATTGAGTGAATCATGCCATCATGAAGCAAACCCAGCTTCCTGCGTTGACTTTGCTGGTCAGCAGCTGGCTGGGAAAGGTTGCAAGGGACAATCCTATGTTCCCAGGATGCGGCAACCATCATAAATATGGGCCGCCCAATTTTTGATCACATGACCACAGAGATGTTGCAACGGTCGTAAGTGCAAGGACCAGTTTTAAGTCACTTTGTCATAACTTTGGCCACTAAACAAACCGTTGTACGTTGAAGGCTACCTGTAGATTTCTGAGTAGGTTTGGAGTCCAAAGCTAAGCAGGGTTGGCCTTGGTTGTATTTGGATGAGACCAGCAGGGAATTCTTGGACAATGGGTTGGATAAGAAATTTCCTCTCCTTCCACAAAACTTCAGTAATGACAGTAACTACTTCGCTAGGCTTGTCAAGAAAAATACATGTAGGAATCTGTGAATTCCCCCAAGAATTAACCTTAGCTTGAGAGTAGCTTTACCTCTGCTAACAAATAAATTTGAAAGCACCTTGAAGGAGGAACATGAGGTTCAGAATCAGATTTAGAACACAGAACAGGGAATATCAGAATGGTAAGGGACCTTGGAGGTCAACTAGTCCAACCCCCTGCCTAAGAAGATCCTATATATACCATTTCAACCCAGTATCTTCATATTTAGATTATTCTGATTTTGGGAATCTGGAAGGTCTATTGATCATCCTATCAGCTGCATTCACATTGTCGTGTTAACCAGGTCAGCTAAAAGTTTTCGTGGCAGCATTCATACAAACAGAAAAAATTGATTAGGCTTAATCGTCTCTCTGGATTGGGGCCCTGTGCAAATTCGGAAGTGGGCCAGTTCCATGATCGGATCGAGCCTGGTGCCACTTTAGAACAAGGACCCAACCAACACATCAAAAACATACCATATTCTCCCTGATGTAAGAGACGCTTGCAAATGTCAGGTATAGGATTACAGACGAATGACTAAATGCCAGGTATAAAAATAGGCCATTTTGTCAGATTTCAGCCTGGGGCCAAACCCCCAATAAATACGGTTAGCGAAACAAATAGAGTGGAAACAAACTGCGTTCATCATAAGCTCCATTTATTTGAACAGGGCCAGTTAGGAGCGGAATTATGAGCATAATTGGATTGTCCTAATTATGTCTGTTCTTAAAAAAATATATCAGTAAATGAGTAGAATATTGGATTTTAGATTCAAATGGAAAGGATTCCAGTGGAGGCAATTGAATATGTGGCGGTTCATGGCTAATCTCTGGATGGCCCAACTATGCTCAACATCATCTTCATCTAACCCATTGAGTAGCCCCAAAAATGCAATTGGTTTCAACTGGAATAAATCACCAGTTCAGTTCAGCCAGAAGGATTTCCTAGCATCCATTTTGCTTCTTAGCCAAGAAGCTTCGGTTGTGACTGGATAGTCTATCCAGTCAATCTCCTCACCATCCAATCTCAACTGATGAAGCTTCTTGGATAAAAAGCGAAGCATCTTATCCAAGGCACCCAAAGGCCAGACAAGGAATGATGGATGGAAACTGAACAAGGAGAGATTCAACCTGGAAATAAGGAGGAATTTTCTGATAGGGAGAATAATCAACCAGTTGAACAGAAGTTGCCTTCAGAAGCTGTGGGAGCTTCATCACTGGAGGCTTTCAAGAAGAGATTGTACTGCCATCTGTCAGACATGGTGTAGGGCAGGGGTGTCCAACCTTGGCAACTTTAAGACTTGTGGACTTCAACTGCTGGCTGAGGAATTCTGGGAGTTGAAGTCCACAAGTCTTAAAGTTGCCAAGGTTGGACACCCCTGGTGTAGGATCTCCTGCTTGGGCAGGGGGTTAGACTAGATGACCTACAAGGTCCCTTCCATCTCTGTTAATCTGTATTTACATCTGTATCTTCCTCCTCCTCAAAAAACAACCCAGTTGCCTTTAATTTTTTTTTAAAAAAGCACTTTTTGAGTGAACTGTGACCAGGATGACTGAGATTCTCCACGAACATTCCCAAGACGATGTTTCTCAAACTTGGCAACTCTATGACCTTAAATGACTGGGGACTTCTGGGAGTTGAAGTCCACCGGTCTTCCAGTGGCCAAGTTTGAGAAGCACTTCCTTGAGTGTCCTCTACATCATTTTTCCCCAGGATTCCCAAGCAGCACCCACCCTATTGAAAAGATGCTATCGGCTCAGGGGTATCTAAGATGGTTAGCTAAGTATCTCTATGCAATAGAAGTCTACCTCTTTGGGGCCTTTGGACCATATCCAAGGCCCACATTTTTCAAAGGGACAGAGTGTTGATGGCTGTTGGGGGGGGGCACCATTTTGGTTTTAACTCTCCCCTTGCAGAGACTTCTGCTGCTGTCTTTCTAAAAAAAAAAAAAAAAGCAAATGTATTCCTATTGCAAGTGGCATCTACCCTGGTTGACGTCTTCGTAAGGCGGAGCAGTGCGTAAGGATCTTGTCCTCTTTCTGTCTTCAACTGATGGTAGAGGACGCCCACACCAACTCACTTTGGGGAACAGGGAAGTTGTGTTTATTTCTGTTTCCTTATTTCCAATATTTGCAGAGTACCTCAGAAGGACATTTTGGGTGCATTGTGATATAAATTAAAACCATGCAATACGACTTTCTTCTTGTGTTCTATCTACAGTACAAATTAAAACGATGTAATATCCGGCTCAAAGCTAAGCAGCAAACAATGCCACTGAAGGGCCCAGGCAGAATTAAATTAAAAAGAGAGAGAAACTAAGAGAGGGAATTGTAATCATGAGAAACTTCTAAACAGGAGAACTGTGAATGCTCCTGGTTGAAGATCTGATTCAATAGCAACCGGATGGAATTAATCCTTCAGTTCAAATCATTACATTGAATCCAGTGTCTTCGAATCAATCCCAATGCGAGCAGGTTTTGACTTACAACCATTCGTTTAGGGTGACTGGCTGACTGGGGAATTCTGGGAGTTGAAGTCCACACATCTTTAGAGTGGCCAAGGTTGAAAAACTTTAAACAAAAAAAGATGGGGGTTAATTGGTGATCTCTGCAGGATCTGGCCTGGATTCTCCATAACCCCTTTTGTTATTTATTTATGTTATTTATTAAATTTACTCCGTCTTACCACAGGGTAACTCTGGGCAGCTTACACTATTAAAAATATAAAACTAGACAAAACCTACGGACAATATAAATAACTATAAAATTCCCAAATATTCATCTCTAATTAAAAGATAGGAGGAGGGAGGGGGTAGGATAAAGAGCAGGGAGAGAATTACCATGTCCGTATATCTGCTGGGAACCTATTCTACCGTAGCATAAAACAGCATCATTTCTTCACTTCGAGTGCGAAGTTTGACGATAGTACAGTTGTGTTAGGGCAGGGGTCTCCAGCCTTGGGAACTTTAAGACTTGTGGACTTCAATTCCCAGAATTCCTTCCCATTCTGGGCACTGAAGTCCATAAGTCTTAAAATCCCCAAGCCCTAATGCAGAGAAGCTCCCTCAAGAAACCAGACTGAGATTTGTGAAGGGTTCACTCCATACCTTGGGCAGTTTGTATTTGTCACGGAAGTGAGTCCGCAGAGTCGCACGCTCAGCCTTCTTCTGGGCAAACTCGGCATCACGCTCCATCCTGCAAAAGTCACAAGGAGAAAGAAATTGATTTCAACCCTGAATAGGTCTGCTCATCTGTCCAAACAGACTTGGATCGTTTGTGGCAACGTAAGAATTCTAAACTGATGACTCGTTTAATTCCACCCTCTCCCTTCGGCCTTCTTTTCTCCTACTATAATCAATGTTTTCATAGCAAGGCAATAATCCCATATCCTTATAAGGAAAGCTGATGGATGACCAGATATTGTTGACGTACAATCCCCAGCACTTACAGGGTTAGTAACTACAGTATACTGAATTCTACTGTGTAGTGCAATATTAATTCAATTGCATAGAATGTGAAGGATGTGTGTTTGTGTTTTATTTTTATAGTTATAATGTAGACTAAAGGTGGCATTTGATTTAGTTGTATGAGGTGCAATGACAATAAAATAAAGTAAAGTAGAACCCCAAGACGAGCTTCACAGAACCTAAATTCTAAATGCATCAACAGGATTCAACTGAAGAATAACCTCAACATATTAACCAGTGGAACTCACCTATGTTCCTGGCCTCAAAGCCAGGAAGAACAGTCAAGTCTGAACAGTAAGACCACAGTTGGAATAGTTGCATCAAGTTTTGGTGACCACGATTTTAAAAAGTCGTTGAGACAGAGTGTGGAGTGCGGAGAAGAGCAACGAAGATTATTAGGAGGCTAAAATATATGAAGAACGGTTGCAGGGATTGGGTATGTCTAGTTTAATTCAAAGAAGGACTAGGAGTGGATGATAGCAGTCTTCCAGAATTTGAGGGGCTGCCACAATGAAGAAGGGGTCAACTTATTCTCCAAAGCATCTGAAGGCTGGACAAGAAACAATGGATGGAAACTAACCAAGGAGAGAAGCAACCAAGGACTAAGGAGAAATTTCCTGACAGTTGGAATACTTAACCAGTGGAACAGCTTGCCACCAGAAATGGTGGATGCTCCATCACTGGAGGTTTTTCAGAAGAAAATGGGCAGCTGTTTGTCTGAAATAGTATAGGTTTTCTGCTTGATCGGGGGTTGGACTAGAAGACCTCCAACTCTGTGCTTCTGTTCTGTTATATGGTTTTTAAAGCCTCAGGAAAGGCTAATAGGGTCAGAGCCATCCTGCTTCCTGGAGGGCAGATACAGAGGAGGCAGGATGTCGGTTTCCGAGAAGATGACATTGCTTGATGGGGGAGACCTGGAGCATGGCTTCCCAAAATGACGGCAAGATAGGCAGTCCCGCAAATAGCTTGGCCCTATTATTAGCAAATGTGCTCCAGTTGGCAAGCTAGGCCAAAATTGCCAGAGGATAACTACATGGGAACAGGAAGATTTCCCAAAGGAGGCTGTTATCCAGGCCAGCGTGAAGTTAATCAAAAGACAGGGACAAAGTCACATTAATTAAGCAACAAAACTTGGCTTAGTTACTGAGAAATAATTGCCTGTCCTCGTCCTCGACTCAGATCCAACTGTTGTTGAAGTAGAACTGTTGTGTTGCATGCTGCCTACATATAAGTGTCTGTGTGTGCATGCATGTGCATATGTGGGATCCAATCTTGCTTGCGAAAGGGCTTGTTTGATCATTTTACATCATCTCCACTCTATTGATATTGTAGTAAGGATTATTTCTTATTATCTATGCCCAGGATGGAATCCCAGTTTCTGTATTATGTAATCCAGAAAGCCTAACCTCACATGAGGTTCATTCATCACCCCAGGCATGGTACATGGTACGATGATCACATCCCTGACAAACCTTCATAGAAACGATGAACAAAATCCCAAGTTTGTAGAATGAAACAACGAAGAACGAAAAAGCAAGGTTAGCTAGATGTAAAGAAGAAAGGAAGCGAATCCATACGTGAATTTTTTTAATAAACTTAGTCAAAAAGGTTTAGCAGACTCCTGATTATTATTTTTTGCTATCATACAATGACCCGACGTTAGTCATTATCCTTGTAACTTCCCTTAATCTCTTGGCTTTGATTCAAGGGGTTAAGAAACCAATGGCTTCGTTCACACAACATTCCCAACTTAGTCAAGGATAAAAATTCAGCAGTTGCAGTCATGCAACCTAATGCCCTTGATTAAGTGTGCATTTGTGTCTGCCTTTACACACTGAACTGGTGTGATGGATTTACTAGGCAAATATTAGGCAAATCCAGAAAATGGTACCCAAAATTAGCATGTTAAGTGAACCCAACCATCCAGGATCTGCAGAAGATCCTGCCTCTAGTCTTCCAGGGATGTCTAAAACAGAAGAGCGTTCATTTCCTCTATTCTCTCCCTGCCCCAACATTAAAGTAATCTTAATTGGTTCCATATCTCCTTTCAGTGGCATAACTAACTAATTCTCATTCCAAGTCCTATGACTCAATTAATTCTCCTTCCTGGAAACATTTAAACAAAAGCTGCAGATGACACAAGCTGTTAGACAGCAGGGCCGACCAATGAAATACTGGGTCCATTTTCGTTAAAGGGTATTTAAGCAGAGGCTGGGTAGCCATCTGTCTGCCCAGCCACGGCTAAAACTAGACACTTCACAGGCAGTGATTTAAGGATACCCCTCTCTGATGCTTTTTGCAAAAACTGAGGAAAAACTGCTATGAAGAAATTCAGCAAAGTGCCAAACACAAGCTCTACTTTATGACATAATAGAAATGAGGTTTAATTCTTGTGATTCTTTTTCCTGTTCGTATGTGATTTCTCCATGCACTGAGCCATTCATACGTGAATCTCGTGACTGTGATGGATTTCTTTCGTCCCAGGCCGATTGTTCCTAATCTTGTTGGATCCAGCTGTCACACCATCTTTCAAAGTTAATGCAGTTTTGTAGTTTCTGCATCAGACAAAGATGGATTTACCTTTCGCTTGTGTAATTCTGGGATGTAGCTTAAAACAAGTGTGAGAGTTAAGACAGCCCTGACAGACTCCATAGAGAGGAAAATTAAGTGCCGTCAAGCAAAGCAGGCACTGGTCTATTAAATTAAATTCTTGTTATAGGTCAAAGATAAGAAATAGGGTTTGGGGCTCTCTTAGCTCTTTAGCTAAAAAGCTGAGATTAAGGGGCATTTCTAACCATCGTGTTTATGTTTCTGGGCTTGTTCCCTATGCCTCCAATGTTCTTATATTCATCTGAAAAACTTGTTATCGAATTGCTTCAACACAAAACTCTTTGGAAACCAGAGTTCTCTCCACAAGAGAGAACAGGTGGACCTCTATCCCAAATCTTTAATCTACCTATAAGCTTAAGTGACTACCTTTTGGATACAGACTAGCTCCTCCGTGCTTTCTGCAAAGATAATAGAAGTCAGACAGAGGTGCTTACTCACGATGGAGCTCGGGAGGGAATGGGGTGTGAAGATGAATAGTTAAGGTATTATAAAGCTCTGAGAGCCGAGTGCAGACAGTGAGTAATTCCAAACAAGAACAATGTATTATGTACGAAAGCGGCTTTAAATAATGTTTGTGTTCCTTCTCCCCACCCAAATTAGAAATAATTCAGAATATAAATAAATCCACAGTGAGGGGTTTTTTCCCCTCTTCCTGAGAAAACAATCCCATCTCTTGAAAGCAAAAGAGGATTAAAAGATTAGAGAGTTTGTGAAAATACATTACTGACATTCCCTGCTCTGTGTAACAAATGTCTTCCTTTTTGTGTTTCCTCCTCTGCATATTAGAAAACAGGTGCAGGATCCTGTTTAAACTTCCATTTAAATGAAACATCAGCTTCTGCAATCTGCCTTCTACAGCCCTGGATTCCTATATTTGCATTTAGAAAGCAGAGGATTTAAGGTCGAACTTTGCATAAAAACTGCTTAGAGCCAAGGATTTATTTCTGCGCAGATATTCCTGAGAGCTATTTTTAATTTAGCTCGCAAATTTGCTCTATTTTTATGGTAAGCTCGGCCCCTTCCAACGTTTAGCTGGAATCCATCTAAAACCATCCTGATTTTGAGCTTTCAAGTAGCTTCTTTTTTCCCCTCCTGGAATTCCTACATGTTTTATTTAGTGTGGAAGGTATGGATCTCAGGGTCAGAATTTCTGATTGGAGGAACAAGTTCATGGTTTCGTTCAGCCTAGAATATCAGAAATCTTCAATCTCTGTGCATGGACCCATCGCCCCACTGATTCCATCGCTCTAAACCGATAAGTCATGTTAGACTTGAGCCAACAGCCACATCCATATCCAGACCGAGTATCTGGTTCCTTTTCGGGTATGTTCCTTTGGACAATAAACGTCATGTGCCCTGAACCACCTGATAGAGGTCTGAATCTGAGCTGTTATACAATGAGCTATATTAAGTAAAGCAAAGTCATCACATCTTATTTGATTACTCTGATTAAAAAGGAGTGAAGGGTTTTGTCCTCTTGCTCCTTCGTATTAATCTTCCACAGAGACACTCAAGCATAGGCCTGTGAAGGCGGCACTCAAAAGACTAATAGTGACAAGACATGTCTAGTTCAATTAATGAAGTGGACTCTCATCCAATAATGCTGATGCTACCATGCACTCATCAAGCAACAACTAAACTTTTCTAGACTATCCCTGTGAAATGTATTGGAACTCAGTTTTCATCCTCCATCATGGGAAGGGTAGCAGCAGCAAAGAATAGTTTTGAGGAGTTGATATTACTTGATGATATTATTATTCCTCATTTCTGAGCAATTGATGCTTATGATGTGACTATCATTAATACAGACTATACTCTTAATTGCAATCATGAAAATCTGTTTTACTGTATTATTTTCAAATTGCAAGAAGATGAACTGAACTGAAAGAAGACTACACCACGAGTATCTGGAGATATTGGGGCATAAAATAATGGGGAAACTTGACTGAAGTCATCAAGATATTTTTTTTTTAAGGATGCCCCCATTTCTGTCTCAGAGATATAACATGGCAACCATTACATCAGGATGGCCAGTCAGGTGTTCTGAGCTATGATGTCATCATTCTCAGCCAGCCATATGACAACACTGTAAGTCAGAACACCTGGAGAGCAGCAAATTGGAGAAATATGTCTAGCCTGATGACATGTCACAAGGATTGTATTTATCACAACACATCCTGAAAATCAGAGACGAAAAAAGAAGTGAAGAAGAGGTCTCCCTTCCTGTATTTATTAAATTTATACACTTTCTCATGCAATACCATGCACTTACTTTTCTTCCACCAGCTGCTTCTGATACTCTTCATATTCTTCCTTCGTCATTCCTTGGGCTTCCGCTGGAGATTTGTCCGCTTCTCCTTTGTCTTCTCCTCCTAAGCCACCAGTGAGATTCTTCAGTTGGCCACCAACCATTGACTTCACCATGAAAGCCATGGCTAGGCAGAACGGAGAGCGGTGGCGGCAGCAGATACAGGAGTGGACTTAGCACCCACTGGAGATGGCGGGAAGACGCTCAGGTGGGTCGTGGAGTGGGCTGGGCTTCCTAAGCTGGGTTTAGATCAGCATCTCGTCTCTTGTTGAAGAAGCGTCCCCTCGTCGTTTTCCATCGAGGCTCAACGGGGCTCCGGAGGGGGAAGAGTAGACCAAGGCCAAGGGAAAGAAGTTCAGCACCTGGTGTCTGCGGACAGCTCCGAAGAAGCGCGCGCCGCCGTGGGAAGCCGCAGCCTTGCGGGCTCGGAGCGCTTGTTTCAGCACCACGGCGCTCGGACAGCGACTGCCGTCGATGGGCGTTGGGGAGCCGATGTTGCCGACGGGGCTGATCCAGGAGAGAGAGACCCCTCCCTCCGCGGAGGGCCGTCCTTCGGAGCCCCAACCCTCTTAAGTTGGTCTAACCCCGACTCTCCAAGCGTGACAACTTTACTCCGCCCCCTGATCCCTCCCTTTTGGGCTTCCCAGCCCCACCTTCCTCTTTTACTTTTATTTATTTTATTATTTCTTTCAAGAAAAGGAGACCTGCCGAAGCCTCTTCGTTGCTTCCTTCCAACCTTTAGCAAGAAGGTGGCTTCTATTGGGGTTCACCTTTATTTTAATTGATTTTTTTTTATTAAATACATTTCTTAGTGCTAAATAAACATCGTGCTGTCTGGATATTTAATTTGCTTAACAATACACATTTACATTCTTCACCTTTTTTTAAAAAAAAGAGGCAAATCTATTGCTGAAACAGCTCCTCTGGGTGGCAGCGTCTGAATTCATCTATTGGGAGGAAGAGTTTATTTTATTTATTTATTTGTTTGTTTGTTTGTTTGTTTGTTTATTTTACTTTATTTATTTTGCTTTATTTATTTTACTTTATTTATTTTACTTTATTTTATTTTACTTTATTTTATTTTATTTATTTATTTTGTCAAGCATGTATTAGATAACAGATATAAGTATAAACATGATTACAAATCCATGAAATAAAAGGGAACATTATAGGGCAGGGACAATAGGCACGCTGGTGTGCTTATGCACGCCCCCTTACAGACCTCTTAGGCATGGCGGGAGGTCAAGAGTAGACAGTCTAAGGTTAAAGTTTTGGGGAAGAAACCAAGAATGTTTCCCCAGTGTTTTTCACCAGCTTTGCTCAAGCTGGCTTCGAAGGGGCCAGCCGCCAAATGTCACAGGCAAAGTCTATCATTCACTTGGCTCAGAGTTAGGGGGATTCTGTCCCACACATCTGGAGGACATCCAGACAGAGAAGACAGTTGTAAGCAGGCAAATACAGATGCGATGGACAGAAAAGTGGGAAGCAGTGAAGTGAAGCGCTTGCGAAACCAAGCTATCACTCGATCATGCCACATGCGGCTGAACTTCAACTGACTTTCCTCAAAAACTAGGTCAAAAAGGTGGATTTTTACCTCTTTGGACTGGCGTGGTTTTCCTTTCTTTTGTTCTTTATGTTAAACAATATATTTATCTTCTAGAGTTATTACATTTCTTAGAGCCCGCATAAAGAGTTTTCTGGCGCCTTAAAAGACTGATTTCATGAGGTATAATCTTCCATTTTACACCTGCGTTTGAACTGCATGTTTACTCCATCCAAATTTATGAATCTGCCTGTGTTTCTTCGTCTTCTTGTGCCATATCCATCATTGGACATTGGCAATCATATTGGCGATCCTATTTTTTTTATCAACAGCTGCATGAAAAAGGGCAGCTGAGTTCTGTCCAAACTTGGATTTTGAAGCCACGATGTTCTTCCTCTGCCTGGAACTTCATTTACCTTCACTCTTTCCCTGGAGGATTAAGTGAAGGATGCTGTATTTTTCCGGGTGTCGCATCACATGTCCAAAATATTCTAACTTTCATTTTTTTATGGTTTTGATGATTTCCCTTGGCTTTCCCAAGCAGCTCCTCATTTTTGATTTTGTCAACCCAAGATATATGTAACAGCCGCCTGTGTGCCCAAGACCATCAACTAATCTCACAGTTGCACAACTTAGTTGGGCAAAGTGTAGTTGATAGTTTCAGATGCACAGCTGATGCAAACACACCCACCCACCAAAACTGAGTCTCACTCGATCTAGTTCTTTATTTACCCTCCCGCTTTTCAGCGGAATTTCACTCCCAAAAGTGACTTGTAGAGCAATTAAAATCAAACACCATAGCATTAGCAAGTTTGTGATTGCAAGGCTATTTTAGACCTTGGTATTAATGGCTGGAACATTAAGAGTTTTTAAGTTCTGGCATAAGGGGAGGAAGGAGGGAAGGAAGGAAGGAAATGGAAATGAGAGGCAGGGAGGGAGGGAGGAAGTAAGGAAGGATATGAGAATGAGAGGCAGGCAGGGAGGAAGGAAGGAAGGATATGAGAATGAGAGGAAGGGAGAGAGGGAGGAAGGAAGGAAATGGGAATGAGAGGAAGGAAGGGAGGAAGGAAGGAAGAAAGAAATGGGAATGAGAGGCGGGGAGGAAGGGAGGAAGGAAATGGAAATGAGAAGCAGGGAGGGAGGAAGTAAGGAAGGATATGAGAATGAGAGGAAGGGAGGGAGGAAGGAAGGAAGGAAATAGGAATGAGAGGCAGGGAGGGAGGGAGGGAGGAAGGAAAGATATGGGAATGAGAAGCAGTGAGGGAGGGAGGAAGAAAAGGAATGAGAGGCAGGCAGGGAGGGAGGGAGGGAGGAAGGAAGGAAGGAAGGAAAGAAGGAAGGAGGAAGGGAGGGAGGGAGGAAGGGACAGAGGAAGGAAGAAAGAATATGAGAATGAGAGGCAGGGAGGGAAGGAGGGAAAGGGAAGAAAAGCAACCAGAAGGAAATAGGAGAAAGGAAGAAGGGAAAGGGAAGGCAGGAAATGGATTCCCTAGAAACCACAATTGGGGGAGGGAATGAGAAAACATTTAAAATAAACGAAAAGAGCATAGGAATAGCTCAGCTGCAAAGCTTCTGGTTTGAATGGATAATGCCCATTAGCAGCAGCTAAGCTCCTAATGTAAGAAAATAATGTACTATAAGCAGACATCGCTTGCGAACAAACGGCTTAAAAAACACCCTCCTATTTTCACATGTGAATAATTATGAACATGGCTTTTGATACAGAGAGGACGATAGCCAATCATGGCCAAGTTCAAGCCTCGTTGAAAAATAGAAAAGTAAAACGTATCACATCTTAAAAGAAGGGAACAAGAGAGCTGGAAGGGACCTCGAAGGTCTTCTAGTCCAACCCCTGCTAACATTCCAGACAAATGGATGTCCAATCTCTTCTTAAAAACCTCCAGTGATGGAGCAACCACAACTTCTGGAGGGAAGTTGTTCCACCAATTAATTGTTCTCACTGTCAGGAAATTCCCTCCTTAGTTCCAGGTTGTTCCTTGATCTGTTTCCATCCGTTGCTTCTTCTCCTGCCTTTGGGTGTTTGGGTGCCTAATAGACTTTACCTTTCATGCTTTTTGTCCTTTTAGCTTCCTTCCAGTCAATATTTTTGATAACAGCGATGGGGAGGAATCCATTTCTAACCGGGTTATTGTTGTTGTTTTTCATGATCTCGGGGTTTCACGCACCTCAGAGAGATAAAAATCTATAGGACTGAAGCACAACCCAGCTCACAAAGCAATTGCGGTTTGCACTTGTAACAACAGGAAACTGCTTTTCGGATTAACAGTAAGAATCTGTTGTACTTAAGAAATGGCGATTCTTTTCAAACAGGATGTCTTTTTTTGCTGAATCGGCCTGAATTGCACCCAAATAAGGACTGCGTAAGAATTTTAGCACAGTTCAGCACTAATACTTCTTCACTTCTCTCACACGCCGTCAAGGGCCCTGCAGATCCTTCACATTTAGTGTCCAGAAGGGCAGAATTGGAGATTTTATTTTGGGAGAAGGGTCTGCAGAGAGGAAATTAAAAAAAAAAAATATCAAAATGGCAGTTCCAATTGTGCAATTGCAACACACGTAAACAAAGATGGGGCTTTGCCTTTATGAGTTGTAGCTGACATCTGGGTTTGTTGTCTCTTCTAAGGCCATCCTTATATACCCCACAGTAATTGTTTATTTTTGTCACCTTGTCCCAAAGGTGCTTTTTTAAGAAGCAACTGGACTTTCTGGTTTTTCTTTGAAGATGTTTCATTTCTCATCCAAGAAGCTTCCTCAGCTCATGGATGGTTCCAAAGCCGAAGAGCCAGAGCTCTCCAAAGACGTCTCCGTGGTCATGTGGCTGGCATGGCTGAACGCTAAAGGTGCACGGAACGCTGTTCCCTTCCCACCATGCTTTCGAACTGCTTAGGTTGGCAGAAGCTGGGACACGTAACAGGAGCTCACTCCGTTACGTGGCGCTGGGGATTCGAACCGCCAAACTGCCAACCTTTCTGATGGACAAGCTCAGCGTCTAAGCCACTGAGCCACCTGCCTTGACTTACCAAAAATGGGTTGGGATTTTAGACTAGGAACATTCCAGAAATAAGTCCCCGGATGGATGTAACTCATGCTGCTGTCCTGGAGTTTCTCTATGGAGCTTTTTTATTTTTATTTATTTTGTTTTGTCAAGAGATTGTTAGATAACAGGTATAAGTATAAACATGGTTATGAATACACAAAACGGATGCATCTAAGAAAAATATAAAAGAAACAATAGGACAGAGACGGTAGGCACGTTGGTGCGCTTATGCACCCTCCCTAAGACCTCTTAGGAAAGGGGTGAGGTCAATAGTAGACAGCAGTAGTAGTTTAGTAGTATAATATAACAGTAGCTTCTCAGTCATCCAGGTTGTCCCTAAGGTACTTTTTAAAAAAAGCAACTGAACTTCCTTGTTTTTTTTTCTTTTGAAAACATTTTGTTTCTCACCCAAGAAGTTTGGGGGAAGAAAGTTCTTGGATGAGAAACTAAACGTTTTCAAAGAAATAAAAAAAAAAAAAACCAAGTAAGTCCAGTTGCCTTTTGGAAAAAAAGCATCTTTGGGACATTCCTCTTCTACCTACAGAATCACAGAGTTGGAAGGGACCTTGGAGGTCTTCTAGTCCAACCCCCTGCCTAGGCAGGAAACCCTACCCCACTTCAAACCAACGGTTATCCAATCTCTTCTTGAAAACCTCCAGTGTTGGAGCATTTGCAACTTCTGGAGGCCAGTCGTTCCACTGATTAATCTTTGTTTTTTTCCCAATCCCCTGGTTTTGCTAATCCCCCTGATTAATTAACCTGATTAACCTTTTACTTCGACACTCCCATTTCTGTTTAGAAAAGGTTCCTTCTCGATCAGCTGCCCTGATCATCATCCCATGGGGGCAGGGGGAGGGAAGGCTTTCATCCCCTCCTGAAGAAGGAATCTGTTAATCGGAGCGGCTAATTATGCTTGGAGATGCGCTCTTCTGCTGTGGGTGGCCACTTGCCATGCGCCAGGCTCGCCTCTCTGTGAACACTCAGGCCCCGAGGGAATCTTTTCAAGCACACTGGACACAAGCTGTCATGGGGGTTGAGAGAGAGAGAGAGAGTCAAACGTGAATGCCTCTAAGCAGCCACGGCTAAAGCCCCTGATGCCTCTTGTCATAAGCTTAGGAATGTGCACGCTTCACCCCCCCCACGCATGAAGCATAGAGGAAAGGCAGCTCCCTTCCGTGACACAAACACACATGGACAGATGCCCCCACACACACACAACGCTGGAGAACCGGACTTGGTAATCAGCACATGGAAAAGGCATGTGCTTTCTGATGCTCCCTGGCCAGGAGCAACTCAGAAACAGGCCTCTCTGCGTGGTAAACAAACGCGGCGAAGCTTCTGCGTATGTTTCTTCCTCCCCTTTCAGAGGGTTGTTTGGGGCTCCCATTCCTGGGAATTTAGGAAAAGTGGGTGAAAAGAAGAATGGGGGGTGGCTTGGTCCATTGTTGTGTCACCCCAAAAAGCCACCTGAAGGAGGCAGGAAGGCCTAGCCTGAGAGCTACGTAGCCCAAACCTGGATAAATTACACCCTCCGGGTGGAGGAAAAGTGGTTTGCTTGACTAGGACGGTACCCAAGGTGGCGCTTGAGGTGGGCGTTCTCTTCGGCCAGGGATGGAGGGGTCAGGGGACCGGAAGAAACCTACCCATTGCTTTTTCTCCTGTCACCTCCAGCTCTCAAGCCAAGGAGGTGTCTGTGCCGATAAAGGCGAATATTTATAGCTCAAGGTTGAAATGAAGGAGCCTTGCTGCTTGCTCTGGGAGCTTGCTTGTTTTCTCGCAGACGTTTCATAACCCAGCTAGGGAACATCATCAGGGCTAGAAGGGAATGGGGTTGGCAGAGATGAGGTGGGGGAGGGGGAGGAGGAGGAGGACTGTGGGGTCCTTGGTGCTCTCTGAGCTTGGTGGGTTTTTTGCTGACGTTTCATGACCAAACTAGGTAACGTCATCAGTGCTAGAAGTGAGAGGGCTTTGTGGTGGTGGTGAGGAGGAGGAGGAGGGGGGGAGGAGGAGGAGGGGGGGGAGAAGGAGGAGGAGGAGGAGGGGAGGGAGGAGGAGGAGGAGGAGGGGAGGAGGAGGAGGAGGGAGGAGGAGGGGAGGAGGGAGGGAGGAGGAGGGGGGGAGGAGGAGGAGGAGGGAGGAGGGAGGGAGGAGGAGGAGGAGGAGGGGAGGAGGAGGGAGGAGGAGGAGGAGGAGGAGAGGAGGAGGAGGAGGGGAGGAGGAGGAGGAGGAGGAGGGGAGGAGGAGGAGGAGGAGGAGGAGGAGGGAGGAGGAGGGGGAGGAGGGGGGAGGAGGAGGAGGAGGAGGACTGTGGGGTCCTTGGTGCTCTTTGAGCTTGGTTGATTTCTTGCAGACGTTTCATGACCCAAACTAGGTAACATCATCAGTGCTAGAAGGGAGTGTGAATGAGAGCAAACTCCACTCCCTTCTAGCACTGATAGTGTTTCCTCGTTTGGGTCATGAAACATCTGTAAGAAAACCACCAAGCTCAGCACCAAGGACCCCACAATCCTCCCTCCTCGCCCTCCTCCTCCTTCTCCTCCTGTCCACAAGCCCCTCTTCTTTTCGGAACTGATTCTGTTACCTAGTTGGGTCATGAAACGTCTGCAAGAAAACCACCGAGCTCCAAGAGCACCCCGGATGCATCTGTGGTCCTCCTTGTCTCTGAGATCACAACTAAGCAGGCAATCCCAGGACTACACAACCAGTGATGCACCAGCCCAACCAGGCTGAGCAAAGGAGGGAGTCGGCTCCCCCAGCGGAGGTGGGGTGCCCTGGCTCAGCTCAATCTGTTCCAGGACCTCCGTTTCTCCTCCCCCTTCACTGAGGATCAAATTCCCATTTCCTCTTTGACACACAATCCTCCTGACGTTGTCAGTCCTGTGAGAATTAATGTAGCTTTTGGCACCCAGGCAGGCAACAGGAACACAGCGCTGGTTATTTTTATAGATTCTTTGTTATCTTAGCCCAAGGCTTGGGCAAAAAAACGCTTCTGTGTCTTATTTTAGATCTTCCCGTTGACAAAGGGTGTTTCCTGTTCGCATTTGAATCCTTAACTTCCACCAAAGAGCTTTAAAACCCTCTTTCAGCCCCCCCCCCATCCTCCTCCTGTACCGCCGCCGCGTTGTCCCCTGCCCTGGGCCTCCTTTGTCTGAAGGGGTGTAGGGTTTTCCTGCCTAAGGAGGGGGTTGGACTAGTAGATCTCCAAGGTCCCTTCCAACTCTGTGATTCTAAATCCTAAGTTCTCACCGTTTAAGAGGCGAAGGCCTAGCTGAGCCTTTTTTTTTTCATCCTGGAATTGAAGTTCAGCACCAAAAACCCATCAGTCGGTTTGTTGCAATGGTGAAAGTGCTGGACTAGAGACTGGGAGACGGTGAGTTCTAGTCCCGCCTTAGACATGGAAACTGGCTGGGTGACTTTGGGCCAATCCCCAGGAGACAGTGAGTTCTAGTCCCGCCTTAGACATGGAAACTGGCTGGGTGACTTTGGGCCAATCCCCAGGAGACGTGTAGTTCTAGTCCCACCTTAGACATGGAAACTGGCTGAGTTACTTTGGGCCAATCCCCAGGAGACGGTGAGTTCTAGTCCCGCCTTAGACATGGAAACTGGCTGGGTGACTTTGGGCCAATCCCCAGGAGACAGTGAGTTCTAGTCCCACCTTAGACATGGGCTGGGGGGAAATCCCAGGAGACAGTGAGTTCTAGTCCCACCTTAGACATGGAAACTGGCTGGGTGACTTTGGGCCAATCCCCAGGAGACGTGAGTTCTAGTCCCACCTTAGACATGGAAACTGGCTGGGTGACTTTGGGCCAATCCCCAGGAGACAGTGAGTTCTAGTTCCCACCTTAGACATGGAAACTGGCTGGGTGACTTTGGGCCAATCCCAGAGACAGTGAGTTCTAGTCCCACCTTAGACATGGAAACTGGCTGGGTGACTTTGGGCCAATCCCCAGGAGACAGTGAGTTCTAGTCCCACCTTAGACATGGAAACTGGCTGGGTGACTTTGGGCCAATCCCCAGGAGACAGGGAGTTCTAGTCCCACCTTAGACATGGAAACTGGCTGGGTGACTTTGGGCCAATCCCCAGGAGACAGTGAGTTCTAGTCCCACCTTAGACATGGAAACTGGCTGGGTGACTTTGGGCCAATCCCCAGGAGACGGTGAGTTCTAGTCCCCTTAGACATGGAAACTGGCTGGGTGACTTTGGGCCAATCCCCAGGAGACGTGGTTCTAGTCCCAAGACATGGAAACTGGCTGGGTGACTTTGGGCCAATCCCCAGGAGACGGTGAGTTCTAGTCCCACCTTAGACATGGAAACTGGCTGAGTTACTTTGGGCCAATCCCCAGGAGACGGTGAGTTCTAGTCCCACCTTAGACATGGAAACTGGCTGGGTGACTTTGGGCCAATCCCCAGGAGACGTGAGTTCTAGTCCCCTTAGACATGGAAATGGCTGGTGACTTTGGGCCAATCCCCAGGAGACGGGAGTTCTAGTCCCACCTTAGACATGGAAACTGGCTGGGTGACTTTGGGCCAATCCCCAGGAGACAGTGAGTTCTAGTCCCACCTTAGACATGGAAACTGGCTGGGTGACTTTGGCAATCCCAGGAGCCTAGTCCCACCTAGACATGGAAACTGGCTGGGTGACTTTGGGCCAATCCCCAGGAGACAGTGAGTTCTAGTCCCACCTTAGACATGGAAACTGGCTGGGTGACTTTGGGCCAATCCCAGGAGACAGTGAGTTCTAGTCCCACCTTAGACATGGAAACTGGCTGGGTGACTTTGGGCCAATCCCAGGAGACAGGAGTTCTAGTCCCACCTTAGACATGGAAACTGGCTGGGTGACTTTGGGCCAATCCCCAGGAGACAGTGAGTTCTAGTCCCACCTTAGACATGGAAACTGGCTGGGTGACTTTGGGCCAATCCCCAGGAGACAGTGAGTTCTAGTCCCACCTTAGACATGGAAACTGGCTGGGTGACTTTGGGCCAATCCCCAGGAGACAGTGAGTTCTAGTCCCACCTTAGACATGGAAACTGGCTGGGTGACTTTGGGCCAATCCCCAGGAGACGGTGAGTTCTAGTCCCACCTTAGACATGGAAACTGGCTGGGTGACTTTGGGCCAATCCCCAGGAGACAGTGAGTTCTAGTCCCACCTTAGACATGGAAACTGGCTGGGTGACTTTGGGCCAATCCCCAGGAGACGGTGAGTTCTAGTCCCACCTTAGACATGGAAACTGGCTGGGTGACTTTGGGCCAATCCCCAGGAGACAGTGAGTTCTAGTCCACCTTAGACATGGAAACTGGCTGGGTGACTTTGGGCCAATCCCCAGGAGACAGTGAGTTCTAGTCCCACCTTAGACATGGAAACTGGCTGGGTGACTTTGGGCCAATCCCCAGGAGACAGTGAGTTCTAGTCCCACCTTAGACATGGAAACTGGCTGGGTGACTTTGGGCCAATCCCCAGGAGACAGTGAGTTCTAGTCCCGCCTTAGACATGGAAACTGGCTGGGTGACTTTGGGCCAATCCCCAGGAGACAGGGAGTTCTAGTCCCGCCTTAGACATGGAAACTGGCTGGGTGACTTTGGGCCAATCCCCAGGAGACTGGAGGTGAGTTCTAGTCCCGCCTTAGACATGGAAACTGGCTGGGTGACTTTGGGCCAATCCCCAGGAGACAGTGAGTTCTAGTCCCGCCTTAGACATGGAAACTGGCTGGGTGACTTTGGGCCAATCCCCAGGAGACAGTGAGTTCTAGTCCCGCCTTAGACATGGAAACTGGCTGGGTGACTTTGGGCCAATCCCCAGGAGACAGTGAGTTCTAGTCCCGCCTTAGACATGGAAACTGGCTGGGTGACTTTGGGCCAATCCCCAGGAGACGGTGAGTTCTAGTCCCGCCTTAGACATGGAAACTGGCTGGGTGACTTTGGGCCAATCCCAGGAGACGGAGTTCTAGTCCCCCTTAGACATGGAAACTGGCTGGGTGACTTTGGGCCAATCCCCAGGAGACGTGAGTTCTAGTCCCGCCTTAGACATGGAAACTGGCTGGGTGACTTTGGGCCAATCCCCAGGAGACGGTGAGTTCTAGTCCCGCCTTAGACATGGAAACTGGCTGGGTGACTTTGGGCCAATCCCCAGGAGACGGTGAGTTCTAGTCCCACCTTAGACATGGAAACTGGCTGGGTGACTTTGGGCCAATCCCAGGAGACAGTGAGTTCTAGTCCCACCTTAGACATGGAAACTGGCTGAGTGACTTTGGGCCAATCCCAGGAGACAGTGAGTTCTAGTCCCACCTAGACATGGAAACTGGCTGGGTGACTTTGGGCCAATCACCAGGAGACGGTGAGTTCTAGTCCCACCTTAGACATGGAAACTGGCTGGGTGACTTTGGGCCAATCCCCAGGAGACGGTGAGTTCTAGTCCCACCTTAGACATGGAAACTGGCTGGGTGACTTTGGGCCAATCCCAGGAGACGTGAGTTCTAGTCCCACCTTAGACATGGAAACTGGCTGGGTGACTTTGGCCAATCCCAGGAGACAGTGAGTTCTAGTCCCACCTTAGACATGGAAACTGGCTGGGTGACTTTGGGCCAATCACCAGGAGACAGTGAGTTCTAGTCCCACCTTAGACATGGAAACTGGCTGGGTGACTTTGGGCCAATCCCCAGGAGACGTGAGTTCTAGTCCCACCTTAGACATGGAAACTGGCTGGGTGACTTTGGGCCAATCCCAGGAGACGTGAGTTCTAGTCCCACCTTAGACATGGAACTGGCTGGTGACTTTGGAATCCAGGCTGGACTTTGGCCAATCCCCAGGAGACAGTGAGTTCTAGTCCCACCTTAGACATGGAAACTGGCTGGGTGACTTTGGGCCAATCCCCAGGAGACAGTGAGTTCTAGTCCCACCTTAGACATGGAAACTGGCTGGGTGACTTTGGGCCAATCCCCAGGAGACTGAGTTCTAGTCCCCCTTAACATGGAAACTGGCTGGGTGACTTTGGGCCAATCCCAGGAGACGGTGAGTTCTAGTCCCACCTTAGACATGGAAACTGGCTGGGTGACTTTGGGCCAATCCCCAGGAGACGGTGAGTTCTAGTCCCACCTTAGACATGGAAACTGGCTGGGTGACTTTGGGCCAATCACCAGGAGACGGTGAGTTCTAGTCCCACCTTAGACATGGAAACTGGCTGGGTGACTTTGGGCCAATCCCCAGGAGACGGTGAGTTCTAGTCCCACCTTAGACATGGAAACTGGCTGGGTGACTTTGGGCCAATCTGTCCCACCTTAGGGAGGCTGGTGACGGTGAGACGGTCTAGTCCCACCTTAGACATGGAAACTGGCTGGGTGACTTTGAGCTCTCTCTCTCTCTCTCTCTCTCCCCCCACCCCGATCCACCTTGCAGGATTGTTGTTGCGGGAAAAAGAGTGGTACAGATCAAGGAGATCTATTTTATGTCATTTTGCTTTCCTGCAAGCCTGATTTATGTGTTGCTTAATTTCCCCCCAGCTGTGTCTGTCGCTTTTTCTCCCCGAGGTCATAAACGGAGACAGGGAAGACACAGAGAAGCCCAAGGGCAGGCGAAAGAGAAAGGAGAAAATTTAGATATATATATATTTTTTTTAAAAAATAATAATAATAGGAGGGAACATTCATGTAAAGTTGACGGATGCAGTGGAAGACATGGATCCGATTGCTTATAAATACAGCTTTGCATTTCGGCTGAAGTGGCATCCAGGACTTTCAAGGAGGCTGGTGGGAAAACCAGCCTTCCCCCCCCACACACACACACACACAAACACAGCTTTGTTCTTGACTGCCTTTCTGCCAGATGAAGGACGCCGCTACAAACGGGAGAAAGGCAGCCTGCTGTTGTGGTGGCTGTTTTCAGAGAGGATTACAGGAGTTTATTTATAAAATACCCAGGTGGAGCAGGTGGGATGGGGGAAGCAGCAGCAGCAAATGCAGAGAGAGAGGGAGAGGAAATGCTCATTCCCAACACATGTCATCACTGTTCTTCAGAAACTGTCTTTTATGGGAGGATCATGGACCACTCTGCAAAATGGGCTCTTGACTACATATTGAGCTTGTGTTCCTCAAGACCAAGGGTCTCCCATACTTGGCAACATTAAGACTTGTGGGCTTCAACTCCTTCTGGAAGTCCACAAGTCTTAACGTGCCCAAGTTGCCAACTCCCCGAAGGAGTTGAAGTCCACAAGTCTTAAAGTCCACCACTTGTGGACTCCAACTCCCAGAATTCCTCAGCCACCTATGCTCCTTAAATGAACCAGACTGAGGTCCAGGAAGGACCCACTGTATATTTTGTTTCTATTTGCCTCGGAATTCTGGAAGTCCACAACGTTGTGGTCTTTAAGACTTGCGGACTTTGCTTGTGGGCAGATTGTGGTCTTTAAGACTTGCGGACTTTGCTTGTGGGCAGATTGTGGTCTTTAAGACTTGCGGACTTTGCTTGTGGGCAGATTGTGGTCTTTAAGACTTGCGGACTTTGCTTGTGGGCAGATTGTGGTCTTTAAGACTTGCGGACTTTGCTTGTGGGCAGATTGTGGTCTTTAAGACTTGCGGACTTTGCTTGTGGGCAGATTGTGGTCTTAAGACTTGCGGACTTTGCTTGTGGGCAGATTGTGGTCTTTAAGACTTGCGGACTTTGCTTGTGGGCAGATTGTGGTCTTTAAGACTTGCGGATTTTGCTTGTGGGCAGATTGTGAACAAGTTTAAGACTTGTGGACTTCAACTCCTAGAACTTTTTTTGCAGCAGATCCTTGTTTATCATAGGATCATGGGTCTGAAAGGGACTTCGGAGGTCTTTTGAACCAGGGGTCTCCGACCTTTGGTGACTGGAGACGTGTTTGGTCTTGGAGAACCCATTGAGGAGCTGCAGAATGGTATGGCTTAGCTGTTGACCAAGAACATAAAAATAATAAGGAAGAACCAGGATGATGGATCCATCTTCTCAACCCAAGCAATATTAAGGAGTGTGGACTTCAACTCCCAGAATTCCCAGTCCTTCAACTGTCTTCCATTGCCCAACATGTCCAACTTTTTTGGGTGTCTTGATAGATTCCAAATACTGAAGATGTAGCCCAGGAGAGAGATAACTATAGAATAGGGGAACTGTTTTAATCCTGGAGTGTAGGTACGGATTTTCCCCAGGTTTTGAAATAGGTTCCAAACTCTACTTCCCTTAAAGGAGGTAATTAGCACAAATTAAGACAGAAGCAAAAGGCATTAGAGGTATGTAAGGAAAATAAATTAGACAGTGGTGGAGAAGCCGGGGGGGGGGGGTGAGGGAGGGAGGGAAACCAAGAAAGCTGGTTGTCTTTTTTTTTTAATCCCCCCCCCCCAGTCCCAAGCAAAATGCCAGTCAGATATTTTGCCTCTTAAACATTTAAATCTTCGCTTGTGTGTCATTGACTGCAATTTTGAAAAGTCTTCCTAATCCGTTAAAAGGAAGGAATCCAATCCTTTTCTGAGACCCCCCGCCCCCGCCCCAAAAAAACTAAATTACAGGGGAAATGTTTAAATGAGATGCCTGAAGGCCCTGGACACCAACCACTAGGAGCTGGAGAATTCTAGCCCTGGGTTAGGCATACAAACTGGGTTGGTGTCAGAATACAGTTGGAAGGGACCTTGGAGGTCTTCTAGTCCAACCCCCTTCTCAGACAGGAAACCCAGGACCATTCCAGACAAGTGGCTGTCCAATCTCTTCTTAAAAACCTCCAGTGATGGAGCAACCACAACTTCTAGTGGCAAGCTGTTCCACTGGTTAATTGTCCTCGCTGTGAGGAAATTTCTCCTTAGTTCCCAGTTGCTTCTCTCCTTGATTAGTTTCCACCCGTTGCTTTTTGTCCTGCCTTCAGATGCTTTGGAGAATAGCTATTCTCCAATATCTATCCTGCAATACATTTCCTTGGATTTAAATGGGCTTATTTTAAGTCCCTGAAGCCTTCAGTGTGTGGCTGATCTCTAGGTTGCGTTTCACACGACTGCTTATTCACGGAACAACAATTCACTCCATTATGCCTGGTTTCTGGCATCAGCCAGCGCTCCCTGAACCAGAAACTCATCCAAGAGATGGAATAGCATAGATTTATGGTTCAGAGCATCGCTCAAATAGATTCCCTTCCCTCAGCCAAGAAGTTATGGCTTAATGATCTCACTCTAGCCCTTGGGTCTGACTCTCCTTCCTAAGAGAAGCCAAGCACAGATTGGCTGTCTGTCCTTTTTTATTTTATTTATTTATTTGTTTATTTAGTTTAATTTGTCAGGCATGTATGAGAAAACAGGTATAAGTATGAACATAATGTATAAACATATAAGTATAAACGGGTATAAGTATATACATAATAATTGAGTACGAATAAATGGGAACTGTAGGACAGGGACAGTAGACACACTGGTGTGCTTATGCACACCCCCTTAGAGACCTCTTAGGCATGGGGTGAGGTCCACAGTAGACAGTTGAAGGTTAAAGTTTTGGGGGTTTGAGGCTGTAACCACAGAGTCAAGGAGTGACTTCCAGGCGTTGACCCCTCTGTGGCTGAAGTCCTATTTTCTGCAATCGAGTTTGGATTTTTGCTTCTCAAAAATGCCCCCGATGTTCCACAATTCTCACCAGGCTACAGGTATCCCACAGTCCCATCTGTGGGGCCTTCAGTTTCCCTGATGTCTATCCTCTTGGGTTTTGGAATCACTCGGGAAGGAGGAAGCCAAGAAGCAGAGAGAGAGAGAGAGAGAAAAGAGCTTTTGGTCATTATTTGATTCGCGCTGAATAATTCTCTCCGGTGGAAAGGGAGCTATTTTAATCTGGCGAGAGACATCTTTCAACAGAGGCCAACTGAGGTATAGCTTTAGAAAAAAGGCAGCCGATGCTAGCTGACATCCAGCCTTTCGGTTCTGCCCTTCTCGTTCTGTCAGCCCAACCGCTTCAGTCTGCAGTCCTAAAATTGCTTGCCCTCGAATCGTCTCTTCCAACCAAATTTTAGGACCCGTGGACTGCAATTCCTAGAATTCCCCAGCTCGCATGCTATTCAGCTGTAAGATGTGTGGACTTCAACTCCCAGAATTCCCCAGGCATCATGCTATGAAGGTTTAGCTCCCATAATTCCACAGCCAGGATGCTATGGAACTTTATGATTTGTGGGCCTCTAATGACCAGGTGTGATGACCCAAGGGCATGGCACAAAAGCAACACAGTCAAATAAGCAAGAAAAATCCCGTTAGTACTTCCAATTTTGCCCCCAATGTCCAGATTATCTTCAGCTGGAGAAAAACTCTCCCTTTGACTGTAGAAAATTCAGTCCAAAACAAGGCACACACAAACTGTAACTTAAAATCCAAACAAATCAAACTGAAGTAATTAGCTTGACAGGGCAGGAGAAGGAATTTCAGACTTGAAAGCACAGCAAAATTCACACAGTTGGAAAGACGCCAGGAACCCAGATAAGCCTCGATGATACCAGATAAATTCATGTTTGCTCCCAACAGCTTGCTGCGTGCAGCTTCCTTTTTTTATACACTGTGTTCCCAGCTGCAGCTAATGAAGGGAATCAGGGCCTTTTCCTTCCCCGTAAGCCATGCAACTCACATTGCTCTCTTCTCCGTTCCTCCCTGGGTGCCCTAGGATGAAGAGGGGGTGGGCCTGGTCTTCCTCCAAATTCCCTCTCCCTTGTTCTACCTCTCCCCTGCTCTGCCCAGCTGGACTTTGCCCTTCCCCAGTTTCTTCTACAGCCAACGGAGCCACACTCCCTCTCCCTGTCAGCTGCTCGGCTTCCTCCTCCGAGTCAGATTCCGGCAGGGGCATGACACCAGGTTACTAACTTATCAACTGCAGTGATTCACTTAACTTTGGCAAGTAGGGACAAAATTCACTGAACAAATCTCTCACTTAGCAACAGAAATGTTGGGCTCCGTTGTGGTCATAACTGGAGAACTACCTGTACTGGTCACCTGGAGGAAACCCAGTACACCAATTCTAGGTATTCACTGTGCAGTTTTGACTTTGTCTCTCTATCCCCTTGCCAAGTAAAATTGCAAAAAGCAAAGATTTCACCAGCGGCCTCTTTTTCAACTCCCTGTGGAAGGTTTCAGTCCGTAGGAGCTGTTCATTTGTGACAAAATTGTCTTTCATTTTACTGAACATCAAGAGAGCAAGCCTGAATTTCTCCTCTCTCTCTCTCTTTTTTTTTTTTTAATAAATACACACTATGGGGAACTCAAGTTGATTTAGTTCTGCGTCTTCACCCGATTATGATCTAACTCAGCCGTTGGGGACAAAACAGTTGTAAAGTATATGGTAGTTAATGACAATGCATAAAATATTAGTACTAATAAATAAATAAAGGCATCTCCCTCCTGCTGAGTTCAGTTCCTGGGGAGTTAATAAAAAACATCCATATTGCAGACTATTAATTTCATTTTTTTCTCTCCTGAGGGGCAGGATGTGGAAGGCTGATTTGTGATCTGTTTAATAAGCAACATTCCTGACAGGAGATTTGTCTTATAAAATGATACTTGAGATCCTTTAAAAGGCGCTGTTTTGAAAGGAGAGTGGACCCCCCCCCTCAAATGACCCCCACCCCAAGATGGCCATCACAATTGTGTGATCAAAAGCCCTTTGTACGATGCAAAACATCCACGCTGGTACAAAATGATGTGTCGTAGACTTTGAGAATAACCTTAAAGAACAGGAGGAAGAGAGAGACGCAGCTAGGACAAGTTAAGAGAAAAGAAATTTGAGTCCGGTGCCAGAAATGTAATTTGAGAAAGCATCTCAAGGAACCCTCCCTAATTTCCTGGGAGATAAGAGGAGGGGGGGGGTGTATTCAGCCTTGCAAGATGTTGTTATTGTAACTTGATAACAAAAACAGTAATAGCGTTTTAACTTTTTGTTTCCTAGTTTGGTCTACCTTGACGTGTTGACAGGATTGTACCTCCTTCGTGTAACTGAAGCGGCCATCTTGATTTTTTTGACCCTCTTCTTTTGACCCTTAACTATTCCAATAAAAGTATTTACAAAGACCCGTTGATGGCCTTCCTAATTTTCCCTTCCATATTATTCTTGAGGAAAAGGGGAGCTTCGGTTCTCAGCTCGACCAAGCTAAATATTGAAACGTTAGGAGCCAATCAACTCAAAAGCCGTTTTTTTGAACCCATAGCATTCCAAAGGCTGATGAAAGCAAATTAATCGCAGCCCTTTTATAAGCAGAGGTACTGGAAAGTGTTTAAGAAATGTGTATTCTTCTCTATTTCACTCTTGCTGATAACCAAGCTCACAAGTTTCTTAAAAAGTTTCAATGTCAATCTTATCAACTTGATCGACGGAACTTCTGTAGGGTTTGAGACAGAAATATTTTCTCCCCTAATACCTGAGACCCTTAACCCTTTGTATCTGGAGAGGAGTGGGCTTAGGTTTGCAGTCTTTTGCAAGGCAGAATTGTTTAGCTTTATAGAATCTGTCCCAAATTCTTATACCAAATCTGATTGCTCTAAAACCATCTCACAGAGGCTTTCTTTCCAACCCCTCTCGATGATGTGTTGGGCACAGAACCAGAAATCATTTCCATCAGGTTGGCTGGGACTTATTTTATGGGAGTTGTAATCCCCACTCAACTGGGAAGACCGGATGAATAAAATTTTCTGCAAAAACCCTGACTGAAAACCAGGGGTCTAGTAATACTCTGAGGGCAGAGCGCCATCTAGTGGCACTAAGATGAATTACAGGTAACTTGGTTCAGTTAATCAAGAAGTTTGATTGCTTCTTTTCCAACGGACAAGATTTTATTTTTTTTAAAAAAAAAAAGCTTTGGGAACTTACATCAGTTGGGAACTTACACCAGAGCTAACGTCTCTCCATACATTTGAAGTTGCTCTTGAAAGCTGGTGCCTTTTTTTACAAAAGTGTCAGTCAGAAGAGAGGCAACCGGACTCCTCCATGGTTTATCCACACAACTCTCTTGCAGGCTGAAGTGCTTGTGTGAAGGGCTTCCTTCCTCTCCCAAGGAGGAAGGCATCTTGGGATTTAGGTTCATGGTGTTTTCTTAGCAACTTTTTTCTTCATCCTCGAATGATATAACCAGGTATTTCTTTCTCTGTTGACTTACCTACCATCTTCCCTGCGCAGTGGTTAGAACACAGTATATTGAAGCCAAACTCTGCCCACTGCCAGCAGTTTGATCCTGACTGGCTCAAGGTGGACTCAGCCTTCCATCCTTCCAAGGTAGCTAAAAGAACCCAAATTGTTGGGAGCAAGATATTGACTCTGTAAACCGCTTAGAAAGGGCTGTAGAGCACTGCAAAAACAGTATATAAGTCTTAAGGGCTGTTGCTATTGCTATCTCAACCCTGCATGGTTTCCAAGAGACAAGAACAAGAGAAAAGGCTGAAAATTCTGCTTTGCGAGCTGAATTCACCCTCTATTTCAGAAGGTTTCTTGACAATTAAAAAGCCCTACCCTGTTGTGGTCTGCCGGCAGCCTGCGGAGACAGCAGCAGAGTCAGAAAGCGGGGAAGAACATGGGCCAGTCCTGGTCTGGAGAGAACTTGGAGGGTCCTGCGTCCGATGCAGAGATGGCGCCAGGGCCATCTGGGAGTTGTGCTGCTGACTCCGGAGTCTCCAGAATCTGACAGCAGCGAGGCAGAGGAGTAAGGGGAGCCTCCTCCCAGTGCGCATGTGCACAGAGCTGCCAGAAGGCAAGAGAAGTTAAGACAAAAGGGGCGACTCGGGAATAAGGCTTGGAAATGATTACCCCTTCCATAAGATATAAAGGAAGCGCAAAGGGACAGGAGCCTTTGCAGGAAGCAACGTTGTTTGCTCTGGTTGGTTTGAAAGCTTCATGGTGAATTTGTGCTCCGCTTGGTTTTGAAAGACTAATCGGTACATTAGTCATTGGCAGCACTTCAAGTAAGATAAAGGTGCGTTCTTATCAGACTTCTCCCAAAGAACTCTGGCAGACGACTATTTATAACAGGTTGAGACTCATTATGGGCTGGGAATGATGATAATTCACAGCTGCTGAACTAAAATAAAAGGGTTTTGGATTTAACGTGTGTTTGTTGGTGTCTCAGGAAGCCTCGGTCAGAACATACCCACTCAAGGAAAGATTTATTATTTTGTTTGAAGGAAAAGAATAACGACTAAGCTAAATACACTATTGAATACAGGCAGTCCTCAACTCATGACTCCAATGGAGCCCAAAATTTCTGTTAAGTGAGACATTTGTTAAGTGAATTTTGCTCCATTTTATGACCTTTCTTGCCTCAGTTGTTAAGTGAATCACTAGAGTTGATAAATTAGTAACCCAGCGGTTAAGTGACTCCAGCTTCCAACCGACTTCGCTTTACAACACTGCGACCGTCATAAATACGTACTCTTGCCAAGCGCCTAAATATATAATTGTTGATTGATGATATGAGTTATTATTTAATACAATTACAATGGAGACCAAGAAATGGATGCACAAAAAAAAAGTGGTAAACCAACCGATACACTGTCTGTAAATTTATGAAGGAGGATGATGTTTTTATGTTTATGTTTTATGTACTTTGTTTGTTGTTAAAATCAATAAAACTTTTTGTTCAAAAAATAAATTTTGATCCTGAGACCATGGGGGAATGTTGCCACGGTTGTGTTAAAAACGGTCACAAGTCCCTTTTCCCAGGGCCGTTGTAACTTTGAGTGAACTGATGTAAGTCGAGGACTACCTACAAAAGCCTCCCTCCCTTTTTTTACAAACCCAATTTTTTTAAAAAAAGTTTAGAGACGAGACCACGAAATTACATCTTCATATGGAGATGTGAGGGTTTTTTTTTCCTTTTCTTTTAATGCAGCTTAATCTCACAGTTGGCAGCATAATATGAGCATAAAGACACAACTGGGAAGGGATTCTGGAGGCAGCATGCAAACACTGTTTGAAGCAAGAACTAAAAGAAACAAAAACAGAACAAAAAACCCCATCCAAACCCCTTTCCTGGGTGGCTCTGCGGTGGTTTTTTTTTTGTGTGTGAGAAGAAACACCGCCTTGGTTTGGTCAAGACCTGATTCAGGTAAGGCAGGGTTTCCCTGGGCACGCAGGTGTTTCTTCTTCTTTTTTTAAAAAAAACACAAAACCAAATCCCATTTTATTCATGACATTAAAAAAATAAGATCTGTAACTTGAGTAAAAAAAAAAAAAACCCAGCCAAACAGCGGATTTCTGGTGCAGTTCGAAACCTATTAATCAACCTCACGATTAAACCTTAATAGTTTTTTTTCTCCTTAAAAAAACAAAACTGAGTATTATTATTTTTTTTAAAAAGGAACAAAAACCAATTCTCTCTTTAAAAAAAAAAAAAAAAGGCCTATTCAGAAAGAAGAGGATACTAGACTGTGAATTCCAGCGCTCGGGAGTCTTTTTGGAGAAAGTTAAAGAAAGTCTCTTTCTTCCCCCCGCCAAGAAAATCGGCACCTTTTAATAGCTGTCCTACCATTTTCCCCCCCATTCTTTTTTTTTTTTTTTTTTGGCATGGTCCGCCCTTCTTAAATTTCCCTACGAAACAAGAACCTGTACATGTTTGGTTCCAGAAGGAGGCTGAAAAAAGGTAGGTGGGAAGAAGGAGGTGGGGATGAATGAAAGGAGGGGAGTCCACGAAGAAGAAAAGAGGGACTCAACAACGCTGGAAAAGAACATGCAACTTAAAATATGAATACGATGGACCCTGGCGACGAGACAGATTTTCGTTTGTTTGTTTTTAAAGGGCAGGAAGGAGAAGTGAACACCTCTGGGTTGGTTCCCACGTGTCCATCTTCAGGTGGGTCCAGCTGAGAGAGGCTCCCTTGGGCGAGGGTGGGGGGGATAGGCTCCCCACCTACCCATCGGGCCCCCGGGGAGCGGTCCAAGGTCCTTAGGTTTCTCTTTAAAGACAGTGTAGAAATTTGGATTCCTGGAAAACAAAAACCCAACCACCTGCTTCGCTGGAGGGGGCAGAAGGGGAGAAAGGGGGGGTTTCTTCGCCTGGCCTCGCCCCTGAGGTCTGTGCCCAGGGGAGAGGGCGGGGGAGGGCGTGTCCGAAAGAAGCCCTGCCCTTCCGGTCGGCTTCACAGGTAGAGCTCGCTGGCTTTGATATGCTCTAGCTGTTCCCGTAATTGGTGGAAGGACGGCCGGTGGGCGGCATCCAAAGTCCAGCATTTTTTCATCACCTCGTAGACAATCTGGGGGCAGCCATCCGGAGATTCCATCTTGTACCCCTTTTCCACACGAGGGACCACGTCCTTCAGAGGCTGCAGGGTGGGGAGGGGGGGGGGAGAAAAGAGCGGGGGAGGAAGTAACGCATTTAAGCCCAGCTCTGATTAAAAGGAAAAAAAAAACAACAACCAGAAATAGCGTTGACTTCGACTAGGAAACCACTTCTGAGCTTTGTGCTTGAGGTGGATAAAGGTGAAACTTTTGACTCTTGGGTTTTTACCGATTAGATAAGATTTGTTCTTACAGAAATGGCTAGTTTCTACCAACCTGCTTCCCACGGAGGACCTGTAGACTGCATATGAGCCCAAAAGAGGGCTGTGAAAATATCTACAGACCATGGAAATAAACTGTTTCAACTCCTTCCCTCAAAACGACGCTACAGAGCACTGCACACCAGAACAACTAGACACAAGGACAATTTCCCCCCCAATGCCATCACTCTGCTAAACAAATAATTTCCTCAACACTGTCCAACTATTTACAAAGTCTGCACTACTATTACTGTTAATCTTCTCATCACTCCTTATCGCCCCTCCCACTTATGACTGTATGACTGTAACCTTGTTGCTTGTATCCTAACAATTTATATGGACTGTTTCCTAGTATGATTTGATTGCTTATTGTACCCTGTGACTATCATTAAGTGTTGTACCTGATGACTCTTGACGAATGTATCTTTTATGTACACTTAGAGCATTTGCATTGAAACAAATTCCTTGTGTGTCCAATCCCACTTGGTCAATAAAGAATTCTTTCTTTCTTTCTCTTTCTGTCTGTCTGTCTATCTATCTATCTATCTATCTATCTATCTATCTATCTATCTATCTATCATCTATCTATCATCTATTTTTCTATTACTATGAAACAGGAAAAAGTTGTGGGTAGATCTTAATTCCTTATTCAACTGCACCAAAGGAGTCAGAAGTCAATACCTTTCCCCCACTATTCACTTCCCTTTTTCCTTCCCTAATTTCCCTAATTTCCCCTTGATGTGAGCTTAAATGGACTCCGGGGGATGGTGGAGGACAGGAAGGCCTGGAGGAACATTGTCCATGGGGTCACAATGGGTCGGACATGACTTAATGACTAACAACGTCAACAATTTCCCTAATATTTGCTTTTGTATTCTCTTTGTATGTTATATTATAAACTACTTTGATAGATAGATAGATAGATAGATAGATAGATAGATAGATAGATAGATAGATAGATAGATAGATAAAGATTAGATAGATAGTCAGACAGAGATAGAGATGATAGACAGACACACAGAGATGATAGACAGACAGACAAGACAGAGACATGATATAGATGGACAGACAGACAGACACACAGAGATGATAGATAGAGATGATAGTCAGACATACAGAGATGACAGATAGGTAGACAGACAGACAAGACAGACAGACATGATATAGATGGATAGGCAGACAGATGCACAGAGATGATAGATAGATAAGATAGACAGACACAGAGATGATAGATAGATAAGATAGACAGGCACACAGAGATGATAGATAGATGATAGAGATATAGACAGTATGTGTGTGTGTGTGTGTGTGTGTGTGTGTGTGAGAGAGAGAGAGAGAGAGAGAGAGAGAGACAGCGTAGATCCACAGGTGTAAGGTTCAAGCTGACTACTTCATTGTTTACGGCCTATAATACAGGAATCTCCTGACACTGGCAGCTTTTGTAAAGGAACTATCAGATAAGCCGGGGGTCAGGCGCCAAATACTTTGGAGGCTCTTGAAACTTCACTTACAATTCTCGGATAAGGCACTCGCCCAAAGGAATAGATTTCCCAGAGAAGAATTCCGAAGCTCCATACGTCTGATTTGGTTGAAAATTTCTGCCAAGGTTAGAAGAAGACAGAGAGAGAGAGAGAGAGAGATTGTCAAAAGACCTGGGTCGAGCTGGCCAGATGTTCCACCACCAGAGTACGTCATCCTTTGTAGAGAACCAATTATCAAATCATAGAATCCTAGGGCTGGAACTTCTAGTTGCTTCTACTTCAATCCCCTGCCCGAGGCAGAAGGTCCTATACCATCCTGAACAAACGGTTGTCCAAACTTTTCTTGAAAACCTCCAGTGATGGAGCATCCACCACTCCGGGAGGGAGGATATTCCATCGATTAATCGTTCTCACGGTCAGGTAATTCCTCTTTGGTTCCATGTTGGATCTCCTTCTCAGGAGCTTCCATTGTCCTACCCTCAAATGCTCTGGAGAATAAGTCAATCCAGATTTCCCCGTGGGAGCCCCTCAAGTACTAGAAGACAAGCTGTCCTGTCTCCCCCAATCCTTCTCTTCATCGGGCTAAACATCCCTTGCTCCCTTAGCAGTACATCGTACGATCTAAACCCCAGATCCCTGATCATGTTTGCTTGGTCTTAAAGAGTGTCATGCCGCTGTCCGAATCAGACTCGGAGGAGGAAGCCGAACAGCCGACAGGGAATGAGAGTGTGGCTCCAACCCAAAGAATTATCAAATTGGAATTGGGGATTGTACAGGATTGGGCACTATAAATAGGCAGCCTTAAGACACCGAATTAAGAAATGGGGGTGAACTTGACCAAGCTGCAAGAGGAAAAAGGACTTCAACTTGAAGGAAGAACCAAGCCCTGTGTCCTTGTGGACCTTGTCAAGTCCTACCTGTCTGAGCCAGGAGTTAGTTGTCAACCACTCTGACATGCCTCACTTACCTTTTCTCTAAGTGCTTCTGGTGCTGTCCATTTCACCGGGAGCTTGCCGGTGTCTTGGGTGGACGAAGCTTCCTTGGTCAACCCAAAGTCACTGACTTTAGCAATATTGTCCTCCGAGACCAACACATTCCTCGCCGCCAAGTCCCGGTGAACAAAGTTGTTGGCTTCCAAGTACGCCATGGCTTCGCAGACGTCTCTACGGGCGAGCGAGGAGCGAAGTTCAAGAAAAGGGGGGGCTACACCACCACGCCACCAAGAAACCGCCACACCTCTCCACCATGAAGCTTCAACCACCACCCCCTTTTTTTTTTTGCTACAAACACTGAGCATTTTCTTCGCAAAAAAAAGCAACATACTTACAAAGAAAACTTCAGCAAACACTCGCCCCCCAACACAGATCTTCCACGGGAACGAAGATAGTCGACTAAACTTCCCTGCCAGGAGATTTGAGAGAAAGGATTAAGATGGCCAAGAAGTGATAAGAGAGCCAGTCTGAAACCCAAGGGAATTTCATCTTCAATAAACTGACGTTGAAAGGGGTTTCCCCCCAGTTCTTAACAAGGTTGGAGACAACACAAGACTTTTTTTAGTCTTCTGAATTTTTTAAACTTTGACTTTCTCTTTAAACATGTAAAGGCTAACCTTGTTCTTCATTCGATTTTAAACTATGCTTTTAGCCATGCACTCCAAGTGTTTTATTATGTTGTTGCAAATTGCCCAGAGTCACCCCTAGGTGGGTATGGGCGGTGTAGAAATGTAATAAAGAAATAAATACCCTGTCTGAAAATATCCTCCAAAAGGCAGATCAAGAACACCTTCAAATCCCATGAAATTCTGAAATCAAACTCGTCCCAAGATATGTACCCCTGATATATTAGCAATATTGATAAAAAGGGAATGGCTGAACAAGGCAAGAGTGCAATTAGTTGCACCCCTAAGTAGATGACACTCTCCTCTTTGTGTAGGAAGCAGAAACACACACACACACACACACACCCATGTAGGAAAGCAAGGGGGGAAAACCAATACATTTTCAAAACTGCAGCTTACGCCAGCAGTAAATAGCATTTCACTCTGGAAATTTACTGATAGGGGAGGTACAAGGAGATGAATGGGAGAGGGAGAGAGGAAGGAAGGAAGGAAGGAAGGAAGGAAGGAAGGAAGGAAGGAAGGAAGGAAGGAAGGAAGGAAGGAAGGAAGGAAGGAAGGAAGGAAGGAAGGAAGGAAGGAAGGAAGGAAGGAAGGAAGGAAGGAAGGAAGGAAGGAAGGAAGGAAGATAGATAGTTAACCCTAAGGGTTGCTTGGAAGTGTTATCAGAAACGAAATAATTCTAGTAGAAATAATGCTGATTGCAACAGGGTATGTAGGAAAGGGAAGTTGAAGTAACTCCAACTTCTGCTCCAATTCTGGGAAACAGACAAGATGAAAAGAAGAAGGATGCTAAATCACCCTTTCTTCTCCATTTCTGGGGTCAAAAGAATTTGATTCCAAAGACCTTAAAGGCTGAATGTGAATCAACACGAAGACTTGAAAAGTCAAGATGTTGGAAACAATGTAAGGAAAGAGAAGAGGATGACCAATAGCAAGATGAATGGTGATGAGAGCACTACTTGAAGACCTGATGGACCAGTTTAGTCCTGGAGAAAAATCTTTCTGTTGACTAAGAGTCAACATTGACTTGATGACCCATAATCAATGAACCAATCAAAGATCATCAGAAAGCAGAAGCCAAATTTAAGGAGGCGTCCTCCTTCTCCACAGGTAAGTCTCCCATTGCTATGTTCTTCATCAACGTCCAACTTCCAGACCAACCGTCCTTGGAAAGCACAGCAAGGTCTTACCTTTGCCATAAATTCTGTGACAATGTAGAGGCCCCCTTTCTCCTCCACGATCACCCCCAACATCTGGACCAAATTGCTATGCCGAAGCTGCCTGCAATAAGATGGACCAAATGGAAAGAAGATCAAAGAGGCATCAACCAGCGTTTTCCATGATAAGTGAAGGCCTTCAGGCAAGGGACACCACACCTACCACAAGCCTCAAAGGAAGACCCTACTTTCGCACAACGTAGTTATGGAGTCCCACCTTCCCCTTGTTTGACATGCCTTAAAGAGTTCGTGTCCCAAATGTTTGGAGGGTTATTTCTCTTAACTTCCCTTGGCGTGTAAGAGCAGTTCCCAAAAACCTCCACGGCAGAGGTGGATATGCAGCAGGTTCTGACCAGTTCTGGAGAACCGGTAGCGGAAATTTTGAGTCGTTTGGAGATCCGGCAAATCCCACCTCTGACTGGCCCCGCCAACCCCATCTATTCTCCGCCTCCCATTGAGTCCCAGCTGATTGGCTAGGTCTTCTTTGGTTGCCCTGTACAGGAGAACAGAGCTGGAAAGCAGGTTCTTTTGTTGCCCTGCACAGGAGAAAGGAGCTGGAAAGCAGGCTAGTGGGGTGGGGAGGGAATGGAGATTTTACAGTATCTGTTGTGGTTAGCTGGCAGCAGGTGCGGACAGTGGAGGAGAGTGAGGACTCAGATGAGCGGTCAGGACCACTAGGGAGTGGACTGCTGCCTTCAGAGATTGTGGGGGGCTGGCAGCAGCGATGAGGAGGTTCCCGAGGAGCCTGTGCCAAGTGCGCACGCACACAGGGTTGCTCGCAGGACAGAGCAGTTACAGCAGCACAGGCGACTCGGGAGTAAGGCTGCAAGATGATGGCCCCTCCCTCAAGAGGATAAAAGCCAGGTTTGAAGAAGCGTTCTTTGCAGAAGGCAAAGACGTTCTGAAACTCAGCCTCGTGGACATTATAGTTAGTATTTGAAAAACTCTTGTAAACTATTTCTTATCTGTGAGTTTTTAGCAGCCTTGACAAACAACTTGGCAAGGCTCTTTCTTGTCGGAGAAAATGAGTTGGAAGTAGCCTTTTATCTGTGAAGAAACAGAATTTGTGGATTAAACCTTAAAAGGTGGGGGCTGCTGCCTTTGTCTGGTGTTGGCTCTCTTGGAACCAGGTTGGGTCAGAACAGTATCTTTCCCCTGCCATGCCCATCAAGCCACTGCCACAGAACTGATAGTAAAAAAATTTGAATCCCACCACTGCTCCACAGTTTTAGTTTTATATGGGAATCTAGGAGAAGCAAGACTTTTTGAGTAGTGGTCCTAACATCTCTTCTATGGACTCTTGAGCTTGACAATTTGGGAGCAAGTAAATCTATTCTCCACCGTTTTCAAAGCCAAAGCTTTTGGGAGAAGCTGGGTCAACGCAGCCTGATCTCCAGGCACAGCTTCATTCTCCGCCATCTTTCTCGGCAACCAGATGTTAATCCAGATCAAGGAGTTAAGGAGGCAGGGACTCACGTCATCACTGAAGCTTCGGCTAAGAAGGCTTGTGCGGTGGCGTCATTTTTGATGCATTTCACGGCCACCTTGTTTCCGTGGTAATCACCCAGCATCACATCTGCAAAAGAGAGCAGGCGTCTGAAGGAAGCGGGTCACAAACAGACCAACTCAAGGTCCTTTTTTTTCCAGAGCAGGAAAAACATCTGTCCCAACCACATCCTAGCTTGAAAAGTTTAAACCAAAGGACGCCGATCAAGTTCGCGCGTAACCAAGCGGCCTTCCCTTCTCTCCATTCATCTCTCTTGGCAAGGAAGAACACAGGTGGTAGAATTTAAGGCAGTGCTTCCCAAACTTTTCCCTTCGGGACCCAAAAACCACTTATCCAGAAGTTAAGAGGTCCTTCAAAACTGAAGCCTCGCCGTGAGAAACTGAGAGGAAAGTTTCTGGGTGTGACTCACCTCCAAACTCTCCCTTCCCAATAGTCTGTAGCAGCTTCAAGTCTTTCATATTGAGGGACCATCCGCCTGGAAGGAGAAGCAGAAGGTGAAGGTGGAGGAGGGGGAGGGGAAGGACACGGGGAAGGAGGAGGAAGAGAAGGAAGAGGAAGAAGAGAAAGAAAGAAGAAAAATAATAAGAGGAGCGAAAGAAGAGAAAGAAAGAAAAAAGAAAAATGAGGAGAGGAAGAAGAGAAAGAGGAAAGGAGGAAGGAGGAGGAAGGAAGAAGAGAAAGAAAGAAGAAAAATAATAAGAGGAGTGAAAGAAGAGAAAGAAAGAAGAAAAATAAGAAGAGGAGGAGGAGAGGAAGAAGAGAAAGAGGAAAGGAAGAAGAGGAGGAGGAAGAGGAGGAGGAGAGGAAGAAGAGAAAGAAGAAAAATAATAAGAGGAGATAAAGAAGAGAAAGAAAGAAAAAGAAAAATGAGGAGAGGAAGAAGAGGAAAGGAGGAAGAAGAGGAGGAAGAGGAGGAGAGGAAGAAGAGAAAGAAGAAAAATAATAAGAGGAGAGGAAGAAGAGAAAGAAAGAAAGAAAATAATAAGAGGAGGAGACAAAGAAGAGAAAGAAAGAAAAAAGAAAAATAAGGAGAGGAAGAAGAGAAAGAGGAAAGGAGGAAGAGGAGGAGGAAGAGGAGGAGGAGAGGAAGAAGAGAAAGAAAAAGAAAGAAAAAGAAAAATAAGAAGAGAAGAGGAAGAAGGGGGAGAGGAAAGGAGGAAGACAGAAGAAAATAATAAGAGGAGAGGAAGAGAAAGAAAGAAAAAATAAAAAGAAGAGGAGGAGAGAAAGAGGAGGAAGAGGAACAAAAAAGAAAAATAATCATAGGAGGAGAGGAAAGGAAGAAGAGGAGGAGGAGGAGGAGGAGAAAAAAAAGGAACTACAAAAAAAGGAGAAGGAGAAAAGGAGGAGGAAGAGAGAAAGAAAAAGAAGCAGGGGAAGGAGAAGGAGGGGAGAGGAAGATAAAGAGCCCCCGCCAGCCGAGCAGCCCACTCCGCTTCCGTGGGGGCACTTACTCCGCGAGAATTCGTCTTGCGCTGCCACGGTGCCCTCCATGACCTTCGGCTTCATGAGGCGAGTGCAGAGCCCATCCGCGTCCGAGGTGTAGTGCTGCCAAAGAGGGGAACGTTTATGGATTATGGATTATGCTGAAGAACCAGTTGGCTGAACATGTGTGTGGGACTACCTGCTTTGGGACCAGAGGATTTTGGTCATAGGCTTCCCTTCGATCTTGACTACCATAAAATGACCGGCTCCCAGGGACGGAATATGGTACGCGCGTGGATATTATACGCCAATAAATAAGTCATAGGTAGAAGATGGGCGGATGCTATCAATGCCACTGCTGTGGTGGCCTTTTAGAATAAAATAGAATGGAATAGACTACCAGAGTTGGGAGGGACCTTGGAGGTCATCTAATCCAGGGGCGCCAACCTTTTGGACCTCAGGGACCCCCAAACTCATCATTTTAAATCCCGCGGACCAGAGACCCTGGGAAAATCCCCCAAAAAAGTCTGCAGGAAAATCCCCCACCCCGTTTTCCTACCGATCGATCGTTCTTTATTTGGGAACACAGGATATCGTCTCCAGCGCCGTTCTCAGGGGGGGGAGAGAGAGAGACTTTTGGCTTCATGCAAGGAAAGCAGTAGAAGTCTTTCTTTCTCTCCCCAAACTCTGCCAGAAATGAGTCTTTGCCGGCGAATCCTCTTGGAGCAAGGAGGCCTTGCAGGGCCCCAAAGACTCATTTCTGGCAGAGTTTGGGGGAGAGAAAGAACGACTTCTGCGGCATCTGCTGCTTTCCTTGCATGAAGTCAAAAGTCTTTCTCTCTCTCTCTCAAAAGACTTTGGCTGCTTTCCTTACGTGCAGCCAAAAGCAGAAGAAGTAAGAAGCGGAAAGAAGCAGCCCGGTGGCCAGGCCAGGCACGTGGGGTTAGTGGGGCAAGTCCCCCCTGCCCTTTCCCCCCACCCCTCACTACCTCGTGTTGTTCGCCATGCAAGTGACACAAACCTTGTGTTCCCGTGGGCCTTGTGTTCCTGTGCAGCCTGGATTAATTGCTTTGGGGGATGTTTTGGGAGTGACATTTCTCTGCAGACCACTAAAATTTTCTTGTGGATCACCAGTGGTTCCTGGCCCACCAGTTGGCAACCACTGGACTAGTCCAATCCCCTGATCAAGCAGGAAACACCTTGACCATTTCGGACCAATGGCTGCCCAGTCTCTTCTTTAAAACCTCCAGTGTTGAAGCACCAACAATTTCTGGAGGGAAGTTATTCCACTGATTAATTGATTTGGGAATTAGAGACTACCAGAGTTGGAAGGGACCTTGGAGGTCTTCTAGTCCAACCCCCTGATCAGGCAGGAAATCTTAATTACCATTTCGGACAGATGGTGGTCCAATCTCTTCTTCAAAACTTCCAGAGATAATTAAGAAGATATTAGACTGTGCAGAAATGGACAGGCTGACATTGAAAATCAAACAGAAAGAAGACACAGAATATTATCAAACTTGGAACTTATTCTACCAGTGGCTGGGAAAAAAAGGGGGTGGAGAATAAGAATGGCATTTGTATTGTAAAGCAAACGAAATACCCAGACAACATGATGTTTATTCAGCACAAGGGAATGTAATGAACAGAAAATCAATAAAATTTATAAAATAAAAATAAAAAAACTTCCAGTGTTGGAGCACCCACAACTCCTGGAAGCAAATGGTACTCGGTAGTATCTTATGGTACAAGTGTTGTATCTTATGATTCTTGATGAATGTATTTTCTTTTTTCTTTATGTAGACCAAGAATTTATACACCAAAGACAAATTCCTTGTTCATCCAACCACATTTGGCCAGTAAAGAATTCTATTCTATTCTATTCTATTCTATTCTATTCTATTCTATTCTATTCTATTCTATTCTATTCTATTCTATTCCATTCCATTCCATTCACTTATTTTCTATATTCTATTCTATTCTCTTATTTTCTATTCTATTATGTTCTTTCTCATTCTATTCTATTTTTTTCTCATTCTATTCTATTCTATTCTTTCTCATTCTATTCTATTCTTTCTCATTCCATTCTATTCTTTCTCACTCCATTCTACTCTGTTCGTTCTCTTTTTTTTAAAACTCTTTATTGAAATTCAAATATTAAAAAGTTTACAAAAATTTCTATAATAGAAGATGTGTCAGTACCTTTCAACATTGTTTTCTTGACAGTACAATAAATGCAATACACACAATGAATACTTGACAATTATTCACAGTATTAGTAATACTAATTCACAGTGACTCTATTCTGTTCTTTCTCATTCTATGCTATTCTATGCTATTCTATGCTATTCTATGCTATTCTATGCTATGCTATGCTATGCTATGCTATGCTATGCTATTTTAAAAAGGACACACGCCCACACAAACCCAAGCACGTACCCACGTTCCACTCAGGATGAAACTGCTTCTGGCCACCCCTGCTCCCTCTAAGGGCCCTAATTCGTGCATTTGCTATGCCCCCTTTGGAAGAAAGTTGGGCCCAGGCTGCAGGGCATCTTCCAGGCTGCCAAGTCCCCATAAGTCCCAACGACCCCGCGGCCCCACCAGGGGGCAGTAGGATGCCGGGCAAGGCTGCCCCACCAGGTTCTGCTTGGAGGCTAAGGAACTTCCTCGCCCAACGTTTTACAAGCATTAACCCCACCCTCCCACCCACCCACCCACCCACTCAAGGGAATTAACTGCTTGGTTGTCTGTCACCACCGAGAGACGCTTCCGCCAGGCGCTGCCCCAGCACAGCAGAGCCGCAGCTCCACGCTGCCACGGCTGCCGCTTTTGCAAGAAAGCACTTTTGGTATCGCTCAGACGTGTCTTCCTGTCTCTTGCAGGGATGTGAGAGGCAGGAAACGCACAGCACGCTTAAAAGCTGCCCTTGCTGTGACCGCATTGGGTGGGGGGTCAGGCCACCAGGTTCAGGTGGGTGGGTGGGTTTCGAAGCTGGCACACTAGCTCATTCGACTTTTCTTTTCTTTTTTCCCCCCCAACCGAGGGGTGACATGATAGCAGTCTTCCAATATCTCAGGGGCTGCCCCAAAGAAGGGGGGAGTCCAGCTATTCTCCAAAGCACCTGAAGGCAGGACAAGAAGCAACGGGTGGAAACGAACCAAGGAGAGAAGCCATTTAGAGAAATTGAAGGAGAAGTTTCTTGACCGTGAGAACAATTCATCCATGGAAACGGCTTGCGCCTTTGGGAGTTGTGGAAGCATTGGAGGGTTTTAAGAAGAGATTGGACAACCAGTGTAGAATTTCTTGCTTGACCAGGAGCGTTGACCAAGAAGATCTCCATGGTCCCTTCCAGCTCTATTACGCTGCTATTCTATTCTCCAAAGCAGTGGTCACCAACCGGTGGGCCGGGGACCACTGGCGGGCCGTGAGAAAATGTTGTGGTCCGCAGAGAAATGTCTCCCCCCTCCAAAAGCCATTCATCCAGGCTGCACAGGAACACAAGGCTGCGCCACCCACATGGCCCGTGGGAACACAAGGCTTGTGTCGCTTGCATTGTGAACCACACGACGTCGTGAGGGGAAGGGGAGAAAGGGCAGAGGGGGGGGGAACTTGCCCCATTCGCCCCACGTGTCTGGCCTGGCCACCGGGCTGCTTCTTTCCGCTTCTTTCTTTCTTCTGCTTTTGGCTGCACGCAAGGAAAGCAGCCGAAGTCTTTCTTTCTCTCCCCCAAACTCCGCCAGAAATGAGTCTTTGGGGCCCTGCAAGGCATCCTTGCTCCAAGAGGCTCACAAAGACTCATTTTTGGCAGAGTTTGGGGGAGAGAAAGAAAGACTTCTGCGGCTTCTGCTGCTTTCCTTGCATGCAGTCAAAAGTCTTTCTCTCTCTCTCTCTCTCCCCCTGAGAACGGAGCTGGAGAGGGTATCCTGCAATCCCAAATAAAGAACGATCAATCGGTAGGGAAAACGAGGTGGGGGATTTTCCTGCAGGCTTTTTTGGGGATTTTCCCAGGGTCTCTGGTCTGCGGGATTTAAAATGATGAGTTTGGTGGTCCCTGAGGTCCAAAAGGTCGGCCACTCCTGAACCACAGTCCCTGAAGGCAGAACAAGCAGCCATGGATGGAAACTAATCAAGGAGAGAAGCAATGTAGAACTAAGGAGAAATTTCCTGACAGTTAAAAAACAATGAACCAGTGGAACAACTTGCCTCCAGAAGTTGCAAATGCTCCAACACTGGAAGTTTTTAAGAAGAGGTTGGATAACCATTTGGTCTGAAATGGTATAGGGTTTCCTGCTTTGAGCAGGGGTTGGGCTAGAAGACCTCCAAGGTCCCTTCCAACTCTTGTTATTCGGAGACCCAAGGGAGGCACCCCGGGTTCCCCCTGCCAACCTTGGCCCAGCCTCACCTCCACGAGTTGCATGAGGTTTTCGAAGTAGACCTCTTCGTCGATGCTCAGCTTGCTGGAGGAGTAGATGATGCGGTAATGCTCCACCTTGCCTTCACAGCTGACGCAGAGGGTGTAGTCGCCCGGGTAGTTGGTGCTCTCGCGCACAAGGAACAGGCCCGTCTCCGGAGGGTAGAGCAGCCGCTCCGCTTGCTCCCGCGTGATCTTCCCGTGAAACCAGCTGCAGGAGGGGGAAAAAGAGACCAAGAGGACAGTCAGAAGGTCCCAGCGCTGGCCTCAACGAGGGCTAGAAACTTATTTCTTCTTCACAGAAGTTCCACCTCCGTGGCAGAGACTGGCAGAACAAATCCATGTTTTCTCTCTATATCGGGGGGTGAGCAAAAAACGAGTCAAAATAAAAGCCGTACGTGTCTAGCTTGCACGGTGGACGTTTATTTGTATTTCACTAGTTCGATATCCATGCTTCGCTACGAAACTATGTGTGGTCGGGCTTAGTTTTGGGGGAGGAAAATAAGGGAGGGGGAATTGTGGCTCTGCCTGTCAGCCTCCATCGGCATTCATCTGGCTAGCATCCTGTCAGTGTGTGAGAGAGTTGAGGGCTGTTTGGAAACTGAAACAGTATTTGCTATGTGAGCCTGGGCGTGGCTTAGCTCAACTGTTCTGTACTCAAGCTACATGGTGCTGTGAAACCAAAACTGAACCTCCTCTCCTCTGCTTGTGTTTTGCATTTGGAAGAGATTTCTTTTCAAGTGGGGAGGGGGAGTAGAACTCCTTAGCATCAGAGCGTGTTAATAATAATAATAATATAGGAAATATGAATGCTCTGATGGTTTTTTTGAAAAATCCTTTCTTAGTGAGCACCTAGAAGCCAAGAGGAACATAAGTGTCAAAATTTAAGTTTGTAGGCTTTATAGTTCTGGAGATTTTGTGATAATGTGTGAGTGGTATTTCGTATATATATGTATATATATATATGTTTTCTTAAGTTTTTGCGGGTACTTACATGTATGGTATTCAGCTTTGTTCGGGTATTTTCCCACGTCATTATAGTTGTGCTTTTAAAACACAATACAGAAGCCTGAGGATGGCAGATGAGATTCTGCCGAAACGTTGCTACAACTTTAAAAGCACAACTACAATGATGTGGGAAAATACCCGAACAAAGCCGAATACCATACATGTAAGTGCCCGCGAAAACTTAAGAAAACACACACGCACGCACACATATATATTTATATATTTATATTTATTTATTTCTCATTTCCAATTGATCTCCTGGATGTGGCCCAGAGGCTGTCAAATGCCCGGTGAGAGGTATTACTTACGGCATGAGGCTGAGCTTGATACCAGTTTTCACCCCTTCGCGCTTCTGAACATAGTTGGCTGGGATAATCCCTTCGCGTCCCACCTTGTTTTTGGCTTTGTACCAGTTGGGGTCCTGGAAGAGGGAAACCATGGTTAGCAAGAACCAGGGTGGATAAAAATCGATGATTTTTAAAAAAATAAAAATATTTAAAAAATGGGATTTTAAAAAAAAATGAAATCAGACTTTTTTTTATTGAAATCCGATTTTTATCTTTATCACATGTATTTTAATAAAATGCTGTTGGAATAAAAATCTATAGTTTCTTCTGTTTAAGATACATTCATAATTTAGTTTGTTCAGCATGAGATGGAGTTTAGTTATGTAGCACGAGGCTGTATATTCGGCAAGATTTACACGTTTGGTAAGCTCATTCAATGAATCCAAGCTGAGATAACACGCATTCACACAACTTCACAGCAGAGATGACAGTTGCTGTTTTAAAAAACTGTGATTTAAGTCGAGTTGATTTAAATCAAGCTTTTTTACTAAGTGATTTAAATTTACTAGGATTTAAATGGACTTGATTTAAATCAAATCCATCCTGGCAAGAACCCCAGACTCTCGGGAGTTTTATGGGATCTCAAGAAAGCCAGAGACTATCAATCTCCCTTCATTTAATATCCCATTTCTCTATGGCCACAATTGTGTTCCCTTCTCATCCTAAAGAGAAAAAGGAAATGTTGTGGGACAACAAAAAAGCATACTGCAAAACTATGATGAGCACATTTTTCAGATGAGCGAAGAAGCCTGGTGAAAAAAAAGCTAGCTTTTCTCTTTTCTCTTCCAAGGATAAAGTCCTTTTCTAAAAAAAATACTCTCCCTGAAGTATTGAAGCAGTTTTTTTCCTCAAGCTTGGCAACTTCTCAAGTTATGTGGACTTCAACTCCCAGCATTCCCCAGTGCATGGTAATGTTCTGACCCAAACCCTTGTCCAATACAACAAACACGAACCAAAGAGAACAGAAACCTTTTAATGAGTCTTACTTTAACTGAGTCTTACTCAGTTAAAAGGCTGCTGTAAACTAATTAACTAATTAACAAAACTGTGTGAGGCTGCCAAGAATAACAGATAAGAAATATTTTACAACACAAGAATCTTCAAATACCAACTTAAGATACTGGAATGTCCACGAGGCTGGAGTTTCAAAACGTTTTTGCTTCCTGCAAAGAACGTCCGATTCACAGCTGGGTTTTTATCCTCTTGAAGGAGGGGCCATTACCTTGCAGCCTTATTCCCGAGTCGCCCGTGCTGTTGTAGCTGCTCTTTCCTGAAAGCAGCCCTGAGCGCACATGCGCACTTGGCACAGGCTCCTCGGGAACCTCCTCATCGCTGCTGCCAGCCCCCCACAATCTCTGAAGGCAGCAGTCCACTCCCTGATGGTCCTGGCCCCTCATCTGAGTCCTCGCTCTCCTCAGCCGCCTGCACCTGCTGCCGGCTAACCACAACAGGTAAACCCAGATACACCGATGAGTATTTTCTCAATCGAGGGCCTCAGAGGTTGCTTAGTTATCCCCAGCAAACAGAGATGATAAAACTGGATTTGACCCAGTAGCTTACATTGAAAAGGAAGGCTAAATAATGTTCATGGTTAATTAAATTGCTTTCCTCTCTCTGGAGGGAGAGAGAGAGAGAGAGAGAGAGGCCACTGAGGGACACTTTTCAACTTGGCTTTGGCTTCTACGATGTCCCCAGCCAAGGATCTTCTAGACGATGTGTCTTCTGGCCCAACCCAGCCCTCCCTCCACAAGACATTCCGGGGTACACACCTTTCTCCCAGCTTTCTCTACAAGACAGACATCCACGCAACATTCGTGGCAACCCCTGTGCAATTGATCAAGAGGCAAAAACAGGAGCCAGGATTATCACCTGGGACAATCTCTAGATGTTTAATTTCCCAGCCGCGCCAGATGCCGGAAGCCCCATCCAGAAAGATTTGCAAGGGTAGCTAAAGGTTAAGAGCATCCTACTTTTCCTCCGCGATGAACTCAATAAGGCGACTCATTAAAAGCTATGAATACATTAGTCTTGGGCAAAAATCTGATTTGGGATGCATCTGGCCAGCTAGCTTGTCTTTCCTTAATATCTCCTGTCGCCATCGCCATTTTAATTGTAATGCATAAAGAGGAAAGCTGGCTGGGAAGATGCCACAGGAGGAGGTGATGCAAGCATTTTAATTATATATATATATATTCACAGACGAACACATTACAGAAGCCTGATGATGGCAGATGAGATTCTGCTGAAACGTTGCTACAACTTTAAAAGCACAACTATAATGACGTGGGAAAATACCCGAACAAAGCTGAATGCCATACATGTAAGTACCCGCGAAAACTTAAGAATATATATATATATATATATATATATATATATATATATATATATATATATATATATATATACACACACACACACACATATACATACATACATACATACATATATATACACATACATACATACATATATATACACATACATACATACATACATACATACATATACACACAGAGGGGGGGAGAGAAAGAGAGAGGAGAGAGAGAAAGAGAGGAGAGAAGGAGAGAGGAGAGAAGGAGAGAGGAGAGAGAAAAGAGGAGAGGAGAGAAAGAGATGAGAGAAGGAGAGAGGAGAGAGAGAAAAAGAGAGGAGAGAAAGAGAAAAAGATAGGAGAGAGAGAAGAGGAGAGAAAGAGAGGAGAGAGAGGAGAGGAGAGAAAGAGAGAGGAGAGAGAGAAAGAGATGAGAGGAGAGAGGAGAGAGAGAAAAGAGAGGAGAGAGAGAAAAAGATAGGAGAGAGAGAAGAGGAGAGAAAGAGAGAGAGAGGAGAGAGAGAAAGAGATGAGAGAAGGAGAGAGAAGAGAGAGAAAAAGAGAGGAGAGAAAGAGAGAGGAGAGAAAGAGAGAGGAGAGAGAAATAGATGAGAGAAGGAGAGAGAAGAGAGAGAAAAAGAGAGGAGAGAGAGAAGAGGAGAGAAAGAGAGAGGAGAGAGAGAGAGAGAAAGAGAGAGGAGAGAGAGAAAGAGATGAGAGAAGGAGAGAGGAGAGAGAGAAAAAGAGAGGAGAGAAAGAGAGAGGAGAGAAAAAGAGAGAGAGAGAAAGAGAGAGGAGAGAAAGAGAGAGGAGAGAGAGAAAGAGATGAGAGAAGGAGAGAGGAGAGAGAGAAAAAGAGAGAAGAGAGAGAAGGAGAGAGGAGAGAGAGAAAAAGAGAGGAGAGAGAGAGGAGAGAGAAAGAGAGGAGAGAGAGAGGAGAGAGAAAGAGAGGAGAGAGAGGAGAGGAGAGAAAGAGAGAGGAGAGAGAGAAAGAGATGAGAGGAGAGAGGAGAGAGAGAAAAAGAGAGGAGAGAGAGAAGAGGAGAGAAAGAGAGAGAGAGGAGAGAGAGAAAGAGATGAGAGAAGGAGAGAGAAGAGAGAGAAAAAGAGAGGAGAGAAAGAGAGAGGAGAGAAAGAGAGAGGAGAGAGAAATAGATGAGAGAAGGAGAGAGAAGAGAGAGAAAAGAGAGGAGAGAGAGAAGAGGAGAGAAAGAGAGAGGAGAGAGAGGAGAGAAAGAGAGAGGAGAGAGAGAAAGAGATGAGAGAAGGAGAGAGGAGAGAGAGAGAAAAGAGAGGAGAGAAAGAGAGAGGAGAGAAAAAGAGAGGAGAGAAAGAGAGAGGAGAGAAAGAGAGAGGAGAGAGAGAAAGAGATGAGAGAAGGAGAGAGGAGAGAGAGAAAAAGAGAGAAGAGAGAGAAGGAGAGAGGAGAGAGAGAAAAAGAGAGGAGAGAGAAAGAGGAGAGAGAAAGAGAGAGAGAGAGAGAGAGAAAGAGAGGAGAGAAAGAGAGAGGAGAGAAAGAGAGAGGAGAGAAAGAGAGAGGAGAGAAAGAGAGAGGAGAGAGAGAAAGAGATGAGAGAAGGAGAGAGGAGAGAGAGAAAAGAGAGAAGAGAGAGAAGGAGAGGAGAGAGAGAGAGAAAAAGAGAGGAGAGAAAGAGAGAGGAGAGAGAAAGAGAGGAGAGAAAGAGACAGACAGACAGACTTTGTGGTTGCAAATTGGAGCAAACTGTCCCTTTTAACAGTTTGTTTCAAAGCCAGGATAGCATCAGCCTGATGCTACTACATACATACATGGTGACCTTATCTCATAATGGACACAGTGAAGTTTTTGGCCCAATGACATCCGAAGCCACCTGTGGCCCTTTGGGGGGGACAGGTCCCCAACACTTATCATGGCTCCCCGATGCAAACCCCAAGGCCTCTAGAGCCGGCTCCAACAACAGGAAGCCAGCGAGCAAGCAAGCACCAGTTTGGCATCCGCGGTGCCCTTATGGCACACTCACAGTATCCCCGCCTGTCCGTCGCCGTGGCGAGCGGCAGACGTCCGTAAGGCTGGGCCCGGTGCCGGAAAAAAGAAGAGTGTTACCTTGGTGACCGAGATGATGGTGAGAACGTCTCCTTTGTTGAAGGGGAGATCTTGATCGGCTGTGCCATGAAAATTATATTTGGCGATACATTCTGTGCCGGAAGACCAGACAGCCTTGTAGGAAAGAACAAGGGAGATTGTTAACATTTGGGTGCTGCTTCGTTGCAAACGTCAGGAGGAAGCCTTAAAATGTTGTGTGCCCTCCCCTCAGGGGTTGATGGAGCTGCCAGCAGAGTCAGACAATAACAAGGAGGTTGGGGAGGAACTTGGGCCGGTTCTGGAGGCTGAGGAAGGCTCAGACGAGGGCTCTGCATCGGAGGCAGGGATGGGGCTGTCCTGACCAAAGCTTCCAAACCGTAATTACACATGCACTTATTTTAAAAATGAGACTTATTTTTATTGCAACGCTGGGAATTGTTTTCATTCCTGGTCGGAACTAAGGTCAAACAGTTCCCCGAGATAAGCACCCACCTTTCAGTTCTGTGAAGTGCTGCCAAATGAACTAGAAAAGAAACCAATGAAGTACAAGAAAAACCAACCGAAGTAACCAAGAGCTTCAAGGATGACTCGGAATAGATGGAACGACCTTGCTTCCTGCAAAGGTTTCGTCATCTTGGCCTGACTTTTATCCCTTATGGGAGAGGCAATCATCTCCCAGCCTTACTCCCGAGTCGCCCCTTTTGTCTCAGCTGCTCTCGCCTTCTAGCAGCTCTGCGCACACGTGCACTGGGAACAGGCTCCCCTTGTTCCTCTGCCTCGCTGCTGCCAAACATCGGAGGCTCCAGAGGCAGCACCCCACCCCCAGATGGTCCTGGCCCCATCTCTACATCGGACGCAGGACTCTCATCCAAATCCTCTTCAGACTCCCTGACTGGTCCCCGTTCCGATTCCACGGGCGGCCGCACTGGCTGCCAGCGAACCACAACAGGGACCAGGGCAGGCTGGCAGTCGTCAGCTGCCGTCAGACTCAGACAACAGTGAGGCAGGGGAGTTTCTGGAACCGGTTCCCAGCCTGCACATGTGCAGGGACTACCAGAAGACAAGAACAATTGAGAAAGCAGGGAGTAAGGCCCACACCTCAGAGATGATTGGCCCCTCCCATAAGACGTAATAGAGGAGAGAATGGGACGTGAGCTTTTGCAGGAAGCAATTATTTGGTCTGGTTGGTTCAAGCTTGGAAAAGTTCTGTTGGATTCTGTGTCGAGTTTGGCCTTGCCCTGTGTCTGGCCATGAATTCTCTGGCTGCATTCCAAGTGCAATAACATTCCCCTGAAAGACTGTTTGTGAAGCCTTGTAGGCTGGGAATGAACATAATTCACAGCTGTGGAAATAAAAAGAGGTTTTGCCAGAACTAAAGATTGTGTTTTATGCTTTCTAAGGGAAACCTAGGTCAGAACACACACAAAAAACCTGCATACGAAGGTCTTTCTAGCCAGGAAGTCCTTGACTTACGACTGTTGCTTAGCAACGCATGTCTCCAGAGCTACTTATGATCCGGATTTGAAGTTCTGACACCTGTCTTCTACCCACCCCCACCCCCTCTTGTGGTTACGTGATCGAATTTGGGGTGATTGGCAACCTGACCGCATTTAAGGATTTAAATTTGCATCACTAGACCACAATTCGAGACTTTATTTGCTGCGTTGACTTTGGCAAAACCAGCCATTTGGTATCATGGCTTTTACTTAATGATCGTCACAAAAAAAAAGGCATCAAAACTAGCGTGGTCTTAGGGTGACCTGCTTAACGACCTGCCACGATTTACGGTTGTAGGGTGACCTGCTTAATGACCTGCCACGATCTGTGTATTTTTAACCTGGGGGACTCCAACGTGTCTGGCAAGGAAATCATGTGATATTTCACTGAGCTATAGTTCCTTCCCTTTTTTGCTTTTTTTTTCTTTATTAAAATAGCCCGTCTTCCGTATCATTCTTTAAAAAATAAGAACAGCAGCAATGTAAAAAGCTGTTTTGGACACACAAACACACAGGCATCAATATCAGTTACAAAAATCAGAAAGCACTTATCCGATGGCGGAACGCCATAAAAACACCCCACTAGAAAATCCAGCATCAAAATTTGGGGGGGGGAAATACCTCGACAATTGAGCCCCAAATTTATGCTACTGAGCGAGACATACGTTAAGCGAGTTGCCAACTAAAAAATACTTCTTTGGTCTTTTTAGTTGCCAGCAGAAAGGGAATGGGGGAAAGCAGTGCATTCCCTAAATGCTTCGGATAATCGCCTTGGCAGCCGAAGCTGTTGGCACGCAAGATTATTACTGGAGAGCACGATTGATGACTCTTGGCTATGGATGTGTCCCATTGGAGAATATACATCCAGGGGGTCAAGGGTGAAATGAATGATGCGTCTTAAGAGTCGGCTGCACCCAGGTAACGCCGGCATGGTCACTCCTAATAAATCAATTTTTTTTTATTCTGAGAGATGCGGCTATGATTTGAATGGGGGTGGTTTGTCGGAGCCCTGACACGAGTTTTTCTCCGTTTTACGACTCTTCTGGACCCCGTTGTTAAGCGAAGCACTGTGGTTGTTAAGTCAGTGACACGGTTGTTAGTTAATCGGGCTTCCCCGCTGGCTTTGCTCGTCAGGAGGTCGCAAAAGGGGATCACGTGACCCCAGGAGACTACAACCGTCGTAAATATGAGTCAGCCACCAAGCGCCTGAATTTTGATCGCGTGGCCATGGGGATGCTGCCATGGTGAAAAATGGTCATAAGTCGCTTTTTTTCCAGTGCCGCTGTAACTTCAAAACAGTCACTAAATGAATGGCCACTAAATGGGTAAGCCAAGGACTACCAATATACTATCCAGGTTTCAACCAACCGTCGTCAAATCGGACAGATCCCAGAGAACCTGAGCATCAAATAATTGGGAAATTTAAAAAAAAAATGTCCAGGAAGAATCCTCTCTCTCTCTCTCTCTCTCTCTCTCCACACACCTAAAATTGTGTGAATGTGTAAAACCGTTTTTCCCCCCTCTTTTCTTCCTTCTTGGTCCTTACCTGCATTCCTGACATTTTTTCGGGTGCTTCCGGGGACTGGTTCTCATAAGGACACGTCACTTGGTACCATGAGACCTAAAAGCAAGAAAGATCTTTTCAAGATCACGTTTTGCAAAAAAACGGGCACATACCCTCACCTGTGGTGTACATGCCCAAAAGCCAAAAAATAAAATAAAAATAAAATAAAAAAATGGGGGGCCAAAAATGCATAAGTGGTTGGAAAAAAATGTTTAAAGCAGCCTATAGATTTTAAGCCAGAACTATTTTTTTTTTGTTAGGCATAACACCAGAAAAATATGATAAAGGAGACGTACGTTTGATATTGCATGTTTTAACAGCGGCAAGAATTGTATTTGCACAACATTGGAAGAGCGAGGCAATACCGACAGAAGATGTAATTTAAAAAAAAAAACTGGACTGTGCAGAAAATGGACAGATTAACACTGAAGATAAAAGAAAAAAAAAAAAAAGACACCGAATATTTTTCAGTTGTTTTATCAGGGGGTAGAAATTAGGAATTTTAAAAATATTATTATGTAAACGAATGGACCCAGACAGTACGCCGTTCATTAAGCACATATTGAATGTAAAGAGAAAAATCAACTCCCAGCCAACCCAATAGAGGTAGTCCTCCACTTATGACCACAGGTGAGCCCAACATTTCATTGTTAAGCGAGACAGTTGTTAAGTGAGTTTTGCTGTTTTACGAATTTTCTTGCCACGGTTGCGACAGAAACTTTGTCTGACCAAAGGTCACAAAATTGGATGCTACAACTGTCATAAATGTGAGTCAGCTGCCAAGCACCCACACTGTTATCATGGGACCGTGGGGGTCGTAAGTGCGAGGACTGGGGTCATCTGACTGTGTGCAAGCGACCTTCCAGCCTATTTTTTTTCTTTCCTTAAATATTCCGTTAAAAAAAACAATGGAACACGACAATCTGTGTGTCACACAACAAAAGGCCAACGGGAACACAAGGGAAGGTCGCCACATTTTTACACCAAGCTGCAACCCAGCAAGACAAAACCCCAAACGCACCACTATCACACAATCAACCCCCCAAATAAAATATCTAAACAAGAACTGGAGCTTACTTCCTGCTCTGATTTTAATAAAATCGTGGATCACACCAACCAATTTTTTTCTCTTTTGAAAAACAGAATGAAAGAATAACTAAAGAGTTCACGTTTTCTTTCTTTTTCTTTCTCTCCCTCCCTCCTTCCTCTTCCTTTCTTACCTTCCTACTTTCTTTCTTTGCTCTTTCCTTCTTTCCCTCCCTCCCTCCTTCCCTTTTTCTTTCCCTCCCTCCCTTCTTTCCTTCCTTCCTCTTCCTTTTTTCTTTCTTTCCCTCCCTCCTTTCCTTTCTTCTTTCCTCCCTCCCTCCCTTTTTCTTTCTTTCCTTCCTTTTTCTTTCCCTCCCTTACTTTTTCTTTCTTTCCTTCCTTCCTTCCTCCCTCTCCTTTTCCTTTCTTTCTTTCTTTCTTTCCTCCTTCCTCCCTTTCTTCTTTCTTTCTTTCCCCTCCCTTTTTCTTTCTTTCTTTCCTTCCTCCCTTTCTTTCTCTTTCTTTCTTTCCCTCCCTCCCTCATTTCCTTTTTCTCTTTCCTTCCTTCCTCCCTTTTCTTTCTCTTTCTTTCCCTCTCTCCTTTCCTTTTTCTTTCCCTCCTTCCTTCCTCCCTTTCTTTCCCTCCCTTTTTCTTTCTTTCTTTCCTTCCTCCCTCTTTCTTTCCCTCCCTCCCTCCTTTCCTTTTTTCTTTCCCTCCTTCCTCCCTTTCTTCCTTTCCCTCCCTCCCTTTTTTCTTTCCTTCCTTCCTCCCTCCCTCCCTCTCTCTTTTCTTTCTCTTTCTTTCCCTCCCTCCCTCCTTTCCTTTTTTCTTTCTTTCCTTCCTTATATTTTTTCCTTCCTCCCTCTTTCTTTCTTAAGAACCCTTTCCAAGCATCCTTCAACGTGTGGTTTAACTTGAAAGTATCCAGAGTGACGGGTGGATGGACACCCTGGCGTGGTGGATCCATTAGTGTGCCATCGATCCAGGGGTGGGGAGTGTGAGGTGGGGGAGGAGGGATTGTCAAAAACCCAGAGGAGAGTGACTGCTATTGAACAAACCTGCCACAGTATGGATGCTGTGCCAGGAATGCTGGTCAGCTTCTCCTTGCGGTAAATAGGAGCTACGTTCAGAAGATCCGACTAAATAAATATCTGAACCATCTCTCCTGAACCAAACTCCCCATGGGATCCTCCACTCTTCTTTAAGGAAGACATCAACCGTGGGCACAGCAGGCCCCATGCCGGTGGGGTGCAGTGGTCAAGGGGCTTTCCTAAGGCGCCGCTAAGCGAATCACGCAGCTGTTAAGTGAATTCAGCTTCTCTCGTTGACTTCGATTGTCGGAAACCGGCCGAGCATCAGCCATGCTTGCCTTAACCCCCTCCCTCCTGCGCTTAACCCTTGGCTGCCCTGACGGCAGCACCAGGAAGTGGGCTGGCCTCCCCGCTTTCCCCACAGCTCCCCAGAGATCCAGCTTTTGCCCTGCCAGAGCTAAGTTTAGCAGCTCCTAATTCCGATCTCACGGTGAAGCCCCAACAGCTGCTCTTCACGAGAACGAGAGTTGGAGGTTTTGACTTCGGCAGAAAGCGGGGCTGGGCTAAACAGAGAAGCTGGTTGGCAGGGAGACCTGGGATAAGCCCACAACCCCCTTGCTATGAGGCAGGAATGTGGGGCAAATCCATCCCTCTATCCATCATCTGTACCATCCATTCATCCTCCCTCCATCATCTATATCTCCCTCCCTCCCCATCCATCCACCCATCATCTGTACCAGCCATTCATCCTCCCTCCATCATCTATATCTCCTTCCCTCTCCATCCATCCACCCATCATCTATACCAGGGGTCTCCAACCTTGGTAACTTTAAGCCTGGAGGACTTCAACTCCCAGAATTCCCCAGCCAGCTTTGCTGCCAAGGTTGGAGACCCCTGATCTATACCATCCATTCATCCTCCCTCCATCATCTATATCTCCCTCCCTCTCCATCCATCCACCCATCATCTACACCATCCATCTATCCATCCATCATCTACCCTGTTTCCCCCAAAAATACGACCTACCCTGAAAGTAAGTCCTACCTTGATTTTTTTTATACGTGTGCCCAATATTAAGCCCTACCCCCCAAAATAAGCCCTAATTAAGATCCTGCCCACTCCACGGGTAAAAATTAAGCTAGTGTGGGGATGGGTGTGTGTGTTGGAGCTGCCCTACTACTTACCTTTGGACGGTTGTCGCCAGGCCTCGCACACCCCGACGCCTGCCTCACCGGCCCATTTCTTCTGCAGTCGGCAAGGCCGGCTATCCACCTCATGGTAAGCGCTTGTGGAAGGCGCTCTGTAGTTGATAACAAAGCTCTGGATTGATCCTGAGCTCAGTTATTGGCTGCAGGGGCCTTTAGTAAAGCCTTGCTGGACGCAGAAGAAGATCTTGAAGGCCTCCGACAGCGAAAAGAAGGCCCGGGGTTGACGCATGCAAGTGAGGTTACAGTGGATGACATCCCCCCAAAATAAGACCTGGTGCCTTTTTTGATGGCAAAATATATATATAAGACAGGGTCTTATATATAAGACAGGGTCTTATTTTCGGGGAAACACGGTATATATCCCTCCCTCTTCATCCATCCATCCATTTATCCATCCATTCTTCCATCCATCCCTCATCTATCCCTCCCTCCCCATCCATGTATCCCAACAAACTGTTGGATTCTAAGGCTACACCTGGTCAACTTCCCAAAAGATTATCCTGGGTGCATCCAGATTTCAAAAGCCTGCATTTCTATAGGTAGTCCTCAACTTACAACTGGAATGGACCCCCGGAATTCTGGTTGTAAGTTCTGCTGGTCATTAAGCAGGTCATCGAGGGACCATGCCTGATTTTATTCCTTTTTGTTTGTAGTGGTCGTTAAGTCAATGTGGCTCAACGGTAAGCAAACCTCATGAGTGGTTCAACCAGATTATAAATTACTCTAGGGAGGTCTGTTGTAACATTGGTTGTAGTTGAGAGCTAACAGGAATTGAAGACTTTGTAAATTTACACCAAGCTAACAAAAGAAATTTGCATCTCTCTATAATTACTATTTATGCTTGTGTGTACGTGTGCGTTCGTGTAGGTGTCTATTTCTCTTTATTTCAGCCCCCTATGCCTTTTTTTAAAAAAAATCTGTAATTTTAATATTTTCATTTTGTTCTTAACTCTCTTTTATCTTTTGTTTTTATTTAACTGCATGCTTGAATGCCACTTTTGATCTTTGTACCGTAAATGCCCGGTGTTTCTTAGGTGAAACGAGCAGTGTACCAAATGTGATTAAAATAAATATTTTAACTAAGAGGAATGGAAAAAAATAAGCGTACATGCCGGTTGGGCTCAGTAAAAGAAAAAAAAAAGTGAGATTTTCCTTGAAAAAGTATCAACGGCCCCGTAGAACACTAGAAATGAGCCTCTCCTAATATAAGAGACAACTTACATAGGGGGTCCCCTATTATAGGGGATATGTGGTTGTTAAACTGGCCTGTTTGTTTTTAATGATGGTTTATACTTCTATAATGGTTATTTTGTATAATGTTCGTTTTTATGACATCGTGTTATATGGTGGTTAATAGGGGCCCCACAATTTCAAAACACCCTATGAGATGCCTAATTTGCCATTATAAAAAATTGTAAATATGTATGTATGTATGTATGTATGTATGTATGGCCTTCAGCTTTGTTTGGGTATTTTCCCACGTCATAGTAGTGGTGCTTTTAAAGTTGTAGCAACGTTTCAGCAGAATCTCATCTGCCATCATCAGGCTTCTGTATTGTGTCCGTCTGTGAGTCAGACTTTTACAGTGGTTTCAGATTTAAATTTGGGGCAGCCTATTGCTGTGCCAGAATGGTTTTTCCTTCATCCTGATTGGTTGGGAGTCTTGGTCTGTGTTTATTGGTCTCGGAGTTTGCTGTGTTCTGCTTGATTGGTGTCTCTAATATCTTCTGTCTGTTTTTTGGCTCTTTTTGTATCTTGATTGGCTGGCAGCATATATACACATACACACACACATATATACATATACACACACACACATATATATTAATTATATTATATTATATTATATTATATTATATTATATTATATTATATTATATTATATTATATTATATTATATTATATTATATTATATTATATTATATTATTATATATATTATATTATAATATTATATTATATTATAATATTATATTATACTATATTATATTATTATTATATTTATTATTATATTATATTTATATTTATATTAAAAATCTGCAAGTAACTTAACTGCCACCAGATGGCGCAGCAGCGAAACACTGGAATTTTTCTGGGTCTCCTTGCTGACACCTAAAGGGTATTTGGAACATTGTAGCCTTATTTTAAAAGAGCAGACAAATCCTTATGGAAGGCTGCAGAGTCTTGTCAAGACCGCAGGTTTTCCTGCATCGGTCCATAAACAAAGCCTGGCTTTGTTTCCTCGGTCGAGAGAGCCATGCAGACGGATGAGATCATCCATCACAGCTCGGGAACAAAAAGGCGTAGGTGTTCATGCAAAGCTCAGCAGAAATGTCAGCAAATGCTCGAAATGGGCCTGGGGAGGAAGGGGGGGGGGCAAAGCCTTAATTGACTCCCTTGGAGACAACCGTCCCTCCTCCCAAAACCCTCCCAGCCCACCTAAATTCAGCTATGGATCCGACACTGAGGAATTCTGGGAGTGGAAGTCCACAAGACGCAAAGTTGCCAAGGTTGGAGACCCCGGAGTCGATTCCCATCACCACTTTTATCAGTTTTTGGTGCCGGGATGTGGTGGTTACCCAGGCAACTGGGTTTTTGTTTGAAATGGTCAAAGCATGCTTCTGGACCTCAAGACCAGGGGAGAAGGTCTGAACGCCACACTCTCCGAAAAAAGGTCGTTTTGAAGTGCCTTTCCATGGGGGTAGGTAGACCAGTGGTGGGCTTCAAATAATTTAACCACCGGTTCTTTGCCCGGTTGCTGGGTGGGCGTGGCTTTGGTGGGTGTGGCCTAGTCAGCCTCCTGCACCATCCTGGGAGTAAAAATGGGCTGTGGAGGCTCCGTTTTTCACCTCCCCGGGCTCCGAAGGCTCTCCGGAGGCCAGAAACAGGCCCGTTTTCCACCTCCCTGGGCTCCACGCACCTCCTGCCGTTACCTGGGATCCAAAATGGGCCACGTGGGGACTCCTGGGAGAGGCCGAACAGGGTGGGGCAGGCCCAGCCAGTCGTCGGAACTACTGGTTCACTGAACTGGACGTAAAATGAACATCCAGTTCGTCCTAACCTGCGTGAACCGGCTGAAGCCCACCCCTGTATGCTCTCGTATGATGGGTCTCTCGTCCAGCGGCATCCTTCCCGATCGGTCTTACTCAACTGTAGCAACTTTTAAGATATGTGGACTTCAGCTCCCAGAATCCCCTGCTCCAGGTGCCTTGGAACGGCCATTCCCAACCAATCTCATTCTCGGCCCAGCACAATAACATTTCCTCGAATAGGAATTTCTCTCTGCCAGGTGAAGCAGCTGGAGAAGCGATGACTCACTCAAAAGCCCAGGAGGGAGAGCGGAGCCGACATTAAATCGTTAAGCAAATTAATATTTTAATGCTCATCTGTTGCTTTGCCCTGAATCCTGGCCACTTACCTACTTTGTACGGGACATTTGGAAGTACTGGAATAAAACCCGGAATAATAAAGGGACAGAAGAGTCACCTTTTTGTTCTGATTATAATTTTGAGGGAGGTGGAAAATTAGAAGAACAGATCTTGAGCTGACCAATAAAGGTCTTTGCTCATTTATAGCTCAGACTGGCAAACACACAAACCAAGGTTTCCTGGCCAAGCAGAGCAAAAAATGGCAAAGAAAAAACAATGCACACATAAGGTAGCATTACAGGACTAAAAAGGGATCCCAGAAAATAAAGAAACAAACCCACCTGGTTTAGCTACAGATGTAGAACTAATAATTGATTGTTATATTTTGTAGCCAGGGAAGGAAGGAAGGAAGGAAGGAAGGAAGGAAGGAAGGAAGGAAGGAAGGAAGGAAGGAAGGAAGGAAGGAAGGAAGGAAGGAAGGAAGGAGACAGAGAGGGTAGGAGGGAGGAAGAGGGAGGGAGAAGGAAGGAAGGAAAGAAGGAAGGAGACAGACAGGGAAGGAAGAGGGGGAGGGGGAAGGAAGGAGGAGACAGAGGGTAGGAAGGGAGAAAGAGGGAGGGAGAAGGAAGGAAGGAAGGAAGGAAGGAAGGAAGGAAGGAAGGAAGGAAGGAAGGAAGGAAGGAAGGAAGGAAGGAAGGAAGGAGAGGGTAGGAAGGGAGGAAAAGGGAGGGAGAAGGAAGGAAGGAAAGAAGGAAGGAGACAGAGAGGGTAGGAAGGGAGGAAGAGGGAGGGAGAAGGAAGGAGGCAGAGAGAGGAGGAAGGTAAGAAAAAAAGAAAGGAGGGAGGGAGAGAAAGAAGGAAGGAAGGAGACAAAGGACAAAGGGGACAGGCTAGGAAAGTCGGAGGAAAGGAAGAGAGGAGAGGAAGAAAAAAAGGGAGTTAGGAAGATAGGGGGAGGAGAGGGAGGGAGAGAAGGAAAGAGCTGGACCATATCCAGGATACATGCAAACTCTCAAGCGCATTTCCCCCGCAGGCCCAATCCGAGCCCTCCCCCCCGCCCCAAGGTGCCTTTTCCAAAGGAGCCCAACCCTTCGGGACTCGGCTCCCATTGCCTCTTGCCAAGCCCTGCGCCCACGCAGCTCCGCAGAGACAAGGGACTCCCAAAGGGCTAATTGGGCCCTGGCATCTCCGTTCGCCACGCGGCTCTCACACAGAGAAGCACAGAGGCTCAGCTGCTGCCTCACGCCCACCCGTGGCACAGCCGGCCTTCCTCCCGGGCCGCGTGTGCCCCGAACTTCACACCTCAAGGACTTCGCCAAAGCCTCCCGTTCCCACGCTTGGCATTCATTCTCCGGCAAGGAAAATCAGACCTTCAATTAAACTCTCTCTCCCGGCGGATGCATTCATACCCTTCTAATAAGGGTGGTTGGGCTTTGGATCGGGGTGGGGGTGGCAAAAATGGGAGGGAGGGGAGGGGGAAACGGCTGTGCAGAATTCTTTGGTTCAGGAGGCCGAGGCATCCCATTCCTTCTCAATCGATCACTCAGAACAGAGCTGGAAAGGGACCTTGGAGGTCTTCTAGTCCAACCCTCGATCGAGCAGAAACCTTATACCATTTCAGACGAACGGTCGTCCAATCTCTTCTTAAAAACCTCCAGCGATGGGAGCACCCATGATTTCTGGTGGCAAGCTGTTCCACTGGTTAATTGTCCTCACCGTCAAGAAGTTTCTCCTTAGTTTCCAGGTTTCTCCTGCCCTTGACTGAGTTTCCATCCGTTGCTTCTTGTTTTACTTTCTGATGCTTTGGGGAATCGCTTGACTCCTTCCTCTCCTTCGGGGCAGCCCCTCAAATATTGGAAGACTGCTATCATGCACCACCCCCCCCTATTTTTCTGCAGACTAGCCATACCCAGTTCCTGCAACTGTTCTTCATATATATTTTTGTCTTCCAGGCCTTTAATCCTCTTCGTTGCTCTTCTCTGCCCTTTTTTTCCCCAAAGTCTCAACATCTTTTTTTTTGTAGTGTGGTGACCAAAACCAGATGTAGCATCCCAGGTGTGGCCTTGCTATGGTTTTATACAGCGGTAGTAATAATTCTCTTCCCTAACCTTCCCAACGCTCGGTATTTTATCCAAGGGGGAAAGTTGTGGGGTTCTTTGGTTTTGAGGGTGATGGAACATCTTCTGCAGAACTTCTGCTGGAAGACTGCAATTAGTTGACCCCTGTAGGCTGGACTAGACGGGCCAAGAGTCCAATCCAGCAGGCTTCCAGGCTGGCTTTTGTTCTTTATCCTCCTGAGCCGTGGGGGGACTGGTTCTTGCCGTGACAACCGTGCCCATGCTCACGCGATTGAAATCTAGGTTTTGAAAAATCTGGGAAACTGGCATGTACTTAAAGACGGTTGGAGCGTCCGTGGATCATTTTTGCAAACTTTGGACACGCAACGGAGGGGAAGTCAGATGAACGATGGCAAGGGATTTTGATTCAACAACCCGTGGCCAAAAAGGTCTGAAACCTCGGGCACGACTCAGGGAACAACTGCCTTGCTTAGCAGCCAACGTATGCACCCGACAGTCATAAAACGAGGACCTGTCATCTGTTCTTGCAAAATACAAGTCAAAAAGCATTCAAGGGGAGAGAAAAGGGGAGAGGCAGGTTTGCAAAACTTGATTTTTCAGCTAAGAAGGGTTTTTCTTTTCTTTTTCTTTTTTTCTTTTTCAAGAAAAGAGGCAAACTGTTGAAGAGAGGATGAAAGAGCATCCGGCGTGGCGTTTCCACCACGCTTTTGAATGTGGTTACAAGCCTCGCCCCGAGAGATGGAAATGCAAACACAGCAGCTGCACCGAAAAACTCCCAACCATTTGCCTGTGCAGAATAAATCCCCCCCCCCCTTTTTTTTGCACGCTTCTTGGAAGGGCTGCAATTCTGTTTTAGCAAGGAAATGCAAACGGCAGAAAAGAGAATAGAGAAGGAGAATTCCTTACTGGCCAAGTGCGATTACACCCACAAGGAATTTGTCTCCGGCGCGTAAGATCTCACTACACATACAAGCAACAGGCGATAATAAACCGTGATCCTCATAAAAAATGCAGTTCATCATAAATCGTAGGAAATGACACTTAGTTAAGATAGTCATAGTCAATCCACCTGAATCATAAAGGTAAAGGTTCCTCTTGCACCTGCGTGCTAGTTGTTTACGGCTCTAGGGGGCGCTGCTCATCTCCATTACAAAGCCAAAGAGCCATTGCTGTCCGAAGACGTCTCCGTGGTCAAGTGGCCGGCATGACTGAACGCCAAAAGCGCATAGAACACTGTTCCCTTCCCACCAAAGGTGGTCCCTGTTTTTCTACTTGCATTTTTTTTTTACATGCTTTCGAACTGCTAGGTTGGCACAACTGCTAGGCTGGGACAAGGAACGGGAGCTCACTCCGTCACGCGGCGCTAGGGATTCGAACGGCCGACCTTTCTGATCGACCAGCTCAAGGGAACCCTTGGTGTGAATTGTAAGACACAAGCAACAAAGTCATCATCGTAAGAAGACGAGGCAAGAGGAGAAAGGATAACTACTAGATAGTTTGACCGTCTTGTGGGAATTAGTTGTCCGGCATGGGGGGAAAAAGATTCGGTATTTGAAGCAGCAGGATGCTTTGCCCACCTGAAATCCTTTGCAGATTTGGCTCAGGGGGACACAACACACAAACTGGGTCAGTTGCAGTTGTGTGTGAGTGGGGGTAAGGTTGTGTGTGTGTGTGTGTGTTTTTTTAAAGGGTGGAAAAAGTGGGTATATTCGCCTCGGTTCCTGGGATCAACCAGTGCCATTCACACAACCTCGGCCTGCCGTTGCTGAATGAACTCCTTCCCTTCTGCTGTTCATCAGTGCAAAGCTGAAGAAAAGTGGCCCGGGCACCTTTTCCCTGACTGCCTACCTCTCCCCCTCCCCACCTTCCAGGCCAGCCCCCCCCCCCATGCCAAGACCTCCCCCATCAACCACGTCTGCCTGTTCTGCAATCCAGATCTGGGGGGGGGGGTTGTTCCTCAACAGCCTCACCCTGTACGAGATAAAAAAAAAACGAGGTTCTCTCGTGCAAAAGAGCCAAGATCTGTTCAAGGTTTCAGCAGATGCCTGATTATGAGGCATCGATATTTCCGTGTTTCTCCCATCCGCCCCAATCCCAACAGATGATGGCCCCAAAAGCAAAGGGCATGAGAGAGAGAGAGAAAGAGAGAGAGAGAAAGAGACAGACAAAGAGAGGGAGGTAGAAATAGGCAGGCAGGGAGGGAGGGAGAGAGAGAGAGAGATGAGACGGGGGGAGAGAGAGAGAGAGAGAGAAAGAAAGAAAGAAAGAAAGAAAGAAAGAAAGAAAGAAAGAAAGAAAGAAAGAAAGAAAGAAAGAAAGAAAGAAAGAAAGAAAGAAAGAAAGAAAGAAAAAAAAGAAAGACAGGCAGATAGATGATAGATGGATAGATAGAAGGAAGGAAGGAAGGAAGGAAGGAAGGAAGGAAGGAAGAAAGAAAGAAAGAAAGAAAGAAAGAAAGAAAGAAAGAAAGAAAGAAAGATGATAGATAGATAGATAGATAGATAGATAGATAGATAGATAGATAGATAGATAGATAGATAGATAGATAGATAGATAGATAGATAGATAGATAGACAGATAGATACATAGATAGATGAGAGATGAGAGAGAGAGGGAAGATAGAAAGATAGATGACAGATAGGGAGAGAGAGAGAGAGAGAGAGGAAGGAAGGAAGGAAGGAAGGAAGGAAGGAAGGAAGGAAGGAAGGAAGGAAGGAAGGAACGAAGGAAGACAGACAGATAGATACATAGATACATGAGAGAGAGAGGGAGGGAAGATAGAAAGATAGATGGCAGGTATAGATAAATAAATAGATAGAGAGATGATAGAGACACACAAGAGAGGGAGGGGAGAGAGAGAGAAAGAGATGACAGATATAAATAGAGAGAGATGAGAGAGGGAAGGGAGAGAGTGAAAGATAGATGACAGAGAGAGAGAGAGAGATGAGACTCCACATGAGTCTCCTCCATAACTCAGTTAAGGACTAGATTTCAGATCCAAGGATTGATCCCTGCATTGGGGGGAAGGGTGAGGGGGTGTTTCCAAGCTCTGGGCTTTCAGGCCCCAGCCTCGTCGGGTTCAACCAAACGCAAGAGAGATTAATATATATATTAGAAAGAGAGAAAGAGAGAAAGAGAGAGAGAGAGAGAGGATAAAACACTGGACTTACAAGACTGGAGCAGAGGCTAAGATGCATCTTGCTTACATAACCAGGAGAGACCAAACGCATCGGCGAGCGCCCCACCATCTCACACACACACACACACACACACACAGACACACACACACAGCCGGAGAGCCAGCATTCATGGTCTCCTCCTGCAGTTCTTAAGAGAAAAATGGGCGGGGGGAGCAGAGAGAGAGAGAATGAGAGAGGAGGGGGGGGGAGATCTGCAGCCGCCGCCTGCTGCTTGCAGCAAAGGAAAGTGTGAAAGCCGCATGAAGATTCCGCCTGGAATCTCATCCCACGGGAACCCTGGATTCAGCATCCGTGGCACATTTGCAAGGATCCTGTGTTGCAAAAGGTGCACTGCAGGTTTCAAAGCCGGGGAGAGCAGAGAAGAGCAACGAGGATGATTGGGGGGCCTGGAGGCTAAAATATAGGGTTGCAGGAATTGGGGGTGTCTAGTCTAATGAAAAGCAGGACCAGGGGAGACGGGATAGCCGTCTTCCAGGATTCGAGGGGCTGCCCCAAAGAAGAAGGAGTCAAGCTATTCTCCAAAGCAGGACAAAGAAGCAATGGATGGAAACTAATGGAGGAGAGAAGCAACTTGGAATTAAGGAATTAAATTTTCCTGACAGGGAGAACAATTAATCAGTGGAAGAACTTTCTTCCAGAAGCTGTTGGTACTCCAACACTGGAGGTTTATAATGGTCTAGGGCCGTGATGGCGAGGGCCAGAGGTGGCACGCAAAACGCTCTGTGTGGTCATGCATGCCTTCACCAGCTGGTCTTCTGGATTCTGGCACCAGCTGCTCTTCGGTGGAGCACTGGAAAAGAGCCTGAAAAACGCCCTGAAAATGCCCCAGAAAACAGCTCGAAAATGGCTTGAAAAATGCCCTGAAAACACCTCAAAAAGGGGCAAAAATGACCTGAAAAACAGTAAAAAGAAAAAAAAAACAGGCCGTTTTTGGGGCCATTTTCAGACCAAAAACAGCCTGAAAACGGCCAAAAGAACAGCCCAAAAAATGCCCTGAAAATGCCCCCAGAAAACACCCTAAAAACAGCCCCAAAATGGCTTGGGGACACCCCCAAAAAGGGGCAAAAATGACCTGGAAAAGTAGTTTTTAAAAAACCAGGCCATTTTTAGTCCAAAAATGGCCTGAAAATGGCCAAAAAACAGGTATACGGCACACTAGCCAGCTGGTCTTTGGGTTTTTGGTGCTCCAGCACATGCATACACATCCATGCGCATTCCGGTTTGGGCACTCGGTGCCGAAAAGTTTCACCATCACTGGGCAGGAGCTGGATAGAAGACATCCAAAGACCTTCCAACTCCGTTCATCTGAGTTAAATTGATGTCAAATCTTACAAATTTGGAAGAAAGGTTTCTGCAAATTCTGACTATGTAGTTAGACTACTTTACTATATATAGTTCTGGCTATACAGGTAGACCTCTAACTTACAACAATAACTGAGGCCAAAATTGTTAAATGAGCTTTGCCGGATTTTACGACAGTCAACCGTCTGTGATAGAATCTTCCTCTAAACTCCGCCATCTGTAATCTAATCTGTGATATGGATTCAGCCATCCGAGTGATCTGTCATCTGAATTCAGGCGCCTGTTCTCTTATCTGTCCTCTGAATTCTAGCCATCTACATTCGAATCTTATTTTCTGAATTCCAGAATCTGGAATCTAATCTGTTCTCTGAATTCTGCCATTTGCAATCTGAACTTCCTCTAAATGCCGCCATCTGTAATCTAACCTGTCACATGGATTCAGCCATCCGAGTGATCTGTCATCTGAATTCAGGTGCCTGTTCTCTTATCTGTCCTCTGAATTCTAGCCATCTACATTCGAATCTTATTTTCTGAATTCCAGAATCTGGAATCTAATCTGTTCTCTGAATTCTGCCATTTGCAATCTGAACTTCCTCTAAATGCCGCCATCTGGAATCTAATCTGTCACATGGATTCAGCCATCAAGTAATCCATCATCTGAATTCTAGCCATCTACAATCGAATCTTTTCTTCTGAATTCCAGAATCTCTGTTCTTTGAGTTCTGCCATTTGCAACCTAAACTTCCTCTAAATGCCGCCATCTGTAATCTAACCTGTCACATGGATTCAGCCATCAGTAATCTGTCATCTGAATTCAGGCACCTTTCTCTTATCTGTCCTCTGAATTCTTAGCCATCTACATTCGAATCTTATTTTCTGAATTCCAGAATCTGGAATCTAATCCGTTCTTTGAATTCTGCCCTTTGCAATCTGAACTTCCTCTAAATGCCGCCATCTGTAATCTAATCTGTTATTTGAATTCAACCCTCTGAAATTTAATCCGTCCTCTGAATTCCTCCCTCTCTCTCCAGCGAAAGTTTCCCAGCTTGGGCTGCTTTTAATCCATGTTTTCCTTTAAAGGAATTTCTGCCTCCAAACTGCTACAAAAGATCAACCGGGTGGCATCGTGTCGTGGCCAGGTAGGACCAAAGTCACCTTACCAAAAGGTAAGCAAAGAAGCCACAAAGGGAAGAAGAGAGAATCTGAGAGTCACCAGAGAAGGCCAGGCCTTGAAGGGAGATTCTAGGGAAAACATCCTAAGAATCCAGCAACAATTTCTTCATTCTGTCTGCATGGATCACCACAGGGGCAGCAACAACAAAGCACCACTCAAAACATCCAGTTTCAACATGCCGAAGCACGAGTCAAAAACGGTGCAAAAACTCGTCCGGTTCCATTTTTGGTTTTTTTGCAATGGTTCTCCTTCCTACCCATGTTAGGAAAAAAAAGACTTTCTACATCCTTGTTCCTCAACACTTAGCAACTTTTAAGATACGTGGACTTCAACTCCCACAATTCACACACACACACACACACAATCCTCAATTTACAACAGTTTGTTTAGTGACCGTTCACAGTTACAGTAACACTGACAAATGTGAGTTGTGACGGTTTTTCAGAGTTATGACCTTTGCTGTCTCCCCATGATCGTGTGATGAAAATTCAGACACTATGTGTGTGTGTAGACAGATAGATATGCATACACAAACACACACACACACACACACACACCGCATGCATGCATACACAGGTAGGCCTCATGACCATAGTTGAGCCCAAAATTTATTGTTAAGTGAGACATTTATGAAATGAGTTTACATTTTACGAGCTTTCTTGCCACAGATGTTAAATGAATTCCTGAAGTTGTCAAGTTAGTAACACATTTGTTAAGTGAATCTCTCTCTCTCTCTCTCTCTCTCTCTCTCTCTCTCTTCTATATATATATATATATATATATATATATATATATATATATATAATTATTTTATCTATCACTATCTATCTACATACCTACCTACCTACCCATCTATCCATCCATCAGTCCATCCTATCTATCAATCATCTCTGACTATCTATCCATCATATCTCTCTCTATATATATATATATATGTATATGTATATGTATATGTATGTATGTATGTATGGTATTTAGCATTGTTCGGGTATTTTCCCACATCATTATAGTTGTGCTTTTAAAGTTGTAGCAACGTTTCGGCAGAATATTCGAACACAATATTTTATACGAACACAATACAGAAGACTGAGGATGGCAGATGAGATTCTGCTGAAACGTTGCTACAACTTTAAAAGCACAACTACAATGACGTGGGAAAATACCTGAACAAAGCCGAATACCATACATGTAAGTACCCGCGAAAACTTAAGAAAACACACACACACACATATATATATATGTATGTATATTCTATATATTTATATCTATCAACTATCTATCCATCAACTCTATATATACCTCTCTCATCTATCCATCCATCCATCCACTCTATATATACCTCTATCATCTCTATATCTCTATCATCTAACTCTGTAACTATCCATCTATCTGTCATCTCTATATATGCCTCTTATCATCTATATATCAATCCTCTCTGTCTCCCTCTCTCTGTGTCACTCTTTCTCTTTCTCTCTGTCTCTCTTAATAAAAATCCAATTTAAAATTTCTCTGATGCTTTCATTTAAATGCTTCCTTCAGTGGGGGCTTCCCACAGCCCCCTAGTTAGTATCTACAGGTTATTACCGCCCGATGTCCAACAACAACCAGGCCTTCTTTTTCCTGCCAGCTCCCACCGGTACTTCCTTAGGGCAGGTCGAGTTCCTCTTTTTAGGGGTCATGTTTAGAGCATTCTGACTTCTGCTCTAAAGGGCTGATCTTCTCAAAGCCACATGAGATCATGCTGGACTCTGGACTCTCGACAGATACTCAGCTGGGGAAAGTCAAACTTTTTACTGAGAAAGTTTCTCTCAAAGTTTTCAACTCAGGAAGCTCAAACTGCCCAAGGAGCTGCTGATCCAGTTCTACAGAGGAACAATTGAGTCTGTCATCTGCACCTCGATAACTGCCTGGTTTGGTTCTGCAACCCAACAGGACAGACACAGACTTCAAGGACTGCAGAAAAAAACAATTACTACCCACCTGCCTTCCATTGAGGACCTGTATACTGCATACCTGTATACCTCTTCCCCCCCTCCCACTCCCTCCGAGAACGGAGCTGGAAAATAAAGAGTGATCAATCGGTAAGAAAATGGGGGAGGAATTTTCCTGCAGACTTTTTGGGGGATTTTTGCCAGGGTCTCTGCTGCTTCTGCTGCTTTTCTTGCATGCAGCCAAAAGTCTCTCCCTCTCTCTGCCCCTGAGAACGGAGCTGGAGACAGTATCCTGCGTTCCCAAATAAAGAACGATCGATTGGTAGGAAAAGAGGGTGAGGAATTTTCCTGTAGAGTTTTTTTTGGGGGGGGGGGGATTTTCCCAGGGTTTCTGGTCCGCGGGTTTTAAAATGATGAGTTTGGTGGTCCCTGAGGTCCAAAAAGGTTGGCGACCCCTGCTCTCAAAGGTATTTCTATACGAAGACCTTTACGAATTATGTTGAATGGCTTTCAAGTTAATAATGCACGGAATCACGAATGACTTCAACAGTACTTTTCTTTGAATTGTATTTTGTGAGCCTCCGGGAACCGCTGAGCGAGTGGGCAGTATAGGAACATTGGAAGAAATGAATTAAATCATCCAATTAGCCTTTTTAAGTGCTCACAAATTCCCTGGTTGCTGTTGTTGTTTTCTATAAAAGAACAGAATTACCTCTTGGGAAAATGGTTTAAATTAAGCTTCCTGTCTTATTTGCCAAATAATAAACATCAGAGGACTCAGACAGGTGAGATTAAAACAGTATTTCTTAACCTTGTGGGTACTTTCAGTATGGGTGGACTTCAACTCCCAGAATTCCCCAGCCAACATGGCCAGCTGGGGGAATTCTGGGAACTGAACGCCCATCTGAAAGTTAGCCAAGGTAGAGAAAATTTCAACGAAAGGCTTAGGGTTCATTTAATGACCTTTTTTGAAGTTGCAACGGTGCCGTAAAGAGTGACATACAACCCTTGAAGCATCCCTGGAGGGAGGGCACGCGATCAAAATTGAAACGCTTGGCAACTGGCATGTACTTATGACGGTTGCAGTGTTTCGGGGTCGATGTGAATTAGTTTTGCAACTTTCCGACAAGCTAAGGGAAGCCAGAGTTGCTTAATGACCATGGGATTCACGTAACAACCACGGTGATTTGTTAAAACAACCGCAGGGGGGGGGAAAAGAGTCATAAAAGTTTGGCACAACTCCTTGCTTAACAACGAGGGTTCTGGCCCCAATTCTGTGGTCGTAAGTCGAAGACTACCTATACTGAGACTCAGCCAGCCGCTCTTTGAGGGAGATGGGCGGTTTAGAAATTGGATGGATAGATGGATGGATGGATGGATGGATGGATAGTTAGGGATGGGGAGAGACAGAGATAGAGAGATAAAGAGAGGGAGAGGGAGAGAGGGAGAGTGAAGAGAGAGAGAGAGAGAAAGAGATGGATGGGGAGAGATATAGAGATAAAGAGATGGAAAGGGAGAGGAAAGGATGGAGAGATAGATGAAGAGATGGAGAGAGAGAGAGATGAAAAGAAATGAAGAGATGGAAAGGGAGAGGGATGATGGATGGATGGATGGATACAGATGAAAGAGGGGGGATTGGCATATCCTTTGGAACAAAAACATTCAGTCCTCACAAACATAATGACAGCCTTGATTTCTCTTTAAGCCATGGTTTAACCAACATTTGTCAAAGAAGGCTAGGTCCACCCTATGCCACAGACCCTGGATGACCAACTTAGAGTTACCTGAAGGTAAAATGGGTGGCCTATACAAGAAAGGAAGGAAGGAAGGAAGGAAGGAAGGAAGGAAGGAAGGAAGGAAGGAAGGAAGGAAGGAAGGAAGGAAGAAGGAAGGAAGGAAGGAAGGAAGGAAGGAAGGAAGGAAGGAAGGAAGGAAGGAAGGAAGGAAGGAAGGAAGGAAGGAAGGAAAAAGAAAGAAAAAGAATGAAAGAAAGGAAAAAAAGAAAGGAAAAAAAGGAAAAAAAGAAAGGAAGAAAAGAAAGGCTGGGTTCACACACAGAGACCTGAACCAACAAGAACCAGGTGAAGGTTGAAGGCAACAGGTGAATCCGAACAGTGTCAACCAACAGAAGACGTCCATCAACATCGGGAGCCGCAGCTCTTGTGTGGAGCCCTTGCTGGGCCTGCGGGGCAGAGGGTGTGTGTGTGTGTGTGTGTGTGTGTGTCCAGATCCAAAGCTGCCTTTGGCTCGTGATCCCATACCCCTCTCTCAGACCCGGTCTTAATTTATACAATAAAATAGAATACAATAGAATAACAGAGTTGGAAGGGACCTTGGAGGTCTTCTAGTCCAACCCCCAGCTTAGGCAGGAAACCCTCAACCAGTGATGGCTAACCTGCGTGCCAAAAGTGCGTGCGCACACATGCGTGCCTGCCCCCATAATGCAATGCACACGTGATTCCTCCCCCCGCCCCCTGCGCATGCATGCAGTTTCAGTTCCACGGCAGCACCAAGCAGCATTAGTACAGAACAGTTGAGTTAAGCCACGTCCAGGCTCCTTGCTGTCTCCTTCTTGCTCACACAGCAAATACTGCTTCAGTTTCCAAACAGCCCTCAACTCTCTCACACACTGACAGGACGCTAGCCAGATGAATACCGATGGATGCTGGTAGGCAGAGGCAGAATTTCCCCCCTTATTTTCCTCCCCAAACACTAAGCCCGATCACACATAGTTTGTCTGTCTGTCTGTCTCTCTCTCTTTCTCTTTCTCTCTCTCTCTGTCTCTCTCACTCATTCACTCTTTCTCTCTTTCTCACTCTCACTCTCTCACTCATTCACTCTTTCACACTCTCTCTCTCATTCACTCTTTCTCTCACTTTCTCTCTTTCTCCCTCTCCCTCTCTCTTTCTCTCCCTCTCTTTCTCTCTCTCTCTCTCTCACACACACACACATATAAATAAAAGTAATAAGCTAAGAATGGAGAATTAATACCAACGTAATGACTATGGCTGAAAACTTCAATCGTTATTGCACAAGGTATCTGTACCCAGACGACAACACTGTTTAATGGATGATGGATTGTTTGTATTAAAAATAAAAGAATATTTTTTTTAAAAGAAAGTAAAGGCCTGTCACGCCACAAACTGTGCCACGCTGCCCAGCCACACCAGCTAAGCCAAGGTTCGCCCCCCCCGCCTTGTTTGACTCTTTGTCAGACAAATTGGAGAACAAAGGCTTCCTCCCCCCACCCCGTAGCCAACCGAAGCTTTCCACCGATAGTGCAAAACAAACACGGCAAAGTGTGAAGCTGAGAAAAGTGTGCTGCTCCCACACACAAAAAAAGCTGCCCATGCAGCAAACCAGCCACAGAGGGACAAAAAAAAACAACAACGACCCAGCGGAGCTTTTCTTGGAAGACTTCAGATTATAGATGAACAGAGTTGGAAGGGACCTTGTAGGTCATCTAGTCCAACCCCCACCCCCTCACCCAAGCAGGGGTCCCTACACCATTTCTGACAAATGGCAGTCCAATCTCTTCGTTCCGGTTCCAAACCATTCACGCCAGGCCTTTACTTTCTTTAAAAAAAAATTCTTTTATTTTTAATACAAACCATCCATCATCCATTAAACAGTGTTGTCGTCTGGGTACAGATATCTTGTGCAATAACAATTGAAGTTTTCAGCCATAGTCATTACGTTGGTATTAATTCTCCATTCTTAGCTTATTACTTTTATTTATATATGTGTGTGTGAGAGAGAGAGAGAGAGGGGGAGAGGGAGAGGGAGAAAGAGAAAGTGAGAGAAAGAGTGAATGAGAGAGAGGGAGAAAGAGAAAGAGAAAGTGAGAGAAAGAGTGAATGAGAGAGAGAGTGAGAGGGAGAAAGAGAGAAAGAGTGGATGGCGCCCGAGTGAACTAGGCAACAACACACAAAAAAAGTCAATATCCATGTGTTTCTTGGCCAGCGTCTCTTAATGACGTGTGTGTGTGTGTGTGTGTGTGTGTGTGTGTCCATGCACACGCCTTCCACTCAGTGTGAAGACTCCTGAAGACTTTCTCCATAGCTCCCTGCAGTTTTCTTAGCAACGTTTTCTGCAAATTTTGCCATTGCTTTTTCCTTTGGGTTGAGAGAACATGACTGGCCCAAGATCACCCAGCTGGCTTCCTGACTAAAGTGAGACTAGAACTCACAGTCTCCTGGTGATTGGCGCAAAGTCACCCATTTGAATTTCATGCCCAAGGCAACACTAGAACTCACCGTCTCCTGGTGAATGGGAGGGACAAAGTCATCCGGCTGGCTTTCATGCCTAAGGCAACACTAGAACTCACAGTCTCCTGGTGATTGGCGCAAAGTCACCCAATTGGATTTCATGCCTAAGGCAACACTAGAACTCACAGTCTCCTGGTGAATGGGACAAAGTCATCCAGCCAGCTTTCATACCTAAGGCAACACTAGAACTCACAGTCTCCTGGTGAATGGGACAAAGTCATCCAGCCAGCTTTCATACCTAAGGCAACACTAGAACTCACAGTCTCCTGGTGAATGGGACAAAGTCATCCAGACAGCTTTCATGCCTAAGGCAACACTAGAACTCACAGTCTCCTGGTGATTTGCTCAAACCAGGAGAGGCTGTTCCCGATTGCTAATATCATTTTTAATTTATTCTCAAAAAAACAAAGGAACCCGTTGGAGAGCTGCAGGACTGTAACAGAAAAGAGGGAAAGAGAGAAATACGATCGTAATTCTGCTCATTTCTTTTCGGGAGTCCTCACCTCCTTTTTCCTCCTCCATCTAAAACCGTGGTTCACCTCCACCTGCCTGGGGCCTTCTGGAAGTTCAAGTCCACCCCACCTTAAAGCTGGTGAGGCTGTGAACCACTGATAACAGTTAATGAATGATGGCCCAGCCGTCAGAATTCAGTCTAAAAAAACCTTCACGGCGAAACATCTCAACAGCCTACCGCCTGCTAAGCCTTGTGTGAAACAGGAAGCGAGCTGAATTCAAAATAAAAAATATATTTTAAAAATGCAACATCAGCAGTTGTGGGTCTCTAGGGGTGTGTGTGTGTGTGTGAGAGAGAGAGAGAGAGATTGTGTAAGGTACAACACAAGGCCATTGATTCTTATTCATTATTTCCGTCTTTCTCAACTTTGGTAACTTTTAAGGTGCATGGACTTCAACTCCCAGAATCCCCCAGCCTGCACGGCAGGCTGGGGAATTCTGGGAGTTGGAAGTCCGTGCATTTTAACGTTGCCAATCATTGCAAAATATAAGGTCTAGCATCCGAATTTTGATCACGTGACCATGGAGAGGCTGAAAGGGTCGTAAGTGTGAGAAATGGCACCCGGTCTCTTTTTTCAGTGTGGTCGTAACTTTGAACAGTCACTAAACAGACGGCTGTTAAGTTTTCAAGAAAAGATTGGATAACCATTTGTCTGAAATGACGCAGGGTTTCTTGCCTGAGCAAGGGGTTGGGCTAGAAGACCTCCAGGGTCCCTTCCAACTCTAATATTCCATTCCATACCATACCATTCTATTCTATATTCTTTTCTATTCTATTGTATTATTCTATTCTATTATTCCATTGCATTGCATTCTATTCCATTATCCTATTCCTATTCCATTCCATTCTATTCCTTTATTCTATTGTATTATTCTATTCTATATTCTATTCTTTTCTATATTCTATTCTATATTCTATTCATTAATCTATTATACATTCTATTATTTTCTATTCTATTCTATTATTCTATTCTAAATCTTTTCTTTTCTATATTCTATTCTATATTCCATTCTATTATTCTATTCTACATTCTTTTATTTTCTATTCTCTTCTATTCTTCTATTCTAAATCTTTTCTTTTCTATATTCTATATTCTATTCTATTATTCTGTTCTACATTCTTTTATTTTCCATTCTATTATTCTATTCTATTATCCTATTCATATTCCATTGTATTCTATTCCTTTATTCTATTCTATTCTTCTATTCTAAATCTTTTCTTTTCTATATTCTATTCTATATTCTATTCTATTATTCTATTCTACATTCTTTTATTTTCCATTCTATTATTCTATTCTATTATCCTATTCATATTCCTCTATCCTATTCATATTCTATTCTATTCTATTCTATTCTATTCTATTCTATTCTATTCTATTCTATTCTATTCTATCCTATTCTATTCTATCCTATTCCGGACTGCCTGTAATCCCGTTTCTACTCCTCCTTCGGCGATTTTCAAAGCGTTTCCCCCCATCCCTCCCTCCACCCTCCCGGAAGCCTGCCTGCCTGCCCCTCCATCTGGACGGGCCCGTGTGACAAGGCCCTGAATGAGCCCACAGACCCCGGTCCAGTTGGCTGCCATATGACGCACGGATTGTGGCCGCAGGAGAAAGGAAAGCTTGCAACCCGTGGCCCATCAATGGCTCCCTTGTCTCCCCGGCGCTGCGACTCTGCTCCGATATCCTGCCCAGCTGACGGGCAGAGCAGCAGCGCCCATCCACTCAGCCTGGGGAAGGGGGGTGCCTCCGTTTCCCACCCACCCCCACCTCACCCCCCACCCACCCACCCACCCCCACAAAGGCCAGACCCTCTGACCAAGTTATCCCACCTCTCTGGCTTCCAGCTTAAATATAAATATATAAATATAAATAGATAGTCGTAAATGGAGGACTGGGTGTGTGTGTGTGTGTGTGTGTGTGTGTGTGTGTGTTTTTCTTAAGTTTTCGCAGGTATTTATATGTATGGTATTCAGCTTTGTTCGGGTATTTTCCCACATCGTTATAGTTATGCTTTTAAAGTTGTAGCTACAACTTTAAAAGCACAACTATAATGACGTGGGAAAATACCGAACAAAGCTGAATACCATAGATAGATAGATAGATAGATAGATAGATAGATAGATAGATAGATAGAGAGAAGAGATAGATAGATACCATAGATAGATAGATAGATAGATAGATACCGTAGATAGATAGATAGATAGATAGATAGATAGATAGATAGATAGATAGATAGATAGATAGATAGATAGATAGATAGATAGATAGATAGATAGATAGATAGATAGATAGATAGATAGTAGATAGATAGAGATAGATAGATAGATATAGCTATAGATACACACACACACACACACACACACACACACACACACACACAGCCAGTAGTCCTCCATTTACAACGACAATTGGAGCCCCAAGTTTACATTTCTCACTTCTTTGGAAGTGAGTCATGTGCGAAGGAGAGAGGGAGCCTTGGTCCCCATGTTAGGGCTTTCCTGGCCGTAAAGCGAATCCCCGCCGCTCTCGAATCCATGACGCGGCCGTTAAGCGAATCCCTCTGAATATTTCCTCCCCTGTTCCCTCATTGACTTTGACGGTCGGGAGGTCACTAAAAAAAAAAGAGGCTTCTAGGAGCCCTGACGACCATCATCAACGTGGTCTAGAATTCCCCAGCCAGCTTGGCGGAGTTCAATTCCCAGAATTCCCCAGCCAGCTCTGCTCTCTTCTCCCATCCCACAGGTGGTTTCTTTTTCCCCAGCTTTGAAACTCCACCCCCCCACGGAGACAGAGGGAGGGGAACCCCAGAGGTCATCAAGTCCACCGCCCTCCCCTGCAAACTGCTCGGGGCCGCCTCTGTCCCTCCGTGGGCCGGTCCCATCCACCCTTGGGGAGGGCGGAAGAAAGCTGCCCAGCAGGGAAGTAAGAGGCCCGGGTCCCGGTAGGTTCCCCAAAAGATGCAAATCAAATTTCCTGGCAGGATTCCCTCCCCGCTTCCCCCCGCCCCCACCAAGATCCAGCCAGCCAAGTCTCTCCTTTGATCCTCCTACCAGGAAAGTGGGGGGAGGAAGAAAGGGGGGGGGGCTTGTAAGCCGGGCATTGCCAGGCCTGCCCCACTGACCAAGGCAAACTCCTCTTTTCTCCAGGGTTCCTCAATAGGGACTAGCCGCTTGGATGGGACCCCCCTTCCCCCCACTTTAGAGAAAAGGCGGAGGTGGAGAAAGAGGAGGAGGAGGAGGGTCGATCCTCCCCCTCCCCACGATCCCTTCTAGCTAACCTTTCTCAACACCCACCCACACCCACCCAAATAGATCAAGGCTTCACCCCAAAAGTACTCTCCAAGGGGGGGGGGGAGGGAAACGGGGAGGGGGGATACTCCGACGTTACTCACCGTTCTGCCTCCGCTTTGCGACCCGACGGGAGCAGCGGGCTGTTGTGTGTGTGTGTGTGTGGGGAGGGGGGAAGCTCCGCTTGGCTGGGTTTATTCCATGCAACGGGGGTCTCGAGCGGGGGTGGGGGGAGGAGTTGGAGGTCGGGGCGACCCCGGATCTGGGAGCCGCGATCGACGAGCGAGGAGATCCCCAAAGGGCTGGAAGTGTGGGGAGGGGATCAGCCAAAGGGGCGCCCCGAGGCGGGGCAGGGAGTGGGGAGGGGGAGGCGGAGGGAAAAAGGAAACAATGTAGCCGCCGCGGCCGCCGCGAACGTTCCAATTTCGAACGTTGCCGGCTTTCGCTTCGGAACGTTGGCGCCGCCAAGGTTCCGAGCGGCTCTTCGCGGGCGGCGAGGCGGCGGCGGCGGCGGAGGGATCCGGGCCGAGGGAATCGTTCTTCGCGGGCGGCGAGGCGATCGCTTTTTCTTCCCGTCTCTCTCTCTCTTCCGACCCAGCCCCGCCGCTCGGGATCTCGCCGGGCCTGCTGCTCGCTGGCTTCCAGGGAACCCGAGCTGCCCGCCCGCAGCTCTACGGCGCCTGCGCGCGGCCGAAGCTCGGCCCGACCTCGCTGGGCTGCCCTGCCTTCCTTCCCCCCGCCCCGCCCGCCTGCCTTTCTCTCCCGTCCCCGCCCAGCGGCGGCCACACGGCGGGGAGCTTGGGCGAAGGGAGGGCGCCCCTTCTGGTGAGAGAGCGCTTTGCGCCACAGCCGCCTCGCTCTCCCTTTCTCTCTCTCTCAATCTCTGTCTTTCCACATTTCTCTTTCTCTCAATCCCTCTTTCAATATTTCTCTCTTTCTCTCAACCTCACTTTTTCTCAATCTCTCTCTCTCATTCTCTCTTTTTCTCAATATTTCTCTCTCTGTGTCTTTTTCCTCAATATTTCTCTCTCTCTCAACCTCACTTTTTCTCAATCTCTCTCTCTCATTCTCTCTTTTTCCTCAATATTTCTCTCTCTCTGTGTCTTTTTCCTCAATATTTCTCTCTCTCTCAACCTCACTTTTTCTCAATCTCTCTCTCTCATTCTCTCTTTTTCCTCAATATTTCTCTCTCTCTGTGTCTTTTTCCTCAATATTTCTCTCTCTCTCAACCACTTTTTCTCAATCTCTCTCTCTCATTCTCTCTTTTTCTCAATATTTCTCTCTCTGTGTGTCTTTTTCCTCAATATTTCTCTCTCTCTCAACCTCACTTTTTTCTCAATCTCTCTCTCTCATTCTCTCTTTTTCCTCAATATTTCTCTCTCTCTGTGTCTTTTTCCTCAATATTTCTCTCTCTCTCAACCTCACTTTTTTCTCAATCTCTCTCTCTCATTCTCTTTTTCTCAATATTTCTCTCTCTGTGTGTCTTTTTCCTCAATATTTCTCTCTCTCTCAACCTCACTTTTTTCTCAATCTCTCTCTCTCATTCTCTCTTTTTCCTCAATATTTCTCTCTCTGTGTGTCTTTTTCCTCAATATTTCTCTCTCTCTCAACCTCACTTTTTTCTCAATCTCTCTCTCTCATTCTCTCTTTTTCTCAATATTTCTCTCTGTGTGTGTCTTTTCCTCAATATTTCTCTCTCTCTCAACCTCACTTTTTCTCAATCTCTCTCTCTCATTCTCTCTTTTCCTCAATATTTCTCTCTCTGTGTGTCTTTTCCTCAATATTTCTCTCTCTCTCAACCTCACTTTTTCTCAATCTCTCTCTCATTCTCTCTTTTTCTCAATATTTCTCTCTCTGTGTGTCTTTTTCCTCAATATTTCTCTCTCTCTCAACCTCACTTTTTTCTCAATCTCTCTCTCTCATTCTCTCTTTTTCCTCAATATTTCTCTCTCTGTGTGTCTTTTTCCTCAATATTTCTCTCTCTCTCAACCTCACTTTTTTCTCAATCTCTCTCTCTCATTCTCTCTTTTTCTCAATATTTCTCTCTCTGTGTGTCTTTTTCCTCAATATTTCTCTCTCTCTCAACCTCACTTTTTCTCAATCTCTCTCTCTCATTCTCTCTTTTCCTCAATATTTCTCTCTCTGTGTGTGTCTTTTTCCTCAATATTTCTCTCTCTCCAATTTCTCTTTTCTCAATATTTCTCTCTTTGTGTGTGTCTTTTTCCTCAATATTTCTCTCTCTCTCAACCTCACTTTTTTCTCAATCTCTCTCTCTCATTCTCTCTTTTTCCTCAATATTTCTCTCTCTGTGTGTGTCTTTTTCCTCAATATTTCTCTCTCTCTCAATTTCTCTTTTTCTCAATATTTCTCTCTCTGTGTGTGTCTTTTTCCTCAATATTTCTCTCTCTCTCAATTTCTCTTTTTCTCAATATTTCTTTCTCTGTGTGTGTCTTTTTCCTCAATATTTCTCTCTCTCAACCTCACTTTTTTCTCAATCTCTCTCATTCTCTCTTTTTCTCAATATTTCTCTCTGTGTGTGTCTTTTTCCTCAATATTTCTCTCTCTCTCAATTTCTCTTTTTCTCAATATTTCTTTCTCTGTGTGTCTTTTTCCTCAATATTTCTCTCTCAATCTCACTTTCTCAATCTCTCTCTCTCATTCTCTCTTTTTCTCAATCTTTTTTCTCAATATTTCTCTCTTTCTCTCAATCTCTCTCTCAATCTCACTTTCTCAATCTCTCTTTTTCTCAATCTCTTTTTTTCTCTCAATATTTCTTTTCCTCAATCTCTTCTCAATCTCTCTATCCCTCAATATTTCTCTCTCTGTGTGTTTTTTTCCTCAATATTTCTCTCTCAATCTCTCAATATTTCTTTCTCTGTGTGTGTCTTTTTCCTCAATATTTCTCTCTCAATCTCACTTTCTCAATCTCTCTCTCTCATTCTCTTTTTCTCAATCTCTCTTTTTTTCTCAATATTTCTCTCTCTGTGTCTTTTTCCTCAATATTTTTCTCTCTCTCCGTCTCACTTTCTCAATCTCTCTCTCTCATTCTTTTTCTCAATCTCTCTTTTTTCTCATTTCTCTCTCTCAATCTTTCAATCTTTCTCTCTTTCTCTCAATCTCTCTCTCAATCTCACTTTCTCAATCTCTCTTTTTTCTCAGTATTTCTTTCCCTCAATCTCTTCTCAATCTCTCTATCCCTCAATATTTCTGTGTGTGTGTGTGTCTTTTTCTCAATATTTCTTTCTCTCAATCACTTTTCAATCTCTCACTCACTTTCTCAATCTCTCTCAGTATTTCTCTAAATCTCACTTTCTCAATCTCTTTCTCTCTTTCTCTCAATATTTCTCTCTCAATCTCACTTTCTCAATCTCTCAATCTCTCTCAATCTCTCTTTCTCTCATTATTTCTCTCTCAATCTCTCTTTCAATATTTCTCTTTCTCTCAATCTCTTCTCAATCTCTCTCTCTCTCTCAATCTCTCTCTCAATCTCTCTTTCTCTCAATCTTTTTCTCTTCCTCCTCCTCCAGATTGGCTTGTTCTCACGGCGTAGGGGCGACAAATGTCCAGGATGCGATAGAGGTAGTCCTCAACTTACAATAGTCTGTTGAGTGACCGTTCGAAATTATAGCGGCACTGAAAACAAGTGACTTGCTGGCTGGGGAATTCTGGGAGTTGAAGCCCACTCATTTTAAAAGTTGCCAGAATCTTTAAAAAAAGCAAAAAACCACCCATCTAAATTAGACTCATCAAAAACGGCACCGCTAAGTATTTCCTTTGGAAGCCTGTGGCTTTTCTTGTGGTGCAGCAGGTGTGTTTACTCATTTTAGGAAAGAAAAAAAAAAAAAAAGAGGCGTCAAAGATAAAAGACTTTGTTTCAAAACTCTGGGTCTCTTCCTGTGCCCCATGTTTTGCAAGAGAAACACTTAAGCGGCTGAACTACGTTCACACAGCTAAGAAACCAGCTTGCTAGCCAAATAAGAGACAGGCAGATCCCGACGTTAAGTGCCCGAAGATGGAGTGTGTGTGTGTTGTTTGTGCTTGTGCTTGTGTGGGCAAGACAGTGCAACTGGTCTGGAGTTTGTCCCCATTCTGTCTTTTTTTAAAAATCAATATAACCTACTTTCCCCCCCTTAGACTGATGCAAAATTAATCAGGGCATTCGTGGTCCTAAGTCAACTTGGATTTATTTGTGGCGCACAACTAAGAATGCCACATAAATTAATCATGGTGATAAATATTTCATTTGGCAGTGACAAATGGGAGAGCTGGATTCACTTAAAGTGACTATTGGGAAAACAAAACAAAACAATTCCCTTTTTGAATCGGAGGGAAAGTGATGGCACAGCACCTCCTACAGCGACAATCACAACTCAGCGGTGTTTTGGGCAACCAGATCCTGAAGATGAAACTCAAAAGACTTTGGCCACCTCGTGTGAAGGAAGGACTCACTGGAGAAGAGCCGAATGCTGGAGACGATTGAGGGCAATAGAAGAAGAAGGGGACGGCAGAGAAGGAGGTGGCTGGAAGCAGTCGGCGTGAACAGACTCCGGAGGATGGTAGAGGACAGGAAGGCCTGGAGGAACGTTGTCCATGGGGGTCACCATGGGTTGGACTTCACAACTTCGCAACTAACCACAACAAAAAAGGCTGCACTGTTGTGTCCAATATTGGGTGTGTGTGTGTGTGACAGGATCCCTACACAACCCCTAACATACACTGGAATTGTCCATGCTCAGAATTACATCTACCCCAGAACGAAGAGAAGAGAAGAGAATATGGAATGGAATGGAATGGAATGGAATAAGAGAAAAGAGGAGAGGAGAGGAGAGGAGAGGAGAGGAGAGGAGAAGAGAAGAGAAGAGAAGAGAAGAGAAGAGAAGAGAAGAGAAGAGAAGAGAAGAGAAGAGAATATGGAACAGAACAGAACAGAGTAGAGTAGAATAGAGTAGAGTAGAGTAGAATAGAATAGAACAGAATAGAATAAAATAGAATTCTTTATTGGCCAAGTGTGATTAGACACACAAGGAATTTGTCTTGGTGCAAATGCTCTCAGTGTCCATAAAAGAAAAGATACATTCGTCAAGAGTCAAGAATCATCAGGTACAACACTTAATGATAGTCATAGGGTACAATAAGGATAAAATAGAATAGAAAATGGAATGGAATGGAATGGAATAGAATAGAATATAGAAGAGAATATGGAACGGAACAGAAGAGAATAGAGTAGAATAGAATAGATTAGAATAGAATAGAATAGAATAGAATAGAATAGAATAGAATAGAATAGAATTCTTTATTGGCCAAGTGTGATTAGACACACAAGGAATTTGGTGCAAATGCTCTCAGTGTACATAAAAGAAAAGATACATTCATCAAGAGTCAAGAATCATCAGGTACAACACTTGATAGTCATAGGGTACAATAAGCAATCAAATCATGCTAGGAAACAGTCAATATAAATCGTTAGGATACAAGGATGTTGAGACTCTAGAAAACGTGCAGAGAAGAGCAACCAGGATGATGAGGGGACTGGAGGCTAAAACATGAAGAACAGTTACAGGAACTGGGCCTGGCTAGTCTAGCGAAGAGAAGGATCAGGGGAGACAGGATAGCAGTCTTCCAATGTTTGAGGGGCTAGGGTTACGTCTTCATGAATTTGGAGAGCAAAATGGACATTGCCAACAGATGCCTTGCCCATCGATATGCTTAGGAGGTTGCTGACTTTTTAAACCTGCGTTATCTAGTTTTCTTGGTAAAATACATGGGAAAATTGCCTTGGAGGCAAACCCACCTAGTCGAACCACTGAAATTACAATGAGTTTCCAAAAACATAGTCAATTGTAGTTACATGACCAGGGAGGTAGTGCAAACAACCATAAATGCCAATTTCCCAAAAATGCAGTCCTGAAACTGGGGTGGGAGCTTACTTTGAAACTCCAAATCTGGGTCATAAGTCTCTTTTTTTCAGGATCCGTCGTAATTTGAGTACTCCCTGTGTATAATTTCTTCGTTGTTGTTTCTTCCCGAAACTTAAATCACCAAGCAGAGTAGCCTGCAATGTCTCTGGCCAACCAGACAGTGGGGCTGTGGGTCTAATCTGGCAAACCCTTAAATCCGCCTGTTGGTCTTTCCAGGTACTTGGTGTTAAAGAGCAAACCCTTAAATCCGCCTGTTGGTCTTTCCAGGTACTTGGTGTTAAAGAGCAAACCCTTAAATCCGCCTGTTGGTCTTTCCAGGTACTTGGTGTTAAAGAGCAAACCCTTAAATCCGCCTGTTGGTCTTTCCAGGTACTTGGTGTTAAAGAGCAAACCCTTAAATCCGCCTGTTGGTCTTTCCAGGTACTTGGTGTTAAAGAGCAAACCCTTAAATCCACCTGTTGGTCTTTCCAGGTACTTGGTGTTAAAGAGGAAAGTGATAACAATGCCACCCTTATTTCGAAAGGCGAGAGCTGAAATGTGAGAAGAGATAGACGTGCCCATTAAGAGCCGGCATTGTGTAACTCCGCATTCATTAGGCTGTCCTGGAGAAAAATAAATAGGGGAGAAAGAGTCCCACGGAGAAAGGGATAAGCACAATTGAGCAAGGGGTTGGACTAGAAGACCTCCAAGGTCCCTTCCAGCTTTATTCTGATTGATTTTACCAGTTGGCACTCTCGGCAGGCTGGCAGAAGTGTTAAAGAAGAGAAGGCAGAGCTTGGTCTGGGTTTGTCATTGCTTGACCTCTTTCAATAGCACAAGGGAGAATGAGACATGTATAAGAAACTAAACTAGCTCGATATTTGTGCTTCGGTATGAAACTATGTGGCTGGGCTTAGTTTTTGGGGAGGAAAATAAGGGGGGGGGATTGTGCCTCTGCCTACCAGCATCCATCGATATTCATTTGGCTAGCGTCCTGTGAGAGAGTTGAGGGCTGTTTGGAAACAGAAAGAGTATTTGCTGTGTGAGCGAGGAGGAGACAGCAAGGAGCCTGGGTGTGGCTTAGCTCAACTGTTCTGTACTAAAGCTGCTTGGTGCTGTGAAACTGAAACTGAAACCCCTCTCCTCTGCTTGTGTTTTACCTTTGGAAGAGATTTCAGGCGGGGAGGGGGAGTAAAACTCCTTAGCATCAGAGTGTGTTAATAGCAATAGCAGTAGCACTTAGACTTATATACCGCTTTATAGTGCTTTACAGCCCTCTCTAAGTGTTTTACACAGCCAGCGTATTGCCTCCAACCATCTGGGTCCTCATTTTATCCACCTCGGAAGGATAGAAGGCTGAGTCAACCTTGAGCCTGGTGGGATTTGAACTGCCAAATTGTAGGCAGCTGGCTGCAGAAGTAGCTTGCAGTACTGCACTCTAACTACTGCGCCACAGAGGCTCCTAATAATAATATAGGAGATACTAAATGCTCTGATGGTCATTTTGAAAAAATCCTTTCTTAGTGAGCACCTAGAAGCCAAGAGGAACATATGTGCCAAATTTCAAGTTTGTAGGCTTTATGGTTCTGGAGATTTTGTGATGATGCGTGAGTGGGATTTTGCTTTTATATATAATATAATAAATATCATATCATATGATATCATGGCTTAGCTTAACTGGTGTGTGTGTGTGTGTGTGTGTGTGTGTGTGTGTGTGTGTAAAATATTCTGAGTTCTGGTAGTTCTGGTTGCTTCTGCTTCTTATCCTTGTACTTGCTACCACGTTGCAAGAGCTGCATGGGTATTGTATACATGCATCATGCTTTATATTATTGTACATAAATAAACAACTTTCTTCTATAAATGAATCCTGCTGAATTATTTACTTGTGTGCTGGTTGGATTGCTGCACACTCTAACAACATGGGGGCCCTCCAAGCATGAGAGACCCTCGTGAGCAGATAAAAAAAAGTGTTGTACACTTTTCTTTGGAAGCTGCGCCGGGTTGAATGGTTTCTCAGACTTCAAAGCAAGATGCCTCGAGCGCAAGGCTCCTCTCCAAACCTGGCCACTTGTGGACTTCAACTCCCCAGAATTCCCCAGCCAGCAGGGTTGACAGCATTGCTGGAGGCGGGGGGACAGCATTCTGGGGCTCGAAGTCGGACCAGTGTTTTAAGTTGCCAAATTGGGAGCGGCCTCTCTTGAGTTCCCAGGATGCTTCTGGCCCCTTCTAAGCAGGACGACCAATACAACGTTGAGATGGGAGAATTGGAAGGTGCAATCCAGCCCATCTGGATTACACACACACACACACACACACACACACACACACACACTTTTTGTTGATAGTTGCAAAGTCATGTCCAACCCATCACGACCTCATGGACAATGTTCCTCCAGGCCTTTCTGTCCTCTACCATCTTCTGGAGTCCTTTTAAGCTCACGCCGACTGCTTCCGTGACTCCCTCCAGCCACCTCATTTTCTGCTGTCTCCTTCTTCTTCTATTGCCCTCCATCGTTCCCAGCATTCGGCTCTTCTTCTCCAGGGAGTCCTTCCTTCCTTCCTTCTCATGAGGTGGCCAAAGTCTTTGAGTTTCATCTTCAGGATCTGGCTTTCTCAAGAGCAGTCGGGGCTGATCTCCTCTAGGACTGACCGGTTGGATGGCCTTGCAGTCCAAGGAGTCTTCTCCAGCCCCAGAGTTCAAAGGCCTCCATTCTTTTGGCGCTCAGCCTTCCTTATGGTCCAACTTTCACAGCCCTACCTTGCCACTGGGAAAACCATTGCCTTGACTCTACGCCTTTTGGTTGGCAGGGGGATGTCTCTGCTTTTTAGGATGCTGCCTAGATTGGCCACACACACCTTAGTCTGCCTTAAAGAGAGGTGTTGACTTTTCCCCTTCCTCCTTAAAGAGCTTCTCTCCTGATTTCTTATCATCTCTCTCTCTCTTGCCAATAAACTCTTGAACCTCTTAAATCCTTGTGAACCTATCAAGTTTTCTTTTCTTCTCTTTTTTTTCCTTTGGTTGGCTGCCAGGCAGTTATATAAGACGGGATCTACCACTTAGCTAATAATAACAGCCCTGCCATCTTTACTTGGACCAAGGCCAGGGTCATTACTCAACCAGCCCTTCAGTTTCTCTCTCTCTCTCTCTCTCTCTCTCTGTGTGTGTGTGTGTGTGTGTGTGTGTGTGTACGCACACGTGAGCCCTTTCGTGCTTCCACACACCTTAGAAGCCTGGCAGTGGGAAAGGAAAATAATAGCAGGTTGGCTAATCGGATTGCTTCAGACCCGTCAGGCCAAAGGATACCGGAGAATGTTTTTTCTCAGAAGTTTGGAAATGAAAGAAGGCAAGACAAGAAACAATGGGTGGAAACTAATCAAGGAGAGGTTCAATTAAGGAATTAAGGAGAAACTTCTTGACAGGGAGGACAATTAATCAGTGACAATTAATCAGAAGACAATGAATTAATCAGCTTGGCTCCAGAAGTTGTGAATACTTCATCACTGGAGGTTTTTAAAAAGAGACTGGACAGCCATTTATCTGGAATGATACAGGTTCTCCTGCTTGAGCAAGGGGCTGGACTAGAAGACCTCCAAGGTCCCTTCCCGCTCTATTCTTATCAGGAAGGAAGGAAGGAAGGAAGGAGGGAGGGAGGGAGGGAAGGAAGGAAGGAGGGAGGGAAGGAAGGAAGGAAGAAGAGAAGGAAGGAGGGAAGGAAGGAAGGAAGGAAAAAGGGAAGAGGAAGGGAGGGAAGGAAGGAAGGAAGGAAGGAGGGAAGGAAGGAAGGAAGACTGAGTCAACATTGAGCCAGTGAGAATTGAACTGCTGGTAGCCAGCAGTCGGCAGAAGTAGCCTGCAATAGTACAGTCTAACCACTGCGTCATCTTGGTAGTCCAGGTTTGAGATCTGAGGTCCACACAACAGGGTGAGCTCCCGTTCTTTGCTCCAGCTCCTGCCCACCTAGTAGTTCGAAAGCATGAAAATGCGACTAGATCAATAGGTACCACTTCAGTGGGAAAGTAACAGCATTCCGTGTGCCTTTAGCATATAGCCATACCAACCACATGACCGTAGCAAATGATGCTGGCTCCCTTGGCCAAGAATCAGAGACAAGCACCATGCCCCCTGGGGTCGGACACAACTGGAATGGAGAGATCTTTCATTATTATTATTATTATTATTATTATTATTATTATTATTATTATTATTATTATTATTATCATCATCAACTTTGGGTAGGCGCATACAATGCTTTTCCTCAGGTAGACTGTACAAAAATATGCTGAAAAGGTTGAGATTCTTTGGACAGGCTGGTGGGCATTTTGCCCTCTTTGCAATTAGTCCATCTTATTAGGAAAACGCTGTTTCACTTGGACATGCTCACATCTCTCGTTCCTGAGGGTGAGCCCGTAGAGAGGGGTCATGTTTACCGTCACCCCGTCAGGCACGCTGAACTGAAGGTCTTGGAGCAAAGTGGCCAAGAAAAGGAAGACTTCCTGTCGCGCGATGAGCTCTCCAATGCATCGCCGTTTCCCCAAACCGAAGAGCAGGATTTTCTCCCGTTCACCCACGTTGATTTCTTTCCCGTTGGCGGTGAGAAAACGCTCGGGAACAAAGGCAGAGGGGTCTTTCCAAAGATTCCTGCAAAGAGGGTGCACGGAATGAAGGGGGGAGGCCAGCACAGAGGTGGGTATTCAGCCGGTTCTGACCGGTTCTGCAGAACCGGTAGCAGAAATTTTGAGTAGTTCAGAGAACCGGCAAATCCCACGTCTGACTGGCCCTGCCAACCCCATCTCTTCTCTGCCTCCCATTGAGTCCCAACTGATCGGCTGGCTCTTCTTTGGTTGCCCTGCACAGGAGAACGGAGCTGGAAAGCAGGTTAGTGGGTGTGGGGAGGGAAGGAGGATTTTGCAGTATCCTTCCCCTGCCACGCCCACCAAGCCAAGCCACACCCACAGAATACCACGCCCACCAAGCCATGCCCATAGCTGGTTGGCTGGGTCTCCTTTGGTTGCCCTGCACAGGAGAACGGAGCTGGAAAGCAGGTTAGTGGGGTGGGGAGGGAAGGGGGACTTTGCAGTATCCTTCCCTTGCCACGCCCACCAAGCCACGCCCACAGAACTGGTAGTAAACAATTTTGAATCCCACCACTGGGCCAGTGGCTAAACAAACTGGGTTTCCTGGCTTGAGTTCACACATCACACCAAGCCTTAACACGGGATGCTTGGTTTGGGCTTAGCAAAAGCCGGAGAGAAGCCAGAGAGCTGTGTTGTAGCCAACAAACCATGGTTTTTAGCAAGCTGTGGTTCATCTCATAAGGAGACCTATTGGAGACCAATTTGTCCAATAAGGAGAAATTTCCTGACAGTGAAAACCATTAGCCGGTGGAACAGCTTCCCTCCAGAAGTCGCAGGTACTCTCCATCACTGGAGGTTTTCAAGAAGAAATTGGACAGCCCTTTGTCTGAAATGGGATAGAATCTCCTGCTTGAGCAAGGGGCTGGACTAGTCCAGGGGTCGCCAACTTTTTGGACCTCCGGGACCACCAAACTCATCATTTTAAATCAGAGACCCTGGGAAAATCCCTAAAAAAGTCGGCAGGAAAATCCCCCACCCCTTTTTTCCTACCGATCGATCGTTCTTTATTTGGGATCGCAGGATCCTGTCTCCAGCTCCATTCTTGGGGGGTGGGGGGAGGAAGGAAGGGAGGGAGAGACTTTTGGCTTCATGCAAGGAAAGCAGCAGAAGCAGCAGAAGTCTTTCTTTCTCTCCCCCCAAACTCCACCAGAAATGAGTCTTTGTGACACTTGTCATGCCGCAACAGCCTCTTGGAGCAGGAGGCCTTGCAGGGTCCCAAAGATTCATTTCTGGCGGAGTTTGGGGGAGAGAAAGAAAGACTTTGGCTGCTTTCCTTGCGTGCAGCCAAAAGCAGAAGAAGAAAGAAGCAGAAAGAAGCAGCCTGGTGGCCAGGCCAGGCGAGGAGGGGCGAGTGGGGCAAGTTCTCCCCCTCCACCGTCTCCCCCCTCCCCTCACTACCTCGTGTTGTTTGCAATGCAAGCGACACAAGCCTTGTGTTGCCACAGGCCATGTGGGCGACGCAGCCTTGTGTTCCTGTGCAGCCTGGATGAATTGCTTTTGGGGGGGGGGGGACATTTCTCTGCGGACCACCAAAATTTTCTCTGCGGACCACTGGTGGTCCCTGGCCCACCGGTTGGTGGCCATTGGACTAGATGCCCTCCGAGGTCCCTCCCAACGCTGTTATTTGGTTATTCCTGTTATTCCGTGAGAACTCACTACTTACTCATCGTGGTTGACTTGCCACTGGTTGATAAAGATGCAGAGGTCCTTAGGAATGAAGTAGCCCTTGAAAAGGGTATCTCTCGTGGTGCTGAAAAAGAAAACAAGAAGATATACCAGTAAATTTATTTTTCAAAGCCAACGAAGAGTCTGCCTGGCTGCGGGGGGGTGGGGGGGGGAGAGAAGATGGCTGCTGGGTTGTTTTCTTACAGATGTTTCACGGCCCAGCTAGATAACATCATCACTCCTGTAGAAGGGAGTGGGAGTTGCAGAGTGGAGAAGGAGGAGGACTGGAAGATCCTTGATGCTTTTGATACCCCCTGGGCTTGGTTGTTTCCTTGCAGACCTTTCATTACCACATTAAGTAATATCATCAGTGCTAGACGAAAGTAGGGTTTGCAGACTGAAGGAGGAGGAGACAGGAAGAGGAGAAGGACGGTGGGGTCCTGGATGGTCACTGAGCTTGGTTCTTTTCTTCCAAATGCTTCCTGACCCAACTAGGTAACAACATCAGTGGTACCAGTAGGAGGGAATGGGGTTTGTGGAGTGAAAGAGAAGGGAGTGGGAGGAGGATGGAAGGAGGAGGAGGAAGACTGGTGCTCTCTGAGCTTGGTGGTTTTCTTGCAGACATTTCATGAGACAAACTAGGTAACAACATCAGTGCTAGACGGGAGAGGGATTTGGGAGGAGGAGGAGGAGGAGGAGGAGGAGGAGGACGACTGTGGGGTCCTTGGTGCTCTCTGAGCTTGGTGGTTTTCTTGTATAACTGTCAGCACCATCTATCAAAGCACTGATGATATAACCTAGTGGGGTAACGAAACGTCTGTGAGAAAACAGCCAGGTTTGGAGACCACCAAGGAGATACACACACACACACCCCTCTATGGCTCCAATCCTTTTCTTGTAGAGATGAGCTCAGGGATGATCTTTTTGGCCAGCCCCCACCCAGATCTGACCTATATTCACTGGGACCCATTCTGTTCAATTTTTTGGGAAGACAGGAATAAACCATCCTTGGTCTTCCTCCCTCTTTACACCCCTTCCCCCCCCCCCCTCACCAACCTTCTGCTAGAAGGCTGAACCTTCTGCACCAAGTCACGAGTATCCATGAACGGTTGAGATTCACGGCTGACTTTGAGGGACCAGGACCAGGTTGGGGGACTGGTTTGGGGGCTCCTCTATGTCTCTTTGGAATTGGGGACCTTACCAGTGGGGGAGGGCGAACGGCACGAAGGTAGAGTGCCTGAACACTTCCAGGATGAACGCTTCCGTGTAAGGGAGCAGGGATCGATCGGACAATCGTGGCTTCCGTTCTCTGCCGATGGTGACGTCTGGAAGGCAGGGAGGAAAGCTGGGGTAGGTGGGCTGCTGGTGGGGTTTGCAGGGGTTCGGAAGAGCCCCTAGCTAAGATTCTGCACACCCCCACATCCCACTCCTGCCCACCCCTCCCTTCCCAGAAGTCCCCAGGTGGCCCATTTTGGATGCAGGGAAGTGCAGGACCTGCATGGAGGCTCAAGGAGAGTGAAAAACGGAAGTTTGGGAAGGCTGGAAAATGGGCCCCGTTTCCAGCTTCCAGAAAGCCTCCGGAGCCCTGGGAGGCCGTTTTTGCCCTCCCGGAGGATCGAGAAAAGCCTCCACTGCCATGCAGGAGGCTGACTAGGCCACACCCACCCTAGCCACACCCATCCACCCTAGCCACGCCCACCCAGCTACCTTGTTGAAGCCCACCCCTGGAGGAAACATCAAAGGCCTCCTTTCTTCCCCGAGAAGACCTGATTCTCTAAGGCTGTAGAGGGCATAGGGAGTGACCTTGAAGGTTGGGATGAAGTGCCATTTGCTAAAGCAAGGATCAGATAAGAGGGGATTAAGCCTGGGCCAAGAGTCACAATTAGAGAAAACCTCCTAGATAAACCCACACACACACACACAAAAATGGTGTCTTAGCTTGGCCTACATTGTAGGGCTGACAGAAGTTGTGTGTATATATGACTTAAGGAGTAATGGGGTTGTTTTCAGGGGTGGGATTCTACCGGTTCGCACCGATTTGTTAGAACCGGGTGTTAACATTCTAAGCAGTTCGGAGAACCGGTTGTTAGAAGAAATTACTGGCCTAATCCTGTAAGGAAGGCAGGAAGGAAACGTTCTGGTGTTGCTGACAGAAACTGCCTCTCCGTTAACCCATATTATATTCTTGGCAGGACTTGTCTCTGGAACTTCTCTGGAGTTTTTTTTCCCCTTCTTTGCTGGTACTTTGCTTGTGTGGAGGGACCATTCAAAGTTACACTGGCAGTGAAAAAAGTGACTTATGACCCTTTTTCACACTTACGACTGTTGCAGCATCCCCACAGTCATGAGAGGCCAGGCGAGGAGATATGCATGCCTTGATGTGAGTGATATTGAGTTGGCCACGCCCAGCCCATAACATGAGCGCCAAGCCACGCCCACCAACTAAGCCACGCCCACAGAACCGGTTGTTAAAAAATTTGAATCCCACCCCTGGTTGTTTTGGTTCCCCTTCAAAGACTGAGTGTAAATTTGCAAACCCAGGCTCTTTATTTTGTTCCATGAAGAGTCCACTGGAGTTGCGGGAATAATACATTCAAATAATAGCGCTTAGCGCTTAGACTTATATCCTGCTTCACAGTGCTTTACAACCCTCTCTAAATTGTTTAGAGAGTCAGCATATTTTACCCCCAACAATCTGGGTCCTCATTTGACCTACCTCGGAAGGATGGAAGGCTGAGTCAACCTTGATAAATAAAATAAATAAATAAATGCATAAGGGAAAAAAAAAATAACTGCTGGTTCCCCATCAGTTATTCTGGCAGAGAAGGAAAAGGACTCACCTATTTCTTCCTGGATCTTTTTTTGAATTTCGGGATAAGCGATGAGGTACATAAGACACCAGGACAAGCCGGTGGACACAGTGCTGAAACCTGTAAAAAAAAACAACACACGCACACACACACACACACACACACACAAAGAAGACATGGCAGGACTAAAATAACTCCATCTCGCCTTCTGACTTCCATGGGATCTCACCTGAATGGGCTTTTGCCAGATGCTTCCACAAATTCCTTTTCTCGGGGACAGGAGAGTGAAATTGCTCAAGGTCCATCTGACCCAGAACAAGGCAAGGAATGCTTGCAATTAAGGATTCTGCTGGATCACACTCAGAGGTGGGTATTCAGCCGGTTCTGACCGGTTCTAAAGAACCGGTAGCAGAAAATGTGAGTAGTTCGGAGAACCGGCAAATCCCACCTCTGACTGGCCCCGCCAACCCCATCTCTTCTCCACCTCCCATTGAGTCCCAGCTGATCGGCTGGGTCTCCTTTGGTTGCCCTACCCAGGAGAACGGAGCTGGAAAGCAGGTTAGTGGGGTGGGGAGGGAAGGGAAGGGGGATTTTGCGGTGTCCTTCCCCTGCCATGCCCACCAAGCCACACCCACCAAGCCACACCCACAGAACTGGTAGTAAAAGAAATCGAATTCCACCGCTATCTCATAATAACCATTCAGAAGCCAGGGAAAAAAAGAAGGGGCTGTGGGAATGGCCTTGGGAGACAGGAGGAAGAGCCGCAGATCGGATAAGTGGTATGTGAAAGGTATCTCAGCCCATAGAAGGAGACTCGGAGTAATAAGCATTTCAGAAGGGTCCTTCCTTAGTTTTCCAGAGAGGAAAAAGAAAGTGGAGGGAGGATAGATATACAGGTAATCCTTGACTTACGACCGACAATGAGCCCAACGTTCCTGTGGCTAAGAGAGATAGTTAAGTGAGTTTTTCTCCCCTTTTAGATCTTTCTTGCCACAGTTTTAAGCGAGTAACTGCAGCACATGGCTCTGGGACACCGCAACGGTCATAAATACGAATCAATTGCCAAGTGCCTGAATTTTGGTCATATGACCATGGGGATGTTGCAATGGTCATAAGTGTGAAAAACAGTCCTAAGTCATTTTTTTTCAGTAACTTAGGTTACTAAACGAACTGTTGTAAGTCAAGGAAGTACCTGTACTTCTCCACCAGGGTTCGCTTTTGACGCTTAGACCCTCAGGTGAAGACCTTACCTGCCCCAAAAATATCATTGACCAGGTTCACAATTTTTCCAGCGGGAAGCTGAATTTTCGCTTTGGTGTCTGCTTTCTGTTTTTGGCTTTCCTCGATCAGAGAATCGGTGATATCGCGGATGTGATCCTGAAAGAAAAAGATCCAGGAAAGTTGTGTTGACTTTACAATAATACCAGATAAGAGGCAACTTCAAGAACTGTCGGCCTATTTTTGGTAGGAAGTCCGGCTTGAGGGAAATGGAAGACAACAACCGTTTTCATAGAGTCCCACTGGTGTTCCACCAGATTTAGGCCATATTTTGTATTAGGAAAATAGCAAATAGCAAATAAGTTTCATGATAACGGTGTGTGTGTGTGTGTGTGAAGTTGTCAAATGCCAGAAATGTCAGAATTTGTAGACCTGGAAGAGTAAAAATATCAGGTTGTAGGAAGCCTCCAACCCGAAGAATGAAATATTTTGGGAAATATTAAAAAGGTAGGATAAAATATTTCCCCTAAATGAGAAATGGGGGAAAAAAATTAAGAGAGGTGCAAACCAGTCCCAGTTTCTCTGCCCGAAGCAGAAACTGAGGAGGCCAGCTTTTAGAAATGCAGATTTGGTAATCCGTTCAAAAAGAGCGAGCCAGACAGAGACAGACAGATAAGCAACAAAACAAAAGTTGACCGAATTAGCTCAGGCAAACACCTAGGATTTGCATTTTCCCTTATGCCTATAGAGCCAGACATGACCCTTACATGACCCCATAAGAATCCGGAAGGTATTAAAACCCACCCACTGACTCTCAACTCCATTTTGTCGGCTATCCCAATCACACGGGGTTGGTGGTTCTGCTTCATCACTAAGGGCAATTTTTTCTTTCCAATCAGCCTCCATCCTCCATTTTATTCCCAGGGCCTACCTCCCTGAAGCTCTCATAATGCTCTTCAACGTTCTTCCGCAGGAAGCGAGTAAACTGCCGGTTGTAGTTCTTAAACTTTTTCACTTGGCTGTTGGGAAGGTACTGAAGAACAGGGATGAAGGTGGCTAGACTTCCGGAGCCTGTGGATTCCACAAACTGTTCGCTGTTGATCACAATGTCGAGCAGTTCTTTGTCGTCGTAGTCGTAACGCCGGCCGAAACACATGGCCAAAACTACGTTGGCCACGGCGACCGTCAAGTACAGATAGGGGTCCAGACGGTTCTTTGCAAGCATGACCTCCTGGAGCTTCGCCATCAGATGATGGGCCTCCTCAGAGACGTGGTCTTCCAAGAGGCAGGTGGAGGAAGAGGTGACGCTGGGCGAAGAAGCGAAGGTTTTCAAGGCGTGCTGAGCCAACTTGCGACGGGCAACCCACACCGGTCCAGAATCCGTGCTGAAAGAGAGGCTCTGGCCATCGGCCACGTGGCGGAAGGTGAGAAGATCAGGGCGTCCCTTGAAGACTTCTCCATGTCTCACCAGGGCTTCCTTGATGGTCTCCAGCCCACTCAGCACCAAGATGGGCTTCGTCCCCAGGTGGATCATCATGACATCACCGTAGGTCTTGCTCATCTGAGTCAAGCTGAGGTGGACGTCGGTGCCCACCTCCAGCAGGTTGCCGATCAAGGGGTAGCCCCGTGGTCCAGGGATTCTTTTTAGGCCCCGGGGGATCTGTTTCCGGAAGGTCTGGAGGACAAGGAAGAGCAGGCAGAAAACAGCCAGGCCGATCAGGACCTCAGTAACCGAAACGGAGGCCGGGAGCCACATGGCAAAGCTGGATAAGGGCCGCCTTCAAAACTCTACTGAAATCAGAGGAGAGACAGGACGAGGCGGTAGAATTAGGAAGGCGAAATCAATAGAGGGAATCCTGGAGTTATGACCCTGGTTGGGCTCATTTAGACCATTGTTAAGCAAGGCAATTGTTAAGTGAGTCCTGCCCAATTTTATTGCTTTTTTTTTTTTTTTGGCCACAGGTGTTAAGCGAATCACTGCAATTGTTCAAAAAATCACATGATTGTTCAACAAATCTGTCTTCCCTTGTTGACTTTACTTTTTCCTTCCTTCCTTCTTCCCTCCCACCCTTATTTCCTTCCTTTCTCCCTCCTTCCCTCCCTCCCTCATTTTTCCTTCCTTCCTCCCTCTCTCCCTCCCTCCATCTCTGTCCCTCATTTCCTTCCTTCCTTCATTTCTTCCTTCCTTCATTTCTTCCTTCCTCCCTCCCTCCTTCCCTCCACCTCCCTCCCTCCTTCATGTTTCCTTCCTTCTTTCCTTCCATCCTTCTTCCCTCCCGCCCACCCTTGTTTCCTTCCTCCCTCCTTCCCTTCCTCCCTCATTTCCTTCCTTCCTTCATTTATTTCTTCCTTCCTCCCTCCCTCCTTCCCTCCACCTCCCACCCTCCTTCATGTTTCCTTCCTTCTTTCCTTCCATCCTCTTCCCTCCCGCCCATCCTTGTTTCCTCCCCCTCCTTCCCTCCCTCCCTCATTTCCTTCCTTCCTTCATTTATTTCTTCCTTCCTCCCTCCCTCCTTCCCTCCACCTCCCACCCTCCTTCATGTTTCCTTCCTTCTTTCCTTCCATCCTTCTTCCCTCCCGCCCACCCTTGTTTCCTCCCTCCCTCCTTCTCTCCCTCCCTCATTTCCTTCCTTCCTTCATTTATTTCTTCCTTCCTCCCTCCCTCCTTCATATTTCTTCCTTCTTTCCTTCCATCTTTCTTCCCTCTCTCCCTCCCTTGTTTCCTTCCTCCCTCCCTCCCTCCACCTCCCTCCCTCATTTCCTTCCTTCCTTCCTCCCTCCACCTCCCTCCCTCCTGTTTCCTTCCACCCCCCCTCCCTCCTTCCCATAACAAATACCTGATAAAATTAGGAATAATAAGAACTAGGGATGAGGCCAACAAAGTCTACAAGTAAAAGTTCTCATCCAGATGTCTTTCGCTCTTTCTCTTATCATCTGCTGGATGCCTTATGCGAAGGTTTTTCTGCCCTCTCCTATCTGGGAAATGATTATTTAACCCACGAACCCAAGTCCAGCTGGAGGAAATCCAAGGAAAATATCCCATCCCGTGTCCCTGGTCTAAATAAATAATGTGCTTCTTGATTACCAAAGATCGTCCCAGACTTTGCTGGTAAGGAAGGAGGCTGGAGTTCTCTTTTGCGTTCAACCATTGTTTAAGCCTGGCTTATTTAATAACGTCCAGCTGGCTGGGTTTGCACAATACGTTAATCCGTAAGCCCTGATCCGGAGTCAAAAGCAAACAAATACATTTAATAAGTCAATAAATAAAACAAAACAAGGCCCAAGATGGTTCACAGTGCTTTGGGAACTTGTCAACTCTCCAAAAGATAGACCATACTAGAGTAACCAAATCACGCTAACTAATACTTATTTTTATTATGAGGTTATTATAGCAACAGAAGCTGGCATGTCTGAATGGCCTTCCCTTCTCCTTCTCTTTATCTTCGTGAGAATCGGGGGTAGGACCTCTTCTGAGATGCTTTCTCATATTACATTTCTGCTTTGGGCAGAGATTTGCTTTATTTGGAAGTGTGTGGGTAGCATCTTTTTCTCCTGTTCCTCAAGGCTCTTCCTTCTACCCATTACAGAACCAGGCCAGAGCTAGTGACCATTGATAAGGTATCTGATGACTTCTGTTTCCAAGCAGTGATCTTCTTCAAGGAAACTCAAAGAGAACTCTGCTAGTTTATCCGCTGAAATGGATAACTGTCTCTTCTTAAGGATTCTGGAGAATGAAAATAAATAGAATAAAATAGAATAGCATGGAATGGAATGGAATGGAATGGAATGGAATGGAATGGAATGGAATAGAATAGAATAGAATAGAATAGAATAGAATAGAATAGAATAGAATAGAATAGAATAGAATAGAATAGAACAGAACAGAACAGAAAATAGAATAGAAATAGAAATAGAAATAGAATAGAATAGAATAGAATAGAATAGAATAGAATAGAATAGAACAGAACAGAACAGAATATAAAATATATAGAATAGAATAGAATAGAATAGAATAGAATTAGAACAGAACAGAAAATAGAATAGAATAGAAATAGAAATAGAAATAGAATAGAATAATAGAATAGAATAGAATAGAATAGAATAGAATAGAATAGAATAGAATTAGAACAGAACAGAAAATAGAATAGAAATAGAAATAGAAATAGAAATAGAATAAGAATTAGAATAGAATAGAATAGAATAGAATAGAATAGAATAGAATAGAATAGAATAGAATAGAATAGAATAGAATAGAATAGAATTCTTTATTGGCCAAGTGTGATTGGACACACAAGGAATTTGTCTTGGTGCAAAAAATAAACTTAATGGTAGAACCGGTTCCTGTTCTGTTATTGGGGAACCATTTTTCCCACCCCGTAATTCCATGGCGAGGAGAACAGGATGATCTTGGTGGGAAATTGGGGGGCTGAGCTCATCCCTTGGCCTAACATCGGGGTGCTAAGCTAAGGATCTCCTGGCCAGGCAGGATAAAATCAAGTTAAAGATTAGCCAACTTTGCGTGAGAAGCCTAAAGCGTGGCTTCGTGTTCAGAGCCAAGAGAGAAAACAAACAAGGGAAAGAAAAGTTCTGGGCATCTGAAATTAGTCTGAAATCCACCTCGAAGGAGAAATCTGCTTTTCTGAAGGGACTCATTGAATAACCAGAGCTTTTCAGAAATTTCAGAAGCTTCACTTATTTCCTCTATTGCTTTGGCCTCTTGGACTCAATTCACCAGCTGGAGAAATGGAAAACCACAAAATATTGAAACCTGTTATCCATAACAGTTCTATGCTGCCATTCCTGTTATTGACTGGAATGAACAAGCCAACGTTTTTTGCTAAGTCAGTCGTAATTTTAAATGTATCCCAACGAAACACCAAACACACAGCTATTGACGTGGGTAAACTGCACATGCCACTTGGCTGTTTTATACATTCCTACCTTGTTCCCACACAATACACTTAACCAAGTGAATTTGAGCAACAATATAATTTTACAGTCATTGACCAGGGAGAATCTGGTTCACGTTTGGAAAGAAGAGCCCTCAAGAAATCCTAAAGACTTTAGTTCAGGGGTGTCCAGCCTTGGCAAACTTTAAGACTTGTGGACTTCAATTCCCAGAATTCTCTAGCCAGTGTGGGGCCGGTCCACAAATAGCAAGAGCAGTTCGACTTATATACCGCTCTACAGTGCTTTACAGCCCTTTCTAAGCGTTTTACAGCCTCTTGCCCCCAACAATTTGGGTCCTTATTTTACCCACCTCGGAAGGATGGAAGGATGGATCAGCCTTGAGCCATGTCAGGATTGAACTGCTGGCAGTGGGCAGAGTTTGCCTGCAATGCTGCATTCTAACCACTGGGAAGGAAGGAAGGAAGGAAGGAAGGAAGGAAGGAAGGAAGGAAGGAAGGAAGATAGCAATAGCACTTACACTTATATACTGCTTCACAATGCTTTACAGCCCCCTCTAAATAGTTGGCCTCTTGGCCCCAACAATCTAGGTCCTTGTTTTACCGACCTCACAAGGATGGAAGGCTGAGTCAATTTTGAGCCTCCTCTTCCTCTTCCCCTTCCTCCTCTTCCTCTTCCTCCTTGCCTTATTTTAATTGTGATGCTTCCGATACGAATAAACAAAGCCAAGGAAGCAGAATCATCTTGGAAGCCCCAGGCTGGGAGCTAAAAAAGGCTCGTGCCAACCTCTCTCGCCCCCCACTTTGCCAGATCACAAGATGTCAATATCCCTGGGGTTGCCCAACCAGCCTTTTGTAACATCTGGCCTTGTCTCCATGTTAACGATTGCCCAGGGTTGCGTGCAAAGCGACTTGGCCGACATTCACTATGTCCTCCACTGCAAACACAGAGAAAAGGGACAAAGTCAATGGGGCATGGAGGTTCACTCCACTAGAGATCTCCATTGGCTGGACACTTGGGCTCTGGGTGGACAGGAGGAAATCCCTGTTTGATCCAGTGAGTGGTTAGAGCACAGCACTGTCCCCAAAGCTCAGGATCAGGTGCCAGTTTTTGAGAGTGTGTAACACAAACGTAACAAAATCCAAAAACGTAAATAAATGTCCTTTAATGCAGGGGTCCCCAACCGCCGGTCCGCGGACGGTACAGTCCAGCGGAACAAGCCTTACCGGGCCGCTGGTTGCTGGCGCCGCCATCTTTTTGGTAAAAAAGCAATTTTAAATCAAAAAGATGGCGGCGCCAGCGTTGGTGAGCTTTTCCGGGTAGAAAGCCATTTCTACCCGAAAAGCTCACCAGAAGCTAAGCGCCGCCATTTTTGATGAAAAATCACTTCGTGACGTCACCGGAAGTGATTTTCGTCAAAAAGATGGCGGCGCCCAGCTGGCGCCTGAACCGGGCCGCGGCGTCGAAAGGTTGGGGATCCCTGCTTTAATGCCTCCAGCCTGGCCCCACTGTTCAATAATACTCAGTTGGAGATAAAACTTACTCAAAAAATAGTCTTCAAAAGAAAGCAATACAGTCCGAACTTAATGAGCAGATAGCGGTGAAATAAAAAAACCCAAACAAACTACAGTGAAGAAATTTCCACAATGGACCAGGATAAATAATTATCAAATTTAAGGAGATAACAAGGCACAGTCTGTTGGAAGGATGCCAACCAAGATAACTTCAGCCCAAAATAACACACGCTTTGCTTTTGGCAACGCTGTGTTGTAACCGTCTCTCTTATATACTATTCTCCCCAGCTGCAACTAATGAGGGGGATCATGGCCGCTTCCTCTCTCGTAAGCCAAGTTGTTTCCTTCTTCATTCCTCCCTGCATGTCTTAGGATGTAGGGGGGGGTGGACCTAGTTCTTCCTCTGACTGCGCAGTCAGCCTGTGCCCTTCCCCAGCCTGCTCCACAACCTCCGGAGCCACACCTCCACTCCCTGTCCGCTGCTCCTCCTCTCCCTCAGAGTCCGACTCTACCAAGGGCATGACAGATGGCCTCCCAGGTTGAAGAGGGCTGACCCAGAGCCCCTTCTAGTAGAATAGAAGAGAATAACAGAGTTGGAAGGAACCTTGGAGGTCTTCTAGTCCAACCCCCTGCCTAGGCAGGAAACCCTACACCACTTCAAACCAATGGTTATCAAATCTCTTCTTGAAAGCCTCCAGTGTTGGAGCGTTTACAACTTCTGGAGGGAAGTTGTTCCACTGGTTAATTGTTCCGACTGTCAGGAAATTTCTCCTTAGTTCTAAGTTGCTTCTCTCCTGGATTAGTTTCCACCCATTGCTTCTTGTCCTGCCTTCAGGTGCTTTGGAGAATAGCTTGACTCCCTCTTCTTTGGGGCAACCCCTTGAGATATTGGAACACTGCTATCTTGTCGCCTCTAGTCCTTCTTTTCATTCAACAATGAAAAGTTTTCACCTCAAGGAAAACTACGCGATTCACTTCGAGCGCTGTTTCTCAAACGTGGCAGCTTGAAGATGTGCTCCTTGGGGCATTGTGGGAGTTGGGAGCCCACGTATTGTCAAGTTGTGAGGTTGCAGAAACACGTTATCTAGAGCAGGGCTTCAGGAGATGCCCTCCGACCAAAAGTCCTTTTCCAGTTGAAATTATTAAAGTTTTTTTTTTTTCCTTCCTGGGAAAATACCCGTGAAGACCAGATTTCAGCAGGACTGTGCCTGCACTGACAGTGAGAGCAATTAAGCAGTGAAACAGACGTTGCCCTCGGACGTTGTGGGAGCTTCATCACCGGAGGCTTTCAAGAAGAGACTGGACTGCCATTTGTCAGAAATGGTGGAGGGTCTCCCGCTTGGACAGTAGTGTTGGACTAGATGACCTACAAGGTCCCTTCCAACTCTGTTAATCTGTGAAATGGCGTAAGGTCTCCTGCTTAGATGGGGGGTTGGACTAGATGACCTACAAGGTCCCTTCCAACTCTTATTAATCTGTGAAATGATAGGGTTTCCTGCTTGGATGGGAGGGTTGGACTAGATGACCTTCAAGATACCTTCCGACTCTGTTAAGGATGGGGAAAAAACCGCTCCTTAGAACCCTACAGGCTGCAGAAAGCACACCCTTGCCGTCGGCAGGAGCCCAAAATCTAAAGCCAGTTGCCCTGGGACTCCTTTTTTTTTTTTTCCTTCCCCTTTTCGCATGCAGAAACAGCTTCCCATAACCAACCTTGAGAAAGAAAAGAAAAAAAAAACCAAACACCTTCGTGACAAAGCTTGGGTGAGAACGAAACACCGTGCCCAAATGCCAGGCTGGGTTAGGTACCATCCTTCTGGCTGCAAAATCCTTGCGTGCCAGGCAGCCTGTACCTCCCAAGTCTTTTTCCTGGACACACCCTGCCTATCTCAGGCTCAAAAACTCAGCCTGCAAAAAAACAGCTGGCAGGAAAGGTGGCGATGACTGGGTAAGATCTCGATCAGCAAACAGTACCCAGCGCTCACCTTAGCTAAGAGGTTCATGCGTTTCTCAGAGACACCAGGTGGGAAGACACCAGGAGGAGGGAGAGGCCGCTGGGCTCCTTTCGCTCAGGTGGGAAAGCCGGGGTCGAAAAGAAGCGTGACCCCATGAGGTCATCCCCTCGTCCGCTGGGGTTTGGGAGGGGATCAAGTAGAAACCTGCAAGCTGTGGCTGAAAAAAATAATAATAATCAGATAACAGCTAACAGATCATCAGAATTGGAAAGGACCTTATAGGTCATCTAGTCCAACCCCCACATCTAAGCAAGAGACCCTACACCATTTCACAGATGAACAAGAGTTGGAAGGGACCTTGTAGGTCATCTAGTCCAACCCCCTGCCCAAGCCAGTGGGCTTGTTTATTTACTGTCAGTGTATATATACATGTTTCTTATTTTGTGACTATACATTATTTTTATCCTTAGGGAGTCTGATTCTGAGGGGCAGGCCGAGCAGCTGACAGGGAGTGGGAGTGTTTCTCTGGTGGCTCCGGAGGAAACGGGGGAAGGGCACAGTCCGGCTGGGCATTCAGAGGAAGACCCAGGGCCACCCCCTCTTCATCCGAGGGAGGAATGTAGGGAGGAACAGAGAAGGGACCAACATGGCTTATGGGAGAGAAAAAGGCCCTGATCCCTTTCATTAGTTGCAGCTGGGAGAACAGGATATAAGAGGGGTGTTTGCACGCAGCTCCTTGCTGGAAGCAAAGCGTGCATTATCTTTGTCGAGGCTTACCTGGGTTTTGGCGTCCTCCCAACTGTGGGTGCTGCGTTATCTTTTGGAAGCCTGCAATTGATTACCCTGGCCTGTCGTGTTAATTACTTCAGTGTGGTTTGTGTTGGGTTTTTTTTATTTCTAATTATCTTTACTTTGGGTTCGGACTGCATTTCTTCCCTTCGTAGACTGTTTTTGGAAGAGTTGGATCTCCAGCCGAGGAGAATTGGACATTGGGGCCCAAGTTGGAGGCCTGAAAGGGAATTTATTCTACTTTTGTGACTTTGTTATTTTTGTGTCACACCTCTTTGGGTCATCACGCTAATCATGGATAAATCTAAGAAAAGAAAAGTTTCAGAAGAAAACAGAATCTTTAATTCAACTACTTATGCTAGTTTTGTGGCCGCTCAGGAAATAGTCAGGGTTTTTGTGGCTCCAAATGGCTCTTTGAGTGTTTAAGGTTGCTGACTCCTGGTCTAGAATTATATTTTATTTTTCAACCTGACCCTTGGATGAGATTTTCACTCCTACATTTAAATAAACAAGGATATTGTTCTGGACGGGTAATCCTCGGCTTACAACAACCGTTCGTTCAGGGACCGTTTTTTTAAGCACTGAAAAAAGGGACACTTTTTTTCACACTTACGACCGTGGCAAGCATCCCCGTGGTCACGTGATCCAAAATGCAGCCGCGTGGCAACCAGTTCACATTTACAATGGTGGCGGTGTCCCTGGGGGTCCTGCGAACCGCTTTTGGGACCTCCTGACCAGCCAAGTCAAGGGGAAGCCCAATTCACTTAACAACCATGTGTCTCGCTTAACGACTGTGGCCTAAAAAAGGTCACAAAACGGAGCGAAACTCACTTCATAACCGTCTTGCTGGGCAACAATGTTTGGGGGCTCAATTGTAGTTGTGAATCAGGGACTATCTGTACTCCTAATGCTTCCTCTCTCTTTCTCTCCCTCCCCCCCCACTCTCTCTCTCACACACACACACACACACACACACATATTTGTTTATTTGTTCTCCCTGAGCAGGGAGATTGCAAAAGAGACAGCTAAGATTTCTTTGGCTGCGCAAAAGAATAAACTCGCCAGAAAATCCTCCACAGACCACAGCGATGGTTCCCTGGTTCCTTCCTAGCTGGAGAGCTCTCCCTTGTTTTCTCAAAGTTGCTTTTTCAAAAGGCAACTGGGCTGTTTTTTTCCTTGAGGAAGAAGAAGAAGAAGAAGAAGAAAACATTTCGCTTCTCATCTGAGAAGCTTCATCAGTTCTGATGGTGGGAACTGATGAAGCTTCTTAGACAAGGAGTGAAATGTTTTCCTCCTCCTCCTCTTCTTCCTTTCTTTCTGTGCTCTTTCTCTTCTTCCTCCTCCTCTTCTTTCTCGCCTCCACTTCTTCTTCTTCCCCTTCTTCTTTTCTTCTTCTTCCTTTCCTCTTCCTTTCCTCCTCTTCTTCTTCCTTCCTTCCTTTCTGTCTTCTTCCTTTTCTTCTTCCTCTTCCTCTCCTCCTCCCCTTGTTCTTCTTCTTCCTCTTCTTTTTCTTCTTCCTCTTCCTCTCCTCCTCTCCCTGTTCTTCTTCTCCTCCTCCTCCTCCTCCTCCTCCTTTTTTTCTTTCTTTCTTTCTTTCTTTCTTTCTTTCTTTCTTTCTTTCTTTCTTTCTTTCTTTCTTTCTTTCTTTCTTTCTTTTCTTCTTCTTTTCCTCTTTTTCCTCCTCCTCCCTTTCTTTCTTTCTTTCTTTCTTTCTTCTTCTTCTTCTTCTTCTTCTTCTTCTTCTTCTTCTTCTTCTTCTTCTTCTTCTTCTTCTTCTTCTTCCTCTTCCTCTTCCTCTTCCTCTTCCTCCTCTTCCTCTTCCTCTTCCTCTTCCTCTTTTTCCTCTTTTTCCTCCTCCTCCTCCTCTCTCCTCCCTCCTCCTCCTCCTCTCTCCTCCTCCTCTTCCTTCCTCAAGGAAAAAAAAACCCAGTCCAGTTGCCTTTTGAAGAAGCACCTTTGAGGCAACTATGACCTGGATGAATGTCCATAAACACACTTCCTCGATTGTGTTCTTGTCGGTCCCACAACGGCCAGCTCCTTCTCCCTGGCTGTCCCATCACCAGGGGGACCCCATCACCCCAGGGCCTGTTTATCTGTACAGGAAAGAGCTTCTCACGCACGAGAGTGATCTTTTGACCTCCAGGAGTTTAAAAATATATATATATTTTGCCCTCCGGCCTGAAAGCAGCAAGGATGGTAATCTTTAACCCCAAGCCACTTTGCACACAATCACACGCAAGCCTACACAACCGCAAATAACTTTTTCCCTGCCTTAAGGGGGGGGCTGTTATCCCCTCTGAAGCACAAGGCCATTCTGACTTCCACTCCAAGCAATTTGAAATGTTGGCTGGTTTTTTTTAAATAGGGTGCCAGCTTCAAAACGAACCCCCCTTTTTCCAGGGGTGGGATTCAAAAATCCCAACAACCGGTTTGCTGCCCGGTTGCTAGGTGGGCATGGCCTCCTGAAACGTCCCGTTTCCGGCTTCCGGTGGGCCTCCAGAGCCCGGGGGGAGGCCACGTTCATCCTCTGGGAGGGCGAAAAGAGCCTCCCGTGGGTTCTGGAGGCCCACCGGAAGCTGGAAACAGGCCCATTTCCGGACTTCCGGAAGGCCCAATAGCAGTCACTGGGAGAGGGATCTTGGCGTCTTAGTGGACAACCAGCTAAATAGGAGCCAGCCGTGTGCAGCGGCAGCCAAAAAAGCCAATGCAACCCTAAGTTGCATTAACAGAGGGACAATCGAGATCAAGGGAAGTACTAATACCACTCTATAAAGCCTTAGTAAGACCACACCTAGAGTCCTGCATCCAGTTTTGGTCACCACACTTATAAAAAAGGATGTTGAGACTCTAGAAAGAGTGCAGAGAAGAGCAACCAGGAGGATGAGGGGACTGGAGGCTGAAACATATGAAGAACGGTGACAGGAACTGGGCCTGGCTAGTCTAGGGAAGAGAAGGACCAGGGGAGACAGGATAGCAGTCTTCCAATATTTGAGGGGATGCCACAAAGAGGAGGAAGGGGTCAAGCTATTTTCTAAATCACCCGAAGGCCAGACAAGGAATAATGGATGGAAACTGAACAAGGAGAGATTCAACCTGGAAATAAGGAGTAACTTTCTGACAGTGAGAATAATCGATCAATTGAACAGAAGTTGCCCTCGGAAGTTGTGGGAGCTTCATCACTGGAAGCTTTCAAGAAGAGACTGGACTGCCATCTGTCAGAAATGGTGTAAGGTCTCCCGCTTGGGTAGGGGGGTTGGACTAGATGACCTACAAGGTCCCTTCCAACTCTGATTATCTGTTATCTGTTATCTGCCCGTTTCCCCCCCTCCTAGAGCCTCTGTCAACCTGCACTTACCTCCATCAAAAATAGGCTGTGTGGAGAGTGCTGGGAGGGAGGGGGGCAGCTGGTTGGTTCAAATACCGTTTCGTCGAACCAGATGTAACTTTAACATCCGGTTTATCTGAACCAGTCCGAACCGGTTGAATCCCACCCCTGCCTTTTTCCTGTTTGTGACACGCCGTCGGATGCTTTGCAAAGCTAGTACACAAGCACAACAGCGAAGCAGTTATAGGAGGGGTGCATTTCAGAGGTGTGGAGGGGTGCTTCTTATTTTTAAAACAGGAGCATCGGTATATTGAACTTATTTTTTTTAAAAAAAGACCCATTAATAAGGAACAAGACCAAGATCAAAAGATAGCTAAAAGCAAACAATAGGGAGAAAACAAACAAATAAATGTGTAATCTTGATGAGAGATTTGTCTTTTACACCTCTGCATTCAATATTGATGCCAAATCAAGAAATTGGAAGAATGGAATAATAGCACACAGGTTTAAAATATAAATGTATCAGCAAAAAAGCAATAACAGTTAATATTTCTGGAACGTCCTTTTCCTTCTATGGAGCGTCACCAGGAAATTTAAATTACTTATTTATTTATTACCTCAAGTTATAAGCTACTTGGTTCCAAAAACTTGGAGCGGTTTACGAAGTACCAATTTAATAGGATTAAAGTTGATTGATTGATTATCTGTCACGTTGGGTGTTTACTCTTAATAACCACACAGATAAATGCTCGGCAGGAAATAGGAGGTTGGACAACCCCATTGTCTGAAATGGTAGGTAAGCTTTCCTGCTTGAGAAGGGGGTTGGACTAGAAGACCTCCAAGGTCCCTTCCAACTCTGGTGTTCTGTTATTTTGGATGCACCACCACTTGGGGATTGACTCCTCCATGATCTTTCTGGAGAAATTTGGTTTTCACAAATCGTTGAAAATATAATTGGACTCAGTTGTGGTTGTAAGTCTACAGGCAATTAAGTGATCCAGTTATGTGCAGGGAAAATGTTCCGGAGGATGAATTTCTCCTTTGGAAATTCCAGATTTCTCCTTTGGAAATGATTCCATCCGTCTACCGAAAAACAGGCGCCCACTTTTAAATAGGACCTTAAATGGATGGTGACATCAATAGCAAGTAGCATCTGCAAGGATACAGATGCAAGATCGCCTCTAAAGGAGCAATACGGAGTTATGCTTTTCTAAAGGAAAGATGGAAAGAGAGGAAGGAAGGGAGGGAGGGAGAGAGGGAGGAAAGAAAAAGGAAGGAAGGAAAATAGGAAAAGGGAAGGGAAGGGGGAATGAGAAAGGGAGGAAAGGATGGATGGAAGGAAGGAAGGAAGATAAGAAAAGGGGAATGAGAAAGGGAGGGAAGGAAGGAAAATAAGAAAAGGGAAGGGAGAGAATGAAAAAGGGAAGAAAGGATGGAAGGAAGGAAGATAAGAAAAGGGGAATGAGAAAGGGAGGAAAGGATGGAAGGAAGGAAGATAAGAAAAAGGGAATGAGAAAGGGAGGGAAGGAAGGAAAATAAGAAAAGGGAAGGGAGAGAATGAGAAATGGAAGGAAGGATGGAAGGAAGGAAGATAAGAAAAGGGAATGAGAAAGGGAGGAAAGGATGGAAGGAAGGAAGATAAGAAAAAGGGAATGAGAAAAGGAGGGAAGGATGGAAGGAAGGAAGATAAGAAAAGGGGGAATGAGAAAGGGAGGGAAGGAAGGAAAATAAGAAAAGGGAAGGGAGAGAATGAGAAAGGGAAGAAAGGATGGAAGGAAGGAAGATAAGAAAAGGGGAATGAGAAGGGAGGAAAGGATGGAAGGAAGGAAGATAAGAAAAAGGGAATGAGAAAGGGAGGAAGGAAGGAAAATAAGAAAAGGGAAGGGAAGGAATGAGAAAGGGAGGAAAAGATGGATGGAAGGAAGGAAGATAAGAAAGGGGAAGAGAGGGAATGAGAGGGAGGGAGGGAAGAAGAAGGGGAGGAAGGAAGTAAAGAGAGTAAGAAAGAGAGAGAGAAAGAAAGAAAAGAAAGAGGAGGCAGGGAAGGAAGGAAGGAAGGAGAGAAAAGTTTGACAAAGAGGGAAGAAGGAAAGAGCAACCCTTGGGACGTAACTCCATCTACAAGGAGTGGCGGGCCTTTCGAGGCCATCTAGTCTCATCCCCCACACTTCCCCTTCCCCCGGCCGGGCTCCCACCCACCACAGAGCGCCTCTGTCCCGGCCGAAGTGCGTGTCAAGGGCGAAGCGGCGCGGCGTCTCCACCCCAGGCTCCGCTCCGCACGCGAAGCAGGCATTGCAAAGGTCTCCGCCTCCTCTTCCCGCCTTGCCCCATCGCGTGCCTGGGCGGCGGGACAGCACCGGGGCCAAGCAGCGCCACCCGGCTGGAGGCGGCGGAAGGAACACCCCCTCCCCTCTTCGCACGCCATCGCCTCCGCCCCGGCTCAGCCCGAGACCCCCGTCGGGTCCCCGCTCCGCCTCCAGTCCAAGTCACCGGATGGCTTCTTTCTGCTTTCCCGAATTAGGCTATAGATTAGGGGCGCCCACCTTTCAATCAGAACACAGCCTGGAAAGGGACCTTGGAGGTCTTCTAGTCCAGCCCCCCCCCCCCTGCTCCAGCAGAAGACCCTAGAACAGACCATTTCAAATGGGTAGCTGTCCAGTCTTGTCTAAAAAAACCTCCAGCGATCAATCAATCAATCAATCAGAATACAGCCTGGAAAGGGACCTTGGAGGTCTTCTAGTCCAGCCCCCCTGCTCCAGCAGAAGACCCTAGAACAGACCATTTCAAATGGGTAGCTGTCCAGTCTTGTCTAAAAACCTCCAGCGATCAATCAATCAGAATACAGCCTGGAAAGGGACCTTGGAGGTCTTCTAGTCCACCCCCCCTGCTCCATCAGGAGTCCCTATACAATTTGAGACAAGTGGCTGTCCAGCCTCTTTGTAAAAACCTCCAGGGATGGAGCAACCTCAATTTCTGGAGGCAAGTTGTTCCACTGGTTAAATAACTTTTAAGAGTTGTTGCGGACTTCAACTCCCAGAATTCCCCAGGTAGGACTTTTAAAAGTTTGAAACACGCTGGATTAGACCATCATATATTCCCCCTTTGGAAATTGACCCAGTGAAAAATACATTTGAGATGTGAAAAAGATATTAAAGATCTGGGGGGGAAAAATAATGTTTAAAAAGTGTGGACTACAACTTCCAGAAATTCCCCAGCCAGGGGGATTCTGGGAGTTGAAGTCCACCCATTTTAAAAGAGCAAAGTTTGAAACACATTGCATTAGACAACCATACATTGTTCACCTTTTCGAAATTTACCAAGTGAAAATACATTTGAGATGTGAAAACATGTTAAAAGATCTGGAACAATGTGTTTAAAATTAAACCTAATAATGATGTTTAAAATGTGTGGACTTCAGCTCCCAGAATCCTGCAGCCAGTTCTCCCAGCCAGGGGAATGTTGGGAGTTGAAGTCTACCCATCTTAAAGTAGCTAAATTGGAAACACACTGAAGGACGCTGTCACACATATTAGCTTTGGGAAATTTGCCAAATTAGAAGGCATTTGAGATGCAAAAACACATTTCTGATCTGGGGAATAATATTTAATATTTAAAATGATATTTTTAAAAAATCTGTGGCCTTCGACTCCCAGAATTACCCAGCGGGGGGGCAGGGGGGAATTCTGGGAGTTGAAGTCCACCCGTTTTAAAAGAGCCAAGTTTGCAACACAACTGGATTAGACCCTCATATACATAAGCTTTTGAAAAACGGACCAAGTGACAATAAGGTCTAGGTATGCTTAGAAAATAGAGATAAAAATTGAAACAGAACGATCAAATAGGAGAATACTCAAGATAGTGATACCTAGACATGTAGATACGTAGAATAAATATAGATATTAATAATCACCGATGAGAGATATGTATATAATAATTATTGATGATAAGTATATATATATAAAACAACTATTGGAGATGTGTACGAACAGTGGATAGAGATATGAGACAATAACAGAGGTGGATGTAAATGCTGTCGAAAATGTAATGACGATTTGTATTAATAGAAAACAATAAAAAAATATTATTTAAAAAAGAAAGAAAATAAGGTCTAGGTAGAAGTGGTTGGTGTGCTGAGTCACACATTTAAGGTTTGCTGGAAAAGCCTGGGGATTTTCCGATGAAGTTCAAGGCCTCTTAATTTGGGGCTGGTGTGTGCGTGTGTGTGTGTGTGTGTGTGTGTGTGTGTGGTGTGTGTGCCACCGCAGTGGTGCCCTCTTGTTCTGGAAGTTTCAGGTCCTCCTTTTTCCTGACCTGGGCGTTGCAATTACTTCCCACTTTTGTTTCCTCGGAAAGGACAGCAGGCATAGAGGGCAAAGGGCGGCCTTGGTGCTTCTCACGCAAAGCTGAGCAAACATCTGACCTCCCTTTGCTCCAGGGCTGGCAAAAAAACACACACAAAAAAGGAAGAGGCTCTAGACATCTTTACCTCAGGGGTAAATCGGCTCCCAAAAAATAAAAATAAAAAGCAAAGCATGAAAAAACGGGGATCTTTAAGAGCCCAGATAAGAGAAACCGGAGAGATAAGACACCAGTGTGCCTGTCGGCTCTTGCTAAGGCTGGGTGCATGCACAACCTGATAAGTCCGGGCTAAACAGAAATAAATAGGCGGCTGTGGCTTTGCACAACTGTCAGATTTGAAAACGGGGCGGTTTGTGGCTCGGATTCAGGGCTTCGAATGAAGGGGGGGTGAAGTGTCACTGTTTTTTTTGGGGGTTGGGCTTCCGATTCTATTAATCGTTCCAGTTATGATTTCAATAAAGGAGAATATTTATAGCTCCGTGGTCTCTGAGCTTGCTTCTTTTCTTGCAGACATTTCATGACCCAACTAGGTAACATCATCAGTGCTAGGAGGAGGAGGAGGAGGAGGACTGTGGGGTCCTTGTTGCTCTCTGAGCTTGTTTGTTTTCTCACAGACATTTCATGACCCAACTAGGCAACATCTTCAGTGCTAAGAGGAGGAGGAGGACTGTGGGGTCCTTGTTGCTTCTTTTCTTTCAGACATTTCATGACCCAACTAGGTAACATCATCAGTGCTAGGAGGAGGAGGAGGAGGACTGTGGGGTCCTTGTTGCTCTCTGAGCTTGCTTGTTTTCTCACAGACATTTCATGACCCAGCTAGGTAACATCATCAGTGCTAGAAGGAGGATTGTGGGGTCCTTGTTGCTTCTTTTCTTTCAGACATTTCATGACCCAGCTAGGAAACATCTTCAGTGCTAAGAGGAGGACTGTGGAGTCCTTGGTGCTCTCTGAGCTTGCTTATTTTCTTGCAGACATTTCATTACCCAACTGATGATGTTACCTAGTTGGGTCATGAAATGTCTGTGTGAGAAAAAAAAGCAAGCTCAAGAGAGCACCAAGGACTCCTCAGTTATGATTTCTTTGTCCAAACACTGGTTCTTCTTTGCACCCCATAAGAGGATGCGCCCGCAAAGACCAGCTGGCTGCACGCATGCGCATGCTCGGGCGCTCCCGCACTCACAAAGACCAGCTGGATGGCACGGAACCCAGAAGAGCAATGGCCGACGGCTGGCGTGCCTGGAGAGATGGCTCTGTGTACCACTTCCAGCACTCATGCCATAGGTTCGCCATCATAGCCATAGAGTCTCTTCCTGGCCACGCGGTGTGTCCCCCCCCCAAATCGGAAGCGCTTCTCAAAATTGTGCTGAGCCGACCGGTGACAGGGAGCAAAGGTATGAAAGAGCCACATGTGGCTCCAGAGCTGCGGATGGCCGACTCCTGCACCAGACAGACGAACAAGGTTGTACTCCTTCCTTGGTTCTACCTGACCTCAACTGGACACTGGGTTGGGGTGGGCACAATGCTGGAGAGCGTGCCATGTTCCTGCAAGGAAACTTCGATTTGGGACGTAGAACTGTCCATCTTGCTGTATTGCCTGGGGTTTACTTTAAGTAAGGGGGCAGAGAGATGCCTTTGCTGGCTGAGGAGAAAAGAGAGTCGGACTCCAACCTGCTAAAAGTTGGATTTGCAAATAATAATAATAATAATAATAATAATAATAATAATAATAATAATAAGAAGAAGAAGAAGAAGAAGAAGAAGAAGAAGAAGAAGAAGAAGAAGAAGAAGAACATCAGGTTGAGAAGGTTCTGGATGCAGAAGTCTGCAAACTCTGCAAAGAAATGCAGACTCTGCAAAGAAGTGGACGAAATCATCGATCACATACTGAGCTGTTGCAAGACAACCGCTCAGACTGAACTACAAACAACGTCACAACACAGTCGCTCAGAGGGTCCACTGGCACTTGTGTCACAACTACCACCTGCCTGTAGCAAAGAACTGCTGGGATCATAAGCCTGAGAAAGGGGTCGAAAATGAGCATGCTAAAACTACTGTGGGACTTCCGAATACAGACTGACAAAGTTTTGGAACACAATACCCCAGATATCACGATTGTGGGAAATAAAAAAGTGTGGATCGTCGACATTGCCATACCTGGTGACAGCAGAATCGACGAGAAACAACTTGAAAAAGTCACCAGATATCAGGACTTGAGAATCGAACTGCAGAGACTCTGGCATAAACCAGTGCAGGTGGTTCCAGTGGTACTGGGCACACTGGGTGCTGTGCCTAAAGACCTAGGCAAAAACAATTAGCGCTGACGAGATCACCATTGGTCAGCTGCAGAAGGCCACCTTACTGGGATCTGCTCGCATAATCCGCGGATACATCACACAGTCCTAAACGCTTGGGAAGGGTTTGACGAGTGATTTGTGATACGAAACTCAGCATGGTTACCTTGTTTGCTGTGTACACTGTCGTTTTGTGTGTGTGTATAATAATAATAGTAGTAGTAGTAGTAATAATAGTAATAATAATAATATATAAACAATGGTTGCTGGAATTGGGTAGGTCTATTTGATGAAAAGAAGGACTAGGGGAGACGTGATAGCAGTCTTCCAATATCTCAGGGGCTGCCCCAAAGAAGAGTGGGGTCAATCTATTCTCCAAAGCACCTTAAAGGCAGGACAAGAAGCAACGGGTGGAAACCCATCAAGGAGAGAAGCAACCTAGAACTAAGGAGAAATTCCCTGACTGGGAGAACAATTAACCAGTGGAACTGCTTGCCTCCAGAAGTTGGGAATTACTCCAACACTGGGAGTTTTTAAAAAGAGGTTGGATAACCATTTGTCTGAAGTGGTGTATGGTTTCCAGCCTAGGCAGGGGGTTGGACTAGAAGACCTCCAAGGTCCCTTCCAATTCTGATATTCTATTCTATTCTATTCTATTCTATTCTATTCTATTCTATTCTATTCTATTCTTTATTCTGATATTCTATTTTATTCTTTATTCTGATATTCTATTCTATTCTATTCCATTCCATTCCATTCTCTATTCTATTCTATTCTATTCTTTATTCTGATATTTTATTCTATTCTATTCTTTATTCTGATATTCTATTCTATTCTTTATTCTGATATTCTATTCTATTCTATTCTATTCTATTCTATTCTTTATTCTGATATTCTATTCTATTCTATTCTATTCTATTCTATTCTATTCTATTCTATTCTATTCTATTCTATTCTATTCTATTCCATTCCATTCCATTCTCTATTCTATTCTATTCTTTATTCTGATATTTTATTCTATTCTATTCTTTATTCTGATATTCTATTCTATTCTTTATTCTGATATTCTATTCTATTCTTCTGATATTCCATTCTATTCTTTATTCTGATATTCTATTCCATTCCATTCCATTCTCTATTCTATTCTATTCTTTATTCTGATATTCTCTTCTCTTCTCTTCTCTTCTCTTCTCTTCTCTTCTCTTCTCTTCTCTTCTCTTCTCGTCTGTTTTCTATATTCTATTCTGTTTTTGTTCTGCTCTGCTCTATTATCATTCGCTTCTCTGTCTCAAGGGAGAGAAAGAATGAGCTTTCAGGCAAAGAAAGCGCCCGAAGCCCAGAAGCCGCCTTGACTTGTGAGTAAACCCATTTGACAACCAGGGAGAATCGCGCCCCAGCATCGCCCCAGCCCAAACGCAGCACGGACGAGGCGCGTCTGGTCCCGGCGAAACCCAACCCGGGTTCGCAGAAGGAGAAGGAGAAGAAGAACCGCTGTCACCTGACCCGAAACCTCCCGGCCAATCAGAGCCCGAGGAGGGGCCTAGAAGCCTTTGGAACCGAGCGGGTGCTTTAAAAAGCCAGCCAAGTTCTACGCTCCGCTTTAAACCCCGGGCATCTTCGCCGGAGAAGCTGGGCAAAAAACGGAGCGACGCCGGAGTGAAGCCGTTTTCGGCGCCGGGCGAGCGAATCCAGAGCGGGTCGGCGATCCGCGCTTCCATTTCCACCCCCGTTTTTCAACGTGGGGTGAACCCACCACGCGTGTCCTTCTGAAAATCCCTGCCTTTCATTGAGACTCGATCCGGCCGCTTGTTTCTTTTTTACATTTTTTTTCTGGGTAAGTCCAGGAGGGAAACGAATTTTCTTTTCTTTTCTTTGTTAATGTTTTTTATTTAAATAGTTTTTTTTTTTACCTTTAACATCCCACAAAAGTGCTTGGGTGAACAGTGTATTTAGTCTGGGTCAATGTACTTTATGTACAATACAAATAACAATAATACCATTTAGGGATATACAAGAATAATCTCTCAACTCCTAACATAGTAACCTATACATAGAACAGAGTAGAATAACAGAGTTGGAAGGGACCTTGGAGGTCTTCTAGTCCAACCCCCTGCTTAGGCAGGAAACCCTCTACCATTGCAGACAAATGGTTATCCAACCGCTTCTTTAAAACTTTCAGTTTGGGAGCATTTACAACTTCTGGAGGCCAGTTGTTCCACTGATGAATTATTTTAACAGTCAGGAAATTGCTTTAAAAAAAAGAGAGAGGTTAAAAGATTGGCATGAGTTAGACAATAAATCTTCCTTGCCTGCAGAAATTGTGAGTGCTCCAATGCTGGGAGTTTTTAAGAAGAGACTGGGGCAACCTTTTGTCTGAAATGGTATAAGTTTTCCTGCTTGAGAAGGGGGTTGGACTAGATGGCCTCCGAGGTCCCGTCCCACTCTTTTATTCTATTATTGTGTTGCTGGAATTGGGTATGTCTGGTTTAATGAAAAGAAGGACTGGAGTGATGTGATAGCAGTCTTCCAATATCTCAGGGGCTGCCCCAAAGAAGAGGGAGTCAAGCTATTCTCCAAAGCACCAGAAGGCAGGACAAGACGCAACTGATGGAAACTAACCAAGGAGAGAAGCAACCTAGAACTAAGGAGGAATTTCCTGACAGTTAGAACAATTAAACAGTAAAATCATGTGCCACAATAAGTTGTGGGTGCTCCATCACCTGAGGTTTTTAAGAAGAGACTGGAAAGCCATTTGTCTTTAGTGGTGTAGGATTTCCTGCCCAAGCAGGGGGTTGGACTAGAAGACCTCCAAGGTCCCTTCCAACTCTTTTTCTTTTCTATTCTATTCTATTCTATTCTATTCTATTCTATTCTATTCTATATATTTTACATTCTATTCTGTTCCATTCTATTCTTATTCCTTATTCTATACTTATTCTGTTCTATTCTATTCTATTCTATTCTATTTATACTCTATTCTTATTCCTTATCTATTCTTATTCTATTCTTATTCTATTCTATTCTATTCTATTCTATTCTATTCTATTCTATTCTATTCCATTCCATTCCATTCCATTCTCTATTCTATTCCTATTTTATTTTTATTCCTTCTATTCTATTCTATTCTATTCTATTCTATTCTATTCTATTCTACTCTATTCCTATTCTTATTCCTATTCCTATTCCTATTCTTCTATATATAAAATGAAAGAGGTGTTTTTACAAAGTTAAAAAGATGACCACAAACACAGTATAAAATAGATCTAGAAATATAAAACTCATCCTGTTCCTTTCTTCTCTGCTTCTTGGCTCCTCAGCAGGCCATAATATTTAGGGAAGATGACCTCTGTATTGGCTAGAAGCCAAAGCCTGGTCTCTGTCCCAGAAATCTTGATCAGCACGGCTGTTTTCTGCCTACTGCTCCTTCTCTTCAAAACCTGGCAACGGATCCCAGCAGGGTTAAGGAAGCTCCGAGGGCCGAGGGGGTATCCCTTTATCGGAAACATCTTGGACCTCGGGAAAAACCCTCACCTGGCTTTGACCGCGCTGAGCCAGAAGTATGGAGACATCATGCTCATTCACCTCGGCGCAAGGCCGGTCGTGGTGCTGAGTGGGTTGGAAACCATCAAGCAAGCTCTGGTGAAGCAAGGGAGCGACTTTTCCAGGCGTCCAGACCTCTACAGCTTCCAGTTCATTGGTGATGGCCAGACTTTCACCTTTGGTCAGAATTCTGAGGAAAGCTGGCGCGTTCGCCGAAAGCTGGCCCAGAACGCACTCAAGACCTTTGCAGGCTCCACCAGCCCAAACTCATCGATGTGCCTGCTGGAGGAACATGTCTCCAAAGAAGCGGAGTACCTGGCCACCAAGTTCCGAGATCTGATGAAGGAGAAGGAGAGCTTTGAGCCCTTCCGGTACGTGGTCATCTCCGTGGTCAACGTCATCTGCGCCATGTGTTTCGGCAAGCGTTACGACCACGAGGATCAGGAACTTTTGAAGATAGTGGACATCAACAACGATTTTGGGTTGGTGGCCGCCTCCGGAAACCCGGCTGATTTCTTCCCGATCCTCCAATATCTTCCCAGTCGCAGCATGGAGGCTTTCAAAGATCTCAACCGGAGATTCAACGTGTTGATGAAGAAGCTGGTGGAAGAACATTATGAGGGCTTTGACAAGGTGTGTCATTAGAGATTAGTAATAGATAGATAGATATAGATATGGATATAGATATGGAATATATACAAGGCTTAGAGGGGAGCATTTGAAGGGGGTTATATCTTGACTTGACTTGAGTTGACTTGACTTGACTTGACTTGACTTGACTTTATTGTCATTGCATCTCGTACAACAAAATCAAACACCATCTTCAGTGCACATCATGACCATGAAAATAAACACAAACACACATCCTTCACACATTGAACCAGAAATCACCAACACTGCACCAACACTGCACTATACAGCAGAATTCAACAGAGCTCCTGCCCTGGGATAGAAGCTGTTTTTCATTTTTGTCCTTGTTTTTATTATCCTGTACCGTCTGCCAGATGATAATAGTTCAAAAAAAAGGGTTCCTTAATGCCTTAGAGAAGTTTTTCTCTTTTTTAAAAAAAAATATTTATAAATTTTTATTGAACAAAAACATTAAAAACAATGAACATGATGTAATCATCCTGACCAACCTATTTGTCATACATATCTATTGTGGATAGCATGTAATACAAATTTACATAATATTTATACATTACAGCAATTTTTCATATTTCTAATGTACTATCTTAACATCCTTATCTTATTTTAATTTTAAGTCCTTCTTTTTCCCCCACCATTGGTAAAATTTATCCCATACTTTATAGTATTCAGTCTCGTCCTGATTTTTTTATTTCCAATGTTAATTTATCCATTTCAACGCATGTCCATATCTTTTTAATTATCCCGGTTTCATCGGGGATTCCCTTAATTTTCCACTTTTGAGCATAAGCTAATCTTGCTGCCATGTGTTATTAGACACATTAGTTCTTTATTGTATCTCTCTGTATTGATTACCAGCAAAAAAAAAATTCTGGTTTTTCTCAATCTCAGCAACTTCAGAAAATGTGGACTTCAGATCCCAGGATTCTGGCTGAGGAATTCTGGGAGTTGAAGTCCCTATATCTTCTTAAGTTGATCACTTCTTATTTACTGAGTTAACCAGGATGGCCGAACATGCTAAGCAAAGCAAAGTAGGCACATCATGGCTTGATGTGATATATGAATTCCAGCACTGTGGTTTCAATATGACCTGAGTCAGCAGAGTATGTGGACCCAGCCAATCCTGGCTTATTCAACAAACCACGGTTATCCAATACTCTGTGAGAATGACTCCTAATGACCTAGTTGCAGGAAAAAAATGTTTGGCAATGTGGTCATCTAAATAACAAGGTGGGTTCTTTGTGAAATCGGGAGTCGTGTGGGCTGGAAGTTGGGGGTCACATTTGTCCCTCTGGTCTGTATTGCAGAATAACATCCGAGATATCACGGACTCCCTCATCAGCTTCTGCCAGGATAAAAAACCAAACTTAAATGCCAACGATGACCTGAAGGATAAGAACATTGTTGGTATCGTCAACGAACTCTTTGGAGCTGGTAAGAAACCTTTATCCTAAAAGCCTTTTTCTCCTTCCCCATTTGCTGATCATTTCAGTACCATCCATTTGACAGACAGGTGTCAATGCATTTAAAGAAAATAAACCTTTGTAGCCATCAAGTCCCGTCTCTGATTCATAATTCCCCCAGTTGCATAAGCTGGATCCTATGGCTCCATGTTTCTCAGCCATTACTGTATCTTCCCTGGGTTTTTTGGTCAAGACATAATTGACAGATGGGAAGGGTGATGAATCATCTTCCTCATCTCCGGTAGTCTTGCATATGATAATGACATTTTTAACTTGGGAGGGTATAACATATATATTTTTTTCAATAGAGTCCTCCAGATTTAATTTAACCCTATCGTTTGGAGACTTTTGAGAAGGAGTAGTACAGTGGCCTAGAGGTGGAGCTTCAGGCTAAAAACCTTTGGCAACTTGCAAAAACAAGGCCATTCCCTCAAGCCACTTTCTGACCATGCTTGATTTGATTCTCCAAACTGAGCTAAGGCACGAGGGCTTAGCAAAATGTTTGAACCCGGGAAGCATCAAAGCCCTTGAGGAGTTAGCATTAGGCATGGGCTTACATGTGTATGGTTAAACGAAAGCATCATCCAATCTGCAATTCTATGTTTGATGCTTAAATGCTTTTTTAATTTTTGTGTCTGTGCAGGATTTGATACTGTCACTACTGCCCTGTCCTGGTGCCTTCTGTATCTGGTGACTTACCCAGAAATCCAGAAGAGAATTCAAGAAGAACTAGGTAAATTACAAATCTGTTGACTTTTAAAAAGTCCCTTTCCAAGAGTGGCTTTCCATCCATCTTCTGTTCTTATCTATTTACTTATTTGTATCCCATTCTTATTATTTTTACAAATAACCCAAGGTGGGTGAATATATCCAACACACCTCCTATTTGGGGATATTGGGGTGGGAGAGAGTGATTAGCCCAAAGTCACCCAGTTGGCTTTCGTGGGACTTGAACTCACCATCTCCTATTATTGTTACCTTTATTGTCAGAGTGCAACATGTGTACAATGAGATTGTATTTTAAGTTCCTTCACCAGTAGACCAAACTGGCTCTTTATTCCTGTTTTTCTTCTGACCCACAGACCAAATCATTGGAAGAGAAAGGACCCCCAAGCAATCTGACCGTGCCATGCTGCCTTATTCTGAAGCTTTTATGTACGAGATGTTCAGGCATTCGTCCTTCGTTCCCTTCACAATCCCACATTGGTAAGATTGATTTGTCTGGAGAGTAACTTACGTTAGAAAATCAGAGGTCACTATGACACAAAGGAGTTAGCAAGTGATCCAGGGTCATCTCAGGTACCTTGAGTCTCACTTTCCAGAGAGTTTGGAACAAATATATGGGAGAAGAGCAGGCGGAGTTAAGCTTGTCACCAGCTTAGAGTTGTTAGGTCGCCACCAACAATCCAAATCCCAGCCCTCTTGAATTCCCTTGACTCTTCTCTAAAGCGCCAAATTAATATAGAACTTTAATTGACTAGATTCTTTTGTGCAGGCTGGAACAATAATTCTTGTGAACTGCAACTTCACGTAGAGTCCTGATCTTGTTGTGGGCGAACTCAGCTCATTGTGGTAGATCTGTTGTGGATTTCAACAAACTGTGCCTTAGTGTGATGTATGAACACATCTCCAAGGTGACTCTAGAGTAGTAGAAAATATTATTAGTGACTAGCAGGAGATAGCAGTTTGTCAACGGCTAGGCTTGCTATGTGCATAACCTCCATGTTTTTAAAAGAAGTTTATTCAATCTTATCAAAAGAACTGACTGTATTCATGCGGTTCTATTAATAGTAGTCAGCCTGTTACCGCAAATATTTTCTTTCTCTTTAGCACCACTAGAGACACTGCACTGAATGGCTTCTACATTCCAAAAGATACCTGCGTGTTTGTGAACCAATGGCAGGTCAACCACGATCCGTAAGTATTGCCAAGAACAGCTCTCTAACTCCTTGCCAAGGCAAGCAATATAAAAGAATTCTACATGCAATGGATTAAAATCTGGGTTGCTTTTAGGGCCATGCAGCGCCTTAGATGTCAAACATGGCTGCTTTAAAGAGCTGTAGTAAGGGCCTACTGCGACGGGTTCGGACTTGACTTTGCAACTAACCACAGTAAGGGCTAGTATGACACTTTTGCACATTTAAAAAACCCACCTTTGTGGAACTGAATCAGACTTTTCACAGCCTCTGTAGCTAGTTGCAATTGTGGTTGTAAGTCAATCTTGAATATCCCCGTATTTGGGATTAAGTAGTAGTAGAAAAAGTAACAAGGGCTTCAGAGGCTTCTTACAAGTCTTTGGGTGGGTGGAAATGCTGTCTGGTCCTTTCCATCTTTATTCTAGATTCAGATTTTCCAGCCTTGGAAACTTCTAGGTTTGTGGACTTCAGTTCCCAGAATGCTCATCGATGGCCATTGCTGGCAGTGGAGTTCTGGGATTTGAAGTCCACACACCTGGGAATTTACATTTAGAGGAATTGCGGGCATATGCTGCGTCAGTTTAATTCAGATCATTTAACAGAACATCTAATTCCTGAAGAGGTATGTGTTGGTACGCTCACAAAAGATCTACCTGATTGCCAAATCCATTTGGCAATTGGAAGATCTGGCTAAAAGATCTGGATGACATCTCCACAAAACCTTACTAGGTTCCATATAGGTTATTACGGAAGGAGCAGATTGGCAAATTTTGGAAGTCATGTTCCACCCCACCTGTAGTTGCTTTAATCTGGCTAGGCGAAGGACATTTGAATGTGTGCTTTCTCCTCATCTGCTTTGAGAGTTTTGCAAAGAGATAACCTCGATCAGGGGGTCTCCAACCTTGGCAACTTTAAGACCTGTGGACTTCAACTCCCAGAATTCCTCAGCCAGTTGGAGGTTGGAGACCCCTGACCAAGATGGTGTGTTTGCTTTTTTTATTTTTTCCCCCAGGAAACTTTGGAAGGAGCCTTCTGTTTTCAACCCAGACCGATTCCTTGCGACCGATGGGACAGGAATAAACCGAGCAGAGTGTGAAAAAGTGATGACTTTTGGCTTGGGCAAAAGGCAATGCATTGGACAGAACATTGCAAAATGGGAGGTGTTCCTGTTTCTGACGACTTTGGTGCAAAAACTGGAATTCACTCTGTCTGGCAGAGAGATGATGGATGCAACTCCCCAGTACGGCCTGACCATGAAATACAAGAAATGTGAACACTTCCGGGTCAAGCCCCGTTTCTAGCATGGAAAATCCAGAAAGAATGGAGACTGACCCTTGCCCAGAAAGGAGGAAGAGGGGTTACATATTCTGATAGGATTTGTTGCTTGGTTTGGAGTGGCTCAGCCACCCCCAATGATGTTACTAGCTTGCTGCAATGTATATCTGGGGAATTTATATATCTTGGGGATAATCTCATTAGGTCTTTTATTCACGCAAGAACATCCTTTGAATTGTCTCAGAACGTAAGCTGATCTAAACAGGTGCTGGATTTGAACCTTGAATAATCCTGTGTATTTGTGACTGGACAATTCACACTGAATGGAAGGGTTTTTCCAACGTGGCGTTATTTCATGAGGTTCTTGCCACAGGTGTAAAAACTATATAGCAGGTAGAGCTGAGAAGCACCATGATGAATTGTTACAGCTGGGAAGTCTTGCTGAAAAGGCATTTCTAAAATTCTGCGCTTCTATTGGAACGCGGACAGGATTTCCATGTATAATATACAGCATATTCTTTGTATGTCAAAGGTAGAGTCCTTCAGACTTGTTGTCCATGTGCAAGAGGAATGTTATCAACACATCTAGGCACACCAAAGTAGGTAGCCATCCATATGTGCAAATTCCAGTTCTCCTTCTCAGATGCTCAGCCATACAAAATAAAGAAGATAGGTTGTTGTTGTTTTGCAAGGGATAGCATCTGGAACTTTGCAAATAACAGGGAGAGAAGCAGAGTCCAAATCAGGGGTCTCCAACCTTGGCAACTTTAAGACTTGTGGACTTCAACTCCACAAGGTTGGAGACCCCCTGATCTAAATCTTTGCAAGAGGACAGAAATGCAACCTGGATCTATTTGCAAGAGAACGGGGTGGAGTGGAAGTAGAATTTTGCAAGGTGACATGGGTGGAATCTGGATCTAGATCTTGGCAAACAAGATCTGGGCCTAGATATTGGCATAGGGATGTTCTGGTCTAGATCTCTACAAAGTGACAGGGATGGGATCTAAATCATTGCAAGATTACAGGGAAGGGATCGATCTAGAAAGTAGGCGGGGTGGTGCTACCTAAAACCTATCATACACTTGTCTTTATTGGCCATTTGTGTCATGACTTTGAACTTGCCGCTGTCTCTTATCGTAATCTACCTCGCAGGCTTTCTTATAGAAGAAATAATATGTATACTTCCTTGGCATTCTTAGAGGAAAACTGAAATTAAAATATGACAAAAATGAACTAAACATAGGCATTTTAAGTGTGACAACTAGGGAATTATGCTTGATAAAGGTGCTTTGAATTATTAAATGCACTTTATGTCTCAATTATCTGCCTAAGAGGCACTGATTCTGCTGAAGTGTGTGTCAAATTCTAGCGTAGAGATTAAAATTTAGGGGACCCAGAAGGTCTCTATGAAGCATTGTATATATTGTAAAAATAAAAATAAAAAACGGCTTTCTATGAGATGGTTTCGAGTTTGTCAATTGCTCTTTTAAAGGAAAATCAGATAATATTTTAAAGGGATACAAGCCTTTAGGAAAACAGTAATAAAAATGACAACCTGATGCTTTTCTGAATAACATGTTGGGGATTTTGAGTTACACATTCTTGCAGATTTTGCTACATGATGAAAAGAGTTTCCCCAGAAAGTTTTGACGTTACGACATTTCAAGATCTGGGTTATGATCTAGCTCAGGGGTCTCCAACCTTGGCAATTTTAAACCTGGAGGACTTCAACTCCCAGAATTCCCCAGCCAGTTTTGCGGACTTCAATTCCCAGAATGCTGGCTGGGGAATTCTGGGAGTTAAAGTCCTCCAGGCTTAAAATTGCCATGGTTGGAGACCCCTGAGTTAGCTCACTATTTCTCAACCTTAGCAACTTTTAAGACCCCTAAACTTCCATGCCCTTGGCAGTTATAAAAATAGAGTAACATAAATGAATACAACTCCCATAAGTCCCCAACTAGGGGGATTCTGGGAGTTGAAGTCCAACGCATCTTAAAAAGCATGCGAGGTGAGGAATTCTGGGAATTGGAGTCCTGACAACTTTTAAGGTTGAAAAACGTCCACCGAGCTTCCCGAAGCGTCCCCAAATATCGCCAATGCGCATGCCCAGCACTCGGCCCGAACCTTTCCTACCCTCCTCTTACGCATGCGCCCTCCGAGTACCTTCCCACGAAGACCATCGCCTCTGCGTCTCATCCCTAGACAGCCTTAAAAGCGAGGCGGAAGCGGAAGTGACGCCTACTTCCCCTGCTGGGCGACATTTCCGGAGCAAAGGCGTCTGAAAAGAAGAGTCGAGCGAGTTCCTCGGCTGCTCGTCCCAGGTGTGGAAGCGGTCGCGGGGAGGCCTGTGCGGGGCCCGCCGGCGCCCCTCTCCGCCGTTCCGAGGGCCAGGGCCGCGGCTGCTCCGCCGCTCCCCCGCCTGGGGGGCTGTTCAGGCAGAGGCGCGAGGGGAGCGGCCACGCCCCCTTTGGGAGGGGAGTGACGTCACTCCCTCCCCCCTCCCTTTCCCCCAGTTCAGTACATGGGCCAGAATGAAGAGGTTGGGGTCCCCGAAAGGCGAAGACCCGGGTTCGAGTCTCACCTTTGCCATGATGGTCCTGGGGTGTGTGTGTGGCTCCCCCTCCCCCTTAAAAGGGAACTTACTTAGGGGAGTCCCCCCAAGTTTAATGGGGGAGCCTCCCCCTCCCCATTTTATCCTCCCCCTGATGGATGGAGAAGGGAACTGTCCAAAGGGGTTCGCTGGGCTTCCAGTGCAGGCTTTGAACCTGCAACCTCAGCCAATTTCATACGTGTGGGCAACAGATCCCAGAATCCCCAGCCAGCACGCCTTTGTCCACCTGCCCGTCTGTCGGATAGGTAGACTGGTGGGTGGATGGACAGATAGGTTGATGGACAGATAGGTTGATGGACAGATGGGTTGATGGACAGATAGGTTGATGGACAGATAGGCGGACGGACAGATAGGTTGATGGACAGATAGGTTGATGGACAGATAGGTTGACGGACAGATAGGTGGACGGACAGATAGGTTGATGGACAGATAGGTTGATGGACAGATAGGTGGATGGACAGATAGACGGACGGACAGAAAGGTTGATGGACAGATAGGCGGACGGACAGATAGGTTGATGGACAGATAGGCAGACGGACAGATAAGTTGATGGACAGATAGGCGGACGGACAGATAAGTTGATGGACGTACAAAAGCGACTGGTGGGCAGACAGAACGGACCACTAAACCCCTTGAATAACTGGGCAATCGCTCTCGCTTAACCTGATCTACGGGCCAGGCTGTTTGGTAGTGGATTAAAAAAAAAAGATTTAATCCTTACAAAGTATCTCAAGGATTATTTCAGGAGCCCTGGGTGCCTTCTGAGCCTGGTTGTTCGCTTGTGGGCATTTCATCGCCCAATGTCATCAGTGCAACCAAGCTCAGAGAGCATCAAGGACCCTCCAGTCCTCCTCCACTCCACAAACCCCACTCCCTCCTAGCACTGACGATGTTCCCTAGATGGGTAATGAAATGTCTGCAAGAAAATCACCAAGTTCAGAGATCAACAAGGACAGCACAGTCCTCCTCTTCCTCCTCCTCCTCCTCTCTCCACAAACCCTACTCCCTCCTAGCACTGATGATGTTCCCTAGTTGGGTAATGAAACGTCCACAAGAAAAACACCAAGCTCAGAGAGCGTCAAGGATTCCACGGTTCAACCCTGAGCTAAAATATGCTCCTCTGGTGCGATATGTGTTAGTTCATCACCCCTTTGACTGTTTTGCAGCAATCGCGGGAATCATGGCTACGGATTGGCTCGGAAGCATCGTCTCGATCAATTGTGGAGACAGCTTGGGAGTGTACCAGGGAAGAGTGTCTGCTGTGAATCAAGCCAGCCAGACAATTTCACTCACGCGACCTTTCCATAACGGAGTCAAGTGTTTGGTGCCAGAGGTGACCTTCAGGTAAATGCTCCTCTCTGACTCTTCATTGAGGCTTGAAAACTGTTGTAGTTTTTTTCTTTCTTTCTGAAAACACACATTGCAAGAAGCATTACAAGATTTATGGTGTGCATCGTTTATGCTTCATTTTTTTTTCAGGGCTTCTAGCTGTTGTCAAATTGAGTTGCTGTCTTCTTTTTTTTTATTATAAATTTGTGCAATGTATGTTTATAAGGGAGGTGGGTTGTTTGGAAACCCAGCAGCCTGGAAGTCTGTCCATGCGTACAAAAAGGAGCTACAGAATGGCTTGTTGCATCTGAACATCGTTTACAACTCGTAATCTCAGAGAAAAGGTTTCACAAACTTGCCACTTTTTTTTCCCCCTCCACTTACCGCGTTTGTATTTTGGGAAAGGTTCTTCTGGCAGTGTAGTTTCTTGATGGTTAAACTATGAACCAGGATGATGTATGTTCCTATATAGCACTCTTTCCCCAACCGGAAGCCCTCAAGATGCGTAGCTCTTCCTTTTCTACCCCACGCGGGCTAGCAGGATGCGATGAGAGGCAAGCACTCTGGCCAGTTAACCTCATCTCTGATCCTCTTCCCCCCTGTTTAGGGCTGGGGATATCACTGAGCTGAAGATCCTGGAGATTCCAGGCCTTGGCGATAACGGACCATGTGGAGACTTCCAGCACCCCGACCTTGGCATTCCTGTTCTCGAGTGCCCGGGTGGTGCCAGTCAGAACGGCACTGGAAAATTGCTGAGGAAGCCTACCAGTGCTCCGCAGAACATCCCCAGGAGAACGGACGTGAAGGCCCAAGAGGCTGCTCTTTCTCCTCAGCTGCACCCCTGTTCGAAAAGCTACATGGACCGACACATGGAATCCTTGAACCCCTCCAAAAACTTCCGCCGCAGGCACAACTCGTGTGAGTCTCTCCTAGGACTTCATTCCATGGTTCCACCTTGGTGTGGCTGTGGTTACGGTCTGTTGCTCTGCCTGGTTTCTGTATGACAAAAGGCCCCCCAACCGTTGGGGCACCGTGGACTGGTGGTTGCGGCTGATCGGCCGCCGGCCCCGCCAGGAGCCAAAGCAGAGGAGGAGGTGTGGGAGTCAAGGTCAGCATCAGGGCAACCCGAGAGCCCCAAGGGGGAAGAGGGAATGGAGCTGGCAGAGAGAGAGAGGCGGAGCCTGGGCCGTCCGTCAGCCCTCAAAGGGAGAATCAACAGCCCCTTAGGTCTGGAGGTGGCTGATGAGGAAGAGGAGGAACAGCTGGGTCCAGTGCCTGACGCGTGGATGCGCAGAAGGCAGAGAGGAGGAGAGCAGTGGAAATCTATGGGCGGGTCCTTGGGATGGAAGAGCCAGGTCTGGAGGTGGCTGATGAGGAAGAGGAGGAACAGCTGGGTCCAGTGCCTGACGCGAATGGCATGCAGCAGAAGAGCAGGCGGGTCCTTGGGATGGAAGAGCCAGGTCTGGAGGTGGCTGATGCAGTGCCTGATGGCAGAAGGCAGAGGAGAGAGAGCAGTGGAAATCTACGGGCTGGTCCTTCGGATGGAAGAGCCACCGCTGCTAGTGAAGCCCCCCACCCGAGCTCTGGGGATAAAAGGAAGGGGGTGGAGATGAATAGATGTGACAGATGAGTATTCATCTCCCGGTCACCTGGACTTATTAGCCTGCAGTGAGAGAGAAGCATTTTGCCAGGGCTGCTCCTAATAAAGGAATCGTGGAGTTAATTTCAGAGGGTTTGCTGTGTTTGGGGAGCTGGGTCAGAACACCGGTTCCATGGAGAGAGGCTTTTCCGTGGACCGGAAGGGGCGTGGTTTTGGAGACTGCCAGCATCCCACGGATGGGGCTTTGCTTGTTTCCACGGCCTGCTTTCTGGGGCTTTGGGGGGTCCCTGCCTTTGGCTCTCTCCTCGAAAGCAAACCCCGGGCTCTTCTGACCTGTGTCCTCTTCCCTCCCAGGGTCGTCCAGTAGCCGTCATCCCAACCAAGCGACCCCCAAAAAGAGCGGCCTGAAGAACGGCCAGATGAAGAGCAAGGACGACGAATGCTTTGGAGACGACATCGAAGAGATCCCGGACACCGATTTTGACTTCGAGGGCAACCTGGCCCTCTTCGACAAGGCCGCGGTATTTGAAGAGATAGAAACCTATGAGAGGAAGGGCGGGACCCGCTCCCGGGGCACACCCAGCGAGAAGGCGGCCGCCCGCTACCGCCATGACGAGAACATCCTGGAGTCTGAGCCCATCGTCTACCGGAGGATCACCGTCCCCCAGGCGAGCAAAGAGTTCTGCACGGGTAGGTTGGTATTTTCACACGGTCACAGGTAGTCCTTGACTTAACGGCGGTTTATTTAGTGACCGCTCGAAGTAAAAAATTGATTTATGACCCACTTTTCACAATTCCCAGCCGTTGTAGCATCCCCGTCACGTGATCAAAATCCAGGCACTTGGCAACTGGCTCGTATTTATGATGGGGGTGACGTGACAAGGAAAGCCACTGAGAACCCAGAACCATGTTGCTAACTTTAACAGCTGCAGTGCTTCGCTTAACAACGGTGGCAAGGAAGGTCGTAACATGGGGGCAAATCTTGCCCAACGACTGTCTCGCTTAGCAACAGAAGTTTTGGCTAAACTGAGGTGGCAAGTCGAGAGCTTCCTGTAAACCTTAGGGTGTTGCTTTGAAAAGGAAGTCCGAAGACCAGAAGTGGCTACTCTCAAAGTCTTCTTCAGATGTTCTCTGAAGCGATTGGAGGAAGCGGATGTGTCCGGCCACCACTGGCCCTCTCCTCTGAACGGTGGCCCAGTTGCCTTCAGCAAATCCGATTAGGTCTCACAGCAGAGCCGTGATTCTCGCGTGACTCGTTTCAATGGAGGGAGACCGCAGCCTAACAGAGGGAAAAGTGGTTTGAATAGAATTCTTTTATTGGCCAAGCGTGATTGGACACACAAGGAATTTGTCTTGGTGCAAATGCTCTCAGTGTACATCAAAGAAAAGAGACATTCATCAGGAGTCAAGAATCATCAGGCACAACACTTAATGATAGTCATGGGGTACAATGAGCAATCAAAACATACTAGGAAACAGTCAATGTCAATCCTAAGGATACAAGTGACAAAGTTACAGTCACACAGTCACAAGTGGGAGGGGATGGGTGATAAGGAGTGATGAGAAGATTAATAGTAATAGTAATGCAGACTTTGTAAATAGTTGGTCAGTGTTGCTATTTGTTTTAGCAGAGTGATGGCTTTCGGGAAAAGCTGTTCTTGCGTCTAGTTGTTCTGGTGTGCAGCGCTCTTTAGCGTCGTTTTGAGGGAAGGAGTTTTATGTCCAGGATGTGAGGGGACTGTAAACATTTTCACAGCCCTCTTTTTGACTTGCGTAAGATACAGGTCCTCAATTGAAGGCAGGTGGGTAATAATTGTTTTTTCTATAGTACTAATTATCCTCTGAAGTCTGTGTCTGTCCTGTTGGGTTGCAGAACCAAATCTGACAGTTACAGAGTTGCAGATGACAGAGTCAATCATTCCTCAGTAGAACTGGATCAGCACCTCCTTGGGCAGGCAAAAAGCCTTATTGGGGTTGCAGGCAACCAAGCGAAGCCAGCAGTTGTGATAAGGCATGGAGCAAACGGGGGCAGGATTTGGCATCAATGGGAATTAAAACGAAGCGTAACGGCCTCCTTCGGTGCCCCATTGCAAAGCTGTGTCGGCAGCATCTACCTTGGGAGTTGGCAACCCCGGCGATGCCATATCCCATCCTAAGCTCGTTCGTTCTCCTCTTCGATCTCCCAGCCCTGGTGTAATTTAAATCTGGCTCTGGGCCAGCCTCCGGTTGCAGCTCCGTCATTACACATTTTGTTTTCCTCCAGCTTTACACGCTACCTTGTTTGTTTGTTTTTTTTTTACATCGCCGCCCGCCTTCACTGAGTTTATTTAAGCCCGTCTGGTTGTGATAAGCTGGTCCAACTGGTTGCCCTTGCGTGAGGGAGAAGCAGGGAGGGGAATCCTCTGGGTTCTCTCACGCCCCCATCCGAGAGCAACGAATGCAGCCTCGTCACTGTGTAATTGCACGCCTTATCTTTCTCCTGCTCCCAGCAAGATTCCCCTTACATATGAAGGGCCCTTAGGAGCCAAGAGCTGCGAAGGCACGCAAGGCCAGCAAACGAGGGTGATGAAAGAGGCCTGTTTCCCCTGGAAAGTAGCCCAGCCCTGCACACCCTCACCATTCACCACCTCCGGGGCTCCAAGGCAGTGCACATAGTCCTCAGGTTACACCCAGTTGCTTAGCGCTTGCTTACTTCCCAAACTTTGCTCGGGGCAAGCGGTGGGCTTGCATATAAAACCCCCGTGTTCACAGCATGAGAAGAGTTGGAAGGGGCTTTGGAGGGGGTCTTCTAGTCCAGCCCCCTGCTTGAGCTGTTAGGAATGATAGTCACCTAACAGTTGGGTTGGCAATGTATAAACCAGGATAGTCATTTAATACTGCTGTATCTTGAAGAGAACACTGTACTTGTGATTGGCTGAGGTTCCTCCAACGGCCATGAGATGGAGCCAGAAACCTGGTTCTTGCATTTGCCTTTTGCCTGATCGTCGTTCTGCTTGGATTGCTGTGAGTCTTGCAACTGTTCGCAAACTCTGTTTACTGAATTTTGTTTATGATACTGGACTTCATTTTTGGATTATCCCTGGACTGATACTAACTGCTTTAACCGTGTATGATTTGGACTGTTGGTTGGACTTTGTTTACCCGTTTACTGGATGTAAAACCTACATTTTACTATTCAGTGTATCTGTATGCTGGTTGTGTGTTATTCATTCCCACTCTCACTATGTTTCCCTGAGTGCACTCATTCTCCTAACGGGGAATACCTCAACAGGAGACCCTCTACCAGTGGTAGTTAATCTTTTCGGCACCGAGTGCTGAAACGGGAGCGCGCACACACCAAACAGGAACCAAGTGCTGAAATACCCGCTTGAAACCCACTGACAAGAAATTCCTCCTTAATTCCAGGTCGCTTCTCTCCTTGATAAGTTTCCATCCATTGTTTCTTGTCCTGCCTTCAGGTGCTTTGGAGAATAGCTTGACCTCCCCTCTTCTTTGTGTGATGTCTCATTAATGACCACTTGAGCAGTGGTCGCCAACCAGTGGACCAGGGACCACTGGTGGTTCATGAGAAAATTTTGGTGGTACGCAGAGAAATGTCCCCCCCAAAGTAATTAATCCAGGTTGTGTGGGAACACAAGGCTGCGCCACCCACATGGCCTGTGGGAACACAAGGCTTGTGTTGCTTGCATTGTGAACAACATGAGGTAGTGAGGGAAGGGGGAAGAGGGGGGACGGGGGGACTTGCCCCACTCGTCCCACGTGCCTGGCCTGGCCACTGGGCTGCTTCTTTCCACTGCTTTCTTCTTTTGCTTTTCGCTGCACGCAAGGAAAGCAGCAGCCAAAGCAGCAAAGGTCTTTCTTTCTCTCCCCCAAACTCTGCCAGAAATGAGTCTTTGGGTCCCTGCAAGGCCTCCTGCTCCAAGAGGCTCACAAAGACTCATTCCTGGCAGAGTTTGGGGGAGAGAAAGAAAGACTTCTGCTGCTTCTGCTGCTTTCCTTGCACGAAGCCAAAAGTCTCTCTCTCTCCCCCCGAGAATGGAGCTGGAGACTGTATCCTGCAATCCCAAATAAAGAATGATCGGTCGGTAGGAAAACGGGGTGGGGGATGTTCCTGCAGACTTTTGGGGGGGATTTTCCCAGGGTCTCTGGTCGGCGGGATTTAAAATGATGAGTTTGGTGGTCCCTGAGGTCCAAAAGGTTGGCGACCCCTGCACTTGAGGACTACCTATATTACTGTAATCAGGGCTGGTGCCTCTCTGACTTTGAACATATAGGACTGTTTCTTTTGCAATAAAGTTATCACTGTTGTTGTCGGCGTTTCAAGAACAAAGTAGCCGTAGCATTGATACTTAATGTAATAAAGCCGATAAAGATAAGGTCGGGACTTTAATTGGCTGTGAACACGCAAGGTCAAACTACACACTGCTTGGCCTCTCTTTTTCTGTGCAATAAATAAGCTTGTCAACAAGAGACATTAAACAACTTCTTGTTGCCAGCTGGGTTCACAAGTCACGGTTCCCTTCGATTTGATTGAGATCACCCATCCCTCTAAAGCCAAACCCAGATTCTATTACTCTTAAAAAACCCCAATCTTGGGGTTACTCAGGCAGGTGTCCCCTAAAGATTTGGCATTGAGACTACTAAGAGTCTACTAAAATAGTCTTGCAGAATAATCATCTTTTTTCTTTGCATAGTTTTACCTTAAGGAAGGAATGAGGTTCTCGTATGTGAGGGGCTGCCCCAGAGAGGAGGAAGGGGGCCAAGCTATTTTCTAAAGCACCCGAAAGCCAGACAAAGAACAATGGATGGAAATTGAACAAGGAGAGATTCAACCTGGAAATAAGGACAGTGAGAGCAATCATGGAACAGAAGTTGCCTCTGGAAGTTGTGGGAGCTTCATCATTGGAGGCTTTCAAGAAGAGAGTGGACTGCCAACTGTCAGAAATGGTGTAGGGTCTCCTGCTTGGGTGGGGGTGTTGCACGAGATGACCTACAAGGTCCCTTCCAACTCTGTTAATCTGTAACAATGGGCTCTGGTAGCTGAAAAAAGTCTCAGTAACTCCTTTAGCGTGATGGAGGTGTTGGTAACTGTAGTTCACCACATCTGGACGGCCACAACATCCCTGCTTCTTGAAGGTATGGATTCTGTACATCAGCTCTGAAACCAGCTTACGTCTCTCACATGCTGGCTTATAGAATTGGGAAAGCACATAGTTCCTTCCTTGAGCTTTGTATGACCCACTTTGTCGACGGTCCTAAAGAACTCTGGGATGGGATGGCCAAGTTTAAAAGGGTCAAGTCCCATTGCTTAAACCTGGCCTTCCTTTGGATGGTGACTTAGGTGATGGATCTGCCCTCCTCCTTTTGTTCAAGGGCCCATGGATAACTCTCCTCCAATTCTGCGTTTCAGATTCCGGCTTGGTTGTCCCGAGCGTCTCTTACGAGCTGCACAAAAAGCTGCTTTCCGTGGCCGAGAAGCATGGCTTGACTCTTGAGCGGAGGTTGGAAATGACAGGTGTGTGCGCCAGCCAGATGGCCCTGAGTTTGCTCGGAGGACCCAACAGGTAAATGGATTCAAAGTTCCTTTTCTCAGAGAAGCAACAAGCTTTTCTCCTCTGCACCTTGTGTCAGCTTTGGAAGCCATATTGAGACCAGATGCTCCCACGCTGCCACATTTTGAGCCTGGGAAAATGGGAGGGGGGAATTTCTTGGAGTGTATATGTAGTTAGACATAACAACATTCTTTTTCTAATTCAAGGTCATGTCATTTCTGCACCTGGGTGAGGGGAAGTCTCAAGTTGGGATGGATGGCAATTGGGGCATGGGATGCGATGATTGCTGAGTGGGTGGATTTGTAGTTTTTACTTATTGCAAGGAAGCCCAGAACTTTCAGATTCAGGATTCCCCGGATGTGCCAGTTTACTGTCCAATTAAAACAGAACTTTTGAGAAGATGTCTCAGAGTTGTTTGTTGGCGTGGAGGTTTCCTGGAACGCTGACACCTTAGTCTGTAAATTCACACTTCAACAAAACTCAATCCTCCTTTGCTTCCAGGCTGAACCCTAAAAACATTCACCAGCGACCCATCGTGGCCTTGTTGTGTGGCCCCCACGTGAAAGGGGCCCAGGGGATCAGCTGTGGTCGGCACCTCTCCAATCACGACGTCGACGTCATTCTGTTCCTCCCCAATTTCGTCAAGATGCTGGAATCGATCACCAACGAGCTGACGCTCTTCAGCAAGACAGAAGGCCAGCAGGTGTCCAGCATTAAAGGTAATAGCAAATGGAGCCTTTTAAATTAGACGATGAATACGATGAACGGTTGCAGGAACTGGGCAGGGCTAGTCTAGGGAAGAGAAGGGAAGGACCAGGGGAGACAGGATAGCAGTCTTCCAATATTTGAGGGGCTGCCACAGAGAGGAGGAAGGAGTCAAGCTGTTTTCCAAGACAAGGAATAATGGATGGAAGCTGAACAAGGAGAGATTCAACCTGGAAATAAGGAGGAATTTTCTGACAGGGAGAACAATCAACCCATGGAACAGAAGTTGCCTTTGGAAGTTGTGGGAGCTTCATCCCTGGAGGCTTTCAAGAAGAGACTGGACTGCCTTCTGTCAGAAATGGTGTAGGGTCTCCTGCTTGGGTTGAACTAGATGACCTACAAGGTCCCTCCCAACTCTGTTAATCTGTTAAATTATCTCTCAATTCTTATTAGCAAGACCCCACAATCATCAAACACCATAAAGGTAAGCCTAAAACACAAAGAGAAAGACGGGATGAAACTTTAAAAGGCTGCCTGCTACTTAGAATTATTCCAGATCAAATTTCCTCGATTTTGCCACCGCCTAAAACCAAGACATTAAGACGCGTGAATCGGGGTGTTCCCAGCACTCCATAAAACAATCCATTCCAGGGATTCAGAAGTGGAACCCTCTAAAAGGCAGGTACCCATTTCAATGTTGGCTCGTGCTACAATTAATTCGTGCTTTTTGGACTCCTGTGAACCTTCCACAAACACATTTCATGGGGCGAGGTCAACATTTGATATCTCTTAAAAAGTCTTTTAAGGGTTTTTAAAATCAAATGTCTTTGTTTTAAAGTGGGGGGGGGGAGGCTTAGGAAGAAAGTGAGCTGATCAAAATTGTACTTCAGGGCGGTGGGGGCAGATTTGGAATATTTTGGTTGCTAGTGTCCGAGGCGCAACTGGAAGACGCCAAGGAAGTTTTGAGGTCCATTGAGGCTTCTAGATGCGGGAAGCATTAGCTATTTTGACCGCCTGTTCCAGTTTGAATCTGACCAGCTCCATCTAGTGGGGAAAATGCTGGTTTGTTTTTCCATCTCAGGGATACAACCTGAACAGGTTGAATCCGGTCGCAGGCCGAGGCGACAGATTAGACCAGAGGTCCCCAAACTTGGCAACTTTAAGACTTGTGGACTTCCACTCCCAGAATTCCTCAGCCAGCTTTGTAGATATTTTCACAGCCCTCTTTTTGACTCGTGCAGTGTACAGGTCCTCAATGGAAGGCAGGTTGGTAGTAATTGTTTTTTCTGCAGCTCCTAATTGCTCTCTGGAGTCTGTGTCTGTCCTGTTGGGTTGCAGAACCAAACCAGACAGCGATAAGAGGTGCAGATCAGTGGTGTGATTCAATTTTTTTTTACTGCTGGTTCTGTGGGCGCGGCTTGGTGGGCATGGAAGGGGAAGGATACTGTAAAACCTCAGGTGGTATTTGCTGGTTCTCTGAACTACTCAAAATTTCCGCTGCCGGTTCTCCAGAACTGGTCAGAACCTGCTGAATACCACCTCTGGTGCAGATGACAGACTCAATCATTCCTCTGTAGAACTGGATCAACAGCTCCTTGGGCAGTTTGAGCTTTCTGAGTTGGTGCAGAAAGAACCTTCTTTGTTGGGTTTATTTGATGATGTTTTTGATGTTAAGTGTAATGTTGAGTTTCAGACAGGGGTGGGATTCAATTTTTTTAACAACTGGTTCTGTGGGCGTGGCTAAGTTGGTGGGTGTGGCTTGGTGGTCATGTTATTGGCTGGGCATGGCCAACAATATCACTAACGTTGAGGCACGCATCTCCTCGCCTGGCCTCTCATGACTGTAGGGAAGCTGCAACAGTCGTAAGTGTGAAAAAGGGTCATAAGTCACTTTTTTCAGTGCCATTGTAACTTTGAATGGTCCCTCCACACAAGCAAAGTACCAGCAAAGGAGGGGAAAAAAACCTCCAGAGAAGTTCCTGAGACAGGAAGTCTAGTCCTGCCAAGAATGTAATAAGGGTTAACGGAGAGGCAGTTTCTGTAAGCAACACCAGAATGTTTCCTTCCTGCCTTCCTTACAGGATTAGCCCAGTAATGTCTTCTAACAATCGGTTCTCCGAACTGCTTAGAATGTTAACAACCGGTTCTAGCCAATAGGTGCGAACCGGTAGAATCCCACCCCTGATTTCAGACACTCCATTCGCAAATGCCTAATGCCTTCTCTTTCCTCCCCCCTAGATCTTCCAGAGACGCCTGTTGACTTAGTCATCAACTGCTTGGATTGCCACGAGAACATTTTCCTGAGGGATCAGCCTTGGTACAAAGCTGCCGTAGACTGGGCCAACCAGAACAGAGCCCCCGTCCTGAGCTTGGACCCTCCGGTGAATGAAATGGAACAAGAAATCGACGCCAAGTGGTCTCTGGCCCTGGGCCTGCCGTTGCCGCTGGGCGAGAGGGCCGGCCGGCTGTACCTGTGTGACATCGGCATCCCGCAGAAAGTGTTCCAGGAGGTGGGCATCAATTACCACTCGCCTTTCGGCTGCAAATTTGTCATCCCTCTGCACTCGACCTAAAGGAGAGGGAAGCCTGGCCTTGTCGTCCAGGGAGAAGACAAACCCAGTGGATCCTGACCGTATGGACACTTTTTGTGGATGCCTTAAGAGGGGGGAAGTATTTTTAAAAACTTCTGGCCGTGTTTCTTCTCCAAAGGAACACCGTCGCTGGCAGCAGGTCAAGAGAAAGCGCAAGGATTCCCCTTCTTCGGAGCCATCCGTGCCCCTGTGCCGTTGCCTAGAGGCAGCTCACGTTAATGGTGGGACGATGAGCAGGAATGTCCTCTTTTAACGCCAGGGGCCTTGCTTTGCTTGGTTGCGTTACCTGACCATTGTGATTTTTCTTTCACACTTTTTTTGGGGGTGGGGGTGGGGTTTTTTGCTGTTTTTCAGCGCTAGAGTGGGGGACAGGTTGCTTGGGGTGCCTACCTCGGCCTTCCACGATCACCAATGAAATGACTGCCATTCAGCTGGGCTCTTGCTAGTCCTCCTTTTCTTTCAAGCTCAAAGGTTCTTGGGCTTCCCGCGTTGAGGTCGCCATCGGGTGGCGATCGCTTGCCTCCATTCCAGGGCCAGCCCTCGCTTCTTACTCACGGCTCAAACGAGCCATTGCTTCTCCTGCTGTGGGCCCATTGAGTGATCGGTGCGTGTGTGGGTGTCGCGAAGGACACCTGGAGTGATGGAGGAGCGGAGGGGATCGTGCCGACTTTTAGGTTTCCACCGTTGCTCGCGCCCTGCCATCTTACTGCGAAGGGCGCGCGCGGATTAATGGCTGTTCCTTTTCTGTGTGTGTGGTGTGCATGGAGTGCGAGACTGCGTGCACAAGACCAAAAGAACTAGCTTTGTTGGGCCCATGCCATTCCCATTGGACACAAAGGTCCAGGAAGATTTAAGCGCTCGACCCGGGCACAATGGTCTACTTCCCTTTAGAATGGGCACACAGCGTGGTGCTCGTATGGAGCGATAGAACAGATGCGATGTTCTGTCAGTTAGTCCGGAACACCTTGTAAGAGGCAACTGGCTGGCAACAATTATGGTTCTGCACACTGAAAAGCCCATGAAGCACTCTTTCCGTAGGCGTCGTCATAGCTTGGCTCCTCTTCTGTTTCTCCCATTTTTGTGGGGAATTGTCTTACGATGACTCTGTGAGGAACTGGGTCTTGTTGCCGTGTGTGTGTGTGTGTGTGTGTGTGTGTGTCTTGTTCCTGCAGTCCTTAGGCGCCGTCTAGATTTCAGGGGCTCCAGGTTTTTAACGAAGTGGGAAGCTTCCAAGAAATCCACCACCACGCTCAGCCTTTTCTCGTCTCCAAAGATGCCGTGCAGAATTCTCATGAATCACATTGATTAAACTGCAGTAAAAGCAGCTCGCTTGCCAAGTTGTGCTCATTTCCATTCGCTCCCCACGCAGGAAACAAGTGGCCTTTCTCTCCCCCCCACCCCCGGAACTGTCAGCCCGGACAGAAACCCACACATTAATTTAGACTTTAAATTAAAAAAAGAAAAAAACTCCCTTTTTACACTCTGTAATCCCTTAATTCGGGGTAGAATTGCAGCAACTGGAAGATGCTGAGAATTTACTGGCCAGATGCCTATGCATAGTTCACAGATATTTTTTTCTGCTTTGCACTCTAGGAGAGAAACATCTGCTATCTATGATTGAACACTCAGCCTTCCGAGTAGGAGGTGAGCCTCTTCACCACTAGGCCGCTCTCTAGGCTTAAAATAAAGTTTAAAAAAATAATAATTAAAATTGGGAGACCGGGGCAGAGAATGTACATGCCCTGATTCTCACAATGGTGTGTACAGCAGTGCCATACGTATAACTTCCAATTTTATCAAAAGTTGTACATCTTTTAAGATCAAACCGCAAGCTTGGGTTGAATTGGTAAACAAGATCTTGGGATGGCTTAAGAGAGGGGTAAATCCCTGAAAAATCAGAACTTTTTCTGTAAATCATCCCAAGGAATGATATCAGAACAAATGGTGTAATCATGGCTTGGTAGACAATCATATCGGCACTTTTCTGTAGCTCATTTCAATTCAGGATTTGTCATGCTACTGTCTAGTAGGGCTCTCAAACAATACCTCTTATCAAATATTCCATTTAAAGCTACTCACCTTCAGGTAAATAGTATATCTAAATATGTAAGGTAAGCCAGGCCTCAGAAGTCAGGTCCCAAAGGCAATATATTATATAAAATGCATTAAACGTTTGAACTGGTTGCCATTTTCTTTTAAATGCTTCCTTATTTTATTGATGTGTAATTTTTGAACATTGCTAAATACAGAACATTTTCTCTAGGGGGGGAAAAGTGGAGCCTGACTTTTGGTATATAGACTCTCAAAACCCAACTATTTTTAGTTAAAACTTTGCAGCTTGACAGTGAGAATTAGCATAGATCATTCAGGTGGTTAATCTGTAGTTGAGCCTTGGTCTACAAGGCAAGTGCCTTTGAGGTCAATTTCACAACTGAATTAGCCACAAAACGCGGAGTGACCAAAGATCCCGTGTCCTGCTTTACAAAGAAAAAAAGGGACTTAAAACACCGCCAGCAAGGGAAGAAACATTACTGTAAAATTCCCAGATTTGTGGCAATATATAAAACCACCATTTTTATTGTTAAACGTAAAAGTTCATCCATTAAGGAAGTCCAGGTAGCTAGACGCAGTCATAACAAGTCAATTATCAAACAATATGAAACACTTTATTTGAACTTTACAACATATAAATTATGAGAGAAATCTGTGCTTCTGGACTGCAGTCCCGTCCCCCCAACCCATCCGATGTCCATTTCTGAGAGCGCACCAACACCACAGTCCATGGTGCTCCCAGGGGGGGGGGGGAACGGGACCCTCGACGTTGTTCCTAGCAGAGGTCAGACTAATCTCAGAGTATTTACACATCCTACTGGGGGAGCTCCCCTCTACCTTGTCTGTCATCTGCTTAAATCGCGGCTCGAATCTCGGCAAGTCAGCCGCCGTTCCTCTGGAGATAAGCCGGCGAAGAAGGGGTGGACCAGAGCTTCACCAAACGTGACCCGCTGCGCAGGATCAAACTCTAACATTTGCATCATCAGGTTAAACAACTGCAGGTGCTCGGTGGAATTGTGGAGCATGTACGTCTGAGGAGAGAAGACGGACAAGGGAATCCGTAAATTGCTCCTGGTTTTTTTTTTTTTTTTGGAAGGGCAGGTGCATAACCTGCAGGCTCTGGAAATGTCCAGGTGATAAAGAGATTATATATATATATATAATTAACTGAAATGGCTGTGAAAGTCTGACTCACAGACGAAAACAATACAGAAGCCTGATGATGGCAGATGAGATTCTGCCGAAACGTTGCTACAACTTTAAAAGCACAACTACAATGACGTGGGAAAATACCCAAACAAAGCTGAATACCATACATGTAAGTACCCGCAAAAACTTAACATACATACACACACACACACACATATATATAAATTATTATTATTACTATATTAGCAATAGAAGTACAGGTTAGCAATATGTAGGGAATACTCCCCTGCTTTAAAAAGGTTACAGTAGGAACAATAGGCAAGATGGGAAGTTTTCATAGGGCAAACTTTTAAAAAGCAAATCAGAATCTTGTCTAACGAAATTGTGCTTGATTAATAAATACAATTTATGCCAGCCTGTCTTCTGATTGGGGAGGGGTGTAGCTTAAATTTAGCAAGATGTTTAGTTATCACTTTCAGCTCATTTTAGGGCACATTGACAAGACGTGCCCAGCCAATGGATCTTGTTATCTAATATTAGTTCAGAAATATATATATATATAATAGTTACAGAAAATTAGATTAAATATCTTTGCTGGCTTTCCTGTTGTTCCAGAGGCATAATGAAAGATGAATTCAAGTAATAGTCTACTGTTTTTAATGAAGAACATAATTAAAAGCTCCCCCCCCCCTTACCTGTAGTGGTTTGCAGTTCTCTTGCACATATCTTCCATCTGAAGTGTTCTCATCCCATACTAAATTTCCTTTGTGGAAGTATTTCTGTTTCCTGATTGCAAACAAGGAAAAAGAAAAAAAACACAAGAGAAGGGTTGAGACAAACAAGCTTGAAAGCATGCACAAAACTCACTCCCCGCCCCCCAAGCGCTTAAATAAAACCACTGCAGAAAGTGTTCTACAACGTACAAAGACGACACCGTGCAAACAAATCTGTCATTGACAGGTTTGGTGCTTCCTTATACGTGTGTTACTCTTCCAGAACAACCTTGACCAACGTCTTACATCGCCAACAAATGATCCTTGGCTCATCCACCTGCCCAAGATGACGATGGCCTGCTTCCTGCTCCTGAAAAGACCAAACTTACTCAGAGTCAAGCACTCCTACCTAGTTTTGCGGATCATGTGCTGTGGCATTGGGCCAAGGATTTTCTCCATCATTACTAGGTGTTCTCTGTTCTCGTGAGTCTGTGAAGTCAAAGAAAGTAAGTTACTTCTAGTCAACAACAAAAAAGGATCAGCATTTTTCTTTTCTCACTGACTTCAAGAAAGTATCTCTTCTCTGTGTCAAGTAGACTTAGAGATTGAATGCTACCAAAGCCAACCGTACACCAGTCACCAAAACATAATAAGATACAATCAGTGCAATTAGCAAATTGCACTGGTTGTATCGAATACAGCAATTGGTAGGCAAGGATAATTGCAAGGAGTTTTCACTCAATGACCCATCCAGTGCTTGTTCAAAGTTATGACAGTGCTGAGTGAAGGGTACTTATGACAGCTCCTTGTAATTGTGGCCATCACGGTGTCCTTGCGGTCAAATTATTGCAATCATGGGCACTGCAGTGTCCTTCAATCTCACAATTACAACTAACAACCTTCCCAGCTGGCTTCTAACAAGCAAAGCAATGAAGCCAGCAAGAATTCGGATGTTGCAATCGCACAAAGTCCTCACTTAACGACTCACAATGATTTGCCTAATGATGCATTCATCTGACACTACAACTCTGACCGCATCGCTTAGCGATGGGAGTTTCCAGTCCCAATTGCCATTAAACAAGGACTACCTATAATTTACAAAACACCACTGAAAGTGTGTCAAAGTGCTCACTCTTTAACACAGAAAAACAAACAAACCACAAATGCTTGAATCTGTCCAGAGACAATGAAATCCATGTACCTGGAAAAGTGTGAATCCCCGGTAATATTCAAACAGGATGCAACCGATGCTCCAGACATCACAAGGCTGTGCCCAGCCCAGCTCTACAAAAGAAGGGACAGAATCACGTGTGTTCTTCATAGCAAGTGAAGATATAACTGATCACAACTGAAGTCTGCAAGGATTGTTGCATTCTCTCTTCCCCCACTCAAGTCTTTACGTCCAAACTCTCAGATTCTTTTTTTAATTTCAAGTGCTTTGCTTCCTGTACCAGCCTGCCTTCTGTTGAGCACCTGTATCATGCACGAGCCAGAAAGAGGGCTGACAAAATTCTGCAGAGCTCTTGCATCCTAGACATAAACCGTTTCAACTTCTCCCCTCAAGGCGATGATGCTATACGGCATTAAAACGCCAAAACATCTAGACACGAGGACAGTTTTTTCCCCTGTCCCATCACTCTGCTAAACAACTAATTCCCACAACACTGTCAAACTACCTAGTTGGGCTGTATTACTATTATCCTTCTCATCTTTCCTATTTCTTTATCTTATGACTGTAGCTTTGTTGCTTATATCCTATGATTTATATTGACTATTTAGTATCCTAGTATGATTTGTGTTGATTGCTTATTTAGCATCCTATGACTATCACTGAGTATCTTATGATTTATTATGATATTTTATGATTATGGAATGGTCAATAAAGAATTCTATTTCTATTGTATTTCTATTCTATTCCTATCCTAATTCTATTCTATTCTTCTATTCCTATTCTAATTCCTGTCCCATTCCTATTCCATTCTATTCTTCTGTTCCATCCTATTTTTTATTGTCTTCTCTTCCTTCTCTTCTCTGTTTAGCAAATTGGCTTAATATGGAAAGCAATAGGAAAATGAGTGTCCGCTCACCCAAGATCACTTCTGGCGGCCGGTAGTGCCGAGTTGCCACAATGGTGGTGTGATGCTCATGGTCAAAAGTGGCGCTCCCAAAATCTGCCACCCGGATACAGGTGTTCCTGATAGATTTCTCTTCACAGTTCTGCAAGGCAGAAGAGAGCCATTCACTGCCTCCTCAAAAATGTGACATTCTCAAAGGGAATGTTCTGCAAATAGCCTTTCTTTTCCGACTAGGTGGGAAATGGCCATCTGCTGCCTGGATGTCACGAATCCCCAAAGCTAACACGAGATGTTAAATGGCTCAACATCAGCAAAAAAGGTCTAACTCAAGAGCTCTCCAAACTTGGCAACTTTAAGACTTGTGGACTTCAACTCCCAGAATTCTCCACAAGTCTTAAAGTTGCCAAGTTTGGGGAGCCCTGGCCCAACTCATATACAATAAGAACCAGAGAGATATGGGGAGAGAAGTGGCAATTTTACAGAGACTTCAAGCTTCTTGAAATCTGGGGAAACGGCCATCCTGAACATTGCTTTAATCATTAAGCTGCTTCCAGTCCCGTCACAAACTGATATTCCTGTCAGGATTCCAGCAATCGCTCTAATTAAACCATGATTCTCAAACCAAACTTCAAAAAACTTCAGAGGATTCATCAGAGGCAACATCCTGGCACTGCCCGGTATGAAGCCAACTCTGGCATATGTCGTTTACAGTACCCTGTGGCCCTGTTTCCTCCCCCTCCCTTCCCCCTGGGGGGTCTCATAAACCAGATTCTCCAATTGAGCCCATTCACAGGCTGGGTGTCATCATTCACGTTCTCCAATTCAATGTATCCTCGGGCAAAAACTCTTGATATTTTAGTTACAATCTTTTAAAGGTGAGAGTTGGAATGTACGTTCGCTTTCAAACTGCTGCAGATTTCCTTCCTCCCCCCTCTCCTTTTTTAATGTTAACTACTAAAACAGGCATAGGAATGTTTTATGAGTTGACAGTTCCTTCACCTCCGTGTAAACCGGCTGGGCCTTTCTATTCCAATGAAACCCACCTTTTTCTCATTGTACAAGGTATCAAATTCCGCGTTGACAAACAAGATGTTTTCAGGTTTGAGATCTGTGTGTGTCAGCTGGTTGTCGTGCAGAACTGCGGGGGAAAAATGGGAGGAGACATTCCAATCAGCTTTGTACCGACTTGTAATCCAGAGCTGGAAGTCTTAATAGGTATTTAAGTACCAGAATATCTATTTAGAAATAGCTACCCCGAGGCCAGATTATTTTGAAAAGATGCTGTGAAGTGTTTAAAGACTTTTCAAAAGAGAATTTGACGTTCAGGCTAATCGTCACCCCCAAATTATAAATGTTTCAAGAGACTGAATTCATTTCCCTTCCCTCCCCCCATCTGGTTTCATAGTCGCCTATTCAATTTTATGCCACCGTGTCCGGATAGACAATCTCCCATGAAAAACCCCGGGGTGACTTTTGTCTCATTGGCCATTATAGACCAAACAATCCTGCTGGATACTGCTGGATTGATCGGGATACTAAGCAAGGGTTGTGAATAACTAAAAAACACCCACCCTTCCCGAGCGACGAGAAAGCGATGAGCAGTGAGAGATCTTTATTTCTGTTTTTCTCTCCTTGACCACAAAGTAAGCACTTACATTTCAAGGCATGGCACAGCTGGTAGGCCATGTGCCTTATCTGTGCAAGAGGGTAGGGCTGGAAGTTATTCTCTTTCAGAAACTCAAAGGTGTTCTTGCCCAGCAGCTCGAAGGCAATGCACATGTGGCCATGGAAGTTGAACCAGTCCGACATCAAGACGCACAAGCTAGGCCTGAGGAGAAAAAGAACAGAGGGAGGGTGGAAATCTGGCTACCAAAGAAGCATTAACCGCCTCGTCCAATTCGATGGGGCTGCCTTTCAAGAATTCACCCCCCTCAACCCTTCGATCAGGGAAAATGTTAAGGTTAGTGGGAAATTTAGGGAGAAGGAAAAGCAACTGAATGTAGCTTCTACGAGCGAGTGGGTGGGTGGGATTTATTGCCTAAGAGAATAAAGAATAAAAGGAGACAAAGGAGACTTATGCATAAGCATATAAAAGTATCTATGTCCTCAAAAAACTAAAACATTCGAAGGAATTAACGAAATAAGCACGACTTAATTTTTAGAAATTCTTGGGAGGGGGCTGCGCTGATTCTCTCCTTCCACTAGAGCAGGGTGTCCAACCTTGGCAACTTTAAGACTTGTGGACTTCAACTCCCAGAGTTCCTCAGCCAGCTGGCTGAGGAACTCTGGGAGTTGAAGTCCACAAGTCTTAAAGTTGCCAAGGTTGGACACCCCTGCAATCATTTGAAAAAGAACACGCGTCATGAACGGCAGAGGCAATACTTACTGTTTACTGTCCTTTTCTTTTTCTTTGATTTTCTTTAGGACATTAATTTCTAGTCGGGCTGCTTCACGGTATTTGCCCACATTTCGAATAATTTTCAAAGCTACCAGAGATTTGCCTCTATGGAGCAGGTGGGGAAAGAGAAGAGAAAGGGGGATTGTTAGGTAAGTCGCAGCAGACGTTTCCAATGAGGAAGTGGCTGAGATTAAATCCAATACTTTGTTCGTTCAATAAAAACCCCAAACTAGGGAAAAAAACCAATTTCTCTCTCCTTTCAAAGCTTCCAGGGACAGGTGCCAAAAGACAACAGAGCAAAAAGTAAAAGATCAAGTAGCATAATAGTTAAATCGTAGAGGTCTTCAAAGCACCTGTGCTTCACTTTATCTATCTCACCGCCTGAATATCCTTTTGAAGGCCAGAGATGCTTCATGCTACTTAATGATGCAGTTTCTTGATGAAGCATTTACAAAGGGGAGTAGGTAATTGGATTATTCATTCAGTGCTCATTTACTGGTATTCAAATAAAGCAGTGGCACATCATCCCAAATGGCCTCCCAAATGCCCTGTCAGAGGGTTATGTTTTTACCAACCCTGTAGAGAAATTCAGGGTGGCATCAATCCAGATGTTAAGAAGGCAAGCTCCTGCACTGACAGGCCACCTCTGGTTAAGGGGGTCCCTGCAGTTAAGACTTTCCTTCGAGGTTGAGACCCTCAGCCAGCCTTCTCTCAATGGAAAGGCAGATTCACTTTGGAGCAGGGGGTCTCGAACACAATCTATGCAGGACCTTAAAGGGGAACAACAATGCCACAGGTTCTAGATTGACACAGAAGCTGACCGCCAGTCAACTGCAACTCCAACAATGTGTCATGGGGCCCAATTTAAATGCAGTCCATGCTGTAGTCCGGGGGTCCTCAACCACCGGTCCGCGGACCGGTACCGGTCCGTGGAACATTTCCTACCGGGCCGCCGGTTTGCTGGGTGCCGCCATCTTGTTTGACGAGAAAGTGCTTCCGGGTGAGCTTTTCCGGTTGGAAAGCGGCGTTTGGGTCCTGAAGGAATCCTCGCGCCTTAGTTTCATCGAGGGGGCTTGAACGAAACTAAGGCGCGAGGATTCTTTCAGCACCCAAGGCAAGGAGAGCCGAGCGACCGTCCCGAAGCGAAGCCCATCGACAAAGGTACAAAGGAGGAGTTGAAGGTGGCGGGGAGAAGCGGGGGACGGCTGGCTGGCCGGTCGCTTGGCTCGCCTTGCCTTGTCATGCGTGCTGATGCCGGTACCGGGCCGCGGATCATTTTGTGATGCCGGTACCGGGCCGTGGCAGAAAAAAGGTTGGGGGCCACTGCTGTAGTCCATGACTTAAATCCCATGTAGGGAAAATTGCAAGTGCGACCATTTGGTACTTCCCAGGGAACCGTGGTTGGGAAACACGGTGAAAAGACGTTCTCTGTATACCATTCTCTCCCCGCACTCCCATATTTCTAGAGTCAGCGTTCTTTCAGTTTAACATGGAAAGCTGTGTTCACCCCGTTTGCTCATGGACTGGCTCAGCGGGCCAGGTAAACACCGAGAGGAAGCAGCAGCTCCGGGTCGGCGTTGAGTTATAATTTCCCTCTCCTGTCATTCTAATGACACACCTCCAGGAACAAAAGTTGGATTGATAGAACAGCTGGAAAAACAAGCTCCCTGCTTAGAGAAAGGAGCGCCAGAGGCTTGGCAACCGCTTTTACCTGAGTTAAAGGTGATTGGTTGCAGAAGCAAACCAAGGCATCTCCTAAACCTGGCTGAGGAATCCTGGGCGTTGGAAGCCCACCAAAGTTGCTGAAGATTTTCAAAGCACTCCCTAGAACCGCCATATACTCCCAAACAAGCTGGATTCTGAGCCATGTTGCTTGGGGACAGTCCTGCTTGCATATGGAGGGAAGAACCTGCTTCCTTGCTTTTGGGGGGAACTATCTCCTTCACTGAGGATTTCCTTCCTTGCTTAAGGCCAGCAAGGAGGGCCAGAGTGTTTTCGTTCTTTGGGTTGACCATCGGGGGAACGTTGTGACGGCAAATCTTTTGGGACTGTTTTTCGTAGGGAGAGGAGGGAGGGGAGTCTTAAATGAAATTCAGCAAGGAAGATATTTGGGGATTTTGATGAAAGGATGCCAAGAGCAAAAGGCACTGGTGTCCTCAGATTTATTTGGGAAGGCTAGTTTTTCTCGCAGCGTTCCCAATTTTCACTGTTTCTCTCCCCTCTTTTCCTTCAACATCCAAGGGGGAAGTAGCTGGTGACGATAGGAAGAGTTGCACCCATTCACGATTATCACGGGACAGTTCTCGCTGGCTTTAGGCACGGGATGGAAACGTGCCCAGCGGGTGCCCCGTTAGCTTACCCAATTTGCGCTCCCTACTGAGAAATTACGGCGCAGGCTAAGTGGCTTTGGAAAGCACAAAGGTTTCGACCTCTGCTCTCGAGATAAAGGGGACGAGATCTCTGCCTCTGAAAGAAGCAGCCTGAGATAATCCGGTCAGGCGTTAAGTAACTCGTACCTGGCGTGGTCCACGCACTCCACCACTTTGCCAAAAGTCCCTTCGCCAAGGCTGCCCACAATTTCGTCTAGGAGAAAAAACAAAGGCGGATGTGAGCTCCAGGCACAGGGAACGGGGGGGGTGCGAGGTCCTGCAAATTTCACAGCATTCAAAAATCTCAAGAAAAGCTCTCACTGCTAACACTCTTTAATGCACAAGTTGTCTATTTTCTGTTGTCAAGCAATTACTGTTCAGTCCATTTACAAGCCATAAACATTAGAGACCCCTCCCGTACACTGAGAGCGATCTCGTCTAACATGGGGATAGAAAGTAGAGAGGTAAAGTTTTACGAAAGGTGGCTGTACATCGCTCTTGGAGCCAATCGCCGATCCTGCACACCAGGTGACCTTCCTTGTCATCTTCCACGCTCCTGCTGCGCTTATTGCTCTGTTGGCTTCTCTGTACACACCGCCCCCCGAAACGCCATCCGACCAATCGCACACAGCGGGCAGTTTCCGATTGGCAGATTGAGTTGTCATTCAAAGGCGGAGAGACGACGATGCGTCGGTGGTTGGATTTTCCAGATCCCAGCATTTCATAAGGCACACAGCATATATAACGATAGGGATATTGCAAGGGACACGTCAAGACACAAACCGACTTTCAAAACAAAGGTTAAAAAAAACAGCTACAGGTATGTAAAGAAACTGATTAGCTATGGAAGGCGAGGGCTGGAGTCTCACAGCAGTTGGTGCCCGTAGGTCTTGAGCAAGGGGTAAGCAGCTGGCATGTGCCCAGTGACTGAGCACGCTCCCAAAGGCCTCAACTGCCACCTCTTTATCACTAAGGGAAAGATAAGCGAGTCGCGCAGGAAGGAGGATTCAATGGAAGGAGCTTCTCCATCAGCAACCATGATAATGGGGCAAACCCCACCCACCCCAAAAATGTCAGCAGAAGCCTACGTTGCCCCCTCCTAGCCCAGTGGCTGTTCAGTGTTGAATCACCCTCCTGATCAGATGGAAAACCACTGCAAATCTGGTTGTTCTACCTTTGATAAGCCTGGTCTAATCCGTTGTTTGCTTTTAGTACTGAGTAGAAGTCAAGCTTAGAAGAGGCCTTTATAGACAGGAGCCATGTGGGAGTCGAGCATTTTTAAAGTGTGGCTGATGACCGTTCTATAAAGGGCCAAAAACCAACTAAGGTCATAGAGGTCAGCCCCACACTGCCCCCAATGCTCAGGGAAGTGTTTCTGACCCTCTTGAAGAAGAAAAGAAAGAAAAAAATGAAAAAGGAGTCCTTCGTGGTTACTAGGTTCTACTGTACTGAAGGAGTGGGAAGAAAACAGCCAAGCAATCCTGAAGAGTTCCACTATTATAACTATCCCAATCACCATTTTATCATAACCTTTTAATAGCAAAATATTATATATATACATATATATATATATATATATAGAGAGAGAGAGAGAGAGAGAGACAGCTCGTTTAGAATGAGCTGCAGATTCCAAGTCTACCCTCTCTTGTTCCACTTTCCCCTGAAGAACAGCTGGGCGTACTGTCTAAAGAAAAAGTGGTTGGAACAGACAAGCTGAGGTCAATCTTAAGATCCTTAAGCAGGTTAAAGAAGGTGAAGAAAACTGAGCGGTTTAGGTCACACCGAGCAAAGTCTGTGTCCTTAACACGGCAATCATACTTAGGGGACAAATTCCAAGAACAGGGATCTGGGGAGGGGGAAAAGGGAGACTTACAGTGGGCAGCCTGTAAGATATTAGCAAGTGCAAACTGAAAAACAGGATAAGGAAAAGAGGACAGACTGGTTCAAACCATCCACAAAACTCCCTTCCCTTTGCTAGGTGTGTAAGGGCAGGGAGCAATTACAGCACCTCCAGCTTTAGGGACCTTGGGAGGTGTATGAATCAGTAAAGCAAACTCATACGTGCACTTTAATAGTCGCTGCTGTTTTGTTATTAAATTACTTGTTTCCTTTTTCTGCAGGTTGGTGGGTGGAGCCAATTCGTGGATGAGATTTGGGGACTACTTATTAATTTAAAAATGCGTTTAAATAAGGAGAATTGTTGTAACCAAAGCTAGAAAACCTCTGCAACGTGTGCACGTTCCCCAGACCTCCGACGGGCTGAATGTCTGCTGTGGCCCTGTCTTATTGCCCAGCAGGTACTCAAATTCCCATCGTCTGGAGTTCTTTGGAGTCCTTGGGAGGCTGCCATGCGTAACTAGGAGGCTGTCAGGTTACTCAGGCTGATTATACAGTTAGGCCTCGACTTACAACAGTCTGTGGAGTGACCGTTCAAAGTTACGACGGCACTGAAAAATGGTGACTTATGTTCTCTTTTTGGCAGTTGACCACCTTTGCCGCATCCTCATGGCCACGTGAACAAAATTCAGGCGCTCGGCAAACTGGTCACGGGATTTCCCTCTTTGGCGACCTCCCGACAACCAAAAGTCAACAGGGGAGCCAGATTCACTTAACGTCCGGAGTTACTAACTTATCCAACTGCAGGGATTTCGCTATGGAAAAGAAAGGGCATAAAATGGGACAAAACTCACTTAACGAATGCCTTGCTTAGCAACACAAAACGCTGGGCTCAAGTTGTAAGTCGAGGACTACCTGCATACTCCGCAGGATCTAGATTTCACCAGAATTCTCTTCCAGAGGGTTGTCAGGACGAGAAGTGACGGTTCTTCAGCCAAGGACAACACAACCTGGCTGGTGTGTGTGTGTGTGTGTGTGTGCGTGTGTGCGTGAAAGGCTAAAAGAAACCTGGTCTTGTTACCAAGGCGAAGGAACAGCCTGTGTCACTAATCACAACTAACCAAGCGCCACCAGGCATATTATGGGGTGGACGCTTCGGAGTGGAGAAGGAAGGATGCAGCACAGCCGTCCTGAGTCACGTACACAAACGCCCCTCTCAAGCATCACCTCCCAATGTGTCTTAGAAAAACGTCACGCTGGATTCTCAACCACTACAGCCTTTTCACAGCTGGGTCATCAAGCCTAACATAACCAGGATCGCACCAGGCGAGAAACCTTACAAAACCGTACCGAGAGGGGGGGGAGGGAGAAAAAAAAAAAGAGATAGCGATTAGAAGTACTCACCCAATGTTAAAATCAAAGCTGAAAAAGAGCTAGAAGGTCATTGGTCCCTAGGACATTTCCTGAACTCGTTTTTGGATGCTACTCACCGAGGAGGTGCTGCTACAAGACCTGGTCCTGCGTTTCCGGCAACGATGTTGGTGCTTCCTGGTCCGATGACGCTCCCGAGATCTCCTGTGGTGACGTGAACGACGGGTAGAGTAATAGTCCTCTACAAAAGACGGGCTTTGCTCTTCAAACTTGTGGAATTCACTGTCTGTCCTGTCTCGGTACCCTCTCTGGTAAGGCAATCTGTCCTGGCTGAATTGCAAACAAAAGCCTCATTACAAATTGGGGGGGGGGGAGGGGGGGAGAGAGAGAGAAAAAAAAAAACCTGACATAGGATGTTACTTACTGCCACGCACTTACAACAGCTGCCTAAAATAACTCTTAAACACACAAATCTTCCCTGACCGGTCAGCAGATGCACCTGCCAATTACAGCTCATGGCATCATGGCCTGTAGCACATTTCTGTAACAAAGCTCCAAATGTCACCGTGTTTGTTTATTCTGCCGGTTTTACTAAAAATTATCCTAAGCAAACAAGGCAAGAATGGGATGCAAGAGCACCAGGGAAGGTAGGCTTCATTGAGATTATGGGCACATAATAACCAACTTTCTTACCTTATTCCTTACTTTGCCCCATTTCACCTGCATAGATTTCCCTGTGCGGTAAAAAATAAGGCCTTTAAGCAATCTATAATCTTCTGAGGTCAGAACTGTTAATAATTGCCAATAGCAGACCAGAGGAGAGACCGAGCTGGCGTTGGGATGTAGCACACAGAACAATTAACTAGGATTTGCAGAAGAGCAGATATTTCTGGCATATAAAACTCACGCCTTACTTGGACTGAGGCTAGAATTCCACCCTCCAGGATCGTGGGCTTTTTATTCAAAAGTCTCTTTGTATGGACATCGGCGGCTTCGTGGGCCCACTGTTATATTTTTTTTGACTCATGAAAAAAATATACGGTTCACAAAAGGCACGTGCACCAAACCAATGTAGAGAGAGCCTCTTTGCTTTATTATCTCCTTAGTCTCTTTCATGGTACCAAGCCTTTTTCTATTCTTCGTCCTCACAATCACAAAGAAAATTATTCTGGAGGTGAAGGGGTGCCGAGGCAAAATAAAGCCTCCCGCCAGTGGCTCATGCGCAGGTTTTTTATTTTAGTTCGTCACAAGTAGAGTTTGTACCTCTTTCACACAAAACGGTTTGCCTATTACCTTCGTAGTTCCCAAGGAAGCAGCCCATTCGTGCAAGAGGTGTGTTTGCCAAGGCTTCTCTGCCAATTTCTGTTAGTTCAGGACTCCCAAGCAATGGGTAAAAGTGAAATTGGTAATTCAATGCGCACTGCTTAAAGCCAACCGGCCTATAATTTTAGGTCACTGCTGACCTTTGAGTGTCCTTATTTGATTTCGTCGATACTAGCCCACCCTGTGCTGTAGAAGATGCCAATGAACCTGTGCCAGGCCAACCCAGGCGGCATTTAAAGTTGAGCGCAACGTCGCCAGATTTCCCCAGTTCCACGACAACATGCAAAGGAATGTGGGGGTGTGATTCTCAAGCACAATATATTTCTATGTTGAAGCAGACGTTGGAGTCAACCTCCCATATCTTGAGGATGTGCTGCCCAAATCTGAGCCAGATTTTTTTTTTGGGGGGGGGGGGGAAGGAAGCGGGGCAACCAGCTCTAAGAGCAAGAAGACGAGCCGATTGCTCCCCAGAAGTATCTCATTTCCATTCCATTTTTAAATCCCAATCCCATGGGCCAAACTTTTAGAGGGTTTGGAGAGATTCACAGTGGGAATGGTAGCGGCCTGACCTCTAAAATTGTCGCCCGATCTATTTCTGTTTAAGAGGCAGAATGTTTTATTTTATTTATATATCAAATTTCTTTGCTGCCTATCTCACGGTTTAGGCAACTCTGGTCGGCTCACATCAAGATAAAACCCACGAATGTTCAACAATTATAAATGTAAAAACAGATTACAATTACACAAAAAAAAATGAAACAACTAAAAAACAAGGGTTTGGAGGGGAGAGGTGGAGTTCCTTCTCTTTGTTAGTGCACCAACCACCTCCAGCCAACAGCTCCTCCTCCTTCAAGGCCAACCAGCATAGCCAGATTTCAAAGCTTTTCCTGAAGGCTAAACGAGAGGGGGCGGATCTCAAAATTCATTTTAAAATGCCACAAGCTCTCTGTTATACACCAATCCAACAGTGGTGGATTGGGAGAGCCTAGACATAACATTTAGAAGCAGTATATTGAATAGCAATATACTGGTTCTAAATATTATGTCTAGGCTCTCCCAATCCTCTTCATTTTATCTACAAAGCCTCCAAGTTCTTCCTAAGATTAGTTATGTTTTATCTGTGCAACCAAGGACTAAGACAACGAAAGTTTCATTACATGTTTTGAAAAACAGAGAAGGCAGGAAAAAAAAACCTTATCAGAATTTGTATTCAAAAGCCAACCATCTAAATCCATCGGGTTCAATGATAGAATAACCACAGTGCCCTGCATTGGAGCCTTCTAGACTCCGTAAGCTGTGGCTTGACCTAAGGAAGCAATTAAGAACACAATAGCAGTTTTGCTCAATCCAAAAGGGCATCTCTGAGGGAGCATTGTGTTGCCTTCAATGGTGAAAACAATTCACCAAGTCTCCCCCATCCTCACCAAATGTGAAGGCAAATTTCCTCAATGGTATATAACACCTGAAGGATTTTATTTTGGTATGTATAGCACTTAACTATGTACCTTGACAGATTTATTGTCTATGATTCTTGATACTTACAGAGAAGACACGGGATCTCTAAGCAAACACATGTATAATTTCTCCTTCTCAGACCATTATCAAGGATCGGCCAGTCAAATGCTGGTTTCAAGCAGCTCACCTTCTAGAACGTGACCTCCGAGGAAAATCCCGGAGAGTGGGATACCGTGATCTTCCCTCGTGGTGCTCCCTGCTACGAGACCGCCGCCTCTTCCATCTATGGCTCATATAGGGCTCGGGCTCAGGTGAGTGGTAACGTTTACAGTGATGCATCTGAATACACAGGGGAGAGATGTGTGTGTGAACGGAAGAAGCCACCTCTCCAGGAGAACAAATTCATCCCAATAATTCACACCTTTTGGCCACCATTCACAAACTTCAAAAACTCCTATTATACTGATGTTTTTTTTAACTAGTGTTTCCTCAAGAAGACAGGTTAGTGCAGCATCAAATTCAAGAATATTCATGCCAGTGGCATTAAAAAGACCTTTATGACATAAGCAACAGACAGACTGTCTAAGAGCAATCGTGTTAAAGGAATATTACCTATTTACATAATGTTCTGTCGGAAATGTTATAAGCTAAGCATAACTGACACCAATTTTTTTTAATGAGAGTTACTATGTACATCGTAAGGATATTGTTACTTCTTTCTATATGGTAAGCTTTTTGGAAAAATAATAATAATGCAAACAGCTACTAGGACTGCAAGTCAGAGCAGTTCAATTACTGTTTTGACTTGCTAAAATAAATAGAACAGAACCAGAAATTTTTTAAGGCAGTATTTCAATAAAAATAAAGTAATAAAATAACAAATAAATAACAAAAAATGACTAGCTGCAGAGATAATGTACTAAAAATAATAGTATATAAACATTTTAAAGTATGTACAAATTACTAGTATCTCTAAAAAGCAGTTGTGTGGGATTAATGTTTAAAGATAGGAATTTTATTTAAAATTTTAAGGCTAACCATCTATTAAGGGAAGAAAAGAAGGAAATGGTTACTCATATAGCGAAGCTGTCTTTCCAGCCAGATATTCTTCCATACTAGGTGTCAACAAAACAATTATGTTAAAAAAAATTCCACCAATGAAAGCTTGGTAATCAGATTCTACTTTCTAATTTATTTAGCCCCAACTGTAGAACTGGAGATAAATGACTCTGGGATTTAAAAAAAAATAGTGCCCTTTATCTAATATTTTTTCTTCCCCCTAGAAATTTCCATACACCTCTTACCATAAAGGTTTACATAAAAACAACAAAGTAGTAACCGATGTATGATCATAAAACGTACACATCAAGAAACTTAGGTTTAACATTTGTGAAAATAGCATGGAAGCTATTTATATATTTGGCACCAAAACAACAAAGTGCACCTTTGTTCAAATCAGTTACTACCATATTGAGTTGACTACCCTAATAGTCATCCACCTTCCTAAAGTGATGCACAAACCAGATGTGTCCATTACACCTGTAGTTTGACACACCTGGACAGTGGCCAGAAGGCCGAAGGGAGGATGTACGTAAGCCATTCAACTAAAACAGAGAACCGAAGGCCTGGTTCACCCCAAGGATGCGTCAGTATTTCACACCGCACAAAACAATAGTCCTCGACTTACAACAGATCGTTTAGTGACTCTTCAAAATTACAAAGGATCCCGAAAAAAAGCAACTTATGACACTTTTCGACACTTAACGACTGTTGCAGCCTCCCGTGGTCACATGATCAAAATTCAGATAACTCTTCAAACTCTCTGCATTATCACGGGATTTCTATTATTTTTACCTATAAAGCTGCCTCCTCCTTTTGGGAGCGACAAACATGTTTTTTAAACGGCCTGTTTTTTTTTCTCAATACACCTTTAAAGGTTTTTAAATAGTTTCATATATATCTGGTCAAGTTGGGATTTTTAAGAACCTCATTTTTAATTTATATGAATACACCTGATTGTTCTCAGGTCAAACTGCAAGCATCTCTTAAATAAAGGTCTTAAGAATTAAAAAAAAAAAATTCAGATGCTTGGCAACTGGTTCATATTTACAACGGTCGAGAATGTCCTGGGGGCGGCCTCTTTTGCGACCTCCTTAACAAGCCAAGTCGATGGGGAAGCTCGATTCGTTTAACAACGGCATCACTCCCTTTTAACTTCAGCGATCCACTTAACAACTGCGGCCAGAAAGGTTTGTAAAAAGCCCACTTCACAGATGTCCCGCTTAGCCACCGAAATGTTGGGGGTCAAACTGCAGTGATAAGGGGGAGTACCGTCTACTTACCTTATATAGGTAAGCGCCATTTAAGACAGTCGGGCTTCACCAAACCCATTGCTGGCTACCTTAACCCTGCTGGCGATTCACTTAACAACGGAGGGCAGAACAGTCGTAAAATGGGGACAAAGATCAAGATCTCAACACAAACGTGGGGTGTGTGTGCGTGCGGTCGTAAGTCAAGGACTATCTGTGGTCGTAAGTCGAGGACTATCTGTAGGTCGTGTTTTAAGGGGGGGAGGAAGAGGCCTGTTTACACAAAGATGGGTAAAACCCAACTAACCATCATGGCTTAAGGAGATTTAAAAAAAACAAAAAACCTCGCCATCTTTGCAGGATACATTTCGTGACGATGCTTGCTTTTTAATTTAAAGGCAGGCTCAGGAGCGAAGCTGCCACAAGCCCCCCCACTCCATAGGCCCGAAGCCTTCTCCCCGCACCACCACCCCCTCTGACGTTGCCCACTCCCCCCACCCCGCAGGCCCTTGGGGGGGAGGAAGACCAGGCCACACACGGCCGACAGCCGCGGTTAGCAACCCGCCGGGCGGCATCGCCGACGGAAAACCGGCCCTCTCCTTAAAAGCCCCTTTATCTTCGTACCTCCCCCCCCCTCCGTTCCCCTACCCAGCGGGGGTCCCGGGCGCGAGGGGGACCCCGAAAACCCGCCTCCAGGAAACGGTGTCCCGTCCGCATCTCCATTCCAGCGGCGGCGATGTTCCCGCGAGACTTGGGGGAAGCGAGAGCGGCGCGCGACCGAATTCGTGGCAGTCCCGGCGGGAGGGGGGTGGAATAGAACGGTGAGGCTTTGGGAGGGGCGTGGCCGGCTCTCCTGCGAAGGAAGCGAAGCCCCGCCCACTCCTTTCAGCCTCTCCCCCTCCCCTCCTCCTCCTCAAAAGCGGCGGCCTTGGGTTACGCCGACTTAAGGCCCGTGGTTCCAGGCGACGGTTTTCTCCCGCTTCTCTTCCCCAGAAAAGCGATTCCGAGTTGCGAACGAGACCCACCCAGCCACCCCGGTCCTCACCGCGGTTTCCGACCCCTCCGAGGCCTCCGACTCGGCTCCGCCGCCGCCACAGACGACGATGAGGAGGAAAACGACACTTGCACGCAGGCGCACTCGGCCGGTCTGAGCGCTGAAAGGGGCGGGGGAAGAATCTCGATGGGTGTCGTCGCGCTAGAGCGGCTCGTCGCCGAGGTTTTTCCCCTCCCCTTGGCCGGACGCCATGCTGGTCGATGGCTTCTGCCGCTCTGGGCGCCCGACTTTGTGGGAGTGGAGGACTGCGGCAAGGAAACGTGGAATCGCAAGAGACGTGTTATTATCGTTGCTGTTGTCGTTCTTATTGTTGCAATTTATACACTGGCGAATCTCTCAGGAATGTGAGCAGCCTTACCAGAAGAAGCACACGTAGGGACAATATACCAAGTGTGCAAAGGAAAAGTCTACTACACACTAATTTAAAAGGTCTCCAAACTAATTAAAATGGAGCATAAAAAATTAAATCAACTTTTTTTTCAATAATTTTTTTTTATATTATATTTTTAAAAACACCCTGTTTCTCCAACAATATGGCCTCCCCCGATAGGAAGTCCCAGCATGTTTTATAGGCATGAAATGAAATTAAGCCCCTCCCCCCAAATTAAGGCCTATATTAAAAACATGTGAAATGGGAGGGAAATGGTGGGGGGGCTTGCCATTAGGAAGTACTTTTGTTGCACACCCGGATATGGTGCTGCCTGCGTTGACCCCGATACGAAGTGCCCCACCAATGCCGAGGTCAACATCCAAGCCATCGCCGCCCACCCGCCCGAAGATGCAAGGGGGGGGGAATTAAGTCACCCCCCGAAAAGATGGCCTAGCCATTTTGGGGGGGCTCAAAAAAAATAAGACCCGGCCTTATTATATGAGAAACACGGTATCTAGGTGAACAACGTGATTCCAGGTTTTTACATTTCAATAAAACATGACCATGATCACATATTCAACTAAGGCAAAAAACTTATATCTAAACTTAGAATAGAATTCTTTTATTGGCCAAATGAATTTGTCTTGGTGCAAATGCTCTCAGTGTACATAAAAGAAAAGACATTCGTCAAGAGTCAAAAATCATCAGGTGCAACACTTAATGCTAGCCATGGGGTACAATAAGCAATCAAATCATACTAAGAAATAGTCAATATAAATCGTAAGGATACACGTGACAAAATTACAGTCACACAGTCACAAGTGGGAGGGGATGGGTGATAAGGAGTGATGAGAAGATTAATAGTAATAGTACTGCAGACTTTGTAAATAGTTGGACAGTGTTGAGGGAATTATTTGTTAAGCAGAGTGATGGCGTTTGGAAAAACCTGTCCTTGTGTCTAGTTGTTCTGGTGTGCAGGGCTCTATAGCATCATTTTGAGGGAAGGAGTTGAAACAGTTTATGTCTGGGATGTGAGGGGTCTGTAAATATTTTCACAGCCCTCTTTTTGACTCGTGCAGAATACAAGTCCTTGATTGAAGGCAGGTTGATAGCCATGGTTTTTTCTGCAGTCCTAATTGTCCTCTGAGATGGAACCAGGGCATAAATGCCTTTTCAACAGCTCCCCGAAGCCATTTTAGATGGGAAACAACTGGGAAGCCGTTCCAACGTTGTATAATAATTTTATATCGAGCCAAAACAAGCTAGATGGCTATCCTGCCTATACAGGCATTCCTCGACTCAGCAACCGTTCGTTTAGTGACTGTTCAACATTACGATGGCACTGAAAAAAGTCACCTAGGATCGTTTTTCACACACACAAACTGTTTCAACTCCTATCCTCAAAACGACACTATAGAGCCCTGCACACCAGAACAACTAGACACAAGGACAGTTTTTTCCCTAAACGCCATCACTCTGCTAAACAATAATCCCCTCAACACTGTCCAACTATTTACAAAGTCTGCAGTACTATTACTATTAATCTTCTCATCACTCCTTATCACCCATCCCCTCCCACTTGTGACTGTATGACTGTAATTTTGTCACTTGTATCCTTACGATCTATATTGACTATTTCCTAGTATGATTTGATTGCTTATTGTACCCCATGAGTATCATTAAGTGTTGTACCTGATGATTCTTGACTCTTGATGAATGTATCTTTTCTTTTATGTACACTGAGAGTATTTGCACCAAGACAAATTCCTTGAGTGTCCAATCACACTTGGCCAATAAAGAATTCTATTCTATTCTATAAAAAATTCTCATTTGGTGTACAATGTTCCTTCTCAGCAGATCACAACAGCTAAGCCACACTAGCTCTGTTCACAGTCTGGGCAAAAGAGAAGATGGTTATCTTGAGTCTTTGATGGCTTCATTCAGACACCCCAGACTGGACCTGGGTGCTAAATTAACTCTTTTTTTTTTTCTGCATTTACGGAAGATGCTGAGCTGTAACTTGAACAAAATGGCCTTTGTTTTGAGTAAAGTCTAACTAAACTTAGCACATGGTACAAACACAGCTACTAAATCTTCAACCAATTGGATGTGTGTATCATGTGAATGAAGCTTTGCAACTCAACCTGATGTGGCTAGTTTTACAATTTAAATACCCTTGTGACTCCAAACAACTAGCATTTGTGATTCAGCTGATCATTGTGCAAACAAGCCATTGACACTACTGGCCTACGGGCTTAAGATATGAACCCACCCCAGCCATCTAATTTATAAATGGCTCCCTGCCATGTATGAATCTGGTCAGTTGTTTATTCAATAAACCATGTTAAATCACACATTTGTTTATTCACCAAAGCCATATGGCATAACGAAGTCTGAACTTCTTTATTTTTAACTCCACCTTTTGTTTTTGGAAGTTTTAATCATCTACTCTGCTGACGACTGTCAGTGAACTCAAAAATGGTTGACTTCTTTGTGGCTTTTCAGATACTATTCTGACACATCGTCTCTTACAGTGACTTTTGATTATTTTTGCTTCTAATGAATGAGCAAAACCACTGCTATCAAACCTCCCATCTTCGCAGCTTAAGGAGCGTCAGGCAAAGTTTACTTTTCTCCTCTTGGCTCTTTTCCTGATCTCCTTACCTGGCAGGTGACCACATTTCTCCTTACCTGACAGGCCTACCAGTTTCCTGAACAATCGAAAGCAAGTAAGAGCCAAGATTAGTTGCCACCACAGTTCCCATAGCAGCAACTGCCCTGTTCCTCTTGGCCTGGGGAAAGCTAGTGCCTACAGAAACCAGGTTGTTCAGGTGGGAAGATTGTTACTTACTCCCAGCTTATTCTGAGATTGCCACTCGGCAGCCCTGATTATTGGGAGGTAAGCAGGAATGACAACCCCCCTTTTTAAAAATCACTTTTGTCTACGATTTTCCCTTTTAAAAAGAACACTGGGCTCACTTGCTCGACACAGACAATCTGGAAAAACTTAAGCTTTCTAATTAGGATAATTTCTAATTTTTCTCTCTGATTATGGAATCTTCCCTCTATATACACGTGAGTTTGGGCTGGATGTGAGAATCTGCTTCTTTCTGGAACAGCGACTTTGCTATCTTTCTTTGTTTAACTGGGGCATTCAATTTCTTTCTCCTCTTTAGTACAATTTTTTTTTCAGGTAAAACTCCCCAGAGTCTATTTCCTCTTTATTACATCCACCAAAAGTTGCTCCATTTTTTTTAAGGGTTCCCTCCCCCCCGCATTTCCTTCTCTTGTAGTTTTCTCTGTGTGTGTATCTCTTTAGGCTTGGATCAGCAAATCTTTGTTTTGCATTTCTTGATTTATTGAACGTCATTGCATTTCAGTCTGTTAAAGGTTTTCCCTTGAAATAAATAAAGAGAAAATTTACTTGGGGCCAAAACATCAAAATATGAAAATATAAAGATAATCTTAAATTAGGCATTAGATAAAACGGTTCAGTAAATCAATCAATATTACCTAAAACATGTAGAACTCAAACTTGCAACTATATTGCTAAAGATCTTGTTTTTATACCATCCTCTAAAACAATCGGCCGAATGAAATAATGCCCTTATTCTAGGTGGCTTAATAAATTAAACCATCTCTTTGCAGAGCAATGACTTAACTGAAGCCATCTAGTGAATTTAGGACTTCATTTAGCAAATTAGAATCAATTATCCCATTGTTTTCGGGCAAAAGTACGTTATAAGAAATGAAGACTTTGGTACATGAGAATAGCGAATGTGAAATGTTTGAACATAGTTATTGGAGGAACAAACATGGGACTTGCGAATGAAGGCACAACTTTGGGGCCTTTTTAAATGTCCTGAATATGAGACTTTTTGTTCTGTTCTGAAGAAACATTTTTTTTAAACAAATTTTATTAATTTTAAAGACAAACAAATCATCATTAACCATTACATACTTCCGGTTTGTTGGCTTCGCGAGCGGCAGGGATTCGCAATACTGCGCGATCCCTGCTGCGCTAGCCGTTTTTGGTGCTCTGATCCAGACGGGTTTGGAGCTAAGGCTGCCCTGCAGGGGCGGCTGAAAATAGGGGGGACCCGGAGAGGGGTTTGGGGGTGTTGCAAACCCCCTCCCCGGCCGGCAGAACCCCCTTTTCCCAAGACGGTGCAGCGGCGGTCCGTAATGGCCACCACAAAGAAGCCGGCAGCTGGGCAAGAATGCGCAGGAGGAAGAGGAGAAAGCCTTTGAAAGTGAAAGTTTTTCTTGGTTGACCCAGGACTCTGACATATTTAACATAATTCCTGGAAATTATGGCTTTTTGAATGATACTTTCCAGAAGAGAAAACAAGCGGCAATTTTGAGGTTCTGAAAGGAAAGTTTACTCTCCTTCCCTACGGAATCAACAAGTGGATACTGAGAAACCTGTCTTTTTCAGGTAAAAACTGGCTTTATGTGATAAGTGGGAAGGGAGAGGACAAAAAATATATTTATATGTTAAGATTTTGTTGGAGGAGATGCCTTAAGGATCTGAAGACTGAAATGTATTGCAATAAGGCTTTAAGATACAGATTTGGACTTTCTTTTTTTGATTGATACTACCCCAGGAAGAGAAAGTGAGAACTTTGTCTTGGCTTGGATTGATTAATGACTTTGGGATTGTTCTATTTTTTGAAATATCTTGGTTGTTGCAAGAAGAAAGGGGGGGAAAAGAAAAGAAAAGATTTATAATGGCTTTTTCTGTTGAGGAACTGAGAAAAGAATATGAGCAAACAAAAAAAGATGGCAAAGATGGTGTAAAAGAAGCCTTCCTTTTTTTTAGAAATGGCGCTTGCTACCTATCAACAAACACTACAACAGATGGAGGAGGAGGAGGAGGAGGAGGAGGAGGAGGAGGAGGAGGAGGAAGAAGAAGAAGAAGAAGAAGAAGAAGAAGAAGAAGAAGAAGAAGAAGAAGAAGAAGAAGAAGAAGAAGAAGAAGAAGAAGAAGCCATCTTTAATGAATTTCAAAATTTAACTAAGAAAGAAGGAAGAAAGAAAGGAAGGAAAATGAAGGACTTAAGATTTAAAAAAATACTCAAGAAAGAGAAAAATAAGGTGCAAAATCAATATAATGATAGTAAACAAAAGAAAAAAGGAACACAACAGAGAAGGGAAGCCAGCAAGGCAGAGGCTAGGAGAAGGTGGGGTAGGAAGGTCTGGTGGGGGAAGAAAGAAAGGGAAAAGGTGGAGAAAAGCCACAAAGTTTTGAAATCAGATGGGAAAAGAGGAATCTTTTTTAGGGACAAAGGGTAAAGTATAATTTCTTTAAAAAAGATTTTGCAAGGTACATAAGATGGTATTGTAGCATTTGTATTAGAAATAGAAAATTAGAATGGTTTAAGAGTTAATAAGAGATTAAAATGTTGAAATGTTTAGTAATGATTGATTTTAAAATTTAATAAAATATTAAAGGGAATGTTTAGAATATTGAGTTTTAATTAAAGAGTTTAATATGACTATGGTATTGATGTTATTATAAAATTATTATTGTAGCATTTGTCTTTGGAAAAGGCAATGGGAATGTTATAAGATTCAATATTTAGATCTATTATTTAACTATGTATTTAATCATTTTGGATTTATTATTTTTCTTTTATTAAAAAAAAAATAGTAGACAGAATGTACCAAGCAGAATCAGATTGGGTATTAGGTGTTATTTTAAATGTTAACCTAATTAATTTAGGGGGAAGATAGAAAGGCATCATACTCTGATTAGTGATTTCAGGAGAAACTCTTTTTTTTTTATTATAAGGAATGAGACAAAGGGATAATAAAGAATGGACAAAAGATACAAATATAATGACTCAAATTAAGATGGATTAAATAAGATAGAATTAAGAAGAGTGAAATGTGTGGAGAAGCTAATATAGAAGACATAGAATGGTAAATAAAATAGGTAATGACATGTAAGATGAGCATGAATATAATTGAAGTCCATGTAGAGAGAGGTACCTGGGGCCAAGTTACTTTCCTAAAAGATTTTTTATATGTTTGTGTGTTGTGTGTTTATGTTTTTGGGAGAATTAATAAAACCTTGCAGAAATATAGAATGAGAATAATGGTAACCAAGTCAGAAAGAAATAGATGAAATAATAATAGTGAAATTGAATAAGAGTAAAGAGAAGTAAAGAGAAACTGGATAAGAGGTATTTGTATGCTCATATGGAAATGGTTTAAAATAGAATTATATTGTATTATATTATATTATATTGTAAGGTTTTATTTGACTTGTAAAATTTATAATGGAAAAAGGTTCAAGTATGTAATGTTCTGAAAAAACATTTTTATGCATTGGGGAAAATGCTAGTTTTGAAGGAAAGCTCTCCTCCCCCTTTATTTTGGGTCGTGGATTTTTTTTTTTTTTTTTAGGTTCTTCAGACTGGGTTCACAAACCTCCGTCAGCCCAAACTCCAGATTGGAGCATCACATTGATTCAGCCACGTTGCTCAGGGAAGAGAAGTTTTCCTGGGATTCTCAACTCCTTAAATGTTACTCCGTAAGTGGACTGGATTTCAGAGTTTGCCTTCCCGATTCGGAGGCGTCAATGGAGGTTTCCAACACGGTTCTGTGGAGAACTCAAGGCTCCCCAGCCAAGAGTCAGGAAATACCAGCGGAAACCCCATGTCCTCCTCTACGTCGCTTTTGGCCACAGAAAAGATCCTTCCTTCAAAGAGTCCTTTTCCATCACAGGTAAGCACTCAGGTGTTTCCACTGGCTTCTTAACCTTTGCAGGTGAAGGGACTCCCACATATTTATTTATTTTGATTTATTTTGATTTGATTTGCCGATCGCTTACAAGATAATACGTATAAGCATAAACATGAGTAAGAATACAGGAAATAGGTACGAATAAATAGGGACAGGGATGGTAGACACGATGGTGCACTTATGCACGCCCCTTACAGACCTCTTAGGAATGGGGTGAGGTCAATGGTGGATAGTTTGAGGTTAAAGGAGTGGCGGGGGGGTTAGAGGATGTAACAACAGAGTCAGGTAGTCCATTCCAGGCATTGACCACTCAGTTGCCGAAGTCGTACTTTCTGCAATCAAGTTTGGAGCGGTTTCCATTGAGTTTGTATCTGTTGTGTGCTCTTGTATTGTTGCGGTTGAAGCTGAAGTAGTCATTGACTGGTAGGACATTGACTGGTAGGAAGTCCTCGACTTACAATCATTTGTTTAGTGATGGTTCAAAGTTATGATGGCGCTGAAAAAAAAACACTGACTCATGACCGTGTTTTCACAGTTATCCCCACTGCAGCGTCCCCCATGGTCACGTGATCAAAATTTGGATGCTTCTAGAAATTCCCTGGCATTTGGGGACTTTAGAATAGAGCTGGAAGGGACCTTGGAGGTCTTCTAGTCCAGCCTCCTGCGCAAGCAGGAGAACCTATACCATTTTAGATAAGCGACTATCCAGTCTCTTCTTTAAAACCTCCAGTGATGGAGCAGCCACGATTTCTGGTGGCAAGCTGTTCCACTGGTTAATTGTCCTCCCTGTTAGGGAAGCAACCTTCATTCCAGGTTGCTTCTCTCCTTGATTAGTTTCCAACCCTTATTTCTTATCCTGCCCTCTTGGCCTGGTCTAGGACAGTCACATTTTCCCAATTGAAATTCCTTTGCTCGCAATAGAATACCTTATGCTACTAGGCTTGAAATTTTGGACCTGGACAACCTAGAACTACGCCGCCTATGGTCTGACCTAAGCTTAGTACACAAAATTGCCTGCTACAACGTCCTACCTGTCCGTGACTACTTCAGCTTCAACCACAATAACACACAGGCAAACAATAGATACAAACTCAAAGTAAACCGTTCCAAACTCGATGGCAGAAAATACAACTTCAGCAACAGAGGGGGTCAATGCCTGGAACTCACTCCATGACTCTGTTGTTACATCCTCAAACCCCCCAAAACTTTTAACCTTAAACCGTCTACCATGGACCTCACTCCATTCCTAAGAGGTCTGTAAGGGGGCGTGCATAAGTGCACCAGCGTGCCTACCGTCCCTGTCCTACGGCTTCCATTTATTCATACTCATTTATTATGTATATACTGTTTATACTTATATGTTATGTTCATACTTATACTTGTTTTCTCATACATGCTTAACAAATAAATAAGTTTTGAAACTCTTCTTTTCTCTTTCCATTCCCTCAGCTAAAGAGCAGTGGGGTAACAGCTCAGCAAGAGCTCAGCAGCCCACGAAGCAACCCAGGAGGGACCTGCATGAAGTTCCTACACCCTGGGCCTCTGAGAGCCGTGTCTGTGGGGTCCCAGCCTGGTTCTCAGGCCAACAACGACAGAATGTAGGTTTGGCATAAAGTGGATATGAAGGGGGGAAGCTTTGGCATGAAATCTAACAGGGGTGTATGTTATTCTTTTGGATATAGCGGGAATAGAATAGAATAGAATAGAATAGAATAGAATAGAATGGAAGAATAAGAATAGAATAAGGAATAAGAATAGTAGAATAGAATAGAATAGAATAGAATAGAATAGAATAGAATATTGGAATAAAAATAGAATAGAATAGAATGGAAGAATAAGAATAAGAATAGAATAAGGAATAAGAATAGTAGAATAGAATAGAATAGAATAGAATAGAATAGAATAGAATAGAATAGAATAGAATAGAATAGAATATTGGAATAAAAATAGAATAGAATGGAATGGAATAAGAAAGAACAGAACAGAACAGAAAAATAGAATGGAATGGAATAAGAAAGAATAGAATAGAATTGAATAGAATAGAATATCGGAATAAAAATAGAATGGAATGGAATGGAATAGAATTGAATAGAATAAGAAATAATAGAATAGAATATCGGAATAAAAATGGAATGGAATGGAATAGAATAGAATAAGAAATAATAGAATAGAATATTGGAATAAAAATAGAATTGAATTGAACTGAAAAGAAGAGAATATCGGAATAAAAATAGAATATAATGGAATGGAATGGAATGGAATTCTTTTATTGGCCAAGTGTGATTGGACACCCATGGAATTTGTCTTTGGTGCATAAGCTCTCTGTGTACATAAAAATTATTATCCTAAAATCATCATAAAAATACATTCGTCATAGTCATGAGGTACAACACTTAGTGATAGTCATAGGATACTAAATAAGCAATCAACATAAATCATACTAGGATACTAAATAAACAATACAAATCGTAAGATACAAGCAACACGGTTACATCCTAAGTAGAGAAGGTAATAGGAAAGATGAGAAGAAGAATCGTAATACAGCCTTACTAAATAGTTTAACTGAATTGTGGAAATTAGTTATTTAGCAGAGTGATAGGACGGGGGGAAAAAACTGTCCTTGTGTCTAGTTGTTCTGGTGTGCAATGCCCTATAGCGTCATTTTGAAGTTGAAACAATTTATGTCCAGGATGCAAGGGGTCTGTAGATATTTTCACAGCCCTTTTTCTGACTTGTGGAATATACAGGTCTCCAATTGAATTACATCCCTGGGATGTATTTTCCCAAAGGTGCTTTTTTTTTTTTTTCCTTCCCCCAAGTGGCAACTGGACTTTCTCGTTTTACTTTGAAGAAGTTTCGCTTCTTGTCCAAGAAGCTTCTTCAGCTCTTTTTTATGCATTTATTTATGCATTATTTTTTTTTTTTGGACAGAGATGTTCCAAGCAATCTGGCCTACGGCATGCAGCCTCCCGGTTCAAATCTTAGGAGGGGGAATTCCTTATCCCACCTTCCTAACTACAATACAAAGGACTTTAATTCCGATCAGCCATTGGCTAGAAAAAGGTGGAGCGGCTCGCAGCCGGACCTACAGGCAAACTTTCTGGAAGAGACACCAAGGAATGTGAAGCTAAGAGAAGGGGGTGACTTGTTGGCAGGGCAACCTAAAGAGTTTGGAGCACGGAACCTCGTGTTGGAAGTTGACATGATGGAATTTGAGCTCTTTTCCCTAAAACAGAAGGTAATGTACGATCGTATCCTAATCCAGAGGTCTCCAAACTTGGCAACTTTAAAACTTGTGGACTTCAACTCCCAATTCTGGGAGTTGAAGTCCACAAGTCTTAAAGTTGCCAAGTTTGTGGACCCTTGTCCTAATCTGCGGACTATATAGGTAGCCCTCGACTTACAACAATTCATTTAGTGACTGTTTAAGTTACAGCGGCACTGAAAAAGGGACTCGCGGCTGTGTTTTCACACTTGTGACCTGTGGTGACCCAGGCACAAAAGCAACAAAGTCACAAAAATAGGCAAAGTCCCTTTAATACCTCCAACTTGGATCCCGGTGTCCAGTTATCATTAGCTGGAGAGAAAAAAACTCTCCCAAAAACAGTTTTCAAAAGGAAGAAATTCCGTCCAAACTCAAAGTACATATACATTATAAAGAAAAACCAACACAAACC